>NC_141693.1:1478872824-1479480324 GCF_964263255.1 Lissotriton vulgaris
GGGTTGCTATAGCAACAGGTAGTCCGTGAGTCGACTTTCGACTACAAGCATGGCGGTGGTTGCCGTGCTTTCGTATTTTGAATACAGTGGGGCACACAGACTTATATTAAGATACCTCCCTCTGTGCCATTAACAGGAGAAGGGGTTTCACGGGTAGCAACCAACCGTGATATTTACAAAAAATATAAACACGTTGTGTAAAATTGAAATTAATGCATTTATTTATTTCTTTTCTTTACAATATGACTGTGGGTAATTCATGTACTCAGTTTATGCTGTTACAATCATGTATATGCATAAGATTTTCATGCAACTACACATTGATGTTGACAACTACGAAGTCCTGTTTCTCTGTCCATGCATCTTGACGATATTAACAGGAAACTGCTTTTTCCAAACTAACGTGATCAAGGCTGCTCGCAGCCGAAACATGTCGTTAGTCTAAATAAACACCCTTGGAGATTTCTGTGGTTTGGTGTTATTTTGCGGACTGAGAGCACTGTGATTTTGGAACTTTCGGAAACTTTTCATAGTACCGGCGTGCTCGGCCGGCATTGGTGCCACTTCCCGAGGGGCCGCCGTCAGCGTTTCCTGAGCAAACTCTGTAAAAAAAAAAAAAATATATATATATATATAAATATCATCAGCATATGCTGTATATTTTATATTTAAACTTTTAAATTGGAAGCCCAAAAAGGCTGGAAATCGGCGAATTGTTTCTAGGAAGGGTTCTAATGATAAAATGAATAAAAGAGGAGTTAAAGGGCATCCCTGTCTAATCCCTCTATGAAGCGGAAAGTAGTGGGATTGTTTACCATTGACCCAAATAGAGGTAGAGGGTTTGGAATATAATAGCTGAATATATTGGAGAAAATGGGGACTAAAACCATGCTATTTCAATGCACCAAACATAAATTCCCAAATCACCCAATTAAAAGCCTTCTCAGCATCGAGAGTGATGGCAGCTAAGGCAGAATTAAGTTTGGAGGTTGAATGATGTCAAGGAATGACTTAAGGAAGTTTCTAGAATTATCGGAAATAGATCTTCCCTTCACAAATCCTGAATGATGTATTTCGACTAAATAAGGAATAACAGAATTAATACAGAGTGCCAATAATTTAGCAAAGATCTTACAGTCTTATTAATCAATGAAATAGGCTCTAATTGCTACATTGAGAAAGATCTCAATCTTTCTCAGGGAGTAAGCAGAGCATAGCCTGAGAGAAAGAACCTTGTGTCCGACCTGTGATCAAAACCTGAGTAATAAGAAACAGTAACTTAAGAATTAAAAGATGTCTGAAATGTAAGTAAATGCGTACAGTAAAGCCATCGGGCCCATGAGTTTTATCTTTGGGAAGTTGATTGATGAAATGCTTTGCTCTGACAGTGGAATGTCAAGAGAAGACAAATCTATACTACTATTAGGAATTCTAGGTATTGATTGAAAAAAAGCATCTAATTATTATGTTATGTTATGTTAATTTATTTTCTTAAGTGCAACGGTTACCCAAGGGTGTCCTGGCACTAGCTACTACCTTCCGATCAGCGAAGTATGTAGTGACCTATGTAGCAAAAAGCCAAGTATTCTGTCCTTTCCTAAATGTCATCAGCTCAGTGGCATTCCTGAGATAGAAAAAAATCTCATTCCATGCCCTGGCGGCACATGGGACGAAGCTTCTACCAACCCAGTTGGCTTTTCCAGCTGGGTTGTATAACCACCCTGTAGTGTCTTGGCCAATAATCACAGACACATTTCTTTGTTTCAACAGGAGCTTTATTATTCTACTCCTCACTCGTCCCTGTCCCTACTCTAACTAACCCTTACCTGCCCTGGCTCCTCCTCTTCCTCCAACCCCCTAGCTCCACCCACACCCAACTACTAGTCTGCTCACATCATCACATCTCCCCTTTGTTAACAAATGAAATAACTGACTTGATCATAGTTCTTAAATGAGCCGCTTGGGCTTTTGAATGGTCCGATGAGGACGGAGACTCACGCCGGCATCCCCAGACGCCGCTTCAATCTGAGTTTTGGGTCTCTGTACTGCAACCACTTGGTCAGGTCCCTCTGTATCTCGTTGGTCTATTGTTCTGTCAAGAGCCTCTTTCATGGCAGGGGTACACCTTTGAAAATGCGAGACATTTCGGGTAATCCGTCTATTCTCTGACTCCGCGGTAATCATGATACCGTTTTGCTGAGTGATTACCAAAGGTTCATTTTTGAATTTACAGTCCGTTTTCTTTAGCTGCTCTTGTTTAACTACTACACAGTCTCCTTCATGAGAGGATGGAGATTTGGCTCTCCTCCGAGTGTCCGCATAGGTTTTCATTTTACTCTTGCCAGCTCGATCAGCCAGTAACAGCTCTTGATGGGTACGTGCTGGAGACACTGGTCCCAACGCTCCTTCCCAGGTCGGGATCCTTGTTCGAATGGGTCGCCCCAACATGAGCGTGGCAGGACACTTTCCTGTGGTGGCATAGGGGGTCGTCCGATATCCTCTCAGGACCTCATTAAGAGCTACTTGCAAGTCCTTTTTGTCTAAAGTAGCTTGTTGAAATGTCTTTTTTAAAGTGTCCATGAATCGTTCAATTGTGCCATTGGCCTGTGGCCACAGGGGCGTGATTTTGCGATGCCGGAAGTTGAGGTGCTTCGCGAACTCACTAAATTCATGTCCGTTAAAAGGAAGACCATTATCCGTCTTGAGTTCTTTGGGGACGCACCAGGCAGCGAATACTTCATCTAGCACAGCAATCGTGCTGGAGGTATTGGTGGAGGATACAAACTGTGCTATAGGAAACCTCGAGTATTGGTCCATTATTGCCAGGACATATTTGTCAGATTAAAGGGGTCCATAAAAGTCCATGGCAAGTTCTTGCCATACCGCACTGGGTAGCTTGGTCATTTGGAGAGGAGCTGGAGGATCTCCATGACTATCCAATTGACACTGGGGACAGTCCTTTAAGGTGAGCTCCACCATTTGATCAAGCAGTGGAAACCACATCTGTTCTCAGAGAGCTCTCTTCGTCGCGACCACTCCATGGTAGCCCTCGTGGGCTAAGTTGATAATGCCTTGACGTAACTGCCTCGGAATGACAATCCGATGGTCTCTCAGTAGGAGCCCCTCTGAGGTGGCAGATAACTTGTCACTGATATGTCTGAACGCTTGCATCTCTTGGCGGACTTGAGGATCATTCCGTTCGTCCTCACTGTCATGTCTCCAGCGGTGTGTTTGCAGTCGGCGCACAACCTTCTGAAGGATGTCGTCTTGTGCAGTGGCTTCCTGTATCGCTTCTAGAGGAACCGCCGGTGGCCGGGCAAGGCCCACTACAAAGTGTATGTATTCTTCCGCTATTGAGGGAGGTGAGACCTGAGATGCTGGAGGATGTCTGGACATATAATCTGCGGGATTCGCAGACTTCCCCGGTTTGTGTTTTATTGTGTAGGTATATTCCTGTAAGCGCAAACCCCATTGTTCAATTCGGGGTGGCATCTTGGCTCTGGGGTTTCCAAAGATTGTAACAAGCGCCTGGTGATCAGTCACCATGGTGAAATGTTTGCCATAAACGATTACATGGAAATGTTCGCAGGCCCATACAACCGCCAGGCTCTCTTTTTCGGGTTGGGAATACGCCTTCTCAGTGTCTGATAAGCTGCGGCTGGCGTAAGCCACAATGTGTCGTTGATCAGTGGCATTGTCATATTGAGCCAGTATGGCACCCAGTCCCACTGGGCTGGCATCCACTGCTATCTCCGTCTTCCTCTTGGGGCTAAAATAGGCCAAATTGTCTGCTGATTCTACCGTAGAGGACATACCAAAAGTCAGCCGTTTGTATCGAAACAAACCCAAATGAGTGGCGAATGTTGTTATGTATCGCGACTTCTCATGTAGTTCTAGCTGGTGGTACCCCTTGTTCAAATCAAGTTTGGAGAATACTCTTGCTCCATTTAATGTAGATATCATGTCACTCAAATGAGGTCCTGGGTTACGCTCTCTTTCTATGGCTGTGTTGGGAAGCCTCTCCTCTCGCTACGCCCTGTCTCCATTCTTATGGCATGCTCCTCCGCTTGATCATGCACCCTGGTCATCTCTTCAATCTCATTGAGATTATGGCTTTTCCTTAGCAACCGCCTTCGAAGTGTCTCTGAGTGACACCCATCAATGACACGCAATCGGATGGCGTCCTCCGTTGAGAAGACGTCAAAGCTGCAATACCGAGACAATCGGTGTAGCCTAGATATGAAGGTGCTCATCATCTCTTCCTTTTCTTGACGGGCCTGGTGGAAGATGTATCGCTCATAATCCACGTTTCTTTTGTGCAAGAACTTTTTGTTTAAAGTGTCTCGCACTTTGTCATATGTTCCTGTATCGTCTGTCGGCAAATCTTTCATCACTTTGCAGACCTCCTTTCCCACCAGGTTGCGCAGTGCAATTAGATTGTCTCTGTCTCCCGTGACTTTTGATCCTTCAATATAATCCTCAAAATCTTCAAACCACTCTTGCCATCTGGGCCCCATGCTTCCTCCAGCAACCAGAGTCAGTGGTTCCAGAGGACGCAGATGCGAAACTCCAGTTGCAGTTGGCGCGGTTGCTGCTGCACCATCACCATTCTGTTGTGGTAGATTCAACATTTCTGGACAGGTGTATCACTGACACTTCTCCACTTACTTGTGCTTGTTGCTTGTCGCCACTGCTTGTTTGCTTGTTTCTTGCTTTTGTCAATGCTTGTTTTGCATGTATCAATGCTTGTTTGCTTGCATTGCCAAGGCTTGTTTTGCATTTATCAATGCTTGTTTGCTTGCTTCTGGTCATCGCCAGTGCTTGTTTTGCATTTACCAAAGCTTGTTTTGCATTTATCAATGCTTGTTTGCTTGCTTCTTGTCTTTGCCAATGCTTGTTTTGCATTTACCAGTGCTTGTTTTGCATTTACCAATGCTTGTTAGTTTGCTTCTTGTCTTCGCCAATGCTTGTTGTGCATTTATCAATGCTTGTTTTGCATTTACCAATGCTTGTTTGCTTGCTTCTTGTCTTCGCCAATGCTTGTTTTGCATTTACCAATGCTTGTTGGCTTGCTTCTTGTCTTCGCCAATGCTTGTTTTGCATTTACCAATGCTTGTTTGCTTATGTCTTGTACTGCCTGACCTCAAGATGGCCGCTTCCAATCTGCACAGAGGGATTGTCCTATTGGCTGCCTGGTTCCCAGATGGCCGCCGCTAAGGAAATCTCGGTTCCCGCGAGATTTCAGCTTCATTCATTCCCCTCACGCCGATTCAGTCACCGGGACTCACCGAATAGCCGGTCCTGCAGGCAGCAACACGGTGACACCGCTTCACACACCCTCGCTTGCTGGACCATCCAGGTAGGATTGGGGTGGGCTCCCGACTTTACTTCTTCACTCGCGGGCCAATTCCGACACCGTGCCAAGTTGCACGCATCTGCGGTGAGCTCCCAACTTTGGCGCGAAGTAGCGCTTGGCTGCAATTCTTCCAGCGCTCGATCGTGATAGTCAGGCGGGGCTCCACGCGATCAGTGAATCGCGGAGCTAGTACAATTACCGCTGGCCTGGGCCTTTAGGCGGCGATTTCTTTGGGGGCACACATGTCACAACGGCGACCACTTTTCTTGTGTAGTGTCTTGGCCAATAATCACAGACACATTTCTTTGTTTCAACAGGAGCTTTATTAATCTACTCCTCACTCGTCCCTGTCCCTACTCTAATTTACCCTTTCTTGCCCTGGCTCCTCCTCTTCCTCCAACCCCCTAACTCCACCCACACCCAACTACTAGACTGCTCAAATCATCACACACCCCTTTGGCTCCAGAGGAGCGAAGGGCTCTTCTGGGGATGTACCACTAAAAATGCTGTTTCAGGTGGTCCGGGCCTATTCCGTGAAGGGCCTTGAAAACCATACACAGGGATTTTAATTAAATCCGTTGTTTAAATGGCGGCCAGTGTAGCCTTTTTGTTACTTTTGTGGTGACAGAAACAAACTTTAGTGTCCCGGTCAGCAGTCTGGCTACAGATTTTTGCACAAGTTGGAGCTTGCTTAGGTGTTTCCATTGGATATTTAGGTAGAGGCTATCCTTTGAGTGCCTGCCAGTAAGAATTACATTATTTTCCTTATCATTCTAATAAGCTGAAACAAGCAGAAGCAACCGCATTTACCTGGTTCCCAAAGGTACGTTTATTGTCAACTACAACCCCCAGGGTTTTTGCTTTCCTAGTTGGCTTCGGAAGAGTCCCTAGTTCTTCTGGCTACCAATCTGGCATCCAAAAGTTGACATTGTTGCCATAAATGAGGACCTCTGTTTTACTGTTTGAATTCTTTCTGTAAGGAAATATTTCAGGAGGTTCCAGGCATTGCCTAGCACCCAGCAGACCGACAAACGGTCCATCAGAACATCATGGTGGACCGTGTTGAAGGCCACGGAGAGGTCCAGCATTATCAGTGCTGTATTGCCTCCATGTTCCGCGGCTTCTCTTAGTTCTTCTGTGGATTTTATCAGGGCCGACTCTGTACTGTGTCCTGCCCTAAATCCGTATTGAGTTGGGTCTAGTATGTTATTTCCTTGGAGGAATGTGCTGGGTTGAGTATTTATGTTTTTTTCAACCAATTTTGCCAGCAAGGGGGATGAGAGATTGGCCGGTAATTATCAGGGTCCTTGGGGGACAAGATTAAGGACCCGATGTAGTTAGGCATTTACCGGTCGGTAACTGCCGAATTCGGCCGTTACCGACCGGTAAATGCCTTTTCCAATATAGGAGGCATGTATTTACAGATTCGGTATTTTTACCGAATCTGTATTTACCGAATCGGTAAAATTACCGAATTGGTAAATACAGACTCAGTAAAAATACCGAATCTGTAAATGCAGATGTAGGTGGCGCTTTAAACAGTGCCACAGGCCCCTAAGAATTTGTTATTTACCATGTAATACTATTGCATGGTAAATAATGAATTCAGGTGTACATGCACATCTGTGCATGTAAACCTGTGTCATGTGACACACAGACATGCCCTTATGGCATGTATGTGTGCCACATGGCACACAAGCCTGACATTGGGGTGTTACAGGGTGTCAAAGTGACACCCCATTCCCCCTGGCAGGATTCGGTATTTACCGATTCGGTAATTACCAAATCAGTATTTGCCATTGATTCCTATGGGCTTCAAGGCCCATAGGAATCAATGGCAAATACCGATTTGGTAATTACCGAATCTGTAAATACCGAATCTTACAGATTCGGTAATTGAAAAAGAAAAATTACCTACATCTGCCTACTTCCAATTTACCTACTCTTAGATACCGAATCGGTATGATTCGGTATTTAAGAGTAGGTAAATCGAGATTACCAACATCGGGCCCTTCGTTTTTTAAGCAACGGGAGAATGGACGCAGTTTTCCATCTCTTGGGGAACTGCCCAGACTCAAACATGGCATTAAATAAGGGAGTGAGTGCCGAGCCAATGAGCTCAGGAACTTGTTTAATCACGGAAGCTGGGCAGGGATCATAAAGGGATCCCGAGCTGATGGAGACCAGGAGATTTATAGTATCACGCTTCTCCAGTGGTGAGAATATGTCTAGAGTTGGTCGTGAATCAGGTGTATTGCTTACCAACATGGCTGGCTCACCTATTTCTTCTATCTGGGAGAGTCTGAATGAGGAAAAAATGCCTTCCACCTTCTGTAAAAAGAAGGCAGTGATTTTCTTACATAGTCTGGACTACTCAGAGTTTTTGGATTACAAGGGGCGGCCATTTTGGTTAGTGCCCTAAAGAGCTCTTTGAATGAGGATTTCACCTGTATGATATGATCTGTGATAAAACCCTTTTGGTATTAAACAGTAGCTTTTTATAAAGAGCAAGGCTCTGTTTGTAGGACTCTTTTTCTGCATCATTATAGCCTCTCCTCCCGTTGCGTTCTAAGCGCCTACTGGCATGTTTTTGCATCCTTAGTTCCTCTGAATACGAGGGGGCTGAAGGCAGGGAATGCTTGGGGTCCATAATTTTACCAGGGCTAATTTGTTGCCTGCTGTATCTATCCACTCTGTATAGCAGGTTGTGAATTCTTCCACTCTGGCAGGAAGAGAGCAGGCCAATGTCCTGAGAAAATCTTCTAACTCCGAGCTCTTAATTTTCTTCCAGGCTCTTGTTTCTAACTCCTTTTTGGAAACTTTCTTACTATGGTAAGAGTTGGGAGGTGTTAACTCGAAATGAATAGCAGCATGATCTGTCCAGACAATTGGCAGCACCTCCGTGCAAGTCAGTTGTGGGTTGGTGGAGAAAATACCATCTATGGTGTACCCTGCAATATGAGTGGGACCCTCTATGAGTTGCCTTAATTCTCCACTGTTCATCACCTCACCCAGACTAATTGTTTCCGGTCAGAGAGTGCTTCCAAATGAAAGTTGAAATCCCCAAGTATTGTAATTGAGTCGGAGCAGAGCCCGTCTTAACAGACGCTAGGAAGGCACTTCTTGGGCCCAGAGGTCGGTAAAGAAGGATGCCTTTAAAAGAGTTATGATAGGTTGTGTAGAAATTTAAAGAAAGTGCTTCACAAGCCGAGTTGGATGCTGTCAGGAAGGAGGAATGTAGGGAGTTATGATATATAACTGTCAATCCTCCCCCTCTCCTATGAGGTCTGTTGTGTGTATAACACAAAAACCCAGGGGGTGTAGCTTTAGTCAGATCCGGCCCTTAGGCCTTATCTGACCAGGACTCAGTGATGAATGCAACTTTTATGTTGTGCTCTTCTATGAGTAGTGCACACTCCATACTGTGTTTGACGTTTAGTAGAAGACAACGCAATGGGTCGACTTCAGGTCTCTTTCTAATTGCCCTTTCCTTGGGTTTGGGCAGTTTGATAGGGTGCCATAGAATTTGGGGGAGATTTAGGTTACAGCTGTGACACATTCCTGGCAGATTGCTTGGTGTTGCCTGAAGTGTTAGGCATAGACAGGCAATGTTGTTCAGTTCAAATTGTTCAGCTGAAGGAGATGATTCTAGGGTATATAGCTTTGTGTAGTATTCAGAAAAGCACTCTAATATTTTGAAGTCACTGATATGCCTAACCCCGACTGAGTCTGTTATAGCAACAATCTTAGATTTCTTCTTTCTTATTTTAAGGTAATTAGCCAAAGTTTTTCAGGTCTTGTTCCGTCCACCATACATTTTTGCATTAAAACGAAGTAGACTACCAGAGGCATTGTCCCAGGATTGTTTGTTGTATTGCAGCTTTAGGTAATATGTTATTGCGAATAGAGGAGAAATATTTGTGTTCTAAAACCTTAATCTGATCTAAAAGTTGCATAGAGGACTTAAGAGCCCTCCTCTTCTTGTTTGCTATCAAATCAATTATAAAACCCCTTTCAGTTGTTGTAAAGGCATCCCAGATAAAATGTATTTGTGTGTTTGAGGTAAGATTTTTCACAAACAAATCTTGTGGAAATATTGTAAATTGTTCTGTAAATTGTTGGTCCAGTAGAAGGCTATTGTGAAATCTCCATCTGTGAGTGGAAGGGATGGAATTAGGGTTGTTTAGGTCTACAATGACTGGAGCATGGTCCGAAATGAGAATGGAACCTATCTCTGCATGCATTAGTAATTGAAGGGTATGCCAGGTAAAACATATATAACCTATTATAGAGTGGGTGTTATGAACAGGAGAAAAAAAGTGAATTCCAAGACATTTGGGTGTAATGCCCTCCAAACATCAACCAACCCTCTAGAGGATATGGTTCTCTACAAGGATTTGTACATTTTGGTAGAACTAAATCTAGTCTGAGATCTACACTCTAAAAAGGGGTCCATAAGTTGATTACAATCTCCCCCCACTATGAGATTCTCTGATGCATGGGAAGATAACCCAGAAGAAAAATCATGACACGATACATAAATTACTCATTGAGAAGAACCTAAAGAATCCTTAGAGAACAAAGAATAGAAAGACTCACAATAAAAATGAGATCTATCCATCCATAAGGAGTCCGGTGGAAAATGTTGGAATACCACAAGAACAAAATAACATAAATAAAGTGTGCTACATAGTAGAACAAAGGGAAAGGAGAAAGTTAAAGAAAGAAACCAGAGAAGAGGAAATGAAGAGAAGAAGAGAATTAGAGAAGAACAAGGTCTCCCCTGATGTAAATAGAAAAGAGAGATGACAGAAAACCATAGGGCTTTAGTCATAAGAATGAAGAAAAAAAAATATATTAATGTTGAGGGAGAACGAGGAGAAAAAAGAAACAGACTTTGCTCAAAAGATTGAAACACCGAGATTAATTGAACATAGTATCAACAAGTCAGTAGGGAACAATATAAAACGAAAAGACATAATAATCACAGTGCTAATGGAACTCACAAAACAGTAAGGGGACAGCATGGCTAAAAAAATGTAGACACTGGACTAGAAGATGCTATTCAATGAAGACACCAACATCAAAACAAGAGGGAGCCAGGGACCTGCAAAAGAAAAAACAAATGTGTCAATATTTTAAGAATTACTGAGTTCCATGATTTCTCCTTTGTGCATATGTATGAATTTCTTGAGCTCTGTGGGGTCTGCAAAAGTGACAGTCCTGTCCTTGCAAGTGATCTTGAAAAAGCAAGGATGAATTAGGCCGCAACGAGCATTCATGGATCGCAGCATAGGTCTAAGATCTAAAAATTCCATTTTGACTGAAAAAGATCTTCTGACCAGAGCACAGCATTTGTTTGCGTTGTTTAGCCGCTGTGAGTATCATCATTAGATCTGAATATTGAAGAAAATAGGCAATGATCCCTCATGGTCTATATGAGGTCAAAGCACCAAGGGGATCCATTATGTGTGCCCTTTAGATATTAAGATCTGCAAAAGTCAATAGACCAACTATTTTTTTGTATATCGATCTTCAAGAAGTTGATCATGTCTGGGCCTTCAGAACCTTCCTGTATGCCCTATATGCATAGATTATTGCGCCTGTTTCGGTTCTCCAAGTCCTCTGTTAACTTCTTTGGTTGAGTCACTTCTTTGGATAGATTATTAACCTTGGCAGCCACATCTTGAGCGCCCTTAACCCTCTGTTCGACCTCTGTAAGTCAGTCAGACAGTCAATAGTCTTTATTTCGATAAAACATATCTTTAAAAGCGTTACATAGCACAACAAGTTAAAAATCAAAGCATATAAAATGCATCCACAAGATTAGATAAAAGAATACAAATGACATCAATAAATTACTTAAGAAGGTCTAATTACAATGACCATAATTAAACAATTTCACTAAGCCTTTTAGATCTGATCGACCAAGCCCAACTTAAAAATGTTGACATACCACACACGAACAAGGGCCGGGTGTGAGACGTCAAGATTCGTAGAGCGACTATGTGGTGTCTGGTGCCCAACTATTTACACAATGGTTTTAGCCACCTAGATTTCGGGGATTTATAAGCGGGGCATTCAAATAGGAAGGGGGCAACAGACTCAACCCTAGACGCAAAAAATAAACAAAAAGGTGAAGTTTGGGCCGGGATTTTCCAGTGGGCAGTCAATTCACCCACTGGGAGCGTACCTACTCTAAACTTAAAATACAAAGCCCTATCTATAGATTTTGAAATTATATCAAGGTAGGGTTCGCGGAGGGCCATGTCCTTAATCCTAAGGAACCCACTGGTTGCTCTGCATTGTTTGGGGTCAGTGCTACTCTTTTCCGTTACCCAGTTCCAATAGATATTCTTAAGGACAGCTTTAGGGGGGGCAGATCTAGTAAGCCAAGCTTCCCCGAGCCCCAGCTCCCCAAGCAAGGATTTACGTCCCTGAGCCACCTAATTTTGGACCAACCAGGCAATGATAATACTTCCGACAGACCTTCCGCATAACTGGCGAGTTCGGGAACCCTCCACAATCGGGCCCAGAGTAGTAAAGGACGCAGCTTTGCCTGGTCTTTAATTGAGCGGCATCCCATATCAAGTAGTAGGGGTAGCGTCGGGGTACTTTGTGGGAGAGCCATCAGGTCCTTCTGGAATTTATTCTCGGAACAAGACAGCTGATCAGTGTTATAGGATCCCCCGAGCTCTGCCCCATAGAGTGCTGCACTAACACCTCTCGCCTTATATATGTCTAACACAGGTGCAATGGGTTTAAAAGAGGATGACCGCTGTTCTTTCAGGAGAGCCCCCACAACCCTTTTGTGGCTTAGCAACATCTTCTGGAGATGGGAGTTCCACCGCATAGTGTCGGTTAGACGGATACCTAAATAATAAAATTCCTTAACCCTTTCCAGGGCACCTGGTTTAGGACAGGAGGCCGTCCAAGCTTTTTGGGGGGGTTGAGTCCAAATATTTTGTCTTTTCTGTGTTAATTTTAAGGCCCCTACTTATGCAGAAAGATTGGAAACTGTCCAGGAGGCTCTGTAAACCCACAGGGGATTTGGAGATCAGGAGGGTATCGTCAGCGAATAGGAGAGTTGGAATTCTCTTGCCCGCCAGGGATGGTGCGTCAGATGGATTTTTCAAGAGGTGCTCCACCACTCCGTTCACATACAATGAGAACAAAGTGGGGGCAAGGACACATCCCTGACGGACGCCCCTATTCACTTGGATTCTGGCAGTCTTCTGTCCCTGCTTACCCCACCTGACCTGCGCGAAGTTTCCTGTATGGAGCTTCACCAGTAAAGACAATATATAAGCGGGCATCCCCAAGTCAGACAGTACCTCCCACAGGCGACCTCGGGGCACCAGGTCAAAGGCAGTTTTTAGGTCAATAAAAGCGAGATAAAGACTGCCTTTGCCTAGTACGACCACCTTCCAGTATAGGAGCAGCAATCTAAATGACTGCTCAATGGTCCCGGTACCTGACCTGAAGCCTGCTTGGAAGTCAGAGAGGATTTTATTGTCATCTGCCCACTGGAGCACTCTCCCAAGAACCATTTTCCTGCAACCTTCTGGGTTGAATCGATTAGACTAATTGGACGACAGTTAGCTGGGTCGTACCGACCCCCCTTTATGAAGATCGGGATGACCTCAGATCCCCTCCAAGAGTCTGGGATTGCCTCACCGTTATAAGTAACATTAAGCAAAGATGAAATGAGCCTCCCCCATTCTTTCAGATTGAGGCGAAGCAAATCCCCTGGTAGCCCGTCTTGGCCTGCTGCTTTGGTTGGGACTAGGGATTTTATCACATTCTCCACCTCCTTAGCTGTAAAGGAAAGATCATCACTCATCCCGGAGGGGCCAAATGGTGGTAAATTGATAGTCCCCTGGCTTACAACCAAATTGGTAGTGTAGAGGAGAGAGAAGTGGTTAAGCCATGCCTCCTCAGAAATGTTGCATGTTATAAGGGTATCAGCAGGCCTATTCCTAGCCCTTACTAGATCCCAGAAGCCCCTGGAGTCCGTCCCCGCACTAGCTTCCTTCAAGTCACGCCAGAATAGGTCCTCCCACTCTTTCTTCACTTCACTGATAGAGTGCTTATACTCCTTCCTAGCCACTCGAATCAATTCAGGCCCTCCAAGTTTAACGGCTTTCAATAGTGCTCTTTTCATCTGGCGAAATTTTTTGGAATACCACTCCGGATTACCCTTGGGTCTCCGACACTCCCTTCCGGGTGGTCCCCGACTATCTATTAAAAATAGCTTTCCCAGGGCATTGATGGTATCACAAAAGAGCAACAAAACCTCAAGGGGATCCAAGGGGTGTAGTCCAGGCTGGACATGGCCTTTCCCAAAAGTGCCCCTATATTAATAACCTTCTCCTCATCCAGGGCAACCTTACACCATTTGAGGTACCTCCCACAATTTGAGGGGCAAACTTCTCCAGTTGTCCGCAGCACAGAGGGTTCTGGCAGACCATTTGAGGGCGACCACATGGGGTGCAAGATCAAAGATAATGGATTATGGTCGCTGTCCGCAGTGGACAGAACTTCCATATCACGCATAAAGCCCCAGAGCTTGAAATCGAGTAAGATGTAATCTATCCTCGATGTATGGTCTACCCTGTTGTACGTGTGTGCTCCACAAGGGTCCGATAATGATCTACCATTCACCGCTCTTAGGCCATGTTCCAGAAATAGAGTGTTAAGCTGGATGGCCCGTTGGGAACACCTCTTTATGGGTGAAATTGATAAAGATAAATACCCCTCCTGGCGTCCTCATCTGAGATACCCAAGATGTCATCTGCCGCAAGGGGCTCAAAGGTGCCATTTAGATCCCCGGCAACCATGACATACCTGTCAGTACTACACTGGCTAAGTTCGTCTTCAAGCTCAGTTACGGTTGGAGATGGTAAGCCACCTTTGGTGCCCCTGGCATAGATGTTGAATATCTCCAAAGTACGCCCTCTCTGGGGCCCCCTAACTGATAATCTTAATAAGTCGGGAGAGTTAATTTCTCTGCGCCTAATATGGCAGTCCAGGGAGATACTGACCCAGATAAGGAGGCCTCCTGAGGGGCGACCTCTCCCAGTGGGAGGGGAGATTGCAGGAACAAAATACGTGGTATATCCAACCTTATGACAAGGCTCCAAACACCAGGTCTCTTGGAAGATACATATCCCAAAGATTCAATAAAGATGTTCCAGTCTGGGAGATCTAATTTTCTAGAACTACCTGCTATGTTCCAGCTAACAATCCTTACGTCTCTGTTTGCTATAACTTGCTCAACTGGGGACTGCGTCGTGGACAAACTAGGCCCGGGTCGGGACTCAAGTGGAATACCCTCAGACACGACCAGCCTACAATTACTCTCAAGTTGGGAACAAACAAGCGCAGGCTTGTTCATGGGGCTTAAGGAAGGTGAGGGAGGGAACTCAGGGGGATAAAGAGACCCATGTAATGCACCATGCTCAAACACCTTACAGCACCCAGACATGATGGCTACAACAGGTACCCTCTCGTCAGGGGTATAAAAGCCAAGTCAAAAACCCCACCCGACCTGTTGGATCCAAGGCCTCTGAATGGGATGTAAGACCTAAGTGAGTGAAAGTCATGGGAGTAAGACCCTCGATCCCCCCCCCCCAGGTTTGGTAGCTAACATTCTGTGGAATTGCTGGGTAAGAATGGAAATAGCTAAGATCATAAGTGATAATTCCTATGCTACCTTGGCTACGTTGTTGGTTGCAGATAAACCTTGCTACCCTAGCATCCCTGAAATTGACCAAGATGCAATCACCCAACGTGTCCTTAGTCCTAAGTCTAGAATCCAGATGAGACCATTTCTCTTCAATTGTCTGAAGCGCTGCATTGGTATCTACCATAAAAGGTTTTATGTTTTTTAACTCATCCATGATGTCTTCCAGGGTCAAAGACAAAGGTGATTTATTGGGAGAAGAGGGATCCTTTTTAGCCCTTTTGTTAGCATTGCCTCAAGGTTCTTAGTGACTATTAGCATTGGGGTTGCTGGTAGACTAAGATTTAGTTAACTGTTCCACCTCCATATTTTATTGAGCTGAAGGAGACAGGCAAGATGGTGTATGTAATCTTTCCCACAAAGACAAATTAGAGACTGTGTAACTTCAATAAAGAGGACTAGTAAAACAGACCAATTGAATAACAAACAAAAGGTCTCCTTCAAGGATTACAATAAAGAAATGGCAGTATGCTTTTGTCATGTCCACATACTGCCCATATAGCTTGCACACAAAATGTTGAAAACATGGGAAAGCATATTAAAGAGTTTCTTCATTTTGGGAAAAAGTTCCATGATTTTCAAGCCGACATTGCCATGCAAAAAAAGAAAAAGCCATGAGCACGCAAACACCTGAGGAAAAACTAGCTGAGAAGCTCATAAAATGGCGGCGGTTAAACAGAGCACCGCCGGGAGCGGCCAAGGAAAAGCTAATAAAAAGGTAATTAGACCAATTCAAGGTCTATAAACATACCTTGCCCCACCCATGGAATTCCGAAACCTTCCGATGGATTAGTGAGCCCCAACTGTACCGTATAATCGTCCCTCCGACGGAAAGAGATCTCCAGCGTTACGGAGGGAAACTATTGAGCGGCCATCTTGCGTCGCTGCCCACCTCTGCAACATTCTTTCTTTGTTTTGCATTTGCATGTTTTGTGCAGTCTTTTCATCACTTGCAGTGGATCGCATTGGGCGTGTGGGACGCTCTCGTGTGAGAGTTGTTGGGATATTTAAGCGGAAATGTGAAAGTCTTTGGAAAATAATACAAGTGTTCCGTTTTGTATTTTTGAATGTTTATTTGATGCCAACACTATCCCTTTGGTGTTGGAGCACTTCTGAGGAAGGACAAGTTCAGAGAAGATTACACTTTCTAAAAACATTGGCATGAGTGAATGGTACGGGGGAGAAGAGGGACTTGCGGAAGGGGCATGGTGGATTTTTAAATTACGAAATAGAGCATTTTAGAGAATACGGGTTTGTATCCTTGCTTCGGCTGAGCATTGTGTGATTCTGGGGGGATCAGGTGGTTTCTTTCCCCTGAAACCGCTTTGCTGATGCCAGTTGCTTGCTCTGACAGTGTGTTGCAAGTGTTGGTGCCAGTATTGGTCAATGAGTTGCACTGCTGGTTCTGACCTACATGTGATCTGCAGTTGTACATTCGAATTCAGGCAGGGTCGGCTCACCCTTACATTCTTCTGAGGTCACTATTGATTAATGGCAGCTCCTGTTACGTAGAAAGCTTGTAGACTGCAACTGCCCCATTGCATGGGGAAAATATCTAACTGTAGATTGTTCACATCTATCTACAAATAGTTCCTTTCTCTTTAGTAGCAAAGCTGGTTCAAAGTACACTTTTATTATTTAATGTATAATAACTTTACATACTATCGACTTTTTCAGCACTCCTTCATTTATATTAAAAAGTGACATTGTAACTGCCTGCAATGTGAGAGGTTGGTTAGGTGGGAATTTATTCTTGTCTCTTTCACAGAAAATAAAACAATTTATAGCAGAGCTGAAAGACTTGTTATGTTAAAAAAATATCACTAGTAAAACAACTGCATTGGTGAATGTCAAATGTATGTATTTATTTTTGCAAATTTTAAGCAAGTCTTGCTTAGGTGATAGTATAATAAAAAAAATTATTTTGGCATCATGTAATGTTTTATTTTTGCAGCATATGCTTGCAACAAAAGATAAACCATGGCACTTGTGTGTCATGGCCAACCCTATTGTCTTTGTTAGTGTTTGTTTCTCTTGTGTCAATATCTTTGGGTTATCCATTTCTAGATCGCAGACTATCACATAGCACAGCTGTCTGGTTTGCTAAAGACATCTTGGGACATTCAGAATGCATTGTGCTTGTTGGTTACCATTGGCTTTGTGGTTTGTAACTCTCATTTTCTGGCTTTTTATTTGCTGGCTTTATTTATTTATCATTGGGCCAGTGCAGGCCTTTAGTTGGGATGTCACATATTGACAATTCTGCACCACATAACATATTTACACTCCACATAATACCACTCAAAGCCACATAAGTATACTACACATAATTACACTCTACTGAATACAACATAAAAGCGCCCCACATAAATGCACTCAGTCAGTCAAATAACTTTATTCGGGTTGTTTGTACAAAACCATCAAAGTATACAAAGGATAAAAACATTGACAATTAACAAGTTAAAAAATATAAAAACAGAACATTTTCGAATAGCTTATTTGAAAGGGGCGAAGGAGATGGACAGTCAAACATACTTCAAAATACATTAGAGACTGATGTGGGTACATAAGGTGCATATTCTACAAAACAATTCATAATACAATACCATCTATGATAAAAGCTTCTGTCAGATAAACCAGAAAGCAAATAAAAAGCGACAGACAGAAAAAACTACTGTTTCAGATACATCTGTTTTTAAAATTCTGTACACTATCTGATACTACCTAGCTCCTAAATTGAGGCAGATTGGTCTTATCCACCTGCTGCGTATCTGCTGGTATCTAGGACAGAAAAACAAAACGCGTTCTTCAGTTTCTCTAACTGTAATGCAGGCAGGACATAAATCCAATACTAGGCCAATCGCCTATTGCCAGGAAATTTTAGGAGCAGATTGCCATATCTGAATCTCAAGTATAAGCTTTTTGCAAGAGGGGGAGAGTTTCAGTCCAGAAAGGGTTCAAATTGTATGCATGACTTTACAGCTAGGAATTTGGATGTTAACTGGCCGCTGGTCAGAATATTGGTAGAGTTATTGCCCACCACCTCCCAATATCTGGCTTTTAATCTCAATAAGTCATCTCTTGAGGCCCTGTCCGGATTTTCCAACAGGTCCCTCATACTTGATGTCTTGTACCAGTCTGCAATATGTTTAAACCATGGTAAGCTTTTTGCACCATTAATCATCATAACCTCCTGTAAAGAATTTCGATAATCAATAAGTTTGGGGTTTGTCCATAGATGCAGCCAGTAGGTTAAGGGTTTCAGAGCAGCCAAATCCCAAATTCTCTTCAACACTAGATCACAGAAAAGGGTAATAATGCATACCAGCAATCTATATAAATGCACTCCACACTGTTAGAATCCCCGGACTCCTGGTTGGCTGAGGTAGGTACCCTAGGTCAAACAGGGACCCATGAGCCCCAAACGTTAGGGAAAGACAGAAGGTCGCCTCTAGGGAAAGCCCCCACTCCACCCCCTTGGTAGCCTGGCAGGAGCAGCCAGGCTTATCTTCAAGGCCAATGCGTAAAGTATTTGCAATTACACTCACAGCAACCCAATGATGACGCCACAAACAGACTCCACACGAGTTTCATAGAAAAACAAGTATATGTTTATAAAAAAGATATACAATGCGACCATACAATACTAAACCAACATATGCATCGGGGTAAAGCTGCCCCTGGCCTATTACTATTGAGCTAAACTAAACTAAACAATCCTATGTACTCCTAATGTCGTAAGATGCAGTTCGTTATGCAACAATCAGGTATTTCACAACATAAGAATAATGCAGATTGTGATAGGCTATCTGGCGATTTGTACTGTCACTGTAATGCAATGCGTAATGCAACAACATTGGAAACTGTTATGCCCCGTAATGCAATGTGTACAGTCCCCTTCAGATACTCTGTTAGGAAAAAGCAATGCAACGTGTAATACAGTTATCAGGCAGTTTGTTATGTGAAACTAATGCAATGCTGAACACATATATCAGGCAGTTAGGTATGCAACACTACTGCAATGTGTAATATGACAATCCGGCAGTTCGTGATGCAGGACTAAGACAAGGCGTAACACATCTATCAGGCAGTTCGTTATGCAAACCTAGTACAATGCGTAATACACCTATCAGGCAGTTTGTTAGGCAAAACTAATGCAATGAGCAATACGACAAACAGGCAGTTCATTGTGCAGAATTAAGGTATTGCGTCATACAATCATCAGATACTTCATTATGCAGGAACATTGCAATACTTAATTTACTCCAGCACCGTTCACGGTGCCTCCGGCGGTCTCTCCACCACCCGTGCTGGCTTGTTGTTAGTCTCCGGCCACAGTTCCCCCCCCCACACGGATAAGTTATAACAAAGTGAATGCAGCATCGTGCCCCGGTGCTGCCACTCCCTTGGCACCTGGGCCGCGATCCGAGCCGAAGCAGAGGCTCGTGCTGCAGGACAGAGTAAGAGGCCGAGAGCATCTCCCTCTGAGCCTGCGCTCCGCCCTAGGAGTCGACAGACGTTACCTGGGGGGCCACAAACCCACTCTCCTCTCCTCATCCAACGACTTGGGCCTCCAATGCAAACTCTCTGAATTTCCGGGCAATGGGAAGATCCCAGGCTGCACACTACACCTGCGCTCAGAGTCAATGAGACTCACTGGACTTCGGGTGCACTATAACCAGACAACTCCTCAAAAGGGTCTCAAGGCTGCACACGACACACGCATGCAGCGTCGCTGAGTAACACTTGATCTTCTGGCGCCCCCGATCACAGGGCACAACTTACGCAGGTCTCAGGCTGTAGAAAGCACATGCATAGAGTGTCGCTTGAGACACGCTTGATCTTCGGGTGCCCTGTGATCGGGGCACCTCTGGCAAGGGTGTCAGGCTGAGAACAGCAGACACACACAGCGTCGCTGAGACACACTTGCCCTTCTGGTGTTCACGATCGCAGGCTAATCACGCGAAAGTCTCAGGCTGCACCAAGCACACGCACACTGCGTCGCTGAGACTTACTTGGCTTTCCGGTACACACGTTCACAGGACAATCCTCTTGAAGGACTCAGGCTGCACCAAGCACATGCACACTGCGTTGCTGAGTCTCGTTTGGAACTCCAAGTGCCTAAGATTACAGGGCACAACTTACGAAGGTCTCAGGCTAGACAGAGCACACGCACACAGCGTCTCTGAGAGTCTTCTCTGGAAACTTTTGTGTTCCTGTGTTTCCGAACAGGGAGCCAGCTCACCTCAGGCCCTTGGGGACAGTTACTTCAGGACACAGCACACAGCAAAGTCCTTCAAGCAGGGGCACACAGCACACAGCAAAATCCCTTTAGCCTTTCCTTGGTTGAAACAGCAAACTGCAGGCCAGCCCCAGATCACACAGCAAGAGCAGTCCTATACATCAGTCTCTTCAGTTGTTTCTTCCTTGGCAAAGGTCCACTTAACTACGAAGTAGCTACAGTCTTTTTCACACTTGATCAAGCCATTCTCCAAAGTTCAGGGGCTCCAGCTCACATAGTTATACCCCTCAATGGCGTTGGAGTCTTTGTGTTACAGGGGCCACTGACCCCTGCTCAAACCAGTTCTGGGTGCCTCCCTACCAGTGACACCTTCTTCCTTTGATTAGTGGGGTATGGATTCTCAATAACTCAGCAGGAGATGGGACAAGTGTTTTATAGCACCAGCCCAGGCCTCTTCACCTCTAGGGTCTTCTCCTCCCACTACACTCCAGATGCAGGTCAGCCTGTTACTATCTCACCTCCTCCCCTGGGTCAAGACATTCCCCAGATCCTATCGCTTTCAAATCCATCCAGTCAATCCACAACCAGGCAGAGACACACAGAAATGTTTAAAGCACAAAAACCCAGCCACTTCTGAAAGAGTGGCTTACAAGCAAAAAGCATCTTTATAAAAAGATGAGGTATTGCAGGGTGAGTTCAGGCATACTAAACTTTACCTTTCCATCTTAAACCTTTGGGAAGATAGGCTGAAAAACATATCACACAGCCATCCCATTCTATCCAATGGGCAAGATGGCCTTTCAACAGTGAAAAACGCAATGGAGATGACTTCACTGTCAGGACATGACACACACCTTAGTACATGTCCTACCTTTCACATGCACTACACCCTGTCCAGGGGGGACCCAAGACCTACAATAGGGGTTTCTTAGGTGCACAGAAAGGGAAGGGTATGTTCTGGCAAGTGAGTGCACTTGACAGAACAACATGGCAGATTCACAAACTGCGCACAGGCCCCACAATGGCAGGCCTGAGTTCCCTTTTTAAGGCTACTTGATGGTGGCCTCAAAGAGTGCTGAAGGCCCACTAGTAACATTTGCAGTACCAGCCTGGCACACATAGTGCATTTTACTAGGGACTTCACTAGTAATACAACATACCAATTATGGACAACCAATTACCATTACACTGTACACAGGGAGCACTTGCACTTTGACACTGCTTAGCAGTGGCAAAGTGTTCAAAACATCTAAGTTGGCAACACATGTTAGAAAAAAAGGTGTAGGGGAAAAGCAAAAAGTTTAGGGAACTTTAGACAAAAAAGGCCAAGTCCCACACACACCATAACACATAATTCCAATAAGCATAGTTTCGCTCAACACCACACAGTTCCACGCCTCACAATTCAACTCCACACATTTCTAATACACACCACATAATTCCACACCAAACCACAGACTTCAAATACACATCATAATTCTACAACACACTGCCTGTGGAAATGGTCAACAAGCTGAGTCGTAATTGGGCTAGACTTCCCACTGAGGCCTAGGTATTAATTCTTAGTTACACCAGACCCGTGTTTGAGGATGACCCAGAAACTGCCAACGTTAGCCTAATAACTGGCTTGAATCCTTTTTAGACTTGTGGCACCCAAAAAATGGATCACCAATAAGAAAGGTTCCAATAAAATAGCATGGTACACTTCTAATCTTAGAGAGTTGAAGCAAAAATGTAAACGCCTGGTGAGAAGTTGGAGGAAATATTTCTCCACCACTAAGAAAATTAAATACAGAGAGGCTACTAAGGCATACAAGGCAGAAATTAGAAGCGTACAACCCCTGTACTACAAAAAAAGGATTATCTCAGCCTCCAACTCTCCCTGCGAAATTTTTCAGATTGTGAAATCCCTTCTTAATGCATCGGCTCCATCCTTGCCCCCTGATGATATTTTAGGACACTGCAATAATCTGGCAGAATTATTTTTAAATAAAATTGAAGATATTTTTGGGGCATTTTCCCTGACTCCAGCATTTCAAAACGCCTTACCTTTAGATAATCAGCCATTTACACCTGATTTCTCCCTTGCTGTAATTGCCCCAAAGGATATGAAATCCCTACAAAACTATCTTAACCAATTGAATTCTGGTTCCCCTAGAGATGTGCCCCCCCCCCACACTATTCTAAACCAGGTCTCTGGTACAGTTTCCTCAACCATATTGGACCTCATCAATATCTCACTCTCCTCTGGTCTCGTTCCCTCTCTCTGGAAATGGGCCATGGTTAAAGCTCAAAAAAACGAGTTTGGATCCAGAAGTATTCGCGAATTACCGGACGATTTCGCTTCTGCCAGGGATTGCAAAAATTGCTGAAAAGTATGTTAAATCCATTCTCTCTATGTTCTTGGAGAATGGCTGCTTTCATCACAAACCGATTTTAGACCCCAACAGGGCACGTAGACCGTCCTACTGGTAGCAGTTGAGGAAGCCAGAAAAATTCTAGATGTCGGCGGCTCTGCATCAATTGTCCTCCTCGACCTCAGCGCAGCCTTCGACGCGGTTAATCACCAACTACCTATTTCGAGCCTCAGAGAGGTAGGAGTGACCTGAACGGCAATTAAATGGCTCAAGTCCTTTTTGAATGTTAGATCATTTCAAGTATTTGAGTACAACTTTATCTCTGGAAGTATGCCTCTGAGATGAGGGATCCCTCATGGTTCTTCCCTGAGCCCCACACTTTTTTAATATTTATATGAGCCCCCTGGCTGAGGTTGTCAAGCCCTTTGGCATTCAGATTGTTACCTATGCTGATGACACTCAGCTGATTGTCTCCCTAAACCAATCTGAGAATGCAACACCAGTCTGGCCGGCTGTCTCGAAAGGGTGTCCGCATGGATGGAAGGCTCATATTTAAAACTTAATGGGGCTAAAACTGAGCTCATGTTCTTGAGCAAAGCCTCCCCCCTGAACACCAGCTCACTCTGGCCTAGGTGTTTCAGCGTCATGCCCCCTCCCAAAGTTCAGATCAAAAGCCTTGGTGTTTTTTTGGACCAGAATCTAAACTTTAAGGAGCAAGCACGGAAGGTGGCAGGTACTTGTTATGGGATCCTGAAGATGATAAGGAAAATTCTTCCCCTGCTGCCTTTCATTGCTAGGAGATTGTTGGTTCAAGCAATGATCCTTTCGTGACTGGACTACACCAACGCTCTTTATTTAGGATCCCCGTGCTCAACAACTAAAAAACTTCAGACTGTACAAAATTGTGCTGCACGCCTCCTCATGCAGGTTTCGAATAGAGAATCAGCAAGACCATCAATCGCCTCCTTCCATTGGCTTCTGGTTGCAGAAAGAGTCCAGTTTAAAGCTTTATGTATTGTTCATGAGACTTTATCTTTCAAGGGCCTACTGATTCTCCGGTCTATCATCGCTTTCTATTGTCCCAACAGGTCCTTGTGTTCAGAGAATAAACATCTGGCAGCAGTCCCCAGGATAAACAGATCTTGGAGCGGTGGACTCCTGTTTTCATACAACGCAGTGAAACATTGCAACCAGCTACCTAATCATATCCGCCTCGAGAAGGACTATTTGTCCTTTTGAAAACTCCTTAATACCTTTTTGTTTCCTTGATGACTAGCTCTAGTTCTGGGATGACTCTGCTTCTAGCGCTGGGAGGCCTACTGGTAGCCATGCGCTTTATAAATGCAAATTCATTCAATTCATTAATTCAGATACCTAAAATACACACCGCCCATTTACACATCATACCACAACTAACAATTACAATACAACCCATATAATTCCACTCCACACCACATACGTCCACTACACTCCAAACCAAAGCACATAGATAAACCATATTGTCATTTACAACATCAACCCCCAGATGCCTCAAGAACTCATTTTGCTATTCCTTAATAGCGAAAAATAACGATTCGCTAATAAGGAATAGCAAAATGCTATGCATGAAGAAATCACTAAAAAAAATAGCGATTTCTTAAAATTCCTTAATTGCGACTTGTAAATTGCGAGTCGCAATTAAGGAATACCTCCCCATTCATTCCTATGGGCCTAGTGGCCCATAGGAATGAATGGGAAGACATTCTCAATTTGCGAATCGCAATTAGCGAATCGCAAATTGAGAATGCGATTTCAAGGGTGCAGGGGTGTCCAAAGGACACCCTGTTGCACCCCTGAAATTGACCTGTGCACATATGTTGTGCTACGTACTCTGAGCACACCGGGACTACAACTCCCAGAGTCCCTGGGCGCCCTCTATCCTCATCATCTGTAGCGCCGGGAGGCGCATAAAAACCCAGCGGTCCTCCCACTGGGCCATGGGCGGGCCCGTCTGCGCCCTTAGTGTGTTGCTTATGGTCCATCAACTCACTAGAGTCAGGAGGAAATCGCTTGGAGCCTTGATCCAGTGTGGGTCGCATGGACACGGATTCAATTTTATAATTGTTCAGGTGGCTGCAATCTGGAGGGCGTGAAGAACTGTGTTGCAAAGCCCTTCAACCTAAGGTACCAATTGTGATACCTACTGGAGGCAGTCGTAACCCTACGTGACATGAGTACCTGGAAAGAGACAAACAGAGTGGTGGGGGGAGGTGTAAGGGGGACCCTGGATGCTTTTATAGTGAGGGCGGAGTCTCTTTTAAATCATGAAATTCAGCTAACTGAAAACAGGCTCTCACTGGACAAGCTTATTGAACAAAAGAGATCGTCCATGGGCCCCATTGCCAGTTGTCCATCTCCCCTCACAGGGCTCGCCCCGGAGCAAAGTACAAGGGGAAATAGGGTCACCACTAAGGTTACAATACACCCCGCCCTACCAATAGTAGGGTTGGCCCCATCACCACAAATGATTGAGCCAGATGATAACAACTACGACCAGTCACACACTTCCTCACAAGAGGAGGGGGATACATTAGATCGCATCTCCTTGACACCTGACCGCTCAGGGTGAAGGGATGTGGAGGATGTAACACCTACACAGGAGACAGCGAAAAAAATTACCCTAGAGCCCAAAGGGGAGGTGATCACCCACTCAAAAAAGGTTTTGCAGGCAAATGGCATCCCTACCAATATTAACAACCCAAGAGAGACCAAAGCCCCAGCCAGGAGCACAAGGAAAGGGGGATTATATGCCCCGAAAAAGTTGGGACGGGGAGGAGGAGAGAGAGGGAAGGGGGCCATGGAAGAAGGGGCACCGACAACTCCTACACGGTGTCCGAATTGCAGTAAGGCAGCAGCACGGGAGGGATGTAACAAAGACTTAATCACTAAGCTGGAATCCCTATTAACAGCTCATTTGGGACCCCTGCATGAGAGGCTACATGTGATAGAAGGGCAACTCTCGCAGCTCATCACAAAAGCTAGGACGGAGGCCGTAATAGAGAAGGGGCCACGGCCGAGGGGAAGGGGAGATGCTTAGACTAATACACACCCCAAGCCAGGATCACTCATTAACGGCAATAGTGGGGCGAATAACAATGCAATGGACCCAGCCATACCCAGACAAGAGGCGTTAAGGAAGAACCCACGAGTGGGAGGCACTAGCACTAAGGCCCAAGGCCACTTACGTATAAGGGAAGATAATGGGCAGTTAAGGGGGGAAAGGCCAGTGGTTAGATTAATTAGTGAAACTACATCCGGATCACAGGGGGGTGGAATTGTCAAACCCACTGAAATGGTATCTCCAGCAGTGGATATGGTAACAAACACCCAGGAACTGCCAGTATTAGACTTACCCCCAGCTGCAAGTCCTTACACAGCGGTTTTGACAGGGCCATGCATGTACTGTGGCAGGGAAGAAACCACACGTTCCTTGATTAACAAAGCAGCTCAGTGGTTGGCCACTAATGCAGGTTTTTAGTATTAGTAACCACAGACACATTCTAATGGCAAGAAGAGTTTCATGGATTGGAAAAAGCAGGAAGGGGTTCCCGGGAGACTGTGTAATATTAAATTTCAGATACCCGGAGTTGGTAAGAGACCTGTTGCATCACCAAAATAAGGGGATTTACCAGGAAGAGAGTGATTCCAGGGTTAGATTGCTCCCACTAGGCTTCTTCTACAGAGATTTATTGCAAACCCAGAACAGGGAAGACTCGAGGCAAATAAGGACAAGGTTAACTGGGGGGGGAGCCTTTAGTACCGTTGTTTAACCGATATGCCCCCCTACAAAGCATTTCTGCCCTAAGCGACCTAGATTGAATACCTGAGGGGCCAATTACAGATCAAGGGGGTGCCTTGGAGGAAGTGTATCATGCTAAGGCTACTGGAGGATCAGGTGGGGAACCGATATCCACGTCAACACATCCCCTAGTACAGATAGCTCATAGCAAGACTGATACCGAGTCTAGTGCCCTAGAGGGCCGGCACCTTATAAGGGGTATACCGTTCCAAAGCCCAATTCCCTATCAGTAGGAGGACAGGGAACCTTTAACATAATCACCTGGAATATAGCGGGCCTGTCTAGCAAATAAAAAAACCAGGACTGGCTAGAATACATAAGGAGATTTAACATCATCTGCCTGCAGGAAATTTGGGAGGTAGATTCCTCCAACCTAGTGTTGGAAGGGTATAAAATGACTTTGTTCCTGTACGAAGATCTTCGGCAGGGCGGGACAAGGGAGGTCTCATCACTTATGTGGATCTGAGGCTAAAGGGAAAATGGGAGAACCTAGCCTGGGACTCCGTTTGTACTCAGGGTATACAGCTCACGTCCAGGGGATTGAAATTGATTTTTATTAATTTTTACAATGCCATTAATGGTGGACAGACACTGGCCAGTCTGGCAGAGCTGGACTACAGGTTGACAGGAATAGAATTAAATGGGGTGATTAGAGCGCAGATGGTGGTGATGGGTGATTTTAATTGTCACCTGTGCAACCATTTATTTAATAGCAAGAGGAATTGGGCCTCATGCCCAAGGTAAGCTAGATTACATATGGAACACACTAGGGAGGGATTGGAGCTAAGCAAGGTGCTGGGCAGCCATGCTCTAACACATACATTGGACTTGATAAGAGTAGTCGGTGATGCAGGCATCTCCCCAACCTTTAAAGGCAAGGGAAGGGTCTCTATTAATGATTTCATTTTCGTACCTAATTTGCTGGATACTGAGTTTTATTGTTGAACCAAGCTCCTTTAGTGATCACAATCCGTTGGTCCTGATCCTACAGCATCTTGACCCAGCCAAGCATTCACCCTGCAAACAGATCAGAGGCTCTTTTAAAGCCACGGACCAGGGAAGGAGATAAAGATGGGCAAATATCAATTGTGACAAATTCTATAAGGCACTACTGACAGAGGAAAATCACCAGATATGGAAGTGCCTAGACCCCGCTATTGTGGGGGCGGGCTTAATCACCGCATTTGAGGGGGTTGCCCATTGTATAGATGGGCTGCTCAGAAGCAGAATTAGAAAAGAAGTAAAATATACTCCCAGGTGGTTCAATCAGCAATGCTCTAGAGCCCTGAGAAACCTGAAAGTAGCATTAAAGACTGTCCCCAAAGAAAATACCAGTGTGTCTATGTGCAGGGGGAAGTACAAACAGGCTCTGAAACAACGCAAAACCTCATTGCAAAATGAGGCATGGGAAAATCTGAGGTAAGCAGCCAAAGCTAGAAATATGACCGGTTTTTGGAAAATTGTGAACGAACCACTCTTCCAAGATAAGAACAAATCCAAACCTGTCTGCCATGTTCTACCAGAGGCCTGGGTGGAGCACTTTAGGGTCTTTACAACTATGATTATTCAAGCACTGTACTCCCACCCGAAGAGGCAGGAAACCGAACAGCTCTGGAAATCCCTTTTGCTTTAGGTGAGATAAAAGCAGGAATTGAAGGATTAACTTGTAATAAAGCCCCGGGACCGGACGGGATTCCCCCGTGATCTCCTGCTTTCTCAGGTATTATTATTATTATTATTATTTATTGAATTTATATTGCGCTCAGCTACCCGCAATGGGTTTCCCGGCGCCAGGGACAGACTGAAGAAGAAAACAAGCAGGTGCAAAGGAAAAGATCAGAACAAGGGAACTCAAAACAGAAAGGTCTTCAATTTTTTGCGAAAAGCCAGAAGATTGGTTTCTGTTTTTAGCGCCAGCGGGAGAGCATTCCACATCTTTGGACCAAGATATGCGAATGAGCGGCCTCCCATTTTTGCCAATCGGATTCTCGGAATCACGAGATTGCCATTGTTAGATGACCTAAGGGAACGGCCAGGTAGATATGGCTGGGCAAGGTTGTGAAGGTAGATGGGGGCAGAACCCTGACGGATCTTGAACAGGAAGCACAAGGTTTTAAAGATCACACAATCTGAAATTTTTAACCAGTGTAGGTCACGCAGAGCTTGCATTGCGGACGTTCTCCGTGGAACATTGCGCAAGAGGCGAGCGGCTGAGTTCTGTACCACTTGGAGTTTATTAATTGTTGCTTTATCCGCTCCTAGATAAAGCACATTGCCATAGTCGATGCGAGACATCACAAGGGCCTGTACGACAGTTCTTCGAGTGGACTCAGGCAACATCCATAGGATCTTCTGTAGCCAGCGTAAGGTGTTGAAACAGATTGCAGCGACCCTGGTTGCCTGCTGCCTCATCGAAAGTTTATCGTCGATCAGGAAACCGAGGTTACGGGCAACAGGCACAGGGGTAGGCAGTGGGCCCATATCACAGGGCCAGTGTCTAGAGCCCCATAGATCTTTATGTTTGCCTAGTATGATAACCTCGGTCTTGTCTCCGTTGAGCTTCAGCAGATGGGCTTGCATCCAAGCTGCAACATGAGATAGGCCAATTTTAAGGTCAGAAATTTCCTGAGCCCTGCTGCTAGTAAGAGAAAACACAATCTGCGTGTCGTCTGCATATGAATATATAGACAGACCGGAGTCCTCTACGATGGAAACAAGAGGTCTGATGTAAATATTGAACAACAGAGGGCTCAATATAGACCCTTGAGGGATGCCATAAGCTGAAGAATGAATCGCAGATTCAGCTTTGTTTGAGAAAACCTGAAAGGTGCGCTCATTGAGAAATGAGGCCACCCAGGCAAGCGCTGATCCATCAACACCAAGGGAGCGGACGGACTCCAAAAGAGTGGAATGAGACACGGTATCGAAAGCAGCGCTTAAATCAAGGAGAATAAGCGCAAAGGTCTCACCGCTATCGATACCGTGTCGGAGTCGCTCAGTCACCCCAAGGAGTGCGGATTCGGTGGAATAGTTAGCGCGAAAGCCTGATTGGGAGGGATGGAGATATCCCACGTTTTCAACAAACTCATTAAGCTGGGTGTTGAAGTGGCGTTCCAGTATTTTGGAGCAAGCTGGCAGCAGGGATATAGGCCTAAAGTTAGCAAGATTTGTGATGTCGGCTCCAGATTTTTTGAGCAAAGGAACGACCATGGCATGTTTCCATTCCTGTGCCACCCGAGGTTCAATAAGAGAGATGTTTAGTAGCCTCATTAGGAATCTCCGTGGTTCAAGGTCTAGTTGTTTTAATATCTTCATAGGGACTGGGTCCCGCGGGGAACCTGACCTGATGCTGTTTAGACAAGACAGGAAGGAGGAATCATCAAATGGTATCCAGTTGTGAATAAACTCAGTGGGAGAGAAGGAAACATTGCAGGCAAAACCAAGTTGGGGGGAATCAATTGGTGGTGGAAGAGAGGCCAAAGATTGATAAATGCCCTCAACCTTAGATATAAAAAAGTCTGCAATGGCATTGCACTGTATACCATCTAAAGCCGGCAGCGCGGGAGTGGTATCAGCTCCTGTGAGTTTCTTTACAGTGGCAAAGAGAGTCCGAGGACAATTTTGCACTAGAGTAATGGTAGAGGCAATGTAGGAGGCCTTGGCACGTTTGCAGTTTGCATGGTAAAGTTTCAGCTCTTCTTTGTAAGTCACTTTAGAAGGAGCGGAGTATGACATCCTCCACTTCCTCTCCAGGGCTTTACATTTAGCACGTTGGATTTTCAACTCGTCAGAGAACCAAGGTGCTGGGGGGCACAAGGATCTACATTTGCTAGTCACTGCATCTGTCAACCAACAGGAAATGGGAGTATTCAAATCCTGCTCTGTGTTGATAGAAGACGGAATTGTCTCAGTCAGGCGCTGATTAAAGGCAGCCACATCAAGCCTGTCCCAGCGGTAGGATGATTTAGTTTCCTCCACATAAACAATGGCCAAGAAGAGACCAGGTGGTAGCACAAAGTGTATCGCATAATGATCAGACCAAACAAGCGGACTCGCCGATTGAGTACAATCGAACGAAAGAGTGGAAATGATTGGGTCCAAGAGGTGGCCAGCAAGATGAGTAGCCCCAGAATTACAAAGTTTGAGGTTAAAAACCTCAAGATCAGAAAGAAAAGATTTATTGAGGGGATTATTAACATCTTCTAAATGGATGTTTAAATCACCAAGAATAGTGAAATTATTCGATTTCAGAGTGTTGCTGATAGGCAATCAACAAGTGAGGAGATCCATGAAGCAGCATTTCCGGGCGGCCGATAAATTAGCAGGCCGGAAAGCGTCAGTCGGGGATTGATCATTAGTTTAAATAGTGCTGCCTCACTACCTGGAAGATGTAGTGGTTCCAGTTTGCATTGATAGATGGATTTAAAGATGATTGCGATTCCACCACCTTTACCAGAGGGTCTATCCTGATGCAGCACAACATAGTTGGAAGGAATAGCTGCAGCAATGTCCGGACCCGAGCTGGCATGTAGCCAGGTCTCGGTCAGGAACAGAGCGTCAGGAGATTCCTCAGTAATGAAATTGAAGATGTTTAATTTATTCTTAGGAAGTGATCTACAATTTAAGCTCCAAAAATGGAGCGGAGAAGGGGATGGAGTACGGCCCTTAGTAGGCTTCCTTTTTCCCCTATAATGCTTAATGTTTTGTTGCGTCTTAGAAAGCTGCATTTTGCCAGTAGAAAAGCCGCAGCCAACACATGTAAAATAATGAAAGGGCAAGATGCATAAAGTGCAAGTGGTGGGAGTGGAGGGTCGCAATGAATATAGTGCCGTGGATGTGTAATGTACGCGGCCATCCAGAGTCAACGTACCTGAGGACATGTTGGCAAAGGGCAGCCCGTCCTGCAGCCCGTCCCCAGCGCGGACGGGCGCAGACGGGCTGAACTCAGGCGTAACTCCGGCGGAAATCCGGCGATCCCGCTGCGCGTCAGCATGGCTCGCTTAAATGTGCGTCCAGCCTCTGAGACTAGACCGCGCAGAACGCCTGGCATCGTCAGCCCCACCTAAGATGGCCACTAATCCGAGACGTGGGCAGTGACCCGCAAAGCGCGGTGCTTGATACAATTATGTGCAGTGAGCGGGGGAGAGTGCGGTAAGCTGTAGGCCAGTTTACACAATTAAAAACAGGGTTAAATATTCAACAGAAAAAGAAAATTAAAAGGGTCAAAAACGGGAGTTTTAAAAAACTGCTAAAAGCAGCGTTGTCCAGGTGAGTCTTCTCCATGTAGCGCAAGCTTGTCAAAGCGCCCACCGAAGGTTTGCCTCGCTTAAATGCGCGTCCAGCCTCTGAGACTAGACCGCGCAGAACGCCTGGCGTCGTCAGCCCCACCTAAGATGGCCACTAATCCGAGACGTGGGCAGGGACCCGCAAAGCGCGGTGCTTGATACAATTATGTGCAGTGAGCGGGGGAGAGTGCGGTAAGCTGTAGGCCAGTTTACACAATTAAAAACAGGGTTAAATATTCAACAGAAAAAGAAAATTAAAAGGGTCAAAAACGGGAGTTTTAAAAAACTGCTAAAAGCAGCGTTGTCCAGGCGAGTCTTCTCCGTGTAGCGCAAGCTTGTCAAAGCGCCCACCGAAGGTTTGCCTCGCTTAAATGCGCGTCCAGCCTCTGAGACTAGACCGCGCAGAACGCCTGGCGTCGTCAGCCCCACCTAAGATGGCCACTAATCCGAGACGTGGGCAGGGACCCGCAAAGCGCGGTGCTTGATACAATTATGTGCAGTGAGCGGGGGAGAGTGCGGTAAGCTGTAGGCCAGTTTACACAATTAAAAACAGGGTTAAATATTCAACAGAAAAAGAAAATTAAAAGGGTCAAAAACGGGAGTTTTAAAAAACTGCTAAAAGCAGCGTTGTCCAGGCGAGTCTTCTCCGTGTAGCGCAAGCTTGTCAAAGCGCCCACCGAAGGTTTGCCTCGCTTAAATGCGCGTCCAGCCTCTGAGACTAGACCGCGCAGAACGCCTGGCGTCGTCAGCCCCACCTAAGATGGCCACTAATCCGAGACGTGGGCAGGGACCCGCAAAGCGCGGTGCTTGATACAATTATGTGCAGTGAGCGGGGGAGAGTGCGGTAAGCTGTAGGCCAGTTTACACAATTAAAAACAGGGTTAAACATTCAACAGAAAAAGAAAATTAAAAGGGTCAAAAACGGGAGTTTTAAAAAACTGCTAAAAGCAGCGTTGTCCAGGCGAGTCTTCTCCGTGTAGCGCAAGCTTGTCAAAGCGCCCACCGAAGGTTTGCCTCCCTTAAATGCGCGTCCAGCCTCTGAGACTAGACCGCGCAGAACGCCTGGCGTCGTCAGCCCCACCTAAGATGGCCACTAATCCGAGACGTGGGCAGGGACCCGCAAAGCGCGGTGCTTGATACAATTATGTGCAGTGAGCGGGGGAGAGTGCGGTAAGCTGTAGGCCAGTTTACACAATTAAAAACAGGGTTAAATATTCAACAGAAAAAGAAAATTAAAAGGGTCAAAAACGGGAGTTTTAAAAAACTGCTAAAAGCAGCGTTGTCCAGGCGAGTCCTCTCCGTGTAGCGCAAGCTTGTCAAAGCGCCCACCGAAGGTTTGCCTCCCTTAAATGCGCGTCCAGCCTCTGAGACTAGACCGCGCAGAACGCCTGGCGTCGTCAGCCCCACCTAAGATGGCCACTAATCCGAGACGTGGGCAGGGACCCGCAAAGCGCGGTGCTTGATACAATTATGTGCAGTGAACGGGGGAGAGTTCGGTAAGCTGTAGGCCAGTTTACACAATTAAAAACAGGGTTAAATATTCAACAGAAAAAGAAAATTAAAAGGGTCAAAAACTGGAGTTTTAAAAAACTGCTAAAAGCAGCGTTGTCCAGGCGAGTCTTCTCCGTGTAGCGCAAGCTTGTAAAAGCGCCCACCGAAGGTTTGCCTCGCTTAAATGCGCGTCCAGCCTCTGAGACTAGACCGCGCAGAACGCCTGGCGTCGTCAGCCCCACCTAAGATGGCCACTAATCCGAGACGTGGGCAGGGACCCGCAAAGCGCGGTGCTTGATACAATTATGTGCAGTGAGCGGGGGAGAGTGCGGTAAGCTGTAGGCCAGTTTACACAATTAAAAACAGGGTTAAATATTCAACAGAAAAAGAAAATTAAAATGGTCAAAAACGGGAGTTTTAAAAAACTGCTAAAAGCAGCGTTGTCCAGGCGAGTCTTCTCCATGTAGCGCAAGCTTGTCAAAGCGCCCACCGAAGGTTTGCCTCGCTTAAATGCGCGTCCAGCCTCTGAGACTAGACCGCGCAGAACGCCTGGCGTCGTCAGCCCCACCTAAGATGGCCACTAATCCGAGACGTGGGCAGGGACCCGCAAAGCGCGGTGCTTGATACAATTATGTGCAGTGAGCGGGGGAGAGTGCGGTAAGCTGTAGGCCAGTTTACACAAATAAAAACAGGGTTAAATATTCAACAGAAAAAGAAAATTAAAAGGGTCAAAAACGGGAGTTTTAAAAAACAGCTAAAAGCAGCGTTGTCCAGGCGAGTCTTCTCCGTGTAGCGCAAGCTTGTCACAAGGTAGACTTGTGGGCTCCTATCCTTGTAAGAGTGATTAACACAGCAGTGGAGGCAGGTATGCCTCCTACATGGTCCACTGCGACAATTGTTCCAATCTTCAAAAAGGGTAATAAATATAACCCACAATGCTATAGGCCCATCTCCCTTATCGATGTCTCAGTGAAAGTCATGGGGAGAGCAATTCTCAACTGCCTTATGGAATGGGCGGACGAGCATGACATCATCTCGGACATCCAGTATGGCTTCAGGCCGGGTCGCTCAACAACAGACCAATGTCTTAATCTCTATCTCCTTGTTGCCAAGTACACTGTCGCCAGTAAAGAGACAGTGCACATGGATCTGACAGCGGCTTTTGATCGGGTCAATCGCACGAAACTGTGGGAGCTATTGGGGGCCATGGGCGTGGATCAAGGACTAGTCAATATTTTATGTACCTTACACCAGCACACCACAGCCCGGGTCCGATACAATGACGGTGACACTTCGGACCCCTTTCCCTGCTCTAGGGGTGTTAGACAGGGCTGTATTTTGGCATCTTTTCTATTCACATTATATATTAATGGTTTAGACAAGGCCCTGGGGGCATTAGGGGCGGATAGCCCGAGGATAGGCAATAAAGAAATACCGGTCCTGCTGTACGCTGATGACGCAGTGCTTCTGTCACGCACCGCACGGGGCCTCCAGCGCACCTGATTGATGGTTTTGTTAGCTCTATGGAGAACCTGGAGTTGTCCGCTAATCTCTCCAAATCTTATATCACGGAGATGGGGAAAAAACCAGGCAGGAAATTCACCTTTAGGATTGGCTCCCACCCTTTACAAAAAGTGCAGGCATTTTCCTATATGGGAATTGTGCTTGATACCCGGACTAGGTTTAATAAACTGATAGCTGAGAAATGTAGCTCTCCATCTAGCTCTTCCGGGGCAAATATGAAATTTGCACACAGGTTGGGACGATGGGCTCCAGAACAAATCGTGAATTTGTATAGGGCCATTTGTAAGGCTCAAGTTTCAAGTTTATTTTATTATGATAAAGGAACTCTTTATGAGGTCCACATAAAAGCCGAAATATACATACAAAGCAAGAAGCACGTAAAATGTCATTTAAACACTAAGAACAAATAAAAAATTAACATCTTAATACAGGTCCAAAAAACATTTAAAGAAACTGTACAGTTTAAAACAAAACATTTCATTAGGTGGGTTAATCAAGGCTGCCTGAAATGAAGAAGCTGAGAGAATGTTGAGTTGTAGGCAAATTGGTCTTAACCATCTACGCCTGAAAGGCATCAGGGCAGGACAAACAAAAATAACATGATCTAAGTCCTGGTCATACATCTGACAAAGATCACAGAGTGCCGAATGGCCATACCATCTGGCACAAAGAACTTTCAACGGAAGCAGATCTTGTCTTATTAAGTACACTAAGCGTCTAACGCCATGAGAGATGTTCCAGTGCATATAAGGTTGAGCTTTCCGCAAAATACAGGACTCAATAACAGGAGTACAACCTTTTTTCAACAGCCGGGAATCTCTGTCCTGACTAAACCCCAGTTCCCATGTGGCAGACTTCAAGATGGTTTTTAATTGATAAGAGGATAAAGAAAATAAAGTCTCTTTATCCAGTTTCAATTGTGCCACGGCAAATCTGAAATTTTTTACAATCAAGGAATAGTCGTTGATGTTTCCCAGTAATTCATTTTTTATAAGATGTCTTAAGGTGTTAGACTCACTTTTTGCTATACCTGCTACCCAAAGTATAATACTGGCCAAACCTTGAACCCAGCTACTGCGTATACCAAGTTCCAGTCTCAGGGAAGCAGTCGAATTTGCTGTACTAACAGATAATAAACTACGCAAAATTTTCCCTTCCGCGGAGTTTAAAAAACTCCACTTTTTTAAGTCAATTAACTCTATTCCGTATAACAGGGAGGCAGGAACTTTCGCTCTGAATACATCTAGAAGAATAGAAAAATGCCTTCTACCTGTGGCTTTATACAGGGATACTAAACTCTTTCCCTGTGAAATAGCCTTCCGGGAGTTATTGTCTATATGTGCTTTGTCACTTAGATTATTTGTGACAATTTTGCCAAGGAAGGTGTAGGATTTCACAATTTCCAATTTTTGACCCCCCACAACCCAAGGAAAGTTAAGGAATTTAGGTTTCTTCCTACCAGAGAAACACATCACTTTACTTTTTGCCGTGTTTATCAATAGGTAATGGTTTTCAGCGTATTCAGAAAGCGCTTGCAGGCGATTATTCAAGCCCTTCGATGTAAGATCCAAAATCAAGATATCATCTGCATACATAAGGCATGCAATTGGAACTCCACCCAAAGACGGGGCAATACCAGCGCAGGCTGAGAGGGCAAGAGGTAAATCAACTGTATAAAGGGAAAACAGCAAAGGAGCCAAGAGGCAACCTTGCTTTAACCCATTAGAAGTAGGAATTATTTTAGATAAACCACATTCACCTCCCAGTAGAACTCTGCACCAGGTATCTGAGTAAAGTGCGCGAATTAACTTAATAGGAAAGGGGGGCATACCTAAATCAAATAACTTTCTCCACAGCAATATTCTATCCACTTTATCAAATGCGGTGGAGAAGTCAATAAAAGCGCCATATACCTGCCCACCACGTACTTTCACATATTTTTCCGTGATAACTTGTAATGCCGTCAAGTTATCTAGAGTTCCGTGGTTTTGTCTGAAACCTGTTTGTTCAATAGGCAGGATTTTAAACTCAGTTACCCATTGGTTCATTAAGGTAAGAATACATTTTGCGAAAACCTTACCAATGGCATCAAGCAAAGCGATTAGACGATAATTTTGGGGAAGATCTCTTGCCCCTTTTTTATATAAAGGAACAATGATACTTCCTTTCCAGGAGGGGGGGACTGTTCCGCTAGAGAAGCAAAATTTAAACACTGGAAAGAGGATTTTGCTCCAAAGTTCACTCTGTTGTTTTAATACAGAGATGGGGACTTTATCTGGACCCATCGCACCAGAGGAACGCATATTCATAATAGCAAATTCAATTTCCTTTTCCGATGGACAATCAAATACACATGAGACATAATTGGCAAAAATGCTTTATGGTAGCGAGGTATGGGGATTCACTGACCCTTCAAGGATACAGGTTGAAGAAAACAAATTCCTCCGAAGGCTACTTAAAGTCCCACAGAATTCCCCATGCTACTCAATCCACGAAGAGCTAGGTCTCTCCTATATTAGAGATGAAATTCAATTAAAACATCTTTCTTGCTGGTTAAAAACATGGAGTAACTCTGAAGCTACCTTAGGCAGGCAGATTATAATTGATTGCATTAATAGGGAGCATGGGCATAACACTCCCTGGTCGAAATATGTGAAGGAAACTCTGTCTGGATTATAACAACCCAAAGCGCTGGCAGAACGGGACAAGGAGATTGTTAAGTCTGCATTCTTAAAGCAAAAGGCCACCGCCATGAAAGATACTGAGATGGTTAAACCAACTGTGAGAGCCCACCTACTTGCAAAATCTAGTCCTGGATTAGAACCATACCTGGCGTATCTCTATAACACCCAGGATAGATTGCTGATGACTAATTTTAGGATGAACCTACTTCATCACACACTGGGGAACCCATCAGGGTTTTTATCATCGATTGAGTTGAGGGGCCCCTGCGGCTGCGACTATAAGTCTCCGCAGGACACGCTCCACTTCGTTTTATTGTGCCCTTTTTATTCCCAGTTAATCATTAGTCAGCTAAGTTCAAACATGCAAGGGTGGCGCTGTTATTTTTTCAATTGTCTGAGGAGGACCTTACACTTTATTGCACTGTGAATTTTTTAAGGATGGCCGCTAGATTAAGAAAAACTATAGACTCCGGATGTTGACTTAGGTCATGAAACCTTTCTCCCTTCCCCTGGGCCGTCTTGCATGATGTTTTATTCTGATTTTTTATTCTAGATCAATTTTTCCTGTTTTGATGAGGGGTAAATCCCCTTTTGCTATGTTGGCACTACAGCCCCCCTGTTCTTGAAACTTACCCTCGTGATTTTTAACGTGCCACTACTTACCACATTTGTCAGATCATTCTACTAGTATTTTAATGATGTTTTCTATTCATATATGTTAGATACTCTTATCAACTAATACAATTACTTGTAGAATGCATTATTTCCTGTGTTTTAAATATTTGTCTTGTACTTTTATGGTGTTGTTGGATACCGAATAAAGTAAATTTGACTTGACTTGACTTGAGTACACAATTCGTTCGGAAAAACAGACACAAACATTAGAACTTGAACCCATGTAAATAGCGTTACTGGATGCCACAGTCTTGAAAGCTATGCATATCCCTTGGACAGTCTCGAAACCTGGCCCTGAACCCCGGGGACAACACAATAGCTGGGCCTATACTGGAGCCATGTAAGCAGATATAGACGAGGCGCACACCAAAAATGGAATACGAGAGTCAGCATGGTGAACCTGGGGAAGAGTTCTTCAACCTGAGGAAAACGGAAAATGAATCAAACAAATAAAGGTGCGAGACTCAGGGATGTGTGCGAGCTAAAGTGAGCAAAGTCTAAAAAACATGCAGTTTCCAGATGCTAAAGTGCATGCACATGGGACTCTACATTGTTCTCCGAGATTTGCCTAGCAGTGTCCCTTGTAGCCAGAAATGTGGTTCCAGGCCAGACCTACAGCTCCTTTCTCTTGTTAGAAGCCCACCTCTTTATCCTCAATATGAACTGCTTTGGCCCCTTGGTATGATACAGTATGTATAACCTTCTCATTAATGCTTTTCCTATGTAGTGTGTGATCCCACTGAGGTGGCTTCAAGCCCTGATACTTCAAAGTTATGTGGGCCACCTGCAGATAGGTTACAAATGTCATGTTTAGGACCTGTGCCGTCCCATCCCTGTATGTGCTAGAACTCAGCAGGTGGCATATCAGATGACAGGGTCATTCATACAATTTGTGTAGTTGTAGGTTAAACCGGTTTCATGGTGATGATCTTCGGAAGGTCTATATTTAGGATGATATGTTCAGCGTGGACAAAACAGTGCATGCCCTAAGAGACAACAACACAGAGGGCTTGGAGGGAAGGCAGTAGGATCCCACAGAACTGGTACTGGAGATTAACCTATTACATCCCCTTTTTTTTCTATGACAAGGATAATCTGCCTCCTCGGGAAAAAAACACCTTGCAAATCTCCCTATTACTTTATTAAATAATACTTCCTGTCAACCCTCTACTGACTCCATTCCATTATTTCCTCCATTAACAGGAGTCCAGTCTGATGACTGATCTCTGCTTTTCCTGGTTTGTGAACCCTGGATGGGTGGTTCGGTCTACTGCTTCCCTCTTCCATCACTGGTTGAATGTTCCTTGGAAGAAGCAGTTAATCCTTTAGCTGTATTCCAGCAGTTGTTCCTTCATTCTTGGCATTTAATCCCTGAGTTACTTTGTAAAATAGAAAGCAGTACAACCTTGCTGCTAGAATCTGTAAAACGCTCTGGGATTACTGGAGGCTGAGATATTGACTGAAGTTGAAAGACCGAAGAGCAGGTTTGATGTAAAGATGGCGTCGGTACAGATGGCAAACATAGTACCTCGAAAAAGTAGGTAAGAAACAGAGAGATGAGCCAAAGCATGTAGGCGAGAAGCAGCCTTAGCGTAAGCGCAAGTTTACTATACATTTTTAGCACTATTTTGGAGGGTGAGGAAATATAAATTTTATGGTCGAGAAATGTTCCCTAACGTGTACCCCACCGTCTCCATGTACCAGCTTAAAGTGCATGTAACTTCCCTCCTGTGCCAGCTATGAAGACGCAAATACATTTGCGTCCAACGTTAACATGTCCTCTTTCAGATACACCCTGAATGGGTTGAATATTCTGTTCTTAAGTATGCCATGCCAACGTCTTTTTGTGGTGTACTTTACACGTTTTTCAGCTCTGGTGAAGTAGGCCCTGAATTCTGCCATCGAGCCTTTTCCTGCCTTCTGACTCTGAACGCCTCAGCCTGGGCTGCCTCTGTACCCGTGACCTCTGCCTTACTCCCTGTGCGGCTAACAGCGCTTAGCTCAGCCTGCTGCCTGCCAACACTGTATTCAACCTTCGAATTATCTGTTCCGCTCCTCAAACATACATTCCTGCCTACCAGTTCAAGTAAACATCTTCCAGCTGCAGAGCAAAGGGCCCGGCCTCACTGTCTCCGTGCAAGTAATTCATAGCCTCTGTTACCATGGTAGGCCCATGCCCCCTCGCATCTCATGCAGACACTTAGACGCTTATACACGCACTCACAGTCAGTATAGAATAGCCTCTGCCCAAGAGACCTTTTCCTCTAGATAATATGGTTCCCAAACATTAGATATCAGATATGATATAGGTACGAGTTGATCTGACATGCCAGACTTCTGTCTCTTTCCGCAAGTGTAAATGTCAAGTCCCCTGCACCCTCCAGTTCCACGTCATTCACACGTCATGCAGCTGCGCGCGCATCCAGGCCTCAGATTTCTGCTGACATTGCCAAATTCTGCTAAATACCCACCTACTCGTGACACTTACATATGACGTTTCTAGCACACACCTCTATGTTGACGCCTAGTTCACGCCTTCTAATTACGTATCACTACCACGTGTGTGCTCTTATCTTGTTTCTCTCAGCTGTTACGCCTACTGTATTGGTTTCTATTGTATGATTTAAGTATATAAGCTATGTACTGTCAATAAAATATGGCTCTATCCCTTCCTGCACCCCAGTGGTGGCAGGAACACGATATCCGATCTGGTACCATGACCATTCCTTTTTAAGGAATAAAACCCCTAAGAACTCTAACACCACGGACTCTGCCTCTTTCTTTCCGATTGAGTTATTTTGTTAAGTACTTACCTGCATAGAAATTAGGACGGTAAATCAAATATTTACCACATTATTTTGGCGCCCGAATAGGGACCCCTCCCCCACCCCACGCGCCGGATGGTGCGTTGCAAGCTTTGCCCCCTGCCATCAGTCAAGACGGAACTACGCGTACCCGCAGGATTTCCTGTTTCTCCCTCTGGCCCACGGAGGTGACAGAGACTGCGATCAGCACCCAGACGAGGCGGTGAGGAGTGCGGAGGATCCCGACCAGAGCCTAGCCGAAAGAAGCAAGGTCCGAGGTGTCAAGAGGCCCACCAGTTTCCGAAGTATCCACGTGTCGAGTCGAGTCGAGTCCAGTCCGGTCCAGTCCAGTCGAGTTTTCCGAGGCCTTCCGATTCCGTGCTTCCCGGTGAGTACCATTGCTGGGACGTATCTAGACGGGTGCATTATTATGTATCCGGTAAAGACGGGTTTGGGTACACAAACACGGTCTGCACTGTTTTAGACAGTGTATCTGTACTGTTTAGCAGTATATCAGTTCTTCAAGTTCTTGCACTGTCTTCGACAGTGTATCTGTGCTGTTTAGCAGTACATCCAGTATCTAGGGTAGAGATATATGTTCAAAATGTTTTTCATGTGATTAATGTCGTGGTATGAGTGATTGTTTAATGTGCATTATTGTGTTTTTGTGTAATTAGCTGTGTTCAGAATAAGTAACCAGTACCAAGTATCCAGTACTAAGTAACAAGATGCCGTTCTTCAATAAACTAAGACAGATAGGAACTAGGAAAGGGATACTAGAGGAAGAAATTCCTATCCCCCCTAGGGACACGCCTGGAAACTTTATGTACCATAAGCATGGCATAGACGCCATATTGTATCTAGATTTATGGGCCGATTATACTAAGCACCTAGAAGAAAAACACAGATGGCCCGTTACAGGAACGTGGGATGCTGAGTGCATCCTGAAAGTAGAAGAAGCACTATGGAGAAAGAAAGCCAGACAGTCACAGAAAGATGCCATAGAATTGTGGCGTAAAGAATCACATAAACGAGCCGAGAAAGAGCTCCGTAGAGAAGACAGACATAGAGAAGAGTCAGATAGAGCCCGAGAGAACGAATTAGTTAATGAAGGAATCCGAGTAAAAGCAGAACAAGTAGACCGCGCACGAAACAATCTTGTAAATGGCATGTATCTTGTGGCCGAGGGTTCGCCTGAAACCACTTCAGAAATACCGAAAAATCTGCCGCCACCATTGGTTCCAACTAAAGTAAAGCACAGGACTACTAAAGACATATTTCTGAATTCCTATCTAGACGATGTAGCACCCGCTTACACCAATTCACACGCCCCGCCTACTGACGGTGACGGGGACGGAGGTGGCAACCCGCCTACAGACCATATCCCGCCATTACCGCAACAAGGTTCCCCCGTCCGACTGCCTGTCGTTCCTCCACCCCCACCACTTCCCACATCTAAGGTTAAGATACCAAATCCGTTTTTGCCTGATCCTATTAAGAGACAAGTTCAAGTACACATACAGACTCCACAGAGGGATAATGCCCAAGCCTCCGCCTCAGGAGGTGCAACCGGGGGTTACCAGACCCCGCCAGCAACACACAGATTACACCTTAGAGACATGCAGAAGCACCCTACACTCCAGTCACCCCGTCTCGATATACTCAAAGAACAACTTCCAGTTTGCAGATACGATCCAGTACCCGGTAAAGACGATAGAATGTTGATAGCGTCACTACGCTTGCGACAAGCTACAGATTACTTAGTGTTATTCTCAGGGATGACTGATCATCTAGATAGAATATACCATTTTGTCCAGACTGGAGAAAATCCCGATAGTATTAAGGAGGCCCTGGCACACCAGAAAGTTGACACTCAAGCATATATATTACGTTTTTTCATAAATTGCTTAATAAGAGAACGAGACAGGCCTTAGACAGAACAGGATGAAATGGAAGCACTAAACAGGTGGGGTCAAAATATAGCCGAAGGAAAACATGATAAGGTGAATTGTATATCAAGCATGTACAAGAAAATCAGAAAGGCAGTGATAGAAATGCACGAAAAAGAAAAAGAAAATGCCTCCTCCGAGGAGGAGGAAGGACCTGAAGAACCAGAAATAACTACAGATACGATAGCATATGTAGGTAAGGGAAATTACCTTAGGAAAGGCATTCGTCCAGAAAGCAAGAGAGTTTTTCTCTCTGGCATATCAAAACCGAATTCTCCTGAATATCTGTTTCAAGACACTGATAAAATGCTTCGAGAACGAATGGGGTACCATGTACTCAATTCTATGGATGAACAAGAACTAGCCCGGTCAGCAGTACTATGGGCTGACAATCCTAATATATACAATGATGACACAGTAGCGCAGACATTCCTGAACCTATCCCCAGACGAGCAGAAATTAGCAGGTATATATATGATTCAGCACCTCCTCACGTTATACAGAAATAAACATTCTGATCCAGGTCCCTTACATGATACATTAGAAGCACTACTCATGGATAGATGGAGAGGCCTAAGTACCAAGTTAATCCAAATAATTCTAGAACAACGGCACAGATATAACACTTTCTTAGGCCCACAATATGTTCCCGCTCCGCCCCCAGAAAGAAAAATGTATCATATGGAACGTTTAGAAAGGCAGAACCCTTTACGAGAAGTACATCCAGTTATGGGTACCGATAATACCTTGAAACGTGTGTATGTACACACACCTCTGACCAAGTTAGAACTATTGGAGATGAAGAAACTAGTACCCTGTCACGATAAAGACCCTGCAGGTTTTCACAGAGAACTTAAAGACATGTTACTGATGGGAGATTACACATATGCAGATATCATGAAAATGTTAAAGGTACTGCTGCCCACCGGCATCTACGAGAAACTGAAGGAAAGAGAATGGGAGGTGGGAGACAAAAAGATTATATGGACAGAAATAGAAGACGAGGAGAAACTTCGTACCCCAGGGCTAGGCCTTGGGGAGAAAGCTAAAGCATTACCAGGTTTGATAGTACAGGTTCTGCCAAGATTACTGACCACCAAAAAGGAAGACTGGGACGCAATCTCAGCCTGTAAACAGAAACACGATGAAGATACCAGTGACTTCTATTCAAGATTCGAGAAATGTTTCATTATTAATAGTGGCCTAAAACCAGGTAGCGAGTCGTACCCACATCTTTTTGTATCAAAGTTAGTCGAGAATTCCTTGACAGCAGTCAAAAACCGTGTGTATAAAGTTGAAAGTACATGGCAAGCAAATACGCCATCCCAGATGTTACAAATGTTACAATACCATCAGAACAGAATTAGAGAAGAACAGTATCACGAACAGAGACGCATGAAAGACACGAAAATGAAAATGTTAGTGGCCCAGTCGGTTCCAGCCGACGGCCAGAGAAAGGGTACGACCCAGACAGGTAATGCCGCAGCTCCCGTTAAAGGGACATGCAATTATTGCAAGCAGCCAGGTCACTACGTACATGAATGCCCAGTCCTGAAACACAATATAGCAACAGGTAAAACTAAAGAAAGACCGCATCCGCCTAGACAAGATCAGGGTCAGCAACAGACTTCACAGAATTCACAACCTATGCATGCTCCACCACATACAGCACAGACAGCAGCGGTATCACAGCCACAGCCACAGCCCATAGCCGCGACACAGCAAGTTTCACGACAGATGTGCCAGTATGCCCAATCTGATTATCCCGATTATCAACGATACACATGAAACAGCCTAGAGAGGGAGGTTGGCTTGCCTCTTATTGAGATTCCTGTAGATCAAGCGGGTCCTTACGTACACAGTCAAGTATTGGGAAAAGACAGAAAGTTTTTAATTGACACAGGGGCAAGCCGCACAACAATCAGTCATAATGAAGTCCCAGGGGCACCCCTCTCAGGCTCACAGAATGTTTCCCTTGGTTTTTCAGGACAGCCTATTGTAAATGAGGTATCGAAACCAGTCCCCCTGGCTGTGGGTCCATTATCACGTGTTACAGACTTGTTACTTACGAAATCATGTCCCGAAAATCTGTTAGGTATCAAAACATTGAAGGCTCTAGGAGCTGTGATATGTTGTTCTCCGGAAGGAGTTAGACTCTTTTTGCGTGACTTTAAGGGTCACTATGTATTACGAGAGTTTGATGTCAGATTGAAAAATGTACCGAAGCACCTGTGGGCACAAGGCCCGACCGATGTAGGTTGCATGCACATCACACCATACCGTGTTACACTCAAACAAGGAGTTGTTTTACCAAGAATCAGACAATACAAGTTACCACCCGATGCTGTAGTGGCTTTACTGGAAATCATTGAAGAGCTCATTGCCCAAGGAGTGGTCGTAGAGACCGACTCCAATATCTGTAATTCCCCTATCATTCCGATTCTTAAACGTACTGATCCCAATGCACCGCCAGTATATCGGTTGGTGATTGATTTACGAGAACTGAATAAATGCATTGTTCCACAGTACCCTGTGGTTCCCGACATCTCTTCCCTATTGACTGCTATTGATTCAGAAGCAACGTTCTTTACTGTAATTGACCTCAAGAACGCCTTCTTCAGTGTGCCCATTGATCCAGAGAGCCAATACCTCTTCGGATTCAGTTTAAATGGACGAAGTTTCAAATTTTCCCGCGCACCTCAAGGATTCACAGAAAGCCCCAGCATCTATAGTCAAGCACTGAAAAGACAACTCGATTGTATTCAAATGCCAGTTAACACCGCTTTACTGCAATACGTCGATGATCTGCTGATCACCGCACGAAGTGAGCCCGAATGTGAACAAGCATCACTGACAGTTTTACATTTTCTGGCCGACAAGGGACACAAGGTGTCTCCTTCGAAGCTACAATTCTGTGTTCAGCAAGTTGTGTACTTGGGTCACTTGCTGTCCAAAGTGGGGAGACAGCTCACTCCTGACCGTATCCAGTTAATTGTAAACATGCCACCACCCCAGACACAAAAAGAAGTGCGGGCCTTTATAGGCCTCACCTCGTACTGCAGACAATGGATTCCCCAGTATGCATTTCTAGCTAAACCACTCATTCAGTTGACAACACAGGAGGCAGCGACTTCGACTGCCCTTCCTTGGACTCAGGAACATACACAGGCCTTTGAGGAATTAAAGAAAGCTTTATGTCAAGCACCAGTTTTAGCAACACCATGTTACAGCAAACCTTTTACACTTTTTGTTACAGAACGTGATGGTACAGCGTTGTCTGTCCTCACTCAAGATCAAGCAGGTTCACATAAGCCTTGCGCTTATTTTTCAAGTACATTGGATTCAGTAGCCCAGGCGCTCCCTGCGTGCTTAAAGTCAGTAGCAGCGACAGCCCTAGCAATCAGACAGAGCGACTCAATTGTTTTAGGACATCAATTAACAGTACAAGTTCCACATTCTGTAGAGGTTTTTCTAAACCGAACTCAGACTCAACACTTGACTATAGCACGACTGACAGGTTATGAACTGACACTATTCCAGCCACACATAGAAATCAGACGCTGTAACATCCTGAATCCCGCAACATTGTTACCTTCGATTATGACTAATTCAGCCCCGCATGATTGTATAGAGATCATTAATGCAGTAACAAAGCCCCGACGAGACTTAACAGATGTTCCACTGACAAATTCAGACCTGACACTTTATGTGGATGGTTCATGTATGAGAACAAACACAGGAGAATTAGTGGCCGCCTATGCAGTGACCACTGAAACTGAAGTTAAAGAAACATATCGTATTGATACACTGTCCGCTCAAGCAGCAGAGCTCATCGCTCTGACCCGAGCCTGTATACTAGCCAAGAACAGAAATGTTAACATATACACAGATTCACGTTATGCTTTCGGAGTTGTACACGACTTCGGAGTGTTATGGCAAGAACGAGGTTTCCTGACCTCTCACGGTGCCAAGATCCAACACGGTCCCCTCATCCAAGCACTGTTAGAAGCAATACATCTGCCTTCAGGCATATCCATCATGAAGTGCAAAGCACATACTAAAGTTACAGATTCCATTTCCCAGGGTAACGACCTGGCAGACCAAACAGCAAAACATACAGTATTGACTCACACCCAGACAACTGATATGACAAAGACAATAGTACCGACACATTGTATGACAGTTAGGGATCCCACACTAGATGTAATCGATATTCAGACACATGCTACTCCAGATGAAATCAAGAAATGGACTGAACTAAGAGGGATCCAGACAGATCAAGGTTGGATGACGAAGGGAAAATCTACATGGTTTCTCCCCGACTCTATGGTTCAAGTTATAATAAATACAGCACATAGTCCAGCACATCTAGGAGAAAAAGCTATGTTAGACAGTTTACAGAATCTCTGGTACAACAAACACTTACGAGCAGCAGCAAAACAGAAAGTGCGTACTTGCATGATCTGTTGTCAGTTCAATCCAGGTAAAAGCGTCCCTGTAGAGCAAGGTGGATTCCATCCTCCTGATCACCCTTTTGAAGTCCTCCAGATGGATTATATCCAGATGGACCGTTGTCGAGGATTTAAGTACGTCCTCGTAGTTGTTTGTGCACTTTCCCGTTGGACCGAAGCATATCCAGTCCCAGATTACACTGCTCCGACCACTGCCAGGCAGCTGGTTCGAGAATTCTTCCCACGGTACGGCTTGCCTCGTGTCGTGTACTCAGATAACGGACAGCCATTCTCATCCGAGCTCATGAAACAGGTTTCCCTTATGCTGGGATATCAGTGGAAATTCCACTGCGTCCGACATCCCGAAGCCGCTGGCCTTGTAGAGAGGCATAACCAGACACTGAAAACACGCCTTGCTAAAATCTGTAAAGAGAAAGGGGTCGACTGGATAGTCGCCCTGCCAGTTGCACTGTTCTATATGAGAATGGTCCCCCATTCGAGATCAGGACTATCACCGTATGAAGTGGTCTTTGGCAGACCACCGAATATGTGGGGGACGCCCATGCCTAAGAAAATAACCGATGTTGATTGTAACATGCTGACAGATTACCTTGCCTCCTTGATGTCTGCACTCCAATCATGTCGTTCACAGGTTGCTGCAGCCTTCCCCGACAACACTGATGTAAAGCCACACGATGTCCGTCCTGGGGATACAGTCCTAATTCGTAACTTCGACAGGAAAAGCCCGCTGGAGCCCCGCTGGAAGGAGCCGAAGATCGTCCTTCTTACCACGAGGACCGCAATCAAAGTGGAAGGCCGAAAGGGGTGGATCCACACGAGTCATATTAAAAAATGTAATGAACTGTTGCCAGAAACTGACTCGTCCACCCCCTCCAAGGACTGCCTCGATACTAAAGACTTCAAAGTTCCAAAAAGAGAGAAAACTCCCCAAGAGGAGTATCGAACTAAACTTCGATCTAGCAAGTCAGACAGTTTAATTGTTTAAGTCCTCCCCTAGGTGAATCGGTTAAATAGTTTCTGACATGTATCCCCTAGATCGAGATAGAGAGAGAGAGAGACAACTCAAGAAACATGCATATTGTAAATCACTCCGTAGTCACTGTATAGTGACATTATTGATTATGTTTTTTCTAAGTCTTCTGATTATCGTTGCTAGTATATTGCTTCCCATATACTACCCTATCTTCAAGCGTGAACAATCTGCTTACAATGTCACTGCCGAACATTCTTTTAGCGAGTTACCCCCTCATGAACTATCTTACAGACTTGCGCTGCGCAACAATACATTCATTAGTATGTTACATCACTCCCATCAGACTAACAATGCTACAAACTGTTGGATATGTGGCCGACTCCCTCCCTATCAGAAATACAAGGGAGTTCTGCCCCTCTTTCCGTACCCGTTCACACACAATGGCTCTTGTGGAGCATGGTTTAGAATAATTAATTCCTTAGATCCTGATATTGCTGTTTTCGAAGGAAACTGGGTTTGGGGAAACTTGAACTTAGTTCTGCTCAACGCCTGTTATCCTGACAAAAAGGGACTTCCCACTAGAATAGGAACTGATCTAGAAAATGAAGTATATGGATTAGGTAATTATACAATTAACCTTATGATTCTTACTGTCGAATCCGAAGCTGCACCAGTTCTCCCTGCTATGTCAGTATTACCAGTCAAAGGTGATTTATGTGTCAGAAAGAAGGGTTCAGTACACTTAGGTCATAGCAAATGTACTACTGTGGTCGAATTCAGTGATCAAGGCAAATCTTCCTTTAGAGCTACTCGTCATTCCTATTTTGTTTGTGGCCATACCGCATACATACGCTTACCTCTAGATTGGGATGGTACCTGTTACATTGCATTCCTTCTGCCACCTGTTTTTCTAGCCCCTCCTGATTATCACAGAAATACAAATCTAGTAAAGAATAGACTCCGAAGAGATCTCCCGATTGTCGACTATACTGAAACGGCATGGGAGCAATACACAGATTTCAATAAAGGATTCTTTTTCTTCACAGGTCCTGTCCAAAATAGTAAACTAATACGCAGATTAACTAGAACACTCGAAGCAGTAGTGAATGAAACTGCCTCCGCTCTAGGCAACTTAACAGAGGAGCAGTCCGCCATGCGGGTTGTTGTTCTTCAGAATCGTCTTGTTATTGACGTCATCCTAGCAGATAGAGGCGGAGCTTGTAAGGTCATCGGGTCAAGTTGCTGTGTTTTCATTCCAGAAAACGTGCCTACAGTATATAAAGCTATTACACGTCTTCATAAGATTGCAAGTTTGATACATCAAAATCCAGGCACCTGGACTTGGTCCGGTTGGTTCTGGACAACGTTGACCGCTTGGGGATGGAAGATCCTATCCTTCCTAGGCATTGCCCTTGTCATAGTATTCAGTTGCTGCCTGTGCCTACAGTGTGGGCCAGCGATTTGTGGTCTGTGCGCCACTTCATGTATTGCACATTCCAGTTTTCACTTAAAACGCGAAAAGAAGAAAGAAGAGCAAATAATGTTACAAGAACAAACTGATCGGTTCATGAGAATCGATATATCATGAAGGGTCCGTAGGGAACAAGGAGGGAATGAGGAAATATAAATTGTATGGTCGAGAAATGTTCCCTAACGTGTACCCCACCGTCTCCATGTACCAGCTTAAAGTGCATGTAACTTCCCTCCTGTGCCAGCTATGAAGACGCAAATACATTTGCGTCCAACGTTAACATGTCCTCTTTCAGATACACCCTGAATGGGTTGAATATTCTGTTCCTAAGTATGCCATGCCAACGTCTTTTTGTGGTGTACTTTACACGTTTTTCAGCTCTGGCGAAGTAGGCCCTGAATTCTGCCATCGAGCCTTTTCCTGCCTTCTGACTCTGAACGCCTCAGCCTGAGCTGCCTCTGTACCCGTGACCTCTGCCTTACTCCCTGTGCGGCTAACGGCGCTTAGCTCAGCCTGCTGCCTGCCAACACTGTATTCAACCTTCGAATTATCTGTTCCGCTCCTCAAACATACATTCCTGCCTACCAGTTCAAGTAAACATCTTCCAGCTGCAGAGCAAAGGGCCCGGCCTCACTGTCTCCGTGCAAGTAATTCATAGCCTCTGTTACCATGGTAGGCCCATGCCCCCTCGCATCTCATGCAGACACTTAGATGCTTATACACGCACTCACAGTCAGTATAGAATAGCCTCTGCCCAAGAGACCTTTTCCTCTAGATAATATGGTTCCCAAACATTAGATATCAGATATGATATAGGTACGAGTTGATCTGACATGCCAGACTTCTGTCTCTTTCCGCAAGTGTAAATGTCAAGTCCCCTGCACCCTCCAGTTCCACGTCATTCACAGGTCATGCAGCTGCGCGCGCATCCAGGCCTCAGATTTCTGCTGACATTGCCAAATTCTGCTAAATACCCACCTACTCATGACACTTACATATGACGTTTCTAGCACACACCTCTATGTTCACGCCTAGTTCACGCCTTCTAATTACGTATCACTACCACGTGTGTGCTCTTATCTTGTTTCTCTCAGCTGTTACGCCTACTGTATTGGTTTCTATTGTATGATTTAAGTATATAAGCTATGTACTGTCAATAAAATATGGCTCTATCCCTTCCTCCACCCCAGTGGTGGCAGGAACACGATATCCGATCTGGTACCATGACCATTCCTTTTTAAGGAATAAAACCCCTAAGAACTCTAACACCACGGACTCTGCCTCTTTCTTTCCGATTGAGTTATTTTGTTAAGTACTTACCTGCATAGAAATTAGGACGGTAAATCAAATATTTACCACAAGGGGACATCACTTAACCAGAACCCATGAAAGAAAGAAAATGCCACGATAACGGGGTGGGATGAGGGGGGAGAGGAGAGGTAGGAAGTATATGCTAAAAACAGGCAAACACTAAAAAAGAACAGAAGGACACAGGAATGATGAAACTCCTGGGTCATAGAAATCCCAATAAGTCGTGAATCTTGCAGTCATTCCTACCTGCTAACCCTCTTACCCATCTACCATAGTTTCTCTCTCACCGTGGCTTTCAGTTCCTCCTACCTGTCCACGGGGCTGAATGTAGATTTCCGTGTCTGGTGCCGGGAACCCAATGCAGCTGCTTCCAATAGAGGCTCAATCTGAAGTCACAGCAGTCAACACCACGTACCTTGTGAGGTCTTTGACATGTACTTCACAAGGGCAACTCTTACCACTTCTCAAATAGCACATAGAACCATTGTACTGCCTGGAGGAGATCATCAAATCCCAAAGAGGTAACTGAGAATTTGCACAAGTGACGTCATTTTATCCAGCCCTGATTGTTCTTCCACTTCTTTGTCTACAAGGCCATTGAAAAATCTCGCTTTGGTTTAATGTTTGCATAGGATTTTTTGCTTATCTCCTTTGTTTTCAGTTCACCCTACATGGTTATACTCCCCGTCCTGGCAAAAAGAGACTTGTAAGGCAGTCTTTGGGGCAGTGATATCGGTCCTGGTGCTTGAAACAGTGTTATCTGTTATCTCTGCTAATGGTAATGACTTCCATATCCGTTTTATGAATCAGCGTCAATGTCTCAATCTGTATTGAAAGGATGAAAGGATCAAATATTTGGTGGTGTGGTAGCCTACAAAACTACTGAATGCCCAATATCAACTGCCACCATTTCGGTAAAGTAGGTAAATGTGGCGTTAAATATAGAACATCTATACTTTTCGATTTATACTTCTCTTAATGATACAGCAATTTTGTAGGTCGATATTTCTGACCACGATATAGTGATATATAACCTGTGTGGGAAATGGAATGCACAGCACCAATAGCAAAATTAAAATTTCCTTAAATTGGCAGAAATCCTTGTACTGACTCTGCCACTCAGTAGCACAACACAAAACCATGCTACTGCTTGCAAAATCAAGTGAGGACTCTCTAAAATGTCACTTACCCCACTCACCTCACAATGATATGCAAAGCCCTTAGGCTGAGCAATGCCCACTGCAGGGACACCCTTCACTAAATAAGGCTGAATCAATGGTATGGGGTATGTATTTATATAGGGCTTACTATCCTCTGCAAGGTCCTGAAATGGCTTAGTTGACAGATATAAACCTAGGCTATGCTTCTACCCCTTTTTTTGGTGCCATTGTTACATTTATTTCATCTGTGACGCATTCCCTCATCACTGGCTCGAAGGTGTTGAACCTCAGCTTGGTGCCTGCCTCCTGCATTCCAGCGTCTGGAGCTTTACAATCCTTGATACATGCCTCACTTCTTCTGGTCCAGTCGCAGCGCTCCATGAACTCCATTACATTAACCAAGGGGGGCCCTTGCACTCTGCGCCGTTTAGTGACGGTGCACGTTCGGGGTGACCAACCAGCCTAAAGAAAGCGTGACTCCCTCCTCCCCCGCACCCAGCTATCCATCCGGATGTACCGCCTCTGGAGTTCCTGGAGAGACCCCATTCAAGAATCACGCTGCCCCCTAAGGACCTTAAATTCACTGCTCACCAATCGTGACCTCACCGCCACAGGCCAGCGTAGTTGCCCGACTATCTGCCCCCCTATCCTCCTACACTGAAAGGTCATGCCCAGACCTAAAGCCCCCCAGCCAAGCCATGATGTTCTCTAAAAATATATAATTTCCCACACCAGTCAGGTGAACCCTGTCTTTTAAGAAGCACAGTTCCCCCCTGACACACCCATGTGCTATGTTTTGCAATTGAGGTGACCTAAATAGCTTCTCTACCTTATTGTTGATCCTCTTTACCAAGTGATTCAACACTTTGACAGACTCCCCCCCCTCCATTTGAATCTGGATATCATTTTGGACCAAACTATGGTGCAGCCCTGGCATGTCTTTGCCAACCAGCCTATCTCGGAGATGATCTTTTCCATTAGGACCCTTCTCCCCAAGTTCACCAGATCGTTTCCACCCAAGTGCAAGATAACTACCGTGGGCGGCGGGGTGTGTGTTCAGTAGCTCTGTAACAAACCCCCTAAACTGACTGAGGCAAAGACCCCCTCTCCCATGAAGGAAACCCTGAAACCTCCTTGTTCAGCCCTCTGTCTGTAATTACCTGCCAGAAAACCAGATATGACACGCTTTACATAAGAATGACCAATCACCCATACAACATGTGCGTTTTGTCCTGTGCTTGTGTCCGCTGTGATGAAGATACTTGCTGGAGATGTGTTGATGGCAGTTTCCACACTGCGTGACAGGTTCGAGAAACTGAAATATAAGCAAACAAACAAGACAGGCATCAACCAATTGGGCCACACATAATGTTTGCAACAATTAGAAGACCATCTCCCAATTATTTTCACACTGCTATTGTGTTACCCTCTAGCAGTCGCTTCTGTGGCAGCACCTATTCGGAATTAATGCGTCCCAAAGTGTTTTAGATTCAAACCAGCCCTGTCAATTGTCATAGCCAACACCCTTTTGAATTGGAACTGGGTAAGTGGGGTACCATCTGCATGCATTAAAAGTGTCCCCCCCACTGCCCCCACCCTGTGGTAATTAACAGCGTATCACCTAATATCTGAGCATGTCCAAGCTGGAGTCCACCTAGCATATCCTGCTTATTGCTAGCCACCAGCTTCTTAAGCATGGGCGAATTTTGCGAATCTCGCGTTCGCGAATTTTGCGGATTTGCGAATTCGCAATCCGCAAAATCCGCAAATTCTCGCGAATTTGCGGATTTTTTTTTGTGTGTTCGCAAGTATTTCTGCCAGTTCGCGAGGATTTGGTACTAGTTCGCAATTGCGAACTTACTTGTCGGCTCGCAACGGTCGCGACTATGTTGTTTCTACGTCTGGTTCATCATCACAGCCTCCCAGCACCCTCTGTTTCACCACTGGCACCCTCTCTTTGACCCATGCCACCCTCTGTAACATCAATGCCACCCTCTGGTTCATCATCACTGTAGAAGATGGGGGGGAAAAGCAAGCCCACCTGCCCTGCTTGAACTGACATGAATTAATTTGGGGTTAGTTTATCAACAACACCTGCCCTGCCCCAACTGACAATAATGAATTAGGGGCTAATTAATGTGTCACTGAAAGAATTTGAAGTTCCAGCCTGGCACCTGCTTGTCTGCTCCTTTAGCTGTAAATCAGGACCTTTGTGGCATACAGTTAAGGTCAGAGCAGGGTCACACAATAGTTGCAAGCAGGCAACCGAATTCTGGAGGGCCCCCTCAGGAAGCTCTACAGGGAATCGTTACAAATCATGAGGTTGACCTTTTGCACCTGCTCATTGCTTTTGCAAAAATCGTTTTTCGTTTTTTTCGCGCTATTCGCGGGGCGCGGCGTCGTGCGAAACCGACCGCGGAAGCCGCCAATTCGTGCGAATGAGCTTTTTATTTTTTTGCGGCTTGTTGTTTCGCGAGTTTTTTTGCAGTATTCGCGAGCCGCTTGCAGCGCAACACGCGAATTTACCCCAAGGTCGAGTACGGGCTATTTTGTTTGCGTGACGTATTTCCGTTTCCGCCCGCTATGTATAATCCCGCGCAGTAAGCGCATTGCGAGTAGAGGTTCGCACGAGATCGCGAGGGAAATCTCGCGCGAACTTACTTTCGCGCTCGTGAACGGGCGCCGGCCATCTTGTTTTTCATTCATTTCCTGTGTCTGGGCATGGTGTTTAATCCTCTTGGTATCTTTGCCATCCTTTGCTTGTTTTCAGTTTTTTTTTTACGATTTTGCTTCTTATCTATCCCTCTCTTTTCCTAGCTGTATATTTTTGTCTTTTCTGCTATTTTTCTTTACTTTTAAACTACTTTTTTAAACTCTTTTCTTTTCTTCTTCCCTATCCTATTCTTTCTTAATTTTCTACTTCTTCCTACCTTACCTGCCCAGACCATGGTCAAGCCAGGCGCCGTGAAGCTGCCCAGGCACTTGAGGGCCGCAGCGGCGGCGGGGAGTAGTCCTGGACCCAGTGCCAGGACAGCATGCGGGAGATTGAGGGGGGAGCAGGTGACGCGACGGGAGATATTCAGCCCGGAGGAAGTGGGCGCGCTGGTCTACTTCGTCCAGCGCCGCCTGCCCAGGACCATCGCGGGAGGCGGCAGGATCGCCGGCGGCGGCTACAACACGCTGGAGCGCCGGAAGCGGTGGGAGAAGGTGTGCTGGGCCATATCCCACCTCTACGGGGTCCAGCGCACCTACAGCCAGGTCACCCATCGCTGGACGGACCTCCTGGACCGGGAGCGCGACCTGCTGGACCAGCTCGGCTTGGAGATCCCCGGGCTTGGTGAGTAGTAGTAGCCATTTCATCACTCACTACTATGATGTTTTCTCCTGCTCTGTGTTGTTGTATTGCAAATATTTGTTTTTTACATGGAGCAAGCCAATAATGCCGCTGATGACGATTACATTGTAGTTAAATTATATTTCAAAATCTTCTGTGCATTTCAGGTGCACTGCTCTCCTTCTCAGTGGCGTTGCTACTATGCTTATTTGTTTTCTATTTCGTGGTCTCATTGGCCTGAGTAACTATTATGTATGAGTGTACTTTACAGAACTGCGTAATGCTAGACACTAGGGGGCAGATTACATTTACAAGCCCCTTGCGCCACGTTTACGTTGCCTTGCGTGACGCAACAGCGGCGTAAACGTGCCGCATCCCTGCGAGTAATTTACAGCATGACGCATCTAGGGAGATGCGTCACGTTATAAAGCCATGGGCCTGCACCATAATGGGTGCGTTCCTAGTACGCAGGGTGGGCGGTCCGGCGGCTGTGCGCCTCGCAAAATTGCCTGCGTGAAATCTACAAGATTTAACGCAGGCACTTCTGCGACGCTGCTACGTCAATTCAATTCCTTATGCCTGCTTGAAGCAGGCGAAAGGACTGACACAGCATGTTAAGTATTAGGTGGCCCTGAGCATTACTGGAGTTGCATTGCGTTGGCGACGTGACTCCAGCGATGCGCCGCTCTTACGTGACGAGATGCGTCACGCAAGTGCCTACCCTTGCGCCAGGGCGCGCCGCATTGTAAATGAGGCGCATCTGCCGTGTCGCAAGGGTAGTTTTGCGTGACGCATTTGATCTGGCGCATCTCTGGAGATGCGCCAGAACGCGTAAGTAAGTATGCCCCTAAGGGGCAGAATTGCAATTACTGTCGTATCCCTGCAAAGTAGCAGGGATGCGCCATTAATTGTGCGGCCCGCTACCACCACCAAACATGGTGCGCCGTATTTGCAATGCGGCGCACCATGGGCCCAAAACGTCACCGAAGCTTTACTGCTGGAGTTGCGTCGCAACGATGGCGCAGCTCCAGCAATGCTCTGGGGTACCCTATCTCCCCAATGCTGGGTCAAGCCGTACGTCTGCTTCAAGCAGGTGCAGGGTTTGTGTGACGCATCATTGTCCTAAAGGTGACTGATTAAAATTTTGTAGATTTCCCTCAGCCACTTTTAGGATGTGTTCCAGCGCAGGAATGCCCTCCCTTGCGCCGGAACGCCCCCTGATGGCGCAGGGCTTTATAACGGGATGCATCTCCCAAATGTGTCAAGTTGTTATAATATTATACGCCGCACCATGGCGCCCTTTTTTGTTTAGCTGCTGCGTCACAAAAGTCACGCAAGAACGGAGCAAAAGAGCCGCAAGGGGCTTAAATCTGCCCCTTCCTTTGTACCCCTGACAATAAGAAAAATAGTGGTGGTGGATTGATAGTTTGACTATTTAAATGACTGGTAATGTAGCAGGCAACTGTTAGTGTTGTCACTGATCTGACTGAAATCACAATGGAGTTTGTCTGTCACTTTGCGTCTTGCCTGCGGACTGCTGCCTGCCAGTCCTAGGTGAACCTTTCAGTACTTTGTTTAGTGAGTTACGTGACTTTCGAAGTCACAGGTCCGCAAATAAATGAAAACTAACCCTAATCAATATAATTTCGCGGAAATATTTTGTTATTGTTCTTTTGAAATGTTTGATTTGGTTGACATTGACAAGCAACAATCATCCATGTTTTCTGTTCTTTCTTTCATGTTGTACGTCAGCTCCCCCCAGGGGCGAGGGGAGGACACAGGAGCAGCAGGCGGCGGATGCTGTTCAACAGGGCCAGGATCGGGCAGGCGAGGGCTCCTTTGCTGGCCCCAGTAAGTTTTCATTTTAGACTAGTACCTATTTTTCCTAGCGTTCCTCATTTGACTTTTTTCAAAATTGTCTTTGATCTTCTTGTAGACTGTATCTAAATTCTTATCCTGCCTCTACTATGACTCCCTGTGGTATTACTAGATTATTCTTATTAGTCTGTCTGTGTAGCTAACTAAGATTGCACGGTTGGCGAAACTCCCATGATTCTAGTCAGCAATAGCTCTATCAACTTAGTGCAGTCCTCTGGGATTGTCCATAATGTCTTTTGAAGTGTTCTATCTGGACTCATGCTTGCAAAAATTGCAAAACCTTTCGCTCAGTCACTCTAGTCTGGCCCAAAAAACACAGATTGTATTTAAGTTTAAAAGCTTTATTAAAAGTAAACACATTTATTAAAATGAAGTCATAATAAAACTAAACGTTTAACTGATAATGGAAAAGTGGTTAGTGCTGACGATTAATTGAAGACATTTCTTGTGGTCGAGCCGAGCTCTCACCTGGTTTCAACTTGATCTTGTTGTTAGAAGTCCATCTTCTGTCTGTGTGGAGAAAAATGGTGCGTGTTAAAAAACCAGCCTTCATCAGTTGTGCCAAAAAGTGCAGCAAGACAACCTTCCCTGGAAAAAGGGACATTTTTTTTAACTTTAAAGTAGACAGTCACAAATTACATTGTTTTCACATGTCTTCATTCCTAGACCAAAGACTAGTGAGTGCTTTATTCTAACATTCTTAAATGTACTTTGTAGGTGGAACATCTTGTGGCGGGGCCAGCGTGGAGGTGGTGGTGCTCGACACGGAGGCGGAGGGCAATTCTTCAGGGGAGGAGGCGGCGGCTGTGAGAGTTGAGACGGTGGTGGTGGCGGCCAGAGGTAAGCTCTTATATATTCCTTACTTATTGAGATTGAAGACTAGCTGGGAAGGCAAGAATATGAGATGCATGGCTGGGTGAATGATGAAGCAATGATGGGTGGAAGGACAACAGCCTGGGTGGGTGACACAGAAACTGTATGTGTCCATATACCTGGATCATGCTACTATCTGACTCTTAGATAGCATATGTGTATCTAGAGCAGGGGTACTCATAGTACGGCCCGCGGGCCGGTGGTGGCCCGGCAAGCCTTCCTTGGCGGTGCGCAGACCTTGCAGACAATCACTGCTCCCCCGGCCCCCACAGAGCAGGGGCTTTTTTGTATTTCACCTGTTAGCGCCCCTGCATCTCCACTCTGACAATCACTGCTCCCCCGGCCCCCACAGAGCAGAGTGGAGATGCAAGGGTACAAAGAGGTGAAATAGAACAAAGCCTCTGCTCTGTGGGGCCGGGCAAGCAGTGATTGTCAGGGTGGAGATGCAGGGGCGCTACAACAAACAAAGCCTCAATAATATGTTAATGGTCTTTTAAAGACCTGTTAAGTACTTTGGTGTTGTTGTCTGTGTGTGCGCGTTGAGGAAGCGGTCTCAACCCGGGCTGAAGGCTGACACAGATAGACACACACACAGTGAGATGACAGAGGGGGAGGGAGAGGGAGGGCAGGAGGGAGAGAGAGATGGAGAGGGAGGGCAGGAGGGAGAGCAGGAGGGAGAGAGATGTATGTAAATGCTGGGTCTGGTGGCTCAGTGGATGAAGGCATCTGCTGAAGGGACCTGTGTGCAACCTCATGGTCACAAGTTTTCGTTTTGCTTTAGCCCCGCCCCCTCTACCTCCGCCCCCACCAGTGCGGCCCTCGACCACAAACTACACTGTAAATTTAGCCCCTGAGAGAAAGTTTGTGAGTACCCATGACCTAGAGAGAGTAGACGGTCAGTGGATGAACTAAGTGTAACTTTGAAGAGCATGTAACACTGCACCCGCACGTCCGTTCCAGTGTAGGAAAGGCAAGGAAAATAAGTTTTAATTTTGTCCAAATACTACCATCAATAGTAGCAGTAGTTTGTATTGCAAGCACAGCATAGATCCGGTTATTTTGGTGGCCACTCCCTACCTCTCTTAATAAGTTTAGTAGTACTCAGTCATTCATGTGTGGATGTATCACTGGTCACTCAATAAAAGCAAAGCACCTAAAGTCATCCCATATATAAGCAAAAACATCCCATGTGAAGTGATAGATAATCAGATTATTTATCTTCTTCAATTTTCCATTTCTAGTACTCATTTCCACTGTAGGGTGAAAGTTAAATTAATTAAGCAGTAGCCCTTGAGTTGTAACAGAGTATTCTCAGTGCCACCCGTAATAGAAAAGTAAGAGCTTCACCACCTGCATGTACTTGACGGGTACAGTAACGCAACGCAAGTCTAGGTCACTCCTCATGGCGTGCGTCTCTTTTTCTCGGGTGCAAGTTTACTGCGCTGGCATTATGCCAGCTTGCAGAAGATAACGTACCAATTTTCCTAAACAAGAGACAAGAAGAAGAATAAGACTGGTGTACTTTCATAGTCGACTCCAATGGAAGTCCATAGTGCTCGTAGAATTTGTTCCTTAAACTCCCACTAATGTTAGAGCAAGGATGAAGAAGTGTGAGGTTAGATAGATACTGGCCTCAATAGTTATGTAATGCGCTTGCAAGTTGCTAGTTGTAGTGCAACACAAATTTCTGCTGAATGATTGAGTTAATCTTAAAGAGCATTGGTTACAGACTATGTCTTTCTTTCTTCATATAGGTTCTCCTTCCAAACGAACAAGGAGGAAGGAGCTGGCTAGAGCGGCCCGGCAACGGAGGATCGATGCCACTGTGGCCGAATATCGGCGGCTGGTGGCCCTGGAGGACGAAGAAAGTGTGCAGTCGACCACAACAACTACGTCGTCTGCATCGGCCTCCGTGCCCCCACGGGCTGCCAGTGCCACCCAGCACAGTGGTCCACCCAGAATGAGCCGGGCTGCCAAAGCCAAACGCCACCGCCGAGTAGCAAGGACAACAGCTTCCTCTCACAGCCGTTGCACCTGCAAGGCATTGAAGGCACGCCTGCGCCGCAGTACCCTGATGGTGTCCCGCCTCCAGCAGGAGCTCCACCACTTTTCAAACGAGTTGGAGGGGCTCCGCGTAGAGCACGCCTTGCTCCGCCAGGAGCTTGATGCCCTGGCCCAAAAAGTAGACAGCATCCACCCATAGTGTCCCTTGCCCCTTTTTTAGAGACTTTTGGGGGGTGGGAATTGGGAGTTGGGTTTTTGGGGACTTTTGAAGGACAATCGTTGGGGTTAGGGAGGGTCTTGCGGGAGATTATTTTGTTAGGGATATAAATATACTTTTTCAAACTTTCTGAGCATACCCGTTTCTTCCTGCTTGCCTGGTGGGTGGGGGTTTAACAGTGACTTTGTTTTCCTGAAAGTTTAGTTCCATTTTCTTCCTTTAAGTGTAAATGTCCAAATGTTTTCAACACTAAGTGCCTCTCACAGAGTAAGTGAAGTGAATCCAAGAGTCCTAGGACTTTAGTAGTACTACCGTCAGTCTCTCGTCTCTCCTACTAATACTCCATTATACCCCCAAACCACCAAACGCTTATCTTACCTGTAATTTGTGTTTGAAAGTAGGGCTAGACCCAGGGCTGGCTCCACGGGAAACAGCGAATAAGGTTGGCAATCTTGGTCAGATAAAATTTCCTCATAGCGGTGGTACTAGTGGTGTGACACAGTGGCAGTTGCATGCCTATGAAAAAAAAGAAAATTAAATCTGGTTTGTCCTCCTGAGCAATTCAACGGTACAACTGAGAATATAGCAGGTGACAGAAGTACACTAGAACAGTGCCACATTGTAGCCTAACAAATGGTAAAGTATAACTACTAATTCGGTTGAAGTTCTTTGACATTAGCCATGGGTCTTTGTCAAGCAGAGTAAGAATATATCCTCGGATTTCTTCACCAGCCTGTTGCTATCACCTTATCCTCCCCAGCAAGTGTGTGGATTTATTGCTGTAATTTAGTCACACATCAATCAAAACCACACAGCCCGGGGGAAGAGGGTTAGGGTTTGAAAAATGGATGGGTACGGGGGTTTTTGGGAAAGGTTTTGGGAGACAAGAAAAAAAGCACAGCATGGACAAACAATTGTGAACATAAACAATTCTTTGGGTAAAAACCTATCCATCAATCTTTGAAAGTGCATGCACTACTGCATGCATGTCAGTGAAAAGTAAGTAGTACTTTCGACAACTGTGGAAGAAAGAATGCGACAGTACAGGGCCTGTGTGGAATTATTGATAACGATATTCAACATAAGGTCTCTGTAGCCAGATACCCGAGAGCCTTGCTGGTCACTATAAATCCATTCACAACAACACTCAATGGGGTTGGTCTGGAAGGTATAGTAGATAGAAAAGGAGAAATTGCTTTTTTTCTAGGTATCCCCTCACTCACCAGGGTTGCCCCTTGGTGACATGCTTCATCATTGGGGCCATCCCAGTCCTCTACGGCCTGGGGCGTGCTGCGACTTGCGAATTACGTAGGAGCACTTACAAATGACTATGTGTGGTGCAGATGTGATAGTGGAGTGGACTAAGTGATGTGTTAAGGGATCAATTTAGAAGCAGAGAGAGATCCAAGAAATGCAGTCACAGTCAGAGAAAAAGGAAAGGGATACTGTATCTATGTGGTTGTAGTTGTCCTGTTGGAAGTGGTAAGTAATTTGCCTGCAGAAAAAAAATCCTCTTATTAGCGGCACTCCTCCATTGCAGCCGACGCTTCGTCCATCGATGTTGGTCACCAGAAGACACCCTGTAAAAAAAGCACAGCATAGACAAACAATTGAACATAAACAATTCTTTGGGTACAAACCTATCCATCAATCTTTGAAAGTGCATGCACTACTGCATGCATGTCAGTGAAAAGTAAGTAGTACTTTCGACAACTGTGGAAGAAAGAATGCGACAGTACAGGGCCTGTGTGGAATTATTGATAACGATATTCAACATAAGGTCTCTGTAGCCAGATACCCGAGAGCCTTGCTGGTCACTATAAATCCATTCACAACAACACTCAATGGGGTTGGTCTGGAAGGTATAGTAGATAGAAAAGGAGAAATTGCTTTTTTCTAGGTGTCCCCTCACTCACCAGGGTTGCCCCTTGGTGACATGCTTCATCATTGGGGCCATCCCAGTCCTCTACGGCCTGGGGCGTGCTGCGACTTGCGAATTACGTAGGAGCACTTACAAATGACTATGTGTGGTGCAGATGTGATAGTGGAGTGGACTAAGTGATGTGTTAAGGGATCAATTTAGAAGCAGAGAGAGATCCAAGAAATGCAGTCACAGTCAGAGAAAAAGGCAAGGGATACTGTATCTATGTGGTTGTAGTTGTCCTGTTGGAAGTGGTAAGTAAGTTGCCTGCAGAAAAAAAATCCTCTTATTAGCGGCACTCCTCCATTGCAGCCGACGCTTCGTCCATCGATGTTGGTCACCAGAAGACACCCTGTCCACTGCCTGCCTGATGCTGAATTGTGGCTCGCTACTGTGAAGCCTGACTCCATCCTTTTTTCCCCATTGCAGAGACTGAAACCCGGCCTGTAATTATTCAACGAAAAACAGGAAGTGATATAATATTACAACACCACTGATAAATAAATATAAGGTATGTAGGCTGTGGAGTGCAAAAAGTCACAATTTGATTTTCCTAGTAGACAGTACAATATTTTTGAAAGTGCGTACTCTGTCTGAGTCACCTTTTGAAGGATAAATAAGTATGGGCAAATAAGTATGGGCAAATTATGGAGAAGTGTGGCTCAGGGGTTAGAGGCGGCAAACCCGGAAGCTGAGATCGGCCCTGGACAAGGGTTCAATTCCCCGCCTCGACGGGGCTTGGGCTCAATAATTCCACGGACTCGATATTTCTCGCTCCAGTGCCTACTCGACTCACGGGTTCACACTCTGCGACTCTGGGCAATAGCTTGCTTAATCTCCACAACGGCCCCTCGCTGCGGGATGCCTGGCTTTCACCTTGTGGATACCCTGCCAGGGTTATCTCACAGGGGAATACCAGGACGGGTTCCCTAAGCAAGCGCTTAGATGCCTGCGATGTGGGTGGTTTGCGCTATATAAAATACTTGTACATTTACATTTGTACATGTAGCGGATCTTTCCCCTCAAGCTAGGTGTACTGTAAACTGTGTTTTAGAACAAAATTAGATCTTCCTAGCAGTGCTCCCACCCAGACCCTTACTAAAGCCAGTCGCAAAAATGTAGAAGACCCCCAATCAAATCTCAAAAAACGAGGCCTAGCAGAAAACTGGTGACAAAACTTACTTTGAAAGTAAAAGTAGGCCGAAGTACCCCCTTCCTAATTACCCCTTACCCACCGTGGATTGCATTCAAACCACTTGCAAGCAACCAAGCAAAAGTAGCCATAGCCAGCATCGCCCCAAGACTCGAAATCCCCCCCACTCAAACACATGCAATAAAAATACTGCTAACCCTAACGAACCCTAAGTTAAGAATAGTGGCAAAGGCTTTCTTTAACTATGCCAAATCCCCCCTTTCCCACCATGGATTTTCTTCAAATGACTTGCAACCAAAATTACACATTCTCACGAGTGCTCTAAGACCCCAGAACTCAGTTGCAAAAATCTAGAACACCCCGAAACACATGCAATCCTGCTGCTAGAGCTAACCCTAACGAACCCTAAGTTACAAAAAGTGCCAAAAGGCTTTTCCGCGAGGATTTTGTCTCAACCACTTCTACCCGGTATTAGACCTTCCCAGGAATGCCCCAAGACCCGCCAACCCACCGCCAAGAAGCATAACACCCCCAAACAGGCCAAAAGCAAAATCTCATACTTGCAATATTTCTCGGCCTTCGGTCCAAACGCGCTGCGTAGCTAGGCCATAAGTCGGGGTTGCCACAACGGATTTCCTGAAAAGCAAATGCAATCAAGATTAGAGTGTCCCAGCAGTGCTCCCAGACCATGAAACTCACCCACAAACACCAGGAAGCCCCCCAAACAGGCCCCCGAAAACGCTACATTGAGCAAAATGTCAGAAATAGCCAAAAAAAAATCGGCCTGGATTTTGTCCCAACCACTTCTACCCGGTATTAGACCTTCCCAGGAATGCCCCAAGACACGCCAACCCACCCGCCAAGAAGCATAACACCCCCAAACAGGCCAAAAGCAAAATCTCATACTTGCAATATTTCTCGGCCTTCGGTCCAAACGCGCTGCGTAGCTAGGCCATAAGTCGGGGTTGCCACGACGGATTTCCTGAAAAGCAAATGCAATCAAGATTAGAGTGTCCCAGCAGTGCTCCCAGACCCCGAAACTCACCCACAAACACCAGGAAGCCCCCCAACAGGCCCCCGTAAACGCTACATTGAGCAAAATGTCAGAAATAGCCCAAAAAAAATCGGCCTGGATTTTGTCCCAACCACTTCTACCCGGTATTAGACCTTCCCAGGAATGCCCCAAGACCCGCCAACCCACCCGCCAAGAAGCATAACACCCCCAAACAGGCCAAAAGCAAAATCTCATACTTGCAATATTTCTCGGCCTTCGGTCCAAACGCGCTGTGTAGCTAGGCCATAAGTCGGGGTTGCCACAACGGATTTCCTGAAAAGCAAATGCAATCAAGATTAGAGTGTCCCAGCAGTGCTCCCAGACCACGAAACTCACCCACAAACAGACGGAACCCCCCCTAAGAGCACCTCAAAGGCAAGCAAGTCATCAAAAAGACAAAAAAAATTCCGCCTGGGATTTGGTCCAAAACACTTTTATCCGGTATTAGAGCTTCCAAGCAATGGCCCCAGAGCCGTCAACTCACCTGCAAAGAGGTACAACAACACCCCCACAAGTGCTGAGTCTTTCTTCATTGGGCGTAAACCAGCCCTCTGGTTTGATGGAAATAGGAGTCTGGAGGAGGAGGATAGAGGAGCATGTTCTTCTGAACTTGTGAACCTGAGGAATACAGACTGCGGCAACTTCAAATCAATTAGCAAACCAGTGAAGACAGTTCTGCTGATGGGCTTGATTTTGTGATTATCTGATTAAAGTTTGAAATATATTAACTGTGCACAACAAAGAAAGACAGACACACAGGAATAAAAGTGAATAAGGATGAAAAAGAAAGTTATTGATTCGTTGTCTCATTTTCAGGGCTCGGTATCACGGTCCAGGAATAAGAATAAGGCTTCGTCATCATACTCTGCGAATTCAGGCAGGGTGAGCTCAGTGTCACCTGACAGAGTAGAAATTCCCTCATCTATGTTGCTGGCCACCTCCTCTTCATCCGGCACGCTTTCTCGTACTCTGAAATCTGGTGGTATGAGGTGCTGATTCATCTTGATCATTGTTAACCTCTCCACATTTTTGGGCGAGAGGCGGCTCCGTTTGGGAGTTACAATGCCACCAGCAGCACTGAAAACCCGTTCAGAAGACACGCTTGCGAGTGGGCAAGACAAGTAGTTTAAAGCCAGGTTGGTGAGCTGTGGCCACAATTCTTTTTTTCCCATGCCAATACGCCAATGGGTCAGAATTAACATAGACCTCTGTTGAGTCATTCAGATAGTCCTTCACCATCGACTCAAGGTCCTCATCCAAGGTTCCTCCACTTTGCTTAGCTCTTGCTGTGCCTCTGACCTTTTGAGAACCAAACCCACGCAGAGCTAGCCAATCCTCTTCAGCCTCCAATGTTTCTGTTGTGTCTCGTGCAGATGATCCGGTTGCTGGTGTCTTTAACGGCTGAGAGGTCACTTGTGCCACAGCCACAGGTGCAGAAGTGGATTGTTTTGACTGGGGATGGCCTGCTGATGTACTGCCATTTCCTTCAATTTCCAGCCGTTCTCTTTCAAACCTCTTGGCTGACAAGGCTAGCCAACGTTTGTACTTTGGAACATGTTCATCATCAAAAGGAAAGAATGCTTGGCCTGCCAGCGCCTTTTTGTAGCGTGGATCCAGAATAGTAGCACAAATGTAATGCTCTTCTGAGTGGATCTTTTTAAGACGTTCATCACCTTGTAGGAGCTCTAATAATTTCTCAGCCAGAAGCAAAGAGTCTTGGTTTTTGTCATCTTCTTCAAACACAGAACACACCTCCTTCAGTTGGTCCTCCAGCATGTACAACAATGGGATAGCTTTTCCCAAATTAGAGTCCTCCTTGCTGACTGCACGCGTGAAGAACTCAAAAGGACGAAGCATGCGTGTCAGGCTTTGAACTATGTTCCATTGCGCCGCACCCATCCTCAGCTCCTCTGTACCCTCTGTAAGGAAATATTGATCGAGTTCCTTATACTGCTCATACAGACGCTCAAGCATGTAGAAGGTTGAGTTCCAACGTGTTACCACCTCCTGGATGAGTGCTTTCACTGGCATTTGACGTTGATATAGCAGGCTCCTCAGCTGCTTCCGGGCCTTAAAAGAATGGCTGAAATGCTTGCACATTTTTCGGCAGGTGTCCAATACACTGTACGCTGCACTGCCTTTATTACCCAAGAATTTTTGGACAACCAGGTTTATACAGTGCGCCAAACACGGCACTCTGAAATAGTCACCTTCCCTCATGGCCTTAACTATATTGGAGCCATTGTCCGTGGAAACATAACCAACCTTGCGTTTTAGTGGGGACAGCCAGTTAAGGACCTTTGTGTTAAAGACATCCAAAATGTTATCTGCTGTGTGACGTTTCTCCAAACCAAACATGGCTAGTGTTGCATGTTTCCGAGCAGCTTTAAAAACAATGTCCGCGTCAACACCTGCGTTTAGCTTTGATTTAGACCCTGAAAAAGAGACCCAGTGTGCAGTGATGCACATGTAATCAGCGCCTGCGCCACTGGTCCACATGTCTGTTGTCAGATGTATAGTGTGAACAGCACTCTTCTGCAAAGCTGCCCCAATCACCTTCAGAACATCTTCATGTAGTGCTGGAACCGCAACTCGGGCAAAATAGAACCGGCTAGGAACCTTCCATTTAAGGCAGAGCGCTGCCACTAATTCTAGAAAACCAACCCCTTCTACAAAAGAAAAAGGGAGAAGGTCCAGAGCTAGCATTTTAGCCAGCTTAGTGTTATACAGACGCGTCAGTGGGTGGTTGCGTTCATATTGCGCTTCTGTAAACAACATCTTTTTAATATTGCCCTGGACCAAAGATTTACGCTCGCTGATGAACTTTTTCGCAATGGTGTATCACTCTCTCCCACACTCTTAGTGTGGCTCACATGGGGTGTGCTGCTGACAGGAATACTGGGTGTAAGTGAAATGTTTGACACGTCTTCTTCCTCCTCGTCATCATCAGATGAAACATCATTACGTGCAATTCGGCCTTCCTTGATCCCCTGTAGGTGCGCAAACCATTGGACAGCGTGCTTTCTTTCAAGATGACCTCTCTTGCCTCCGGTACCATAGTTGGAACCAAACTTACCACGACTAACTGCCAACGTACAAATGCTACAAATGGCGAGGTTTTCCTTTTTTGTGGAAACACTAAAGAAGTCCCAAACTGCGGACTTGAAATGTCTTTGGGAGCCGGAGGAGGCGGCGATACTGGTGGTGGTGGTCCTGCTGCTAATGCCAGATGAAGTGGAGGATGTGGATTGCCAAACTTCAGTACGTTTTGCACTTTCACCACCACGAATTGAGGTCGAGGTGGATGGAGGTCCCTTCTGGCGACTAAGAAATATGGAAGCGGTAGGTGTTGGTGTACTAGTTAACTCCAATGATTGTGGTGTTTCTTCCATTGCCTCCTCGTCGACATCATCATCACGCTCAGCAGCTTCTCGGGATAGGGTCAAAATGTCTCTTTGCTGCATGCCCGGTGGGGCTGCAGTGACCTTTGTGATGACTGGCTCATCGTCATCGTGAGAGGCTTCATCACCAGCAGTATCTGTCACTTCTTGTTGAGCCTCATCACAATCCATAGCTATGAGTTTTTCGACGACCTTCCTTTTACGCTTAGGTACCGTTGTCAGATCATGGTGTGCCTCACTGTCAGACCGCAGTTGTGGATGCCAAGACGGATCACTTGCATCAGAAGGAGGTGGGCTTGAAGAAGATGTAGACACCCCTCTTGATCTTTTCCTTGCTAGGGATGTGGAAGACAATGAATGATCATCAGGAGGAGTGGCTTCCAATACCTCAGCTTCATTGTCGATTTCCTGATGTGCCCCTACTTCGGGAGGAACAACTATTGTGGGCACTTGTGAACCTCCATGCACCTTTGCTTGCGCATCTCCTTTTGCTGCCTCTCCTTCCACATGTACTTGGGCGTGTACTTGCACATGGTGTTGTTGTTGCGGCTGTGGTTGTTCAACACTTGTCAGATGAGTTACAACAACCTGTGTTGATTCAGGGACATTGCTGCTACTTTCTTGCGATGAGCCAACATCACTGGTCGATGGTGATTGGAGAAGTACAATGACTGCCTCTGAAGCACTCAAGGGCTTTGACTTAAGTTGGCGTGGTGGTGGAGGCACTGAACCCAATGGAGCAGGGGTGCTGCTCCCAGCTTGGTCCCCAGCAGATCCTGCTGCTGCAGGCGTACTTTTTTTTTTGCTCCCAAAAAACGTGGCGGGTGGCACACCAGCCTCCTTGGTAACTTGCTTCTTCTGCTCCTTACTAGCAACTTTTTTGCTAGAGGAGCTACGGAGAACTTTTTTTGGGGCCATCTTCTTCAGAGCAGGTCAGACAGCAGGCCACAGTTGCACGAATTGTAGAGTTGTCTGAGGCCAGACGTGACGTCGCGTGACGTTATGCTGCACACACACACCGCTGCAGGACTTCTTCCTGGCACTGGTGGTTCTCTTGAGTCTTGTGCACCTAAAAACAATGGAAGACAGAGGAACATCAGTTCAGTTTTACACCACAAAAAAAATCGAAAAACACTGCAAAATCAGCACAATCCCATTCCATCCATGCCCTCCATGATGTTTAAGTTCAAGACAGCCCACAGAAAGACTAGGCCCATGCTAGACTCAAATACCCTGCCCTGGTGAAAAGGCCACAAGTACAGCCCCAAAAAATGAAAATCACTGAAAAATCAGCACAATCCCAATCCATCCATGCCCTCCATGATGTTTAAGTTCAAGACAGCCCACAGAAAGACTAGGCCCATGCTAGACTCAAATACCCCTGGTGAAAAGGCCACAAGTACAGGCCCAAAAAATGAAAATCACTGAAAAATCTGCACAATCCCAATCCATCCATGCCCTCCATGATGTTTAAATTCAAGACAACCTACAGAAAGACTAGGCCCATGCTAGACTCAAATACCCCTGGTGAAAAGGCCACAAGTACAGCCCCAAAAAACGAAAATCACTGAAAAATCAGCACAATCCCAATCCATCCATGCCCTCCATGATGTTTAAATTCAAGACAACCCACAGAAAGACTAGGCCCATGCAAGACTCACTACCCCTGGGCATAAATAAAGGTTGAAAAGTAGGCAAAATGGTTGCAGCCTTGCAGGCCTAACAACAAAGCCTGCATTCAAAATGGCCACTTGCCTGCCAGCACATGGCCAGTGCCTGTAGCTGCACTCAAAATGGCCACCAGCCACATGGCCTGTCCCTCCCCATGAACACCCCCAAAAATCAAAAAACACTGCGAAATCAGCACAATCCCATTCCATCCATGCCCTCCATGATGTTTAAGTTCAAGACAGCCCACAGAAAGACTAGGCCCATGCTAGACTCAAATACCCCTGGTGAAAAGGCCACAAGTACAGCCCCAAAAAACGAAAATCACTGAAAAATCAGCACAATCCCAATCCATCCATGCCCTCCATGATGTTTAAATTCAAGACAACCTACAGAAAGACTAGGCCCATGCTAGACTCAAATACCCCTGGTGAAAAGGCCACAAGTACAGCCCCAAAAAACGAAAATCACTGAAAAATCAGCACAATCCCAATCCATCCATGCCCTCCATGATGTTTAAATTCAAGACAACCCACAGAAAGACTAGGCCCATGCAAGACTCACTACCCCTGGGCATAAATAAAGGTTGAAAAGTAGGCAAAATGGTTGCAGCCTTGCAGGCCTAACAACAAAGCCTGCATTCAAAATGGCCACTTGCCTGCCAGCACATGGCCAGTGCCTGTAGCTGCACTCAAAATGGCCACCAGCCACATGGCCTGTCCCTCCCCATGAACACCCCCAAAAATCGAAAAACACTGCAAAATCAGCACAGTCCCATTCCATCCATGCCCTCCATGATGTTTAAGTTCAAGACAGCCCACAGAAAGACTAGGCCCATGCTAGACTCAAATACCCCTGGTGAAAAGGCCACAAGTACAGCCCCAAAAAACGAAAATCACCGAAAAATCAGCACAATCCCATTCCATCCATGGCCTCCATGATGTTTAAGTTCAAGACACCCCACAGAAAGACTAGGCCCATGCTAGACTCAAATACCCCTGGTGAAAAGGCCACAAGTACAGCCCCAAAAAACGAAAATCACTGAAAAATCAGCACAATCCCAATCCATCCATGCCCTCCATGATGTTTAAATTCAAAACAACCTACAGAAAGACTAGGCCCATGCAAGACTCACTACCCCTGGGCATAAATAAAGGTTGAAAAGTAGGCAAAATGGTTGCAGGCCTAACAACAAAGCCTGCATTCAAAATGGCCACTTGCCTGCCAGCACATGGCCAGTGCCTGTAGCAGCACTCAAAATAGCCACCAGCCACATGGCCTGTCCCTCCCCATGAACACCCCCAAAAATCAAAAAACACTGCAAAATCAGCACAATCCCATTCCATCCATGCCCTCCATGATGTTTAAGTTCAAGACAGCCCACAGAAAGACTAGGCCCATGCTAGACTCAAATACCCCTGGTGAAAAGGCCACAAGTACAGCCCCAAAAAACGAAAATCACTGAAAAATCAGCACAATCCCAATCCATCCATGCCCTCCATGATGTTTAAATTCAAGACAACCTACAGAAAGACTAGGCCCATGCTAGACTCAAATACCCCTGGTGAAAAGGCCACAAGTACAGCCCCAAAAAACGAAAATCACTGAAAAATCAGCACAATCCCAATCCATCCATGCCCTCCATGATGTTTAAATTCAAGACAACCCACAGAAAGACTAGGCCCATGCAAGACTCACTACCCCTGGGCATAAATAAAGGTTGAAAAGTAGGCAAAATGGTTGCAGCCTTGCAGGCCTAACAACAAAGCCTGCATTCAAAATGGCCACTTGCCTGCCAGCACATGGTCAGTGCCTGTAGCTGCACTCAAAATGGCCACCAGCCACATGGCCTGTCCCTCCCCATGAACACCCCCAAAAATCGAAAAACACTGCAAAATCAGCACAGTCCCATTCCATCCATGCCCTCCATGATGTTTAAGTTCAAGACAGCCCACAGAAAGACTAGGCCCATGCTAGACTCAAATACCCCTGGTGAAAAGGCCACAAGTACAGCCCCAAAAAACGAAAATCACTGAAAAATCAGCACAATCCCATTCCATCCATGGCCTCCATGATGTTTAAGTTCAAGACACCCCACAGAAAGACTAGGCCCATGCTAGACTCAAATACCCCTGGTGAAAAGGCCACAAGTACAGCCCCAAAAAACGAAAATCACTGAAAAATCAGCACAATCCCAATCCATCCATGCCCTCCATGATGTTTAAATTCAAGACAACCTACAGAAAGACTAGGCCCATGCAAGACTCACTACCCCTGGGCATAAATAAAGGTTGAAAAGTAGGCAAAATGGTTGCAGGCCTAACAACAAAGCCTGCATTCAAAATGGCCACTTGCCTGCCAGCACATGGCCAGTGCCTGTAGCAGCACTCAAAATGGCCACCAGCCACATGGCCTGTCCCTCCCCATGAACACCCCCAAAAATCGAAAAAACACTGCAAAATCAGCACAATCCCATTCCATCCATGCCCTCCATGATGTTTAAGTTCAAGACAGGCCACAGAAAGACTAAGCCCATGCTAGACTCAAATACCCCTGGTGAAAAGGCCACAAGTACAGCCCCAAAAAACGAAAATCACTGAAAAATCAGCACAATCCCATTCCATCCATGGCCTACATGATGTTTAAGTTCAAGACACCCCACAGAAAGACTAGGCCCATGCTAGACTCAAATACCCCTGGTGAAAAGGCCACAAGTACAGCCCCAAAAAACGAAAATCACTGAATAATCAGCACAATCCCAATCCATCCATGGCCTCCATGATGTTTAAGTTCAAGACAACCCACAGAAAGACTCAGTCCACCCACCACTGAGTACCCCTGGGCAAAAGGCCCCAAAACAGCCCAAAAATCGAAAATTCCAAAATTTTAGTTGCAGCAACTGTAATGCCCCAAACAAACTTACTTGTAAAATTTCTAATCCAACAGTGATCCAAAGAAAGTCAAAAAGGCCTCAAATCCAAAGATCCAGCAGCATCCACAAAAAGTAATCCTTCCAGCTCCAGATCCAAATGAAAAGTGACCAGGAGATGGACAAAGCACTGGGAGGAGCCTGCTGAACAGGAACAGGAAGTTGAAGACTGTGGGGCACTTCCTTCCTCCCACCCCCCTCCCCCCTCCCCAAAATGGACTCCTCGCTAAAAAAGTGCAGGCAAATGTCAACCTAAGGAGTTATTCAGATAAAAATCATCATTTCAAAAGGTTTATGCTGCTTGCTGGTGGATTTCTTGTGCAGAATTGCAAATTTTATATTTTCGCTTGTGCGAGATTCTTGCTGCTCGCCGCATCTCAAATCTCGCAATTGCGAAGTACCGCGAGACGTGATCTCGCCGTACTCGCGTTGACAAACTATCGCTGGCAAGCCGCGATGACGTAATCGCGCTCGCGAATTCCCGCGGGATCACACAGCAAGATCCAAAATGGCGCAGCACTCGCAAACTATCGAGAAAAACGACTCGGCAAACGATGATAAACGCCGCGCGCCGCAAAAATTGTATCACCAACGCCGCGCGCCGCAAAAAAAATCCGCTGCGTGCGAATTTGCGGATTTTGCGGGAAATTCGCAAATCTCGCGGATTGCGAATTTCCCAAAAATCCGCAAAATCCACGAGCGTAACGGATTTTCCGCCCATGCTTAGCTTCCATATCCTGAACACCCGGTAAATGGCTAGTGAAAAGGCAGTACTTCCCCTGTTGAACTGCAAATGCCACCCAGGGCATTTAAAAGTGATGCCAGCTGCTCTAAACCTATTGGTTGTCTTGTGTCTGAGGCGGTCCCTTGGAGGCACCGCCACCCCTTCAGAGCTTTCTTCACAATGAAGCTATTCGTGGGGTCCTTGGTACTCTTGATCTGTACAAAGAAAGAAACAGCTGCCACGTGCCGGCTGGCTGTTGCAGCAGAGCACCCCTCCCTTTGCAATGCATCTAGGTATTGGATGAAGCTCCATGTCTCATCCCATCTCTTCCCCCAACCCTGCCCCAAAAAGGCGCAGTAAGACAGAAACGCCCCTTCATAAGCTGTTCTGGTCCTGGGCGCTAAGCTAGCTGCCACAAGGTTCTGTAGCTGGGGGCACCAATCTGCCAGAGTGTTTCCGGGAAGTGAGTTGGTGTCGCCTCTGCGGATGGTAGATGTTCCCTGAAAACCTGCATCTTGGAGCGAGAGAGTGCATCAGCTGCATTATTCAGTACCCCTGGAACATGTTTGGCCCTAAACTGTATGTTCAATTTCATGCACACCAGCACTATCTCTTTCAGCAGGCGGAGTATCATCCTACACCGGGCCGTCTGCTGATTGATACATTCAAACACCGTCATGTTGTCAGACCACAAGTTTACAGATTGATTACACAATTGCTGAGGCCAAACTGTCAGTGCAACCCAGATTGGAAATAGCTCCAGGAAACCTATATTAGTTGTCAGACCACTCTCGTCCCACCACACCGGCCACTGGTGTGCCACCCACCTGTTTACAAGTATGGCGCCAAATCCCACACTACCCACAGCGTCAGTCCATAAACCTAACTCTGCAGACGTAGTGGGGGGACCGAGCCACGCTACCCTACCGTTGAAACCCTCCAGGAATGTGATCCAAATCTGCATGTCCTGGCGGACCTCTGCCGGCAGTCTCGTGCGATAGTGATTCTCCCGCAGACCAGTCATGGTCTGTAAGATTGAGCATGAGAATGGTCGCGCCATGGGTATCACCCTCAATGCGAAATCCAGCTGACCCACCGTCTACTGTAGCTGATAAAGTGTCACTTTGTCTTTGGCTAAACATTGTTGTAATGCTGCTCTAAATTTCATGATCTTGTCTGTAGGTAACCTAAAACAACCCTCAACCAAGTCTAATTCGATGCCCAAGAATTCTATTGTTGTTGCTGGACCCACCGTCTTTCCCGCTGCCAGCAGGACCCCTAAAGCAGGCATGAGCACGCAAAATTTCTGCAATGCCGAAGCACACTCCCGAGAGCCTGCTGACCCGAGTAAAAGAAAGTCATCCAGATAATGCATGACGTGTTGATGCCCAACCGTCTGAAGACCCACTCCAGTAAAGAACTGAATTTCTCAAAGTAGGCGCAGGAAACAGAACAACCCATGGGCATACACATATCCATATAGAATTTACCCTGAAATGAAAAACCCAGCAGAAGGTGATCTAGAGGGTGAACCGGCAGCAGCCGGAAGGCGGATTCACTATCTGATTTTGCCAGCAAGGCCCCTGGTCCCTGGTCCCTTAACATGTCTACTGTTTGGTCAAAGGAGGCATACCTCACGCTACAAATTTCCTCATTATTGGCATCATTCAGTGACGCTCCCCCTAGGCGCTGATAGATTATGAATCAGCCCTCCTCTTTCTTTGGAACCACGCTCAGGGGTGAGCAAACAAAATTATGGACAGGGATGTGATCAAAAGGACCTGCTATTCTGCCGCAATTCTTTAGTGATCTTAGCCGCTACCACCCCTGGATTGGTTCTAACAGACAGCTGATTTCTACACTCAGAGGTTCCTTTGTAATCCTCCGCTGGGATCCTAAAACCATACAAAAAACCTTCTTGTAACATCCTAGCAGTTGCGTGGTCTGGGTATTTGTTCAGGCAAGGGGTCATAGCTAGTACATCAATGGGTGAAAGTGACACAAGCTGTATATTCTCATTATTCTGGTTTCTTTTTCTCCTTATTTCCAGAGGATGTGTTACCTCTTTTGCGGCATGTTGTTTCAGGGTGGGAAGGGTGATTACATATGGCGCATGCGTGTCTAAATTTACACATGCCTGTGCCCTGGTGCATGATCTCTAATTAAAATCCCAGCAGACCCCTTTTCGCCCCCCACTGTTCCCTGCTCCAGGGGCCGAGCCCCCGGCCTGCGCTGGACAAAAGGGCTGAGATGATTTGGGGGTGTAACCTCTGCTCCAGCCCTGGCCTGGACTATTCTGTTGGTGTGCAGTAAAGTGGTTAAACCATGATATCGAATCAACCTGGTCCCAGGTAAGTGATGAGTCAAATTCTTTGGCTTTCCTAAAATTCATGCCGTAGTCCTTCCATGCCACGTCCCCATAATTATCATGCAACATTGTAACCCTGCTCTGGTAACACACCATTTCAGCTTGCGAGTTAGTAGAACGCTTAGCTATAATAGTCATAAATACAGAGAAGGTCCTAATCAAATTGGTCATAGTTTCTTCAACTCTGAATCTCCCCATTTCCACCCGCCATTCACTAGGCGACATACAATCTTTCTTCTTCCTAGCATACTCCATTTCCCTGTTATCCATAAGCAAAAAAAACATGTTGACATATGCACCAGCCCAAATTAATTCCTTCACTTCTCGCGACACATGCCTTGCCAAATGGTCCCTTCTGGAAGGTAATGTACCTGCGCCTAGCAACGGTAATGGCACCTCCTTACCAATTCCCCCAGCACCCGCTGGCTCTAAAATCTTCTCCTTTCTGGTGTTGACCTCTGGCTGCTCCGCTTGGGGTGGGTTAGGAATAAGCGGTTTGTGGTAGCCACAATCTTTGCCACCATCTTATGTGCCTCCGCTAACGGATCCTACCCGATTTCTTTGGCACCTACCGCAGACAATAGCATCCCCCCCTTCCCTAGCCACGGGAGAACTGCTGCTATCTGAGTCGCTAGCTCCGGCAGGACCCGACCAACCACCGCTGATGGTAGGACTGGGGTAGGGGTCGCTGTGCCTGGGACAGGGATCCCCGGGGATGGGCTGGGGTTCGGCTTGGGTACTACCCGGATCACGACTGGGACCAGAGGAGGTAATGTACCCGGTGTTGACACCGGTGTAACTGGTGCCGGGCTTGCAGGAGTCTGAGGACTAGGTGTGGGGGACATTGATGGCACTGGGCTCCCTGACTGACCCCCCCTGAAGGACCCTCCCCAAGAGGCTTTGGAGCGTGACTCTTCCCCTTCCTTGCTCTAGCCCGCTTAGGGAGTGGGTCCAATTCTCCCTTCGATTTCGGGGGCACTATCGTTCGCCTGGGCCTGCCTGTTGGCCCGGTCTGCTCATCTAATCTCTGTCTGAGCTCTGCGACGCTCTTTCCTAACTGATCTACCTTTCCCCATCTCCTATTCATTGTTGCCATACTACACATCATCCCTTCCATCATGTGTTCCAAGTGGGACCGTTTTGCGCCGCGCCTACTAGCCATCCTTGCTGTTCACACAGCCAAGTACCCTACGCCCTGACCTGTAACAGCACTGTCCTCACGAAACCCTGGACCGCTTTCACCTGATGAAGTTGGAGGCACCCAGACTGGCCGTAAGCACCACGCAAATGTGACCGCGACACACCAGCTAGCCTGGGTGTTGGGCGAGCGTACTCTAGCCCGGCGGCCCTCCAGAAGCAGTGAAGTGCAGGCCTGCCTGTGTCCTCTGTTCGCTTTGTCCACCGCTTCACTCCCAGTCGTCCCTGCAAGCAGGACCCCCCCTTAATGCGGTCCTGCGAAGAGAAATAATATTAGCATATATTCTGGACAAAACAAGCGCTAACCTCTGTCAACCCAGAGTTGTATCAGAGCACTTTACTTGAGCAGTAGTAATAGCAGACCAACAGGTAGGTATCAAAGCATTTTGCCTGCGTAGTTTCAACAACAGACCAGTATTAAACAAAAGTGATTCTGTATTAAATGCTGAATAGTAAGCAAACAACCCCTTAAGTAGGTATCAGAGCACTTTACATGAGCATTATTACTTCTACTTCAGTAATCAGACCATTCCAAGCGTTGGGCTATTTGCAAAAAACTTCTTTCTAACCCCTCGCTGTAGCCATTATCTAACTGGGCCAAGTTCGTAACCAAATAGCACAATTGCAATGCACTTTCTCTCAAATGAGCCACAAACAATAGCAACCCACTCAGGATCCACACCGTTGTCCCCGACGACCGCCGCACTAATAATTCACACCCCTGTGCCCTCAAGGCTCCCGGTGCACTCCACGATTACAGCTCGTGCCCCTTCACACAGCAGCCCCACTGAGCGTCTTTCCTTTAATTGCCCGCCTGGAGACCGCAGCCCTGAAAATGCAACCACCTGTGCTTATTTCAATTATTCCGCTGGAATGAGCCTTTATCAAACCAAAGGCTCCCGGTGCGTTCTCCTTCCACCGCTCGTGCCCCCACCTGGCCCGGCACGCTAGCACCCACTTCACCGTACCTTAACGGCGCTCAAACGCCTTACTCGGGACCGCTGCTCGCCGCTTTGGCCCACTCCTGACGTCGCCCGATGCGAACCTGCAGAGGAGACAAGAGAAAAAGGCCCACGAAGGATGACACCACCGGGCCCTTTCACAGATGGTCCCGAATCTAAGGTTGCACGCAAGCTGTCCCTCCACCGATGTCGGAGCTCCTGTCCTCGCTCGCCTTGCTGATAACCTGCAGAAAAGAAAAAAGAAAAAAGATCACAGCCTCCTAGAAGGCTGGGGGCAAAGGGCAGGCCTTAGGAGCGTGGAAACAAGAGAACGCCTCCCGCGCTCCTCCGCCTTATAAACCCCAGACTAGTCAAACCAGTTCTAACTGGCCTAACCCCGGCTCCCTCCTTTTGACCCGGAAGCGATTGGATCGCCTCCGGGTCAACTGGGGTGCTCTACGCCAATCAGTGGGGAGGTGTGCCTACCGCGTCATGGTAACGCAGTGGGGCACGCCCCCACAGAACCGACGACACAAGGGGGAGACGCCATTTTTTTATTTATGCGATGTTATATAGCGCAGACTTTACCCGAAGGTGTCAGAGCACTTCACAATAGGAACAGTAATGATACATGAGGAGAAAATTACAAGTGAACAAATTACAAAAGCAGACGTTAAGTTGCATGAATCAAAAGGGACAATAGTGCCACAGAATATACTACTCCCGCACACTCCTACACCGGCTGGGCCGCGTCCCAGAACCTATCTGCCTGCGAGGGTGCGGTCTCCCGGACACATTCTTTCACATAATATGGGACTGTCCCAAGATTGTGGTTCTGTAATTCTCAAACCTGACTGCATTTTAGTTTTGCCCTCACGTAGGCCAGTGAAGTAGGCCCAAAACAAGTGGCTTTGCCTTCTGAGTTTGTGCATATATTAATTTGGGTTTCTCTGACTCTGAATGAACTGCAGAGAGAGTAACCCTTTTCACCTGAAACTGACCTTTGCAAAACCTGTTCCACTAGCTGAGCGTTGTCTGAGTTTTTCAATCACTGTTCAGGACCTCGCTAACCTTTAGTTTCCTTGCGCATATCTTATCTTAAACAATATCTAAATGGTTTCTTTTCTTAAGACTTTCTTTTCTGAAACATGGGTTTTTGCCATGTGTCATGAATGCCATCTTGTGTTACTTTTTATGTAGGCCTCAGAAGTTAGACTGTGAGCAAAGCAGTCTGACCTATTGTGAATCATATGTATATATTAACCAAGGATTTCTTCGTGCACTGGAGTTAATTTCAGAAGCTGGCCTTTAACCTGGAATTGACCCTGCCAAGCCAATTTCCCTGCAAGATCGTTATTTACTTTCCCAATCATCATTCAAGACATTTGTTAACTTTTGAGCTTCTTTACGTCTCTGTTATCCTGCACATTATCTGAAACTACTTTTCTTGACTGTTTCTTCATTTCATGGGTTACGCTTTCAATTAAGGGTTTGTTCGGGCCTTCCAGATTATTATTTAGATATGCCTAAATATTAACTTGTGGGTTGGGACACTGTAAAATGAGCTTTACTGTATGATGCTGTGTGATGTCATGTATTTTCTATTGGTTGAATTTTGGTGCAGGGGTGTGCATTTTAAATGTACCTTTTGTGTATAAATAGGTATGTCTGGCCTTAGTAAAATTGAGCAGTTTCTTGAGTTGTACACCGTGTTGTATTGCTGGGATTTCTGCTACTAGCTGCAGCTAATAAATTTGATCTCTGACACCACCTAGAAGTATTCCGTGTCTCTGTATACCAAGGCAAGGGAACCTAGAGGACTTCGGGCGTGTCCCTGATGCCGCTGGGTACTTGAAAACCCGGTTCTTCAAGATCCAATCATATTGGGGCCGAATACTCTCTGAAATATCAGAAGCAAGTGGTGTTGAATTACTAAGAGAACCTAGATGTTGTTTATTGAATATTTGGTCGCCCACTGACATGAATCGGGGAATGCAGAAATGGGCAACAATGGGCCTAGCCCTTGCTAAACGGAACACTGCCAGGAACTGGGGCTCAGGTGTGGGACCCACATGCACGCAATGGGGGAGAGATATGGACACAGCTATGCTGGCAGAAAAGGCAGTATATGTTCATCGAGGATGCCCCAAAAAATGGACTAGGATATGGGGGAAATGGAACGAATACAGAGGGCAGCTGTGTGACCCACCACAAGAACTATCCGATCCAGAAAGTAGTCCTTGAAGAAGATAACCCCGAAATGCTAATGATACGATGAGCTGGAGGTGTTATTCCTGAAGGGAGGGATAAAGACCCTATATCGCTCTTGCTCGGTGTGATGGGGGGAGAACAAATGTCAATGATACGAAGATATCACTCTTCTCAGAAGATCTAATCTCAGGAGTACCCATGGCCAGATAGGTTGGGAAACTTCCAGCCTTGAATAGAAAAGTAATGAAGTCTGCCTGATGCATGAAACGGAAACGTACATTGCAAAGAATATATGCATGTATCCTATAATAGAATCGGAATGCCAAGTGTTATGTGTGATATGTAAAAGCCAATAAAATATGTTTATTTCTAAAAGTCATAAAATATAAAATCGGACCTACACTAATCCGCTTTCTGAACGCAAACCACATACACACACTGGTTTATAACGCCCCCGTACCCCCGGGTTGACGGCACAGAGGCTGTGTATTCTAGAAACTATTGCATACATGAGGAAATGTTGCGGCGGCCAGAGGGGTTGTAGGCTAGAAGCTGTGTGATGATTAATGGTACAATAAAGGTCTTTAAAAAAAAAAGGGACAATAGTGAGCAACCAAAATACATGAGGTAGCAATTGGTACATTACAAGAGGAAAAAGTGATATGTGTGCAGGTTACAAAAGCATACAAAGTACAAGTAGAGGTATAATACTGCAATAAATGGCAGACACTCCAACACAAGAACAAACGTTACGTAGGCAATGGTGGCCCTTGTGCAAGTATCTAAAGCAAACAAAATGTGAGAGGTTGCATACAGTGTGTTTCAAGAGAAAAGTGACGTGTGCAAGTTACAAAAGGGTACCATACACAGGTATAAGGATAATACTGCAATAAATGGTAAACACTCAAACTGCCAAAACACACAGGGAAGGCATTTCCATAGTCATGGACAATAGAATTTTCAATAACGGGAGGTCTTCCTTCAGATGATAGAGAGGGCGTGAATTAGATTTGGAGGTGTCTTTGGAGGAGGAGAACTTTGAGGTCCATTTTGAAGGCCTGGGAGGAGGAGGTGGTCCGGAGCTGAGGCAGAAGTGAGTTCCAGATTCTCACTGCGTTGCCTGAAAAGGATTGGGCCATCGATCTTTCCTTCTTGAAAGTGGGGGGTTCAAGCAGTAGATTTTCCGCATTACGAGATGGTCTAGAGCCTCCAGACAGTTTCAGTTTATTCGACAGGTAACGAGGAGAGGAGGAGTGCAAGGCGTTGTGGGTGATACAGGCAGTCTGGTAGATAGCTCTAGCCTCAATTGGAATCCAGCGAAGGGTGGATGACAACAGTGTGATGTTGTCGCTTCTTTTGGCCCCACAAATGAAACGGGCTGCTGGGTGAAGGACAGATTTAAGGGGTGACAGGTGAGATTTGGGGAGGCCAGTGAGAAGAGAATTGCAGTAGTCCAGTGTGTAGAGGACCAGCGATTGCACCAGTGTTTTAAAGTCTTGCTCAGGGAAAAAGCGACGAATTCCCCAAAGAAGGCGCAGTTGATATCGTGCAGACTTTACAATGGAGTTGATGTGGGGGATTAGATTGAGTTTGTTGTCGAGTATGACACCAAGGGATTTTGCGCTGTCGACAATGATGGGTTTATTGTTAAGTAGATTCATCTGATCCATCCAAGATTGAACCGGGAGAGGATAGTGGATCCTGGATTTACTTAGGAGATTTCCCAGTGGTTCGAGGTAGAGATTGAACAATGTGGGTGCAAGTATAGAGCCTTGAGGAACACCTTGACCTACCACCAAAGGAGATGAAAGACTGTTCGCTATTTTGATCATTTGGGATCTATCAGAGAGGAAGGAAGCAAACCATTTAAGCACAGTGCCCTCCATGCCCATTCTCTGTTGCAGAGTGTTGAGGAGAGTGTCATGATTGACAGTGTCAAAGGCTGCAGAAAGGTCAAGGAGAATTAGAAGACAGGACCCCCCCCCCCGAGTCGAGTATCCTCATCGCGTCATCAACCACTTGCAATAGGGCTGTTTCAGTGCTGCAGTTTTGGATGAAGCCGGACTGACAATTGTTAAGAAGATCATTGACCTTGATATGACAAAAGAGTTGTTTTGCTACACATCTGTCTGTGATCTTCGCAAGAAAGGGTAGGTTAGCGATGGGGCGGAAGTTGTTGAGGTCATTGGCATCAGCAGTGGGTTTTTTAAGCAGAGGGGTGACCTGCCCAGTTTTGAAGGAGACAGGAAGGGAGCCTTGACAGAGGGAGAGGTTGACCAGAGTGGTCCAATAGAAAAGAGAATGGGAATAGAAGTCAGTGGCAATGGCACTGGAGATGGAGTCAGGAGAATGGTTGGAGGGCTTTGTTTCGAGGATGCACTTGAGGAGGGCATCTTAAGAGATGGTGGTCAAGGTTCTGCCAAATGGCTAAGGATTTGCGCTCCTCTGGAGGGGTAGGATGAGCGACCTGAGCCACAAGGGATTTCACTTTTTCGTCAAAGAATATAGCAAATTCCGCTGCTTTCTTTGTAGAATCCTCCAGCTTGGAGGTTGGGGGAGAGCGGTTAGGAATCTTGATGAGATCGAATAGTTTTTTGGGTCTATTTTTGGCAGAGTCAAGGAGGGTTCTGAAGTGCGACGCTTTCCCCAAGGAAGATGCTCCTGTGGTACTTGGATCTTGCTGAACGAAGCGTGGCCAAATTATCGATGCAGGGCGCTTGCCTCCATTGTTTCTCCAGGAATCTTAGTTGCTTCCTTTCTTCATAGTGGGATTTGTTGAACCAGGGTGCTGAGGGAGTGGGCCTTATCTTTTTACTTTGGAGAGGAGCAACATTATTGATTTCGATTGCAAGGACTGTGAGGCATTGGGAGGTGAGTTCGTCAACATCTAGGTTCGGGTCTAGCCTTGGAAGTGATAACAAAGCTGAATAGGAGAAGGAAAATGGTGCCGGAGTGAGAGAACGTGTCGGCAGTTTGCTCCGTGAGTCTGATCAGCATCTCTGGAGATCCTCCCAACAATGTCCCAGCAGTGTCGGGATGACTGAAAATTCTCTATGCTGCTAGCTGCCAATGGTGCTATGATGGTGTTATAATGCTTAGAGGATAAAGGGTTTAGGATTAAAGGACTAAAGGATTAAAGGACTAAAGGACTAAAGGACTAAAGGACTAAAGGACTAAAGGACTAAAGGACTGGCACTGTCACTGATCTCAGCCCAGCACACGGGTATATTGGTGCAGTGAAGTTTGCCGAGCTTGCGAGTTGCGGTCTGCGGGGTAAAGCTCTTCTCTGGGCTGTTCTTTGAATAACAAACAATGAACAATATAGAAAGAAGGCTCTGAGGAGGTGTTGAAACATAGTGGCACGGCAACGTGGTAGTGTGCGGAACCGCAACTTAACCCCCTTTGTGTTTGTGATTGGGCTTAGACCAAGTGTGGACTGCAGGTGAGAAACCAGAGAGGATTCAGCGGCCCGTGCACGTCAGACCTGGCACTTGTCAATCAATCGTGAGTACTGCTCAACTATCAGGCATCTTTCATCCCCGATTCTCTCCTTTCCTGCCCCGCCGAGATAAGTCCATACGAGTCCATACGAGCTTTACAACCCTCTGCCCCTGCTCCTACCGCGCTCTCTCATTACTACTCACTACCTCTCACTACCTAGTACCTGAACCCTGTACCACATCGGCACATAGCCCCCGCTCTCCTTCGCATCCCACATCCTGAAAAATTTCTACCTGCTAGCCTACTAACCTGCTGGCAAACAAAAGGTTGAGGTGGTCCGGCATGTTCATTCATCACTCGGCAGCTGTAACCGGTAAAGAGCGAGGAGCTACAGGCTACGGGCTGTGGGCTGCTGGTTGCGGGCTGCATTGTGCATGAAGAAGCAGCCGTTGGATCTGTTGCTCGATCTTCATGGCTCCCTGCGTTGCCTCAGGCGCCGCACAGCGCATGCATTGTCATTCCTGTACCAATCACTCAGCCGGTCGAGACACAGGCTTATTCTCGACATCCTCGACATTTGGTAACGCCAACGGCAACGGTAGCAGGGGAAAAAAAACTATTGCACGAGGATCAAAAGGACTCATGGCGTAATTCACTCTAACCCTAACCCTAAAAACGTAAACTTAAGCACTGTTGCAGTTTGTGGCGGTATTCATGAACTGTAGCTTACAGGGGTGTGCAGGGGATAGTTGGAAGACCGAGGCTGAGATTACACAAATTGACAGCCTGGCAGCCTGTAGCCGGTCCTTGCAGTGTCTCATTGGAGTAATTGTAGAGTACAACCACTACTACAGAGCAAAGATGTTATTAGTGATATTATGCTATTGTGCTCTAACCCAAAGCGGCGCGGTGGCATTTGACTTTTGACTTTTGACATCTGGTAGCAGCTGTGCCAGGCAAGTAGACAAAGAAGAGACAAAGTGGTAAAGAACTAGAAGAGCAAAGAAGCAAAGAAGCAAAAGGCTTTCCCCCCCCCAAAAAAAAAGCAAACAAACAGGGGCACAAATACTAATACTGAGCTGTGGCATGTGAATCGACTTGTGAATCGACAAGCCACCGACAAGCTACCGACATCCAATTAAGCAAACGAGCAGCAAGCAGACAAGCAAGCAAGCAAGCAGACGGCTTCATGGAAGGCTTGTGACAAGCAGGTCACAGGGTCATATCAAAAGCTGGGGCGGCATCTTTTGCACCGATAACAGGCGCTCGTGTGCTGTGAGGATTAAACCACGTATCGGGCACCGCAGAAGGACGTAGGTTCCAAGGAGGATCTAGATCGGCATTACCGGTCTCTATCTCTGCCAGGTGACCCAAGAAGGCTTCAACAGAAAAAGCCTATCAATACCAGAGGGAATCCCCCTCTAACTCATATACGCACTTTAGGGCGTGCAACACATTGTTATCATTTAACACAATCACTATAATTTAGTTTCATAGTTTAATTTGCACTTCTTCACATAGTATTTGGTCCTGAGGAAAGCCAGTTTTAATAAAAAGGCCTGGCTGAAACATGTCAACCACACAGGATGCAGGAGTTCACTAAATAACTCCACCGCATCCGCTTGCCTTTTAACCGCTAACAGGGGCCCAGAAATTAAATTTAATTGATCCCTCGGGTACTGGGACTTCCTGTATGGCATTTTAAACTTTCACTTCCTTCACCTTTTTCACTGCACACTCAGTAAGAATACCAGCTCTGCAGTAACATCTGGCGTCGTAGCACACCCGGGACACATTCAGTGTCACTGTGGTGGGCCCGATGATGAAGCATGCCACCGACTAGGTCGGTGGGTGAGGGCTTCATGGAAAACGCAAGCGGTTCCTTTTCTTCGGAAAACGTACAACTCTGAGTCTTCACCTTCTAAAAATCATACATGGTACTGGTCCTTCTTGATAGAACAGGATTAAACCACAGTCAGCTCAGACCACTGTTCCTGCTAAATCCTGCCCAGCCAGACCAATACCGCGCTACCTCTGCTGCTACTGGGGAGAGCCAAGCGACAGATTCACCACAACAAGGCGGGCTGCCCGGGATCCACCGCCATCCATAAAAATTACCAGAGCGGCATTACTGGCTTCAGCGGCACAGGTGGCTTCTGTGGTGGTGGTAGCCAAAGAATCAAAACTCTCTAAACAGTCCATTGTAAACATTATAACTACTATAACATTGTCATCAAGTATGCTAAGAACGCTAAGACGGACTCATACACAGCTGAGCAGGAAGCTGAGCAGGCAAATTCTAGATCAAGGCTCAATTAGATTACAGAGTAACAATCAGTTATACGACATGTCGGATGATGCTATGGCTGGGGCTGGGGCTGAGAGACAAGGATCTGAGTCAGTACCTGAACCTGAACAAGTATCTGAACATTTAACTGAAGTAACTGAGTCAGCTATCCATTAAAATGACTCTGAAGCACCTGAAGAACCTCAAAAAGCAAATTTAGAGAAACAGAACTGCAATAACCTCCAGAAGGCAAAAAATGAACAGCAACAACCGGAAACTAGAGGATCAAAGGCCAAAGAAAACGTAGCCAAGAAAAACAGTGGCAGCAGCTGTAATGTGTAGAAATCTAAAAACAAAGACAAAAACAAAAATCAAAATACGGAAAAAGGCACAGACAAGGCCCCTGACAAGAAGCCGGAGAGAAACACTAATAAAGACAAGGATAAAGACAAAGACAGAGACAAGGATAAAATGAAGAGTAATGAGATTACAATTCAGAATGACAGATCAGCGGCTAGCGGAGAACGGGCCGACGGCGATGATAACTCAGAATTAATGGCCAAAAAGGCAAGAAGATTACAGACTGTTAAAAACCTGAAAGCGGCTGCTAAAACCACGGGTCAACAGGGAGATTCACAGCCCCGGATATATATATATATATTTACCCCATTATCCAAGGATGGGCAAAACAAACCAACAATAAATTTAATTTTATGGTAAAAGAGATCGAAAACACAACTTTACCTGCAACAGCAACAACACAAGATGAGAGGGCCCTTTTGACTATACTCCCAATTGGACCCTTGAGACCCGAACACCTGGCACATACATCCTCCCCAGGTAGAAACCTACTGCTGGAATACAAAATATCTGTCACTGAGTCTGACTCAGGCATTTATGAGACAGGAGTATCTATCTCTAGCGCGACAAGTGACTCAAGCGAAGATGACCCAAGCAAAAAAGCGTTAGCCTTAAGCTAGTAGGAACAACCCTGGAAGTATCCAACAACACATTCCCTGAGAAATCAGGGGCTTTTTATCAAAATCCTACTCCAAAGAAAAAGTTGGAAAAAAAAGAACAAGACACAGAAGGCAACGCAAAATATCTTACGACGAAACCACAGTTCCCGGGAGCAATGTGGAGCATGCTAAAGAAAGATCTAAGCATACACAGAATGACTTGAAGTCTCAAAATCCTAGAGAACCTGAATCACATGTGTGCGCTATGAGGGTTCCAGAGGAGATGATTCTAGTACAAAAGGATGAGTATGATGACAGCCACAGAGAGCCTTGCCGCCTGACAGACGCCTTTAGGGGTAAAGAATCAACTAGCCTCTGCACACCCTGCCCGCCTCCCGCCGCACGCTGGTAAAGCGGAGCCGCCAAGTGGAGCGCGGGGCAGGAGACTACAAGTCCCATCAGCCCAAGCGGGCTGCAACGTATCAAGCCGCGCCAGGAGGCGCTTAAATCCAGCGTCTGCCCCAACAAACGTGGAATCGCCATAGCCACAGAGAGCCTTGCCGCCTGACAGATGCCTTTAGGGGTAAAGAATCAACTAGCCTCTGCACACCCTGCCCGCCTCCCGCCGCTCGCTGGTAAAGCGGAGCCGCCGAGTGGAGCGCGGGGCAGGAGACTACAAGTCCCATCAGCCCAAGCGGGCTGCAACGTATCAAGCCGTGCCAGGAGGCGCTTAAATCCAGCGTCTGCCCCGACAAACGTGGAATCGCCATAGCCACAGAGAGCCTTGCCGCCTGACAGACGCCTTTAGGGGTAAAGAATCAACTAGCCTCTGCACACCCTGCCCGCCTCCCGCCGCTCGCTGGTAAAGCGGAGCCGGCGAGTGGAGCGCGGGGCAGGAGACTACAAGTCCCATCAGCCCAAGCGGGCTGCAACGTATCAAGCCGTGCCAGGAGGCGCTTAAATCCAGCGTCTGCCCCGACAAACGTGGAATCGCCATAGCCACAGAGAGCCTTGCCGCCTGACAGACGCCTTTAGGGGTAAAGAATCAACTAGCCTCTGCACACCCTGCCCGCCTCCCGCCGCTCGCTGGTAAAGCGGAGCCGCCGAGTGGAGCGCGGGGCAGGAGACTACAAGTCCCATCAGCCCAAGCGGGCTGCAACGTATCAAGCCGCGCCAGGAGGCGCTTAAATCCAGCGTCTGCCCCGACAAACGTGGAATCGCCATAGCTACAGAGAGCCTTGCCGCCTGACAGACGCCTTTAGGGGTAAAGAATCAACTAGCCTCTGCACACCCTGCCCGCCTCCCGCCACTCGCTGGTAAAGCGGAGCCGCTGAGTGGAGCGCGGGGCAGGAGACTACAAGTCCCATCAGCCCAAGCGGGCTGCAACGTATCAAGCCGCGCCAGGAGGCGCTTAAATCCAGCGTCTGCCCTGCCACGCGGGACGCGAGCGGGACGACGGGCGAAGCCCGGGCCAAGGGCGGGCCCGTTTCAGCCCGTTCCAGACCGAACCAGGCTGGGCTGGGCCACCCCCCTTGACATTTTCATACGGACACTGCCTAAAGGTACTGATTTTCCACTCATTGACATTGGACATTTGTTTAACCTACTGTGAAATCTTAAATTGACATAACCATGACTAGGGGTTTAAGAAGTAAAACAGCCCTTAAAGCTGCCTCATTTACAGGTCCTATCGACCTATTTATTTCTAAAACAACTGAGGCTATTAATCAGAACATCGCTGTTCTAGAACGCAGGGTCTCCCAGGACCTTGCGATTGCCCGGAGATCCTCATTGGGTCCCTTAGCAACTGCCCTAACCCCATTGCCATCAGCTACCCCAATTCCTATCCTAATACAATCTGGCACTATAGCACAAGTTCACTCCATCCCTAGCGCGGTGGATTTATCAGCTACTAATCTGTCACTGGATTTGGATTTAACTTAGAACCTTGAGATAACCCCTGACCTTGAGCATATTCATTCTGAAGATCCGGTTCAGGACCCTGTACAAACTAACAACCTTAGGGGGGTCAGGGAAGGCGCTGTTCCAAAACAGCCCGTACAGCACAAAAAGGGGAATACTAAACCAAACTCCCATACTACCAGCAAAAAGAAAGGGCCAACTACTGCTTCATCCAAGAATACCTCTCCTAGCAAAACTTCTGTTACTTCAGATCCTTCCAGCCTACAATGTCCCAAATTGGTCAATGTCCAAGAAGGCGGCCATAGCTCGCCAGACAGCGACACATCACAACTCCTTGCTACATTCAGGGACATACTAAAAATCCACCTCCAACCCTTGGAGAAGAGTATCATGGCAATAGAAAAGCAGCTTGCCATACTCCTCACCAAACTACCTAACCAGACCAGGGCGGGTATTACCAAAACTGGAGGGGGACCTATTACCACCAATCCAGGGACTATACCGACTAACCCTCCCAGGCCGCCGGTTACGCCTAAAGTACAGGTAAAAACCAAAGAGCTTCCAACTACCTCTTTACCTGCTCCAAACAAGAGTGTATCTGCCAAACCCAGTGCTAAACCTATATCAGAACCTGTATCGCAGCCACATCCTATCAGTCAACAAAACCCTACCCAACTGTCCCCTGCAGTTTTACCCCCTATTTCTAATACCACCGTCGCACAGGGGTCACTGCAGCCACCCCAAGATAAAGCCCCGGTCACTCAAAAATCACATCATATGGATGCTAAGAGGGGGCCCAGGTCTAAACACCCAGTTCATCTTCCACCAGAGGTTACACCATTCACGGTAATCCTAACGGGAGTTCCGGAACTTCCAGTGGGTACTGATGAACCCTCCTGGTCCCTTTTGAACAAAATCCTTCAATGGCTTAGCATCAACAGGCCACTACAGCCTACTAATACTTGTAGAATATCTTCTGTCCGTAGGGTTCCATGGGTGGGGGCGACTCCAAAGAGTATTCAGGGGGATTGCGTCATTGTTACTTGCGAAGACGCATCCTCTGTGAATCATATTTGTTCTTGGCCAGAGTTGGAGAAGAAAGGGGGAATCGACACTCAGCGGCTCTCCTTTTTCTATCCACCAGTATTTAACTTTCACGCTCCAATATTAGCACCCAATTGGGTTATCCCCCAAGAACAACCCTGGAATTTTGGAGGCCCCTGGGTGACACAAAAAAGCAGGAATAGGGATTGGCTACCACGTCCCTGGTATCCCAATAAAGGCCAACATATGGGGAATGGATGGCAAGGTATCCATACTAGCAACAGATTTGATTGTCTGGAGATGGTCGACTGACGTAGTGCCCCAACACCCTCTAGCGAGCTTGCCACCAAGGTATCTGCCTATGCTAAAGTTACGACATCCCGTATGTCGGACTGTGTACCCGCTGTTGCACGGGTGGGCAGACGATATGATACGGTAAAAGAGGGAAGTCCCAATGAACAACCTACATCTTATAGTGTTTCTAGTAACAACTCAAACACTCCCCCCTTTAAAGGTACCTGTTGTATTAGTCCTGATGCGAATACACCCATTGACGCTCCTAGAACAGGCTCAGTTGCCAGCACCCAGGAAATTAGTTCAACTATATCCTGTGCTACCCAGCCGGGAGCTGCCATCCAGGATACCATCAAGTCAGCCGGTGTTACCCTTATCTCCTGGAACATCGCTGGTATTGCAGGGAAACTAGATTCACCCTTTTGGACCAGGTTTATTGGGGAAGGATTTGATATAATCCTCCTCCAGGAAACCTGGTGCCAGGAACAAATTAATATCGAAGGGTACTCATCCCATTGCCTTAAAGCTACCAAATCCAGCTCAGGTAGGGCTAAGGGGGGTCTCCTGCTGCTCCTGTCCAACAGGTTGAATAACTGTGTAGTTAGAAGTAGTACGACTGTGGGAACCCACAGTCAGGTAGTGAGGGTTAAGTGCAGTAAGGGGATCGATTTGGTTATTGTTAATTTTTATAACAATATCTTCGATGCCACTAGAGGGAGCATTCTATACCCCCTTGAAAAGGAAATTGTAAGGGTCATGGGCATTTCGAATAGAAAGGCAGAGGTCATATGGGCAGGGGACTTTAACCTACAGCCATGCCATTTGTCCAATGGGAATCCCTGTGGTCTAGGAGTAGTAATGTCTAATCAATGGGGGGGACCGGGAGAGAGGGAGGAATTCCCCCACTTCCCACATTGTCATTATGGCACATTACTCAACAAAATGTTAACTAAGCTAGACCTTTACCTGTTAAATTGTAATAGAAACACACAGGCAGTCACATGTCCTACCTTTACAGGAAGGGATGCTGGGACATTTATAGATCATATCTTGCTGTCCAGCACCGGAGACTTCACTAACTTATATATTAAAGAAGAAAGTCTCAGTGACCACAATAGTATTTGTATTACACTCCTGGGTCATGGTATATCATCATCAGAGTCAGGAGAAAAGTGCTCTACTGACCTAGTACCCATCAGACCAAATGGTCTAAGGATCAGATGGTCTGGAAATAATTCAAAGGCCAAACAGAAGGAGGTTATAACTAGCTGTAAAACCCAAATAAGCTATTGTTTAAGCAATGCAATTAATCCCGAGTCCCTATTGTTAAATTTTATTAATATCAATACTACTATCGAAGGTATTTTCACTAGGGCACCTTCATCAGCCCGAGGGGTAAAGCAGGGTTGGTTTGATAAACCTTGCATGATTGCACTTCTGGAATTAAAGAGGGCATTGGGTACCAAACCACGAGACAGGGATGGAATAAAACTTCTCAGGGTCAACTATAAAACGGCCATCACCAACAGGAAAAAGCTCCTGCAGTGTGAGGCATGGGATAAGTTAAAGGAAGCAGCAGAAACCAAAAACTGCAAATTATATTGGGAAACAATTAACAGCCCTTTTCTCAATAATGACGACATCCCGGAACTAACTTCCTATATCGCATGCAATGACTGGATTACCCATTTTACCAACATCTTTAATCCGGAAGGGATACCCCTCGAGGTACTAACTATCGAGGCTACACCTTGGATACCCCTACCTTTGGGAGTAACACTGGAGGAAGTCTATGATGGGCTCTCCAATAGCAAAGGAGGAAAAGCCCCAGGCCCGGATGGGGTCCCGATCGACTTGCTAAAAGCCGAACCACACCTGTGGGCCCCCATCCTGGCGCGGATCTTTAATTGCGCGGCAGTAGATAATTTTCCCCCTTCCTGGGGCCAATCAGTTATAATTCCCCTATTTAAAAAAGGCAGCAAATCTGAGGCCTCCAACTACCGTCCGATTTCTTTGTTGGATGCCTCGGTTAAGGTTATGAGTCGCATTTTGCTTAAAAGGTTAGAAACCTGGGCAACTGATTCGAATATTTTAACTAAAGTACAATATGGGTTCCGTAAAGGTATGTGCACCCTGGAACAATGTGTTAATTTGGACCTTATTATTAATAAATATACTGTGGCCAAAAAAGGCAACCTCTTTTTATGTTTTGCTGATTTGAGCAGCGCGTTTGATTTAGTTAACCATGCTATCCTTTGGGAGGTTTTAATTGAATCTGGGGCACCGAAGGAAATAGTCCATTTCTTAGCCAGGCTTTATGAAAAACTTTCATGTAAGGTCCGTTACGGCACCCTAGGCGAATGTACACCATTTTTCAAAGTTTCACGGGGAATTCGCCAGGGATGCGTTTTGGCTCCTCTTTTATTTTCCCTTTTTATTAATGGCGTCGACCGTAACCTGGTTGATATTCCTGCAGATGCCCCTTTGATTGGAGGAAAACCTATCCCACTTTTACTTTATGCGGACGACGCTGTTCTTTTATCCCGCACACAGATTGGTCTCCAGCGCCTAATTGATAGTTTTATGTTGTTCATTCAAAATAGGAGGCTCTGTGTGAACAAATCCAAGACGTATGTTATGGCATGCGGGCAGGCTGTAAATAAGACTAAGCATAGCTTCTTCCTGGACAAAGATAAAATGACATACGTTAAAACTTTCTGTTACTTGGGTATTACGTATAACAACAGTGGGTCATGGATCTCTGAATTTGACAACATCAGATTGAAAATGTTGCGGTCCACCAGCAGCATATTCCGATTTGCCTCTAAACTTGGCTCTAGAAGTATCCAAGATATGATTAATATATATAACGTTTGCTGTGTCTCTTCTGCACTGTACGGGGCAGGTGTATGGGGCCACAGTGAAGGTCCTTCGCTCCAAGCTGATGAAAACAAATTTCTAAAGAGATTGTTATGTGTTCCTCCCTCCGCCTCAGTACAATTGATTCATGATGAGGTAGGGATCGAGTTTATATCTGACTTAGCAGCCGTTCGGCCACTCTTATTGTGGCGTTCTATTTGGGCTAAGTCAGAGACTCGATTCACTCAAGAGATTATTCTTGATTGTATAGGTCTTGACCACTCATTACGTATACAGTGGATGCGATATATTCATTTCTGGTATAATCTTCTATTCGACATTGATGTTTTTCTTGATCCAGAGCAGGCTGCTGCCATCCCCAAAAAAGAAATCAAGTTAACATTTTTAAACTTTAAAAAGGTGGAGCGTGACAAAGTGCATGGTAAATTAGCCACCGTGAAGTTTTATAAAGACCTGAATTTAACTCCGGGGCTACAATCCTACCTTGTGAACGTGACTCGCCCATCTCACCAATTTGTACTAACCCGTGTCAGATTGGGTATCGTTCACCACCTTGTTGCGTTCCCAACTCAGAAAGTCAGATCAGAGACTCCCTGCCCGTGTGAAAATACTTCACGCCAGAGCTGTTGCCACTTTTTACTTTTTTGTAAATTCTATCATTTTCTTAGGTTAAAATACCTTAAGCCCATTTTTATAAAATACAATACTCGAACCACAAAGACCGCATTAATACTATTATCCTCAATGGAGAATGTGGATATCTGTTTTTTTGTGGCTACCTATATCTTGAAATGTACAGCTGCCAGGAAAAGTATAGTACTGTAACCTCTTTATACTTACCTGTCTGTAAACCTTTGAGATGTACAGCTGCCAGGAAATGTATAGTGCTGCTATCATTTTATACATTCCAGTCTGTACATAAAAGTTTTTATTAGCTACAAATATGGAATGGTCACTCGTGTTTTATGCCCATAGTATGTATTGTAAGGTTCCTCTTTACACCCCAAATATTCACCTTTTTATGTCCTCTGAGCGGTTTGGATTTTGTTTGTTTTAATGTACAGCTGCCAGGAAACACCACTTGTGTGTTAAATATACTGATTTCCTGTCTGTACACATTTGTATATATCCCTATATCGCTTCTATTTTTTTTTAATTTAACTGCTGCCCAATGATTGATGTATATGTTTTTTATCTTATCTTTTTCCGCACCATCAATGTGAATATTGAGTATTAATTGTATATATATGGTGTTGTATTTTTAATGTCGCTTGTATGATTTGTACCTTCAAATCGAATAAAAGCTTATGAAATTGAAAATTGAGTACCATGACAGACATGGAAAAACAGATGAGCCATCTATGAGCAAAGTATTTAACTCTATCAAACTTTTTCATAAAGGTGTCAAAATGGACAGCGATAGGAATCATGTGGCTATACAAAAATTGCAAGGTGCTGTTCATAAAATTGGCCAAACATGCACCGAAATATCTAATCGAATGGCCTCTGTCAAAACCCGAACAGAAAATCTGGAGTCCGATGTCACCAAACTACAATCCCAGGAAAAAGAGCATGAGGGCATTATCAAAGACTTGATTCAAAAGGAAGAAGATCTTGAGAACAGAGGCAGGAGAAACAACCTGCACTTTCTTGGCATCCCCAAGGGCGCCAAGGGTAAAGATCCAAGGGGGTTCATGGCCGATCTTCTAAAAACATCCTTTCCCGAACTCCAAGCCTGGGATATGAACAAAGAGATTCAACGCGCTCATCGATTCCCCTTGGCACCCCCCGAACACACACATAAAACCCCATAGTATCCGAGAGCAATGCTGGTTTACTTCGGGAACTTTATCTTGAGGGAAAAAATCTACTATATTGCTAGACCCTCAAATAAAAAAGAATACAATGGATTCGCCTTTTTTGCACGCCCAGACTTCGCCCATGCCACAGTTGAGCGAAGATGGCGAATGAGGCAACTGTTCGCCCCGTTTGAGTAAATCAGAGCAACAGTGTTCCTGCAAAACCTGGCTCATCTTAAAGTCATTTATAAAGCAACAACTAAAAGCTTCCTAAGCGAAATCCAGGCCGAATCCTATCTGAAAGAAATCATTGAGACAGTCAAGCATAACACCGGAAAATAACATAATGGTACAATAGAAAAGACTGGACACTAGCAGTACACCAATAAAAGACTAAATAGAGGGGGAAAGCATCTCACTTTCTATAGTTTAGGTTGTGATGATAACTATGGGCCCGATTCACAGAACTAACTTAAGACAAAATCCTAAACTTACTACTTTTGGTATTCAAAGAAGTTAGGATTTTGTCTTAAGTTTGTCTTAAGACAGACTTAAGTTAGGATTTTGTCTTAAGTTCGTCTTAAGTCTGTCTTAAGTCTGTCTTAAGACAAACTTAAGACAAAATCCTAACTTCTGTGAATACCAAAAGTAGTAAGTTTAGGATTTTGTCTTAAGTTAGTTCTGTGAATCGGGCCCAAAGTGAAGTAACTTATTTTTATTCTATCAACCCGAAATGTATATATTGCTGACCAGGCCAAGTTGCATGCTGGGACGTACTGCCTGCACCGGCACCTACACCTGGGTGCCCTATGACAAAGGACGTCTCGCAGGGAGGTGGGGTGGGGGTGGGCAGGGGAGGCTGGGGGAGGGAGGGAGGCGTGGGGGGAGCATCTAAAAGAAAACTAAAAAACAGAATCAGAATTAAGACAGGAGCCACTTCTTTTACTATATCAATACTACTCTTAGAGAAAAAGGTAATCAAAAGTAAATTAAAGCAAACATACCATCATTATCAGTTGAGGTCACAGAAATATTATGGGCCATGAAACATAGTATTATGGCAAAGTTAACTATTCATGCCTGGAATGTTTCTGGCCTCTTAGATAGAGATAAACGCCAACGGTTGAGCGAGATAGTATACCAAAACCCAGTAGATATTATCTGCCTTCAAGAGACGCACCTACCCTGGGATAAGAGACACCTTCTTAAAATTAGGGGATATGTAGTATAACTTATTAGCGTGTACTTCACAAACATCTAATACTAGGGGGCTAGCGGTGCTTGCTAAAAAATTTCTGGGACCGGCTATTCATTAATTTAGTAGACACTCAGGGTAGATGGGTTATTATTAAACTTGGCCTTGGCATTACTATCTGTTCTATTTACGGATCTAACCAAGATGATCCGACTATATTTGAGTTACTTGAACTCAAACTAGCAGCTATACAGGGCCCACTTATTCTATGTGGCGACCTAAACATTTCGCTAGGCCCTCAATTCAGCAGCCATGCACATCAACATTATATTGGCCGTAAGCCGCGAGTTTTTAAAGCTATCTCTAGACTATACGACAGCTTTGGTTTAAATGACATATGGGAGCTTAAAAACGACCAGGACCCAGGCTACACCTATTATTCCTGTCCCCATAGCAAATATGTCAGGATTGATTATCTATTTACCACAAACGATCTGGTGAACAATGCCACAATCGTAAAGGAACCTAAACTTATCTCCAATCATAAGGCTTTACCTCTCACAGTCAAGCTTACATCCATTAAGAGGGAACGCAGAAGCTGGACCTTTGATAGGAAGCTGCTCGCAAACAAGGAATATATCTCTCACATTACTAGTTGGGCTCAAGAGTTTTTCGATATGAACAGATATAGTGCCTCTAGGATTGTAGTGTGGGACTGTTTTAAAGTGGCTCTAAGAGGCGAAACAGCAAGCTACCAAGCTAGAATACGGAAGCAAACTAGCATGGGGTATCAACAGAAAATGGCTGATCTGGCTAGAGCAGAGGAAGAACATACAGCACAAATAGTACAAGGGGAAAATGGGAAATCAGCTATGTATCATCTGCTGGTGTTAAGAACCTAACTCAATTCTGGCTTGACCCAGAAAGCTGCCGAGACGTATAAAACACATCAGAAAGAATTATACGAGAATGGGGAAAAGGTCGGCAAACAACTTCCACTACATACACGTCAGCAAATCTCCTGTAATGCTATCACAAAGATAAAACCAGGAGGGCAGACTTTTACACAAACACCTGATATAATTAGCGCTTTTCAACAATATTATCAAACCCTCTATCAGGATGATAATATAACTAGTAGGGCAGACTCAGACCTCTTTTTGAATAATCTTCTTGAACACGCAGAGGCAAATAAGACTTTAGATGATAACATTGAAGAAGATCTTGAGAAAGAAATTACGTTTATAGAAGTTCAACTTGCCTTGTCTTCACTGGCCTCTGGGAAAGGGGCAGGTCCCGATAAAATCCCTCATGAGCTATATAAAATTAATAGTCAAACCTTAGGTCCACTTATCTACGATCTTTTTTTAGGGATTCAATGGAGCGGTATTTCACCTGCTTCATGGAGAGAAACAAATATAATTATCTTTCCAAAAAAGGGCAAGCCTCTGGATCAACTATCATCCTACCGTCCAATTTCCCTAATCAATTCTGACTCCAAATTATATGGCAAAATAATGGCCATCCGGCTCGGTTGGGTCATTGAACAGCTGGTCTCCCCCTGGCAGCATGGGTTCATCCCCGGCAAGGGCACGGACGATCACACTCGGAGAGGTATTTCCCTGTTCGATATAATGTCTGCAACGGGAGGTCAGATGTCGATGATTCTTTTGGATGCCGAGAAGGCTTTTGAACGGGTGTCTTGGAACTTTTTATGGGCAACACTGACCCGCTACAATTTCGGCCCCAAATTTGTCAAATCTATAATGGCTATGTATATTGAACCGATAGCAAAACTACAAATAATGGGCTCTGAATCAAGTATAATTAGAGTATACAGAGGCACACGACAAGGCTGCCCTTTTACCCCAATATAATTTGCCCTTTATATTAACCCTTTAATTTTGAAACTTCTAGAGAACCCTCGAATTATACCTATAGAGGTTAATCCATTTGAAACTAAAGTATTGGCCTATGCCAATGACATTGCGGTATTAACACCAAACCCCTCCGAGGCAATGCCTGAAATAGAGACAATAACACAAACATATGGATTTTACTCTGGGTATTCATTAAATAAAGAAAAAACAATCGTGATGTGCACTGATAATTTCATCAGCAACGATCGTAGGAAATCCGACAGTGCTACATACCTAGGTGTTAACATAAGCCCCGATGTCATACAAATCCCCAGACTCAACTATGAACCCCTACTAAATACTATAAAAAAAGACTTAGACAGGGTAAATAGCCTACAGCTATCTATAATCGGCAGAGGAATTTAAAAACAAATGAACATCCTTCCTAGAGTACTCTATTTGTTTCGAGCTATTCCTTTTATTCCCGAGGAGAAGGTCCTCAAAATACTAGATTCTGTTATGTCTAAATTTATTTGGCAACAGGGTAAAATTAGAAAATCCTTGAAGCTTCTGTTGCTTCCTCAGAACAAAGGAGTGTTAGCAGTTCCAAACATTCTGTTCTACCTCTGGGCTTCATTTCGGCAACAGATGGCTCCGCTTCCTAATGCCACTCCTAATCCAGCGATTTATGGGGTTGAACCTCTCCCATCTATCTATAAGCTATCCCTAGGTGAAAAAGCTAAAGGACTCTTTTTAAGGCAAGTGGGGAGAAGTTATTATAAAAAGAATAAATTCAAAGTTATCACCAGTGCATGGTAAATATGGCTGAAAACAGTGAAATATATGCATATTTCAAAATGTAATAGATATTCTCTCTTATGGCACTCTAACCTATTTCCCGAGCTAGGGAACTACGGTATCTTAAATAAGCATGGGCGGAAAATCCGTTTCGCTCGCGGATTTTGCGGATTTTCGGTAAATTCGCAATCCGCGAGATTCGCGAATCTCCCGCAAAATCCGCAAATCCGCGAGCAGCGGATTTTGCTCGCACTGCTCGCACTGTTCGCGTGAGTTCGCGGCTTCCCAGTACAACTTCACGCCCCGCGAATAAGTGCAAAATTGCAGAAATACGATCTTAGCAAAACTGAAACTACTTACCAGGTTCAAAAGTTCAGGCTCATTATTAGTAGCCATTTCCTGTAGTGCTTCCTGAGGGGCCCCTCCAGAGTTCAGTTGCCAGTTGCAACTATTATGTGACCCTGCTCTGAACCTCAGAATAGTTACACATATGCCACAAAGGTCCTGAATTACAGCTAAGGGAGACAAGCAGGAGCCAGGCTGGAAGTTCAAATCCATTAATCAGCCCCTAATTCATTATTGTCAGTTGGGGCAGGGCAGGTGTTGTAACTAATTTTGCAACAATGAAAGCACTTAGCAAGTGCAAAAGATCACTAATCAGGAAGCACTAAGGAAGCAGGTGCCAGCTAAAAATATATTCTGTGACACATTAATCAGCCCCAAATTAATTCAGGTCACTTGAGGCAGGGAAGGTGTGCTTGCGTTGCCACAATAATGTACACTGACTGGACAACCAGAGGGTGCTGTGATGAAACAGAGGGTGGCATGGGTGGGCCAGAGGGTGGCATGAGAAGTCAGAGAGTGGCAGTGGTGACAGAGAGTGGCAGTGATGAAGAAGAGTGTCCCAAACAGGCTGGACACGTAGAAACAACAAGTTCGCGAAACTTGAGACCCGACAGGTAAGTTCGCAATTTGCGAAATTGTACAAAACCCTCGCGAACTGGCAGAAACCCGCGCAAACACAAAAAAAAAATCCGCAAATTCGCGAGAATTCGCGGATTTTGCGGATTGCGAGTTCGCAAATCCGCAAAATTCGCGAACGCGAGATTCGCAAAATTCGCCCATGCTTAATCTTAAAGAAATGACAATCTATTGGCATTAGTACAATAGGCGACTTTTTGGGTGCGAACCAGGTTTCTACCTTTGCAGATCTACAACAACAATTTCACCTTCCAAATAGGCACTACATCAAATTTTTGTAGATTCACTCTATTTTTAAACATAAGGCCCCGAATATCAACTTGGGGAGAATTGAAATTATCAATACTATAGTTAAAAAAAATACGAGAATAGATACAATTTATGGGCAATTGCTGGATAAGCTACAAGACGATTTAGAGCTTTTGGAAACTGTTTGGGCAGACAAACTCGACAATACAAACGTAGATATTAACATGAGTCTTTATCTATCATCACGTCTCCTTATGTCAGCTAGTTTAAAAGCCCGGACATATAAAACAATATATAATTTATATTTTACCCTGGCTAAATTATTTGTCTGGGGCAAAAGAGAGAATGACCACTGCCCTAGATGTCTTAAAGGCCCGCTAAATTAATACACATGTTTAGTGAGTGTGACCAATTAGAACTTATTAAAAAAATTATCAGTGACTTCTGGGAAGAAGTGTTCGGCCATAAGATACCTGATTCCCCCACTCTGTATCTGCTAGGCACTGATAACACACTTAGCCTAAATAGGGATGAAGAGGCCATACTTTTTATCGGAGCGGCAGTCCTCAGGGTAATACTAGCAGCGCGGTGGAAAGACTCAGATCCGCCGAGTTTTCAAATGTTGATAGCCCGCTTTCTTGGGGTCTTTAACCAGGATAGCGCCATTTACTCCACTAGAGGGCAAAAATAAGCAGTACACGGCAAGGCGATTTGGCAACCAATCACTAATTGGAGGAGGGGGCTCTGCTCAAAATGATAATAAACCCCTGTAACATGTTTCTCTTGTGATCGATTTCCGCCCTTCTTTTTCTTTTCTTTTGTCTTACTCTCTATCTTTATCATTATGAGAATGTATCATATGTGAAAATGTTTGTACATTATTATTGTACTAGCAGCCCGTCCCGACGTTGTCCGGGAGCAATCATGGCTCAGGGCCCCGCCCGCCCTGACGTTGTGCAGTATTATGCCTCTATGTTTACTTTGTATGCTTTTGTAACCTGCCCACGTCACTTTTTCCTCCTGTAATGCCCCGTTTGGTACCTTCTCCCGATTGTCATGCCCCGTTTGGTACCTTCTCCCGATTGTCATTTTAGCTTTAAGCTGACCGCTCCACTTTGTACGCTTTTGTAACCTGCACACGTTTCTTTTTCCTCCTGTAATGCCCCGTTTGGTACCTGCCCACGTCACTGCCCACGTCACTTTTTCCTCCTGTAATGCCCCGTTTGCTACCTTCTCCCGATTGTCATTTTAGCTTTCAGCTGACCGCTCCACTTTGTATGCTTTTGTAACCTGCCCACGTCACTTTTTCCTCCTGTAATGCCCCGTTTGGTACCTTCTCCCGATTGTCATGCCCCGTTTGGTACCTTCTCCCGATTGTCATTTTAGCTTTAAGCTGACCGCTCCACTTTGTACGCTTTTGTAACCTGCACACGTTTCTTTTTCCTCCTGTAATGCCCCGTTTGGTACCTGCCCACGTCACTGCCCACGTACTTTTTCCTCCTGTAATGCCCCGTTTGCTACCTTCTCCCGATTGTCATTTTAGCTTTCAGCTGACCGCTCCACTTTGTACGCTTTTGTAACCTGCACACGTTTCTTTTTCAGTTTGGTACCTGTGGCTTGCTCACCGCTCCTCTCCGCCGCCGCTCCTCCGTCACGTTTGCTTTGCTCACTGCTTACTTGGCGCCCTACCTCATCCGCGGCTCACCGCTCCTCCCCGCCGCTTACCGCTCCTCCCCGCCGCCGCTCCTCACTGCCTGCCCGCCGATCCTCACCGCCTGTCCCCCGCTCATGTCCGCTGCTCCTCCGCTCGTCACTGCTCCTCCCCGTGCTGATCTCCGCCGCTCCTCGTCACTGCTCCTCCCCGCGCTGATCCCCGCGGCTCCTCCCCGCGCTGATCACGGCCGCTCCTGGCGCTCGTGTACGCCGCTCCTGATGTAAGCACGCACGTCGCGGCCGGCACTACTTTGAAGGGACTACTTTTTTTTTACTTATATTTTTTAAATAACATATTTTTTTTTAATTTATATAGCCTATGTCCATCTGCACACCCTGAGGATTACAACGATGTATCGGGTGTGTGGATTGGCGCTGTGGTTCCCAAGTTTACCTGCCTCAAAGCCTCAAAGTTCTTCCTTTATAATAGTAGTATAGATTTGGACTCCTGTCTTTGCTGGTTCTGACAAATAAAAAAATAAAAAATAAAAAAAGGAAGTGATAACAAAGCTGATTCATAGAGGGAAACAACATCAATATTTTTAGCATCACGGTACCAGGAAGTAGCCCTCTTAGGTTGGCCAAGAGTTATAGAGTGTGATAGGTGAAGAGAGAATGGGATGAGGAGGTGGTCAGACCAGTCTACATGAATAGGGGTAGTGATAGAAAGCATGTCTGCTTTAGAAATGACAAGGCCCAGGATTGAGCCCTTAGAGTGTGTTGACTCTGTGCAGTGTTGGATAAGATTGTTAGCAGAGAGGAAGGTGGCCAGCGAGTTCACAGAAGAGTCTTGCGGTGAGCCCCAGTTGCGATTGAAGTCACCCACAAAGGTCTGATTGTCACTTTGCGAGTATTGGTCGCTGATAAAGTCAGTGAGTTCCTCCATAAACGAAGGGCCGCTACCCGGCGTGCGGTAAATGGCATGGAATCTGATGGGTGAGCGGTGGTGCAATTGTAGCTCAAGAGAAAGGCATTCAAAAGTGTGGAAGTAGCTGAAAGGAAAAGCCTTCAGTTGAAGGGAGTTCCTAAAGATGACTGCAACACCTCCCCCAACGCTGTCAGTTCTGTCATTCCTAAGTAAAGAATAGCCTGTGGGTAATAGGAGACCAAAGATAGAGTGAGAGGTATCGTTGAACCAGGTCTCTGTGAGGAAGAGCATCTCTATATTGTGAAAGGTGATGGTATCGGAGATTTAAAGTTTGTGTTTTACTGCAGATCTGCAGTTGAGGAGCAGACAGCGCAGCTCTGTCAAGACTGTTTTGGTGACGGGGGCACTTGGGCTCTGAAGGGTGATCGGGATATTGTATTTATACGGGGGTGCTCGGGAGGGTTTAGGTGGATGCTTGGTTCTGACAAAGGAAATGGTCGGAATAGAGTAGATAGTAGGGTTAATGGGAGGTGCAGATTGAAAAAGGGAGGCATTCAAAGGCTTGGGTGAGTTAACGAAGTTTGCAGACGACAGGTTGAGCTTGACTTTAATGGGGTGAGGAGGCGAGGTGCATCTGGTGGGATGGTGAGGGTTTTCCAAAGGAGTAGAGGTGTATGGAAGGGTGGAAATCTTGGAGCTTAAAAGTGAAATGGCAGTTACAAGCTGGGAGATGGAGGTGATCAGAGAGTCTAGCTTATTTTCCAGAGAGAGTAAGGCAGAGCACAGATGGTTGGGTGGCTGGATGGAAACAGGAGGGGGTGGAATTGGTGGTGGAAGACAGGGAGAGGTGGAGGTACAGGAGGGGAGTTGGGGTATAGGGTTCAAAAGTGGGGAAAGATGGAGGTTGAGAGTGGGAGTTGGTAAATCAGAGGCGAAGGGAGAGTTGTCTTTGTTGGAGTTGCAAGAAGGAAAGGAATTAAGGACAAATTTAGGGGGAGATGGGTGCGGATCAGGGCGGTATGGTAGAAGGAGAGGGGAGGCCTGTGTGGAGTCTTGGGAATATAGGAGGTTTGGGAGGAAAAGAGGGGAGGTGGTTGAAGAGGTCCTGTCATCGAGAAGAGGTGGCTGTGAGGGAACGGGCATCTGGCAGAGTGAGGGGGGTTGGGAGAAAGGGAAGTTGAAGAAACGAAGTGGTTCTGCTGTGCCCGAGGGAGGGAAATGGAAAGGGTTACCAAGGGGGGAAAGGGGGTAGCACAGCATAGCTGGAGGAGTGGGGGGAAGGAGAGAGATGCAATGGGTGTGTGGAGAAATTGGGGTGAATAACGAGGGGAGGAGGGGGTGGAGGGGGGGATGGAGAAATAAGGGGAGCATGGGGGAGGTTAACCGGGGGAGAGGGTTGGAGGAGAGGTGGACTCAAAAGGGGGGTGGCAGGTAGGAATATGGGCGAGGTAAAGAGAATGGGGAACCGGGATGGTACAGATTGGATGAGGAGCGTATTAGTTAGAGGTAAGGCTGAAGTGATGAATGGGGGGGCAAACTGTGAGGGGGGAGGCATAGGAGAGGAGGGCACAGGGGAGGGGGAGGGAAGAGGGCCTACCTGTGCTTCTCGAGGGTGCACCCTAATGGTATGTTGGGGGTCAGGGGAGGAGAAAGTGAGTAGTGGGTGGAGCTATATGAAGAGTCAAGAAATAACCCAGTCGCAGAGGAGGGGAGTAGGGAGGGGAAGAGGTGGTCAAATAGCGAGAGACAGGTGTCTTTGCCTTGGATCATGACAGTACCGTTGTTATAGAGTGAGATAGTGAGGTAGCCGTTGAAACACGCAGAGGGGGACATTTTTAGTTGCTTGCCATGGGGGATAGAGGAGGAGGAGGTGACGTTAAGGGAATTATTTAAGCTGGTGGACCAAGAGGGGGTGTCGTGAGTGAAGAAGATGAAATTGTTTTTGAGCCTCCCAAAACGACCATTGTAAAATTGATCAACAAAAAGGGAATCAGGGAAACGTTCAATGGTGTTATGCTTCAATCGTTTTACTGAAGCTTTCGTCTGGTTGGGAGGATACATGATTTTGTAGCAATTAATTCCAGCCTTAACTCGAGTGGTGGCCATGTTGGGAAAATGAGACGGAGGAGGGTGGGGGGGATATGAGAAGGGTGTTACTAGGAAAGCGGTGGTGATGAGAAGTAAAAGGACAAGGAGGGGGCACATATTCCAGATGTTGGGTGAAGAAATCAGAACTAATGTGCTGTCCGGGAAGTGGGATGGGCATTTGTTGGGCCCTTCATCTAGGTATGCATGATGTCACCTGGCACTAAATAAACAAAGGAATTGTTTACATATGATAGGACCAATTGGATCACTTTCAGAACCATCACAAAGCAAATTTGGTCAAAGTAGAACAGATTATAAACGAATACCCAGTGACCACTGATGATCACTGAATTTAGCATCAGCCTGTAACAGAAGCACATTCGGCACCAAACGTGTTGTGCGCCCATAATCTGCAGGGGGGGCGATGCGGCCCCCGTCTTTCTCCTCTTATTTTCATCTTGTAAGTCAGTCAGGGGCTTCGTTTAGGTCGCAATTCCTGCTCAGCAGATTTAATTTGAATCTGGCCTGGTGTGACGTACATCCATGTGTCCTCTCACTTGCCTTCTGGATTCGTTCGTTCTCCCCTTTTGGTAACACGGCTGAGAAACGGAGAAGCCTTAGTTGCCACTATCATGCCAGCCTGCTCCGCTGTACCACGTTTCATGCTCGATGAGTTAGTCAACTGTCCCTCCACCCCTAGAGCCCCCCATCAGCTGGGTGCTGCTCGGCTACCTCTAACCTCCCCGCCCCTGCTACATGAGAGTGCGGCCTGCCCTGCAGAGCAAATGATGACGTGCGTCTGTTCCCGGTTCTCTGCGGCCTCTCTATGGCAGCGCCAAGAGGTGCGCGCAATACACCTCTCCCGCCATGAAGAGGACGAGGCTGTGTGTGTTGTGCCTGCGTCGAGGGCTGCGACGTCACAGCCTGTTCGTCGAGACCCAATTCGCCGTCCTATGTAAGTGATATTCATGTGTGATTAGTGTGCGCGCTGCTGTGTGTAAAACCCGGGTCCGAGGCTCCCACTGCTCCCTCAGGACTCTTTGGTATAGCTCTGAGCCCAGGTGCCGCGGAGGAAACATGATGACACACTGTCCTGCACCCCCCGCGTCTCATCTGCTCATCAGTAATTCATTAGGAATCGGCGAGCTCCTGTCAGCTTCTTGACAGCCAGATACACAGCTTGTGAAATATTCAGAAGGGCATGGCGGTTGGGTGTCCCGTGTCGTGTGCCATCTAATTAAATCACTGTAGTCTGCAGTGAAGTGGGTCAGACCAATCGGTAAAGCATCCTGGGCAGCAGAGCAGGAGTGTGCACCGGCGCGAGGCTATGAGTGATGTGGAGTCAACACGTGAGGCATACCTGAAGACTCCAGCGTGTGAGAATACTTGTGAAATGACGAGGTGAGGCAGGTGGTGGTATATAAACGGATGTTTATCAAAGTGTCAATATAAGGGCCCACCGGTGAAGAGATGGAAGCACGTCTTTCCACCACCAGCAAAACACCGTTTGTGCCCCAACATTCCACATTCCCTCAGCCCCAACAGCCTTTATTACATACTCCAACATATGCCATACCTTCCATCTCACATGACCTACTGACAGAACTATACATGTCTCATATATATAAAAAAAAACACGTTTTTGTAAAGCGCAGGTATCACCCGTGGGTCACAAGGCACTAAATAACAATTGTTTTATTGTTACCCAACAGTACTCATTTAATCGACCTCAGATGGATGAAAGGCTGAGTGGACCCCTCAGGATTTGAACCTGTGACCATGAGGTCAAACATAGGCCCCTGCAATGGATGCATTAGTCCACTAAGCCACCAGACCCAGCTGTATACAGATAATAAAGGTAATAAAATAAACTCATAATAAAGAAAAATAAAACCCTTTAAGTTCTTAAACTTAAATAAGAGTGCATATAATAAAAAACAGACATAAACCTCAAAATTATTCAAAAATAAAATCCTCTAACTTCTTAGGCAATTTGTTCACTCTTTTTGTCTGAGCAACATCAGTAACCACGTCTTTATCAGCCGCATTTTGATCAAAAGATAAAGCTATTTCCTGGCATTGCACAACTGAATCATACCTTTGCGTACTGGTATCTTCCTGTGCAGTACACTCAAACATACTGTCAGATACTGGACCCAGCCTAGAAGACTCTGAACATAGCCCTTTTGTTTTATCAATCTTCTGAAATTGATTGTCCTGCTCATGTATGGAACCTTGCTCATGCAAGGGCTCTTCACCATCATCAAAAAATGAATCATCTTCATCCGGCCCTACAAACATTCTCTCTTGTCCTAGTTTAAGAGCCACAACAGCACTCTTATTCCCCCATCCTTTATCTCGTAGCAGTAGCACACTTTCAGTCACTATTCTTTTAACTAGGACATGTTCAGAAAACGAAGAAAATCCCTTACATTGCAGACTAGGTTTAACAATCCTAACCCAATCTCCTGACTTTATAACTTTATGCCTGACCCTATGCACTTCATCATGATATTTTTTCCCTTTCATTTCTGCTTCATTCCAGTTTCCTCTGACTTCCTCTAAAACTGTATCCATATTCCTATTGACTCTGAAGTTCTAAAAATAATGAGTCAATAATGTGCAACTTTCTATTCCTCTCATTAAAAAATAAGGAGATACTCCAGTCTTGGAATGCGTGTGTGTTTTAACTCCACAATTTTTCTTTCAATAAAATAAAAGCATCCCTGTTATTACTCAAGGCAGATTGCATACTTTCCTTTATAAATCTGTTAGCCATTTCTACTTGACCATTGGCCTTGGGACAATTCAAAAGCCCTCTTTCTCTACAGACACCACATTTCTTGAGAAGCAGCACCATATTATTTGATGCAAATTGTACTCCGTTGTTGGACAAAAGTACTTTAGGAAAGCCTTCTACTTGAAAAATACCTTCAAGAAATTGTATCAGCTTTTCAGTATTAGGACTCTCTACAAAAGTATGATAGAGCCATTTTGAAAAATTGTCAAAGTGTACTATTAAAAACCTATTCTCTCTTCCTAAAGCATCATATGGACCTGAAAAATCGATGGGAACTTTTTCACACAGTGTATGGGGGAGCTTTTGTGGATTCACCGGTTCACAAGCCACACCGGTTCACAAGCCAGTTTCTTCTGGCTCCCCCAATGACCCGGCACCCCCCCGGATCCTTGTCAAGGCACTGGACGTTATTCGTCCTGTGATCCTGGAAGCTTTAAACACCTCCATTGTGTCCAGGTCGGTCCCACTCGCTTGGAAGTGTGCCATGGTGAGGGCGCTTCTCAAGAAACCCTCCCTGGACCAGAACAACCTGTCCAACTACCGCCCCATTTCGTTGCTTCCCTGGTTGAGTAAACTGCTGGAGAGGCACACCAACAATATCTTAACAGACTATCTGGAGTCCAACTGTCTGTTGCGTGCCTCCCAGACAGGTTTTCGCCCTCAACATGGCACAGAAACTGCCATGTTGGCGGTCACAGAGGAAGCAAGAACGACTTTGGATCGGGGAGGAAAGGTGGCCATTATCCTGTTAGACCTTAGTGCCGCGTTCGACACGGTGAACCATGCCACGCTAGTATACCGACTGGCGGGCATGGGCGTGTCGGGCGCAGCTCTGGACTGGCTCACCTCCTTTTTGAGTGAGCGCTTTTTCCGGGTCTTTGAGGGTGAGACAGTCTCTCCTAAACATCCTCTCAGGTGTGGGGTCCCTCAGGGCTCCTCCCTGAGCCCGACCCTCTTTAACGCCTACATGGAACCTCTGGACAGGATAGTCCATCCCTTTGGTGTGCGTATAGTCACCTACGCGGATGATATGCAGCTGGTGGTCTCGTTAGACCACGCAGATGGATCATCCAACACCTTAGGCCCCTGTCTAGAGGCTGTTGCCAGTTGGATGCAAGCTTCCTGTCTCAAGCTTAACGGGGAGAAGACAGACATCATTCTCCTTGGAAATCCCTCCCCGTCTGCTCTTGCACCCGTCTGGCCACCATGTCTTGGCGCTCCTCCTGCGCCCAAGTCCCAGATAAAGAGCCTCGGGATCTGGCTTGACACTGCCCTTGATTTCTCTGTCCAGGCTACTAAGACTGCTGCCACTTGCTTCGGACTAATGAGGATGCTCCGGCGGGTGCTCCCTTTGCTCCCTTTCCAGGCGAGGAGGATCATGGTCCAGGCCCTCATTCTCTCTCGCCTGGATTACGGGAATGCTCTCTACCTGGGAGCACCGGCTTCGGTCCTTCAGAGGCTCCAGGTCACACAAAACAGTGCGGCCCGCCTATTGTTCAATCTGTCCCGTCGGCAGTCGGCGAGGAAGGCTCTGAAGGACCTTCATTGGCTCCCAATGGCTGCCAGAGTGCAGTTCAAAGCTCTGTGCATTATGCACAAATCCTTCCACCGTGTAGGCCCAGCGATTCTGCACCCTCTGGTTATGCCTTATGTTCCAACACGCCCCCTTTGGTCTGGTACCCTGCAGCTGGCCACCTCCTCTAAAATTAACAAAGCCCGTTGGGGTGGCCGCTCTTTTTCTCATTCGGCGACCAGACTCTGGAATGCCCTCCCCTTTGCCATCCGGGGTAACAGCAACCTCCTCTCGTTCAGAAAGGCCCTAAAAACGCATTTGTTTGCTAAATCTCTCTGATCTTCCCCGAGCCTGCGCTAAAACCATTTTATCTTCAAGCGCTGCGAGGCCCCAGGGCGGTTATGCACTATACAAATGCAATTTTTCATTTCATTCCAATGTTTGTCAGAGCACACACAAACATTGAACACATCAACAAACCTCTCAACACTGGCATCCATACCTGACCACCAATAATGAAGTTTAAGAAGTTTCTTTGTGCCTGTTTCACCAGTATGTCCTTCATGAGCCAAATTAAAGAGTTTTCTTCTGAGACCCATAGGAGGAACACATCGATCATGCCTAAGTATGATGTCATTCTCTAAGCTTAATTCACTTGAAATCTGATCAAAACTCTGTAACGCAGGATCAAGGTTGCTACTGGGTGGCCACAGATTCACAGAATAACGCTTGCCTTTTGCCAACTGTTTATCCTCTTCCCACACTTTGATCCATTCAGACTCTGAAATAGAAATATTGCACTTATTTAAAACGTCCATGTTGGAAAGTGGATTATTATTAGGGGCAAATGTATATCTGCCACTGGCAATAAGGCTACTAACACAGTATGGGGCTCAGAATAGGTCTTAGAAAATTATTTCTATGCTCAACCCTTGGTAGCTTGGCAGCTTGGCTGCGAGAAGGCAGGCTTAATTTCAAAGACAGGTATGTAAAACATTTTAAAACACCAATTCGGTAAATTATTAAGACACAACACAAATTACAATCCAACACCAAGTTATAAAAATAGGAAATATTTTATCTTTTAAATGACACCAAAACTGAAAAAAATCCACTATAGGGAACCAGAGATATGAATTTTTAAAGATTAGTCACTTTCTAGCTTAGAAACCAACAGTGCCCATTTTGGTAATGTTGTTACCGCTGACAGGGTCCTTGAAAATGTTAGACTTCAAATCCCTCAATCCACTTGGACAAAACCCTTACAAATCCACTGGTACTACTCCAGGTTGGGGATGCTTTGTGGTGATGGTCCAGGTGTGCTCTGTTAACCTGTAGCTTGCAGGGAGTCCACTCTTTAGACCTTTTGAAGCAGGTTTGATCCACAGGGCTGTAGTTTCATATGGTACAAAAGCAGCAATCTTCAGAGTACAGGCCTGGTGAATGCACATCAAACCTTTCAGCATAGACCCTTCTGATTCTCTTAAGTTTCAAGCAGCAGAACTGAGGGGCTCTGCCCTTCTCAGATACTTATAAAAACTTCTCTGGGTCAGGCAGGAGGTGCAGGATACCACCCAAAGGTCTGCCACTTCCTGCAGAGTGTGCCACTATTTTGTCCCAGAGTGCGCCAATTCTTCCAAATTCATAATGGCTTATTTTTCAGCAGGGAGAGAAGAGCTGGCTAAACACACCCCTCGGATGGCTAATCTCCATAGTCTCTCCCCCTTGCAATTGCTCATTCTTTCCTTAATCCTAGCATCTGGGGTGGGTTCACAAGGGTTGAGCTGTAAATTACACTGGGGTCCTCCCTTCCCCTTGAAGTCCATTTTTTACTCATCCCCCTGCTCTGGCATTCCTGCGCCCCATCACCCTGTCCTCCAGTAGAGCTGTTCAACCCCAGGGGCTCTTTATCACTTCTTCAATGAAGCCTGGCTAATCCCCTTAACTCTGACCAATCAGGACAGACCACTGGAATGCTGAATATGGACTTACAAACAAGAATGTCTTATAACTTCCTGTATGTACATTTTAGGAGAAATTCATCAATATATTACTGTTCGATTTATTAATACCATTCTGGGGAGTTTGTGAATGGTACTTTTAGCCTTCTCCTTTTAAGTGTTATCAGTTAATAACTTTCTCCCATGTTAAGATCTGTGGCAGGGGGTTTGCAATGGGGAAAATTACAGGGGGAATTTCTCCAGCACCAGGGCATCTAAAAACATATTTATAAGTATTCTGCCTATATCTACAGTACCCCCACCCGTGGTATTCCTAGGGGAGACTTTAGGGGTTCTGAATAAGCAAAAATATTGCAGATCCTCCCTCCACAGTGCTCCTACCACCAAAGTCGATTTTGGGAAGCACTTTATCACAATGTGGGAAGTGAAATGTGCAAATTCACTTTACCCAGGACATATAAAACTCATTTTTATATGGATCTACTATATGATACCTGGCCCCTCACCCCTGGGACACCTAGGGCAGACTCTGGGGGTACCTAATATGCCCAAATATTGTAGGTTAACAATTGTAAGTGCTCCCAACACAAAAGTCAAGTTTGGGCACAAGTTACTTTTTATAAGCAGTCATGCAGCACAGGGCTACTTTTAAACTGACTTAGGCCCAGCAGTGCACACATGCAAGTGCATAAAAGGCCTGCTGGCCTCTACACTACCATGCACTATTATATACTAGAGACTGAGAGGTAGGTTCAATCCCCCTGCCCTATTAAGTACTAGGGCTCTATGGGGTAGGTCATGCCAAGCATAGGGGTACCCCAACCCTTAGTGTACCCTAGTGTATGTAGGTGTTTTCACTGTACTCTAGGTGTCTTTCAGCATAGAACTGGCCCTGTGCCTGGTTAGGGAGAGCCCCGGGCCAGTCAGAGTCAGTTATCACCAGTACCAGTCAGCAAAATATTGGGGGGTTCCCAGGGCACAGGATGACTTTGCAACAGTCCACAACTGTCACAACACACTTTTGTTGATCAAGTGCTCCATCCGCCTGAAAGTCTTTAGGTGATAACCTTGATAGACAATCTACAACTATGTTTTTATCCCTGGTATGCGTTGTACCTCAAAAATAAAATCCTGCAATCTGGCAATGAGTCTAATAAGCCTTGAAGAGGCTTTTCCTGAGTTACCCCTTCCATTATATAGACCTATCTTTTATGATCAGTGATCAAATCAAAGGGTTTCCCCCACAAAAAGTTTTAACATTTTTCCACTGCCCAAACGCAGGCAAGTGCCTCTTTCTCTATAGTACTATAATTCTGTTCCGCTCCTGTCACTACTCTTGAGATAAAAGAAACTACATGACCTATTTACAATCTATACAAGTCAAGTCAAGTCAAAGTCCACTTTATCCGATTAATTAAAATCATAAAAGTATTCTACAGCAAATATCATACGTTCATATATCTTAAAAACAGTTAATACAGTATTAAACATTAGGTGGAATTAAAAAGCAAGTTAAAAAGGCATTATTTACACAAAATTCATTACAGTTTGCGCTCAACACTACAGTAAACATGAATTTAAGTATCTGTCCTCAATTGTGATTCCAATCTTTTTTTTTTTTTTTTTTTAAATTTTTGAAAACCTTTATTGAGACCAGAACACACAGCTATTCAGCCTGACATCCCGGAGGCAAGGCAGCAAGCGTAGAGGAGACCAGTAGTGCCAAACAATCGAGACAGAATCATCAAAGGTTAATTTTTATGATAGAAAAACAACAACAGGCGCCCGCGGGCGCGAAAGTGGCATTGTAGAAAGTGTGACGCTGGGTGTCAGGGATGGGTAGGGAATAAGGCAGAAAACACTAAAGAAAGGCAGATTGCAGGATAAGAAGGAGGGGGGCGGGGGAGGTATCAGGAGGTAGAAATAACATCAATGCTCAGTTGGCGTTACAGGTCAGGGAAAGCGATATCATGTTGATCAATTGGTTCGGGCGGTTGACACACATTTCCCCTATATTCGTTCCAGGCTCCCCAAATTTTCGTCCAAGTCCGGGGTTTCCCTCTGGCCACATAGACTGTCTTTTCCCTAAACATACACCAGTCCATGTTGGCCTTCCACTGCACCAATAAAGGGGCCTCAGTCGCACCCCATCTCTGGGCTATGTCCCTCTTCGCCACCATGTTCCCAAGGGTGACCCACCTAGTCTGTGCAACGTTGTGGTCGGACGGCTCCCACACATTCAAGAGGCATCGACGGGCCTCCGCCTGGAATGCCACGCCAGTAACCTCCGCCATCACCCGGTGAACCCTTCTCCAGTAGGAGGCTATCACCGTGCATTCCCAGAGGATATGTAGGAAAGTGGCAGGAGCCCCACAGCCCCTGCGGCAGAGACCGTCAGGTGAGAAACCCATACGCATCAATCGGGGCCCTGTCACATACACCCGGTGCAGGACCTTAAACTGTACGAGGCGAAGACGGGAAGAAATGGCAACCTCCTTAGGAGAGGAAACCGCACTCTGCCAATCCTCGTCGTCCAATTCAAGGCCATCCGCCCCCCACTGATCTCTCAAGCCAAGGAGGAGGTCTGTGCGTGTATTAATCAACTTCTTGTACGAGAGGGAAATTGCACTGTCTGGCATATGCCCATCCAGGATTCTATCTTCCAGCGGGGAACTTTCGGGAATGACGCCGTCCGGCGGAGAGGCCGAAAGCAGCGCATGTCTCAGCTGCGCATAACGAAAGAACTCCGTCGCGCCCAGCTGGTATTCAGCTTGCAGCTGGGGGAAGGTCTTAATCAAACCCCTAGAGAGCATGTCCTCAACCCTGCTAATGCCAATGAGGTCCCACTTATCAAAACCCTTGGTGTGCCACAGCCTACCCAGGATGTCGGAGTCAAAGAGGGGAGTGAACCTCGTGAGCCTGTTCTGCCATCCCTGCGCCTTGGTAACCGCCTTCCAGGTGCGGACTGCCGTCCGGGTGGGACCCGTTAACTTGCGGTCGAGGGATTTGGAATACAGGGCACGGTAGTAATTACCGCCGCCCGTCAACCACCTATCCATGGCGTATCCGGGGTTCACCACTGGGCCGTAAAACCCATGGTTCAGGGCAGTTAGTTGCGACGACCAATAATAACGGCGCACATCGGGGAGGGCAATGCCCCCATCATACCAAGGGAGCGTGAGCTTGTGGAGGGCGACGCGGGGGCGACCCTCCCAGAGGAGATTACGAAGAAGGCCTTCGATCTCACGGAAGTAGCGGGCCGGGACAGGGTCCTGCGTGTTTTGTAGTGCGTACAGAAATCTGGGCAGAGCCATCATCTTGAAAAGGGCGGCACGTCCAAGGAGGGAGAGTGGTAAATGGCGCCAACTGTCGACATTACGTCGCAATCGCTGAAGGGGAGGGAGCAGGTTGTGGTCATACCGGAGCTTGGCATTACCGGATATGTATATACCCAAGTATTTGAAACCGCGCGAGGCAATCTGAATACCGCAGCCCCTAGGGAGGCGCGGGGTATCTCCTTTGAGGACATATAGAGAGGACTTGGCCCAGTTGATAACCAGGCCAGAGTACCGCCCAAAGAGTTTGATGGCGTCACAGGCCACAATGAGGGACCTGCAAGGCGAAGACATGTATAGCAAAATGTCGTCAGCATACAAGGAGACCCTGTCCTCAAAGCCAGGGGCCCATTCGATACCCTTCAAGTCGGGATGTGAACGCAACAGCGCCGCAAGGGGTTCGAGGGCCAAGGCAAACAATAGGGGGGACAGGGGGCAACCCTGTCTGGTACCGCGTCGTAGGGGGAATGGCGCCGATAGGCGGCCATTGACTGTAACATTGGCCATCGGGTCAGCATACAGGAGCTTCACCCAGCTAACAAATACCGGTCCAAACCCGAGTTTGGCCAGAACCGCCCACAAGTAAGGCCATTCAAGCGAGTCAAAGGCCATAGTGGCATCCAGGGACGCCAACACAGCCGGCTCTTCAAGAGTGTGGGCCCGGGCCATAACCCCATGAAGGCGGCGCAAGTTCAGGGCAGTGTTACGGTGGGGGATGAACCCAGACTGATCGGGGTGAACGAGATCACCAATGACCCCTATCAAACGATTAGCCAAGAGTTTGGCAAGGACCTTGGGCTCCGCATTAAGGAGGGAAATAGGACGGTAAGAACGACAAATGTCCCGTGGTTTGCCCTCCTTGTGGATGACCACGATGGTGGCCAGTCGTTGGTCCAGGGGGAGAGAGCCCCTCTCAAAGGATTCCAGAAACATCTTACGGAGATGCGGGGAGACGGCGTCCGAGCGGATTTTATATAATTCCACTGGTATGCCGTTAGGCCCGGAGGCCTTGCCGGAATTAAGTGAGCGGATCGCCAGATCAACCTCGTCCGCGGTGATGTCCCTATCCAGGTCCTCCCTTTCTTCCACGGAAAGACTGGGCAGGTCGATATCAGAAAGGAAGGCCGTCGAGTCCGCCTCCGAGCAGTCCGAGGCAGACTCATAGACCCCCCGAAAGTAGTCTGCGAAAGATTCCACGATGGCGCTGGGATCCGTGAGGATCGCACCGTCGTCACCAAGAAGCTCCGGCACCACCCGACTGGCCATATCTCTTCTGTCGAGCCAAGCCAACAGCTTCCCGGCCTTGTCGCCCACATCGTAGATGCGACCTTGCTGTTCCTTGGCCAGGACAAGAGCGGCATTAGTGGCCAGGGCGTGGTACTCCGCTTGTTTCAGCGAGAGATTGTGGAGGACCAAGGGGTCCGGTACGGATCCCAGTTGGGCCTCGAGGCGTAGCACTTCCTGCTCAATAATCAGCATAGCTGAGTCTCTGTCACGACGGGTAGCTGCAATTAGTGCCTGGGCCTCACCACGGAGCACCGTCTTAAAAGCTTCCCACAGTGTAACGGCCGACTCCACCGAGCCCACATTCTCAGAGAAGTATAAGTCAATAGATTTGGCCAGAAGGGAGCGGGTCTTGAAATCACGGAAGTACCATGGATTGACTGCGGCCGGGCGCTCCGGCAGAGTCACTCCAAAGTCAAAGGAGACCCATAGCGGGGAGTGGTCTGAGACGCCCCGAGCAAGAAAGCGGGCCTCGGACACGGCAAGCGCGTCCGAAGCCAGCGTAAGAACATAATCGATACGCGAGAGGCTCCCGTGCGCGCCCGACAGGAATGAAAATTGACGGAGCGTGGGGTGCAAAAGCCGCCACACATCCACCAGGCCAGTAGACTCAAGGAAGGACGGCAGCCACATCTGGGGCCCACGTAGGTCGCGAGGTGGTTGACGATCAAGGAGACCAGAGCAAACTGAGTTAAAATCACCCCCCACAATCAAACGACCAGCCGGCATAGACAAGATGGCACCACCAAGGTCCTGAAAGGTACTAGATTGGAGCCCTGGGGGGACGTACACAGACAACAACGTGAGGGAACGCCCTTCCCATCTCCCAGCCACGGCGGCGTACCTCCCCCTATCATCAATCACGGTGGTTTCTATCTCTAGGGGAAGGGATGTACGCACAAGAATGCCCGCCCCCCTGGAGCCGGAAGAGAACCCCGAATGCGCCACCATTTTGTATCCTTTGCGATTCAGGGCTTTACAGGCGTTGCCCACCAAGTGCGTCTCCTGAAGAAGTACAACGTCTGGCATATGCCGTTTCACCAGTTGTATAACCACCCCTCTCTTGATGCGATCACCCAACCCGTTAACATTCCAACTAAGAATCTTCAACACCCTACCCCTCATCCCTCCACTGCCCGCCCCACCCATCCCCCAAAGACACTTGCATCAATAAAAGTCCAGGATCGCCATTGTCCATTTGCCACAAAAGAGAAGGAAAAAGAAACACAAAACAAAACAGAACTGTACCCAACCAACCCCCCACCCTGCACCCCTGCATTAGACTAAAAAGCCCCCCCAACCAGCAGTGTGCCTGTCGCCCCATAAACTACTCTACCGAAGACCCAGAGGAGTAAGGACTCTCCGTGAAATCGTCCCGCCACCCACCATGAAAACAAAGGAGAGATTCATCACACCAAAAACACCATATCAGCGGTCATGCGAGGCAGGGGTAGCTCCGGCTCCCAGTTCATTCTTGCCGCTCCGCTCCGCCCGAGGCGCTTCCGACATCTTCCTCATGCTCGGTCCGCTCTGGTGTCACAGTGTCCAGCCACTCGCTCACATTCTCCGGAAAGTCAAAAAAGTAGGCACGGCCCTTGAATTCCACACGGAGCTTCGCTGGGAATTGCATCGAGTACTTGAGACCCATGTCCCTGAGGCGTCTCTTGACTCCCGCGTAGCTCAACCGTTGGCGTTGTACCAGCCTGGTGAAATCCGGGTAGAAATGCACCTCCGCATTCTGATAGTGTAGTGGCCCGTGCGACCTGGATGCCTGGAGGATCGCATCACGATCTCTGAAATTAAGAAGGCGCGCCACAATAGGCCGCGGCGTCGCCCCCGGTTTAGGTGGACCCCCTGGCACACGGTGGGCACGTTCCACTGAAAAGAAGTTGCTCAGTCCAGAGGGCGCCAGATGTGTTTTGACCAATTCTTCCACAAACAGGTCCGCTGCGCCATTCTCGGACCCTTCCGGAACTCCCACTATACGAACGTTCTGCCGCCTGGCTCGCCCCTCAAAGTCCTCCAGCCGCTTTGAGAAAAGATCGGCAGTCGATCGCAAGTTACGGACCTCAGTTTGCAATTCAGAGACATCCGAGGTCAGACTAGTGGTCTTGATGTCAAGCGCTCTCACACGGTCATTCGTCTTGCCCAAGTCGGTCCTGATCAAGGAAATATCAATGGCCATGGAGTCCACTTTATGGGACAGAGTCTCATGCTGCTGCTGTACATCGGCACGGAGGCTGGTGATGGCACCCATGATGTCTACGAGGGTAGGATCCGAGTCGTCCGGCGGGCCAGACACTGGGGCCCCTTTAGAGATGGCTCCCGATGTAGGTGGCGACTTGAGGTTCACATACCGCTCCATGCGGTTGGTCTGTGTCTGCGGTTTGCCCCGACCACCTTTATTTGATGCCCTGTCCGGGTCGCCTCTGCCCGCCATGATGGGTTCCCAAGAACAAAGGACAGGCGGCAGCAGGTTAGGGTCCACAGCCGAGAGGCGGTCGGATCAAAAAGTCACAATCAGGTCGACGAGGGCAAGACAAGCGCGCAGTGTCTGCACCAAGGAGATGGCAGGCAGGGTCCGTGTAGTCAGGTCGAGCGAAGTGGCGGAGTGACGGAGTCCGGATGGACAATGGCACCGTCACGGAGCGGAGTTCAGCTCGACGTAACTTTGCTCAGGAGTCACCGATTTGGAAGCCGATTGCATTCCCCGCCTCAGTAGGCCGTCAGCATTACAGTGCCACCAACGTGGACCAGGATTTCAGGCAGGATAGGTGCGGTGGATCGGACGGTCCACGGAGCTCCGAGCTTAAGCGGCCATCTTGGTCGCCCGCGAAGCTCCTCCCCCTGTGATTCCAATCTTAACCTTGATCTCTTGCATCTAACAGATGCAGCCAAAAAGCTAGCAGTGCAATACATAATTACAGGGGAATGCATCATCTGTAAATATAAAAGCGCAGGCTTGTACTGCGTAAAACCCAACTCCTTCAGAATTGATTTTAAATATCGGGTGCGAGGTTCATGATTAAAAGAACAGAAGAACAAAAAGTGCGCATTATCCTGGGTGGAAAAACCATTGCATTTGCATGGGGACGACTCCTCGAGCTTACACCAGTCTTTCTCGTCCTGCAGAACCATATAAATTTGGTTAAAACGGAATTTAGACAGTAGCCACCTATGAAAAGAATTAGTGACCACTGCCAGGTAGGGAGCCAACTCAAAAGATGGGGTTATCAATACATGTGCCCTCACAGAGGGTTTGCATAGCTCATCCGCTTCACGCTCGGCCATACGTAACCTGATGAAATTGGTCTTCACCCACAACAAATCAGCTTTACACAGGGATTCTGGACTATCGAAGATTTCAGGGCGTCCCAGTTTTGCGGCCATGGACTCAACATATGACAGCCACTGAATATCCCTCCTGTGATCTAACATAAGACAGTCTTTGATAATCCTGTGATTAAGGCTGAGGTTCGGATTAAGCCAGAGCTTGATCCACATCATAAGCGGAGCTAGATTAATTATATCTAGAATATAACCCAAACCCAGCTCAAGGTGTAAAGAGTGAGTGGCAGTTGACTGGGATAGTCCCAACAGAGAACGAAGAAATTTGTTTTCCTCTGTCTGAATGCATTTAGAATTAGCGTAACCCCAGACTGCAGCCCCGTATCTAGCAATCGCGGCTGTCTTGGCTTTGTAAACGGCCAGGACAGCCTCGATTGGTTTTCCCCCCAATCTCTTTGTGAACCCCAGGATCGCAGAATATGAACTTCTCACCGCGTTCGCTTTTGATGTTAACTGCGGTGTCCAAGTTCCCCTTTGATCAAAGATCACTCCCAAGTAAGTAAAAACTTTAACACTTGTGATCACCTCTCCATCGCAAAAGAAGGTTTTTTCTTTAAATTTACCACATCCTGCTGACATAGTGTGCGATTTATTCTTATTAACCACCAGGTCAAGACTGGACATAAAGTTACCGAAGGAGTCGAGTAACTTTTGCAGGGCAACTGGGGTCCTGGCTATTAGCACCGCATCATCAGCATAGAGGAGCACCGGAATTGGTGCACCCCCCATGCTCTGAATATCCTTTGAGGCTGCCGTTAGGTCATCCTCCAAAGAGTTCACGTATAACGTGAATAACATTGGCGCCAGTATACATCCCTGACGGACCCCTCTAGTTGATCTAAAACTCTCGGTACACTTTCCGTCAGTTGTCATTCTGATGTGGGCCCTCAGATCTTTATGGAGCTCCGCCAGAAAGTGTACCAAGGAACTATCGAGGCCCATCTTCAGGAGCATTGCCCACAGCTTAGATCTATTAACAAGATCAAAGGCTGTGGACAAGTCCATGAAGCCAAGGAATATACTTCCCCCTTTTGCTCTAGTATATTTAGAAATTATGAGGTGGAGATTGAGGCATTGATCCTCTGTACTCCTCCCTGACCTAAATCCGTATTGTGCCTCGGACAGAATATTGTTCCCCTTGGCCCACGCGGCTATTCTCGCCAGGACAACCTTCCCTAGGATTTTTACCGAGGAGTCCAACAACGATATTGGTCTGTAGCATTTTGGGTCTCCTCTCTGCCCTTTTTTAAATATTGGAACAATCGTAGCTAGAGACCAGGTCTGAGGGAATCCCACTGCGGCAGAGGCATTAAAAACTTTCGTTAGAATATTGGCCCAAAACAGCGGATTTGCCCTGAACATATCCGCTGGCACTCCGTCGGGACCCGGGGCCTTGCGTCCTGCTGTATCCTCTATAGCTCTAAGTACCTCAATTGTGTCAAAACTCACGGGCTCCAGGGGGATCTCAGTAGTAGGGATTGTGAAGGGTTCCAGCTCCCTATTACTGTCATAAATTTTTTCAAAATGGCAAAGCCAGTCCTCCTCTGATATATTAAGTTCCAGTACTGAGTTTTGGTCACCTGAAAGTAAAGGAGTGTTAATAATTGACCAAAACTTAGCACTGTTTTTTAGGGTGGCTTAATTCTTCCCAGGCTTTACTCTTTAGTTCATTTTTACGCAAATTAGTGGCCATAGTAAAATCCTTTCTTAATCGCGTAACTAGCGCTTTGTCCCTTGGGCGAGTATTGAGAGCTTTCTTAAGGCGGTTGTGTGCTTTGCTACAATTTTTATCAAACCAGCCTTTCACCGATATATGTTTACCCCTCTGACCTTTAGCTGTAAGGCAAGTGGACACAAACTGGCAAACACCTTCGAAGGAAGATATAACCTCCTTGCTCCCAGTTAACAGGTTGGCACACACGTTAAGCTCTTCAGAGACTGAAGAGGATAGATTTAAGAACAAATTGTCAGGTACAACCATTTACCATTTGATTCTTCTCCCCTGATCCTTATCCTTAACTGGCAATATAGACCGGTGGGTGACAGATGATTTTAACAAGAAGGAGCTATTCACTAGCTCCAACCCCACAGGATTATGGTCACTCATTGGCATAGCGATTGCATTATATGAAATCACATAATTAAGAAAACCTATTGAAACAAAAATAAAATCAATTATCGAATCACTAGCCCTTCCCGTATAAGTGGCAACCCGTGTACTATTATCGTAGAACTCTGGATCATACAACTCATTGTCCCGTAATACATTTTCGAGCGCCAAACCCTTCTGTGTATGTTCTAGGTGAGGGGGGACACGCTATCAGGCCCATCTTCATCCACTAGGGCACAATGTGAGCACAAATGAACATTAAAATCGCCCATTAAAATAAATCGACACAAAGTGGATTGTTTGTCCTTGTAAAGACTTAAAAAATCTGCTAACCATGCAAAATGCACAGTTTCTGGGTGACCGTTCGGTGCATTATAACAATTAACAAGAAGCAATTTACAGCCATCCTCTAATTTTATCTCAAGTACAAGGAAATTATGAGAGGCACAGTCAATCAGGGTGATTTTGCCCTTGATGTTCACCAATACCAGCGTCAAAAGACCTCCTTTGTTCCGGCCTGCAGGGGAAGGCAAAGCAGGTACAAAATAAGAAGTAAAACCGTCCAACCAATAATCACACTCCATGTCCCAAGTCTCTTGAATGGCAATGATATCGTGGAGCTTTACGAAGTTTTCCCAGTTTGGGTCTCCCTTCTTAGACCGCAAACCAGCGATGTTCCAGGATAACAGTCTGACCGTATCCCCTTTAGCAGTTGTGATCTCTGTTGAACTGTTACCATCCGCAACAGAAGAAGGTACATGAACCGTTGGTGTCGATTCCACTGCAACATCGTCCACTGTACCCTCTCCGGCACCCCGTCAATCGCAAAGATCGAGACCTGAGAGAGCGTCGCATCTGTTGTGAGTTGCAATAGGGGGACCAAAGGTAAAGAGATTATCGCGTCCCTGAAACAAACTTTGAGGAGCCGATCTGGGCCCCACCGGGGTGAATGGACTCAGTCTTTGTCTGGGCAAGGAGGCTAAATTGACATGATTGTAAAAATACCCTAACGGGCGCACTTGCATACCATTGCTGTCCTCCATCAAAGATGCTGCCTGTAGGAGGACTGTGGCCACATGTTGTGGGTATTTAAAGTTCACAACCACACAATCCCCTCTACAAGTTTTCCTCGAGGGACCAATCCAATTTACCCTCCTGGTCGTGATAATGTCTCCTGCAAATTTAGTAGGGAAACAACATTTAGCACTCAGCCAGGCCACCACTTTGTTTTTGAGGGAATCATGAACTTCCTCTTGTGGCTCGGTAGAGCCTGGGGTATGCACTGGGACATTAGCCAACAAGACGACATAGGGGGCGCAATCCGGGGGTAGATTAGTAGAATTATTGTGCCTACTTTGTATGGCATTCGTGTTGTATGAGAGACCTGATCTCTGATGGCTCCTAGCCGTGTCTACAGCTGTGTCTACTGGCGAGGGACAAGTGGCTGAGGGGACAATATGGTTGTTATCCGCACTATTGACCTGAGGGATCATAAGAGATGGATTGGAGGCTTTTATAGCATTTTTCCCTACAACCTCAGAGCTCACTGTACTAGTTGAAGGGAGTGGGGGATTAGCCTTAGCTAGATTGGCCAACCGCTGATCCAACAGACCTCCTAGTCTTGTTATCTCCGCGTTCGCGGTATCCAATTTGGCCGCTAGGGAGTTAAGGGAATCCTTAAGTTTTAGATCAATAGTGGCCTCTATGGTTTTGATTAGCAAACCAAACTGCTCAGGGCTCAAGGTGATGCTAGTTTCTTTTTTGTTCTCTACGTTCGATTTGGCTTTAGGGGAGATGTGACTATCAGGCAAGTGAATGTCCCCTCTTCTCCTGTAGGTGATCTTACCCCCCCTCTTACTTTGCTGCTTTCTACAGGTTCTAACAGGTCTCTCTCTTTTGCTTTCTTCCGCTACCTCTACCTCTTCCTCAGAGTCAGAAGATAATTTATCAAGCATTATTGTATCAGGGGCCTGATGGATCGAAGCTACTACTACGCTAGCTGTATTAAATACATTTGGTCCCCCTAACACACAATCAGTGCTATTATCGATCTCTGGAGGTGCCTCCGGCGTAGTTACTTTTACTGGAGAGAGATCATGATCTAGAGAAGCAACTTTGCCCAAAGAAGCCCTTCTGTCATCGTTGATTTTATTCACCATTTTGACAAGGAAATTGTTCATAGAGCCTGCCCCCGTAACCACCTTGTCTTTCTTTGTGCCTGACATTAGGGAAGATTAAACGGAGTTGATTTACAACTTTGACAATGCCTAGGTGTCACCAGGAATAATATGACCAGTTTATCGGGGTATAAGCCTGTAAAGTCCCACAGCCTTATCCGACACAGCTCCAGATAAGTAGAAAAGCACGGTTTGTTACTCACAGGGTCTCTGGCCCAGCCCAGCCTCCTCCTGCCTCTGACGGCCTCAGACGGCCCGCCCTCTGCCCGGGGCCGCCCAGCGACGCCCGCGCGCGTCCCGCGACGCGGAGGAAGCGTCCTTCTCAAGTACCGGCGAACCGGAAGTCGCCGCAAGTCTCCCTGGGAGCTGTAGTCTCCAGCCGCAGGCCGCCAGGTGTTGCAAAGCGGCGCGGCGAGACTGCAGCGTTAGGGAGCCAGGAGTCTCTCACTGCCCGGTAATGTGCCTCCTCAGCTCCGCTGCGCTCCTCTGCGCGACGGAATTGCTCTCCCCCGCTCCACCGAGGAAGCGTCCTTCTCAAGTACCGGCGAACCGGAAGTCGCCGCAAGGCTCCCTGGCAGCTGTAGTCTCCAGCCACAGGCCGCCAGGTCTTGCAAAACGGCGCGGCGAGACTGCAGCGTTAGGGACCCAGGAGTATCTCACTGCCCGGTAATGTGCCTCCTCAGCTCCTCTGCGCTCCTCTGCGTGACGGAATTGCTCTCCCCCGCTCCACCGAGGAAGCGTCCTTCTCAAGTACCGGCGAACCGGAAGTCGCCGCAAGTCTCCCTGGGAGCTGTAGTCTCCAGCCGCAGGCCGCCAGGTGTTGCAAAGCGGTGCGGCGAGACTGCAGCGTTAGGGACCCAGGAGTCTCTCACTGCCCGGTAATGTGCCTCCTCAGCTCCTCTGCGCTCCTCTGCGCGACGGAATTGATCTCCCCCGCTCCACCGAGGAAGCGTCCTTCTCAAGTACCGGCGAACCGGAAGTCGCCGCAAGTCTCCCTGGGAGCTGTAGTCTCCAGCTGCAGGCCGCCAGGTGTTGCAAAGCGGCGCGGCGAGACTGCAGCGTTAGGGACCCAGGAGTCTCTCACTGCCCGGTAATGTGCCTCCTCAGCTCCTCTGCGCTCCTCTGCGCGACGGAATTGCTCTCCCCCGCTCCACCGAGGAAGCGTCCTTCTCAAGTACCGGCGAACCGGAAGTCGCCGCAAGTCTCCCTGGGAGCTGTAGTCTCCAGCCGCAGGCCGCCAGGTGTTGCAAAGCGGCGCGGCGAGACTGCAGCGTTAGGGACCCAGGAGTCTCTCACTGCCCGGTAATGTGCCTCCTCAGCTCCTCTGCGCTCCTCTGTGCGACGGAATTGCTCTCCCCCGCTCCACCGAGGAAGCGTCCTTCTCAAGTACCGGCGAACCGGAAGTCGCCGCAAGTCTCCCTGGGAGCTGTAGTCTCCAGCCGCAGGCCGCCAGGTGTTGCAAAGCGGCGCGGCGAGACTGCAGCGTTAGGGACCCAGGAGTCTCTCACTGCCCGGTAATGTGCCTCCTCAGCTCCTCTGCGCTCCTCTGCGTGAGGGAATTGCTCTCCCCCGCTCCACCGAGGAAGCGTCCTTCTCAAGTACCGGCGAACCGGAAGTCGCCGCAAGTCTCCCTGGGAGCTGTAGTCTCCAGCCGCAGGCCGCCAGGTGTTGCAAACCGGCGCGGCGAGACTGCAGCGTTAGGGACCCAGGAGTCTCTCACTGCCCGGTAATGTGCCTCCTCAGCTCCTCTGCGCTCCTCTGCGTGACGGAATTGCTCTCCCCCGCTGCACCGAGGAAGCGTCCTTCTCAAGTACCGGCGAACCGGAAGTCGCCGCAAGTCTCCCTGGGAGCTGTAGTCTCCAGCCGCAGGCCGCCAGGTGTTGCAAAGCGGCGCGGCGAGACTGCAGCGTTAGAGACCCAGGAGTCTCTCACTGCCCGGTAATGTGCCTCCTCAGCTCCTCTGCGCTCCTCTGCGCGACGGAATTGCTCTCCCCCGCTCCACCGAGGAAGCGTCCTTCTCAAGTACCGGCGAACCGGAAGTCGCCGCAAGTCTCCCTGGGAGCTGTAGTCTCCAGCCGCAGGCCGCCAGGTGTTGCAAAGCGGTGCGGCGAGACTGCAGCGTTAGGGACCCAGGAGTCTCTCACTGCCCGGTAAGGTGCCTCCTCAGCTCCTCTGCGCTCCTCTGCGCGACGGAATTGCTCTCCCCCGCTCCACCGAGGAAGCGTCCTTCTCAAGTACCGGCGAACCGGAAGTCGCCGCAAGTCTCCCTGGGAGCTGTAGTCTCCAGCCGCAGGCCGCCAGGTGTTGCAAAGCGGCGCGGCGAGACTGCAGCGTTAGGGACCCAGGAGTCTCTCACTGCCCGGTAATGTGCCTCCTCAGCTCCTCTGCGCGACGGAATTGCTCTCCCCCGCTCCACCGAGGAATCGTCCTTCTCAAGTACCGGCGAACCGGACGTCGCCGCAAGTCTCCCTGGGAGCTGTAGTCTCCAGCCGCAGGCCGCCAGGTGTTGCAAAGCGGCGCGGCGAGACTGCAGCGTTAGGGACCCAGGAGTCTCTCACTGCCCGGTAATGTGCCTCCTCAGCTCCTCTGCGCGACGGAATTGCTCTCCCCCGCTCCACCGAGGAAGCGTCCTTCTCAAGTACCGGCGAACCGGAAGTCGCCGCAAGTCTCCCTGGGAGCTGTAGTCTCCAGCCGCAGGCCGCCAGGTGTTGCAAAGCGGCGCGGCGAGACTGCAGCGTTAGGGACCCAGGAGTCTCTCACTGCCCGGTAATGTGCCTCCTCAGTTCCTCTGCGCTCCTCTGCGCGACGGAATTGCTCTCCCCCGCTCCACCGAGGAAGCGTCCTTCTCAAGTACCGGCTAACCGGAAGTCGCCGCAAGTCTCCCTGGGAGCTGTAGTCTCCAGCCACAGGCCGCCAGGTGTTGCAAAGCGGCGCGGCGAGACTGCAGCGTTAGGGACCCAGGAGTCTCTCACTGCCCGGTAATGTGCCTCCTCACCTCCTCTGCGCGACGGAATTGCTCTCCCAATAACTTGGATTTGCCAAGGTCTGTACTGTCCACTTCTGACTGGCTCTGATGTTTGTGCTCAATCTCTCTCTGCTCCCCCGAGCCATGTGTACTGCAAACATTTGAACTTTTATGACAAACTAGCAATTCAGTCCTATTTATCCACTTGCTTCAACACGCATGAGGGACATATTTATAAGTATTCTGCCTATATCTACAGTACCCCCACCCGTGGTATTCCTAGGGGAGACTTTGGGGGTTCTGAATAAGCAAAAATATTGCAGATCCTCCCTCCACAGTGCTCCTACCACCAACGTCGATTTTGGGAAGCACTTTATCACAATGTGGGAAGTGAAATGTGCAAATTCACTTTACCCAGGACATATAAAACTCATTTTTATATGGATCTACTATATGATACCTGGCCCCTCACCCCTGGGACACCTAGGGCAGACTCTGGGGGTACCTAATATGCCCATACAGTGTAGGTTAACAATTGTAAGTGCTCCAAACACAAAAGTCAAGTTTGGGCACAAGTTACTTTTTATAAGCAGTCATGCAGCACAGGGCTACTTTTAAACTGACTTAGGCCCAGCAGTGCACACATGCAAGTGCATAAAAGGCCTGCTGGCCTCTACACTATCATGCACTATTATATACTAGAGACTGAGAGGTAGGTTCAATCCCCCTGCCCTATTAAGTACTAGGGCTCTATGGGGTAGGTCATGCCAAGCATAGGGGTACCCCAACCCTTAGTGTACCCTAGTGTATGTAGGTGTTTTCACTGTACTCTAGGTGTCTTTCAGCATAGAACTGGCCCTGTGCCTGGTTAGTGAGAGACCCGGGCCAGTCAGAGTCAGTTATCACCAGTACCAGTCAGCAAAATATTGGGGGGTTCCCAGGGCACAGGATGACTTTGCAACAGTCCACAACTGTCACAACACACTTTTGTTGATCAAGTGCTCCATCCGCCTGAAAGTCTTTAGGTGATAACCTTGATAGACAATCTACAACTATGTTTTTATCCCTGGTATGTGTTGTACCTCAAAAATAAAATCCTGCAGACTGGCAATGAGTCTAATAAGCCTTGAAGAGGCTTTTCCTGATTTACCCCTTCCATTATATAGACCTATCTTTTATGATCAGTGATCAAATCAAAGGGTTTCCCCCACAAAAAGTTTTAACATTTTTCCACTGCCCAAACGCAGCCAAGTGCCTGTTTCTCTATAGTACTATAATTCTGTTCCGCTCCTGTCACTACTCTTGAGATAAAAGAAACTGCATGCCCTATTTACAATCTATACAACAACTTGGATTTGTCAAGGTCTGTACTGTCCACTTCTGACTGGCTCTGATGTTTGTGCTCAATCCCTCTCTGCTCCCCCGAGCCATGTGTACTGCAAACATTTGAACTTTTATGACAAACTAGCAATTCAGTCCTATTTATCCACTTGCTTCAACACACATGAGGGACATATTTCTGAAATTACGATTTGGTAGATATCCAACCAAAGTTGGCACTCCAAAAAGGACATAGCAATGGGTGTTTAGCTGTTGTAGACTGTGTGGGCTTCCACAAGAAACTTTATATTATAGGGTGTGTTTGTCCTAACCTGTTTGATGTGCAACATATTATTTTAAAGCCACTATTTCTAGAAGCAGGTGTGATGTCTATTCGACAGGCCCTCATGCTATGTTTGTTTGTCAGGAACCTCAATTTCACTGACTTGACAGTTTGTGAAGTTCTTGACTTTCGCTGAAAGAATGTTTGCATCCTTATCATAAGGTCTTGGTACTTTGATATAGTCCTTCTGTCCAAGTTTGAGTAGGTTGAAAGCCACCACTCTAACTTAATTTCTGATGAAATATACAATACTTTAGTTCATAAGTACTCGAAAATTGTACTGTTATCGAAGTTTCTTATTTACAGTGGAAAGAATGTTTACATCTACAATATATCACTTGGCTCTTTGATATCGTTTGTTCGCCCTTGATTGATTAGGTAGAAACCCACCTCTTTCTTTTAATGTCTGAATAAATGGATCATTCTTAAGTGCATAGGCTTTTAACTATTGTAGTATGTTTTCATAACGTTGCATGAACCCTGTAATAACAGCAATCATGCAAAGTGTTTATATTATGTTCCTTGAATAATGTCACTGGAGAAAATAATGAGATAGATTGTATCAGCACTTTTGAATTTTAATTTGCTCTTTATGTCATTGTTTCTGTGAATTATATCTGTTGAAAAAGTAGCGTTTGTGATATTTTTTTGTTAATCAGACAATAAATTAAATTACCAGTGCCCTGGGACCCGCTCTAACAATCAAGCTGATTCTTTCCCTGATTCACATTGAAGTGTGAGTATTCAGGACACACACCCTCAAAGCTGCTCAAATTCACTCGCAGTTGTGCATGCAAATAGGCTCAAACCTTAGACTTCCATTTGCCTGCAGTAAGACCCATGGCCCGATTCACAAATCTTTTTTTTTTCTATGAGTGGCTGTGTATTACTCCTGTCTTAGGTATCAATCATATTTGCATTTCCAGACCTGATCCACAAAGCATTTTCTGTGACTTGTTGTGTCTTCCTCTCTTCTTAGATATCATTTGCTCTTAGAGAAAAGCTGTGCGTACCACAAAACCAAACTTTTTGTCATGCATAAACAATGCCTTACTCCTGAAAACAAATTATTAGGTTACAGCTACCCCTGGAGAAAGACAAGGCTAGTCATGGAAAATGGTTTGTGGATCAGGTCTTATGTGTTGGATCCAGGTATCTATAGAAAAGCTGATGCTTCATGAGGACACCGCACGCCAGCAGACACCACTTGTTCTTTTACCAAACGAACCTTTAAAGAAAAAGGTATTTGCAGTGAAATGAAGGATGAACTCAGATGTGGGTTGTTTGCCTTATTTCTTTAGGCGATTTCTCCGCAATGATTCTGCAGATTGAGATTTGTATGTCAGAAATATTGTATGACTTAAATATCATACCAGAAATATAGTTTCACAACAATATGCCTCAATGGGTGTAGATTTGCCATTATTACCTCAAATGAGGTGTCTTGTTTGTACGCAATAGTTAGGACACAATATTTATGGCAATAAATTCTGACATGTCAAGAAATGATGACTATATTCTTACATTGATAATCTGATACCATATGAGACCAGAATCCAAGAAAGAAAAGTGGGAACAAGAAAGGGAAAATTCAAGGAAAGCAGCATTGCTCTAATCCCTTTTCTACCCCAACTCCCTCTTTACTATAACCTCCTCTCTGCTCCTCATTGCACTGTTTTAAGCTCATTGCCCGATATCACTCCTGAATCTACTTCACCTCAATCCCAACCTCTCTTTCAGCCCTCTCTCTCTGCCACTCTTCTCTTTCACTACCGCTTCTCTTTTTATCCCATGTCACTCACACACTTAACCTCTCAATTTAACTCCTTGCTCGTTCACCACTTCTTCACCGGCGCTACCTCTCTTTCTACCTCTGTTCTGTGTACCTCGTCTCTCTCACTACCTTAACCCTTCTTGCCACCTCTTTTATTTTTCTTTACCTTTTTATGCATAGCTTGACAGTACAGTTGTCACAGATGTTATGTGATGACCAGAATGAGTTTTGAGAAGCTGTACTGAGAGAGAGCTTTCGGTTGGGCAAAAGATATGTGCTTCTACTAAAAAAAGACTTCTTGCATTGTACTTTGTTGCCTTGTTAGAAAGCTTATGCTCAATACAGCAGGTCTTAGTTATCCTGACAAGCCAATGATCAAAGCTGTATTCCTGATTGGTTGCCTGTGAAAAGTTATGTCAGATGTCCTAGGTATAGTTTATTATGCAAACTTACAACAAAGACAGTAGGTGTAACTTACTTATTCTCAACATCAATTCAATTTTAACCTCACCTTTATTTATCTCATCTTTGTCTCTCTACTTCACCTCTTTTCTCTAAACATCACATCTTTTTTGTACCGTTTATCCTTCTCTACCTTTCATCTACTGTTTTTCCAAACTTCTTCTACCTGACTACCTGTCTAGCATTTACACTTCTCTCACTGTTTCTCTGCTTTACAGGTCTACTTCTCTCTCTTTCTAACTCACCTCCCTTTCTACGTTGCCTCCCCTGCTCTCTACTTTCCCCTAGGTGTATATTACCCTGATTTCAATCCCTCTGTACATTTCCCTACCTGTAGCTCGGCAGTACTTGAGCTTTTGACTTCTGTGGACCCTCAATGAATCACTATTGGAAGCTGACGGCCTCTACTCGTACAATTTCAATAACTATGACTACAAAACACAACACATAAATACAGAAAAAAAGTATATATAAAAAAAATACACAAATCTGAAATATTTTATTTAATTTATAAATAAAAAAATGTGGAAAATCTAAATTTTCCCGGAAAGTTTTTCAAAGTTTAGCTATGTTTTCAAAAGAAGAAGTGATATCTAATACCTTTGCCTAAGAGTCTCCAACATATCGAACACGAGCTACTGGTAGCTCTTAGGATAATTCTGAGTAGCTTGTATAGCTTATTTGACAATATCCAATTGTCCAAATACTAAGGCAGCATTTTAAAACACAGTGCACCGCTTTCTGTGGGGTCTGGGAAGATGAAACATGTATGACCATGCAGCCCATATTCGTCTGAAAAATTATGTATTTGTTTCTTTTCTTTCTCTTTTCATTCATGTTCTTTCTTCGCTATTTCTTTGTTTCCTTCTTTTGCTACTTTTTTCTTTTTCTCATTTTCTTCCATCTTCCTCTGTTTTGTTAGTATCTTCTTGTTTCTTCTGCTTTCTCTCACTCTACCTCCATTTTTATGTCTCTGTTTCTCCCCACTTTGTCTTCTATTCTTTCTTCTCCCATATTCAAATTCACTTCTTTGTCACATTTCTTTTTTCTCCCTGTAATTCCTTTTCAATTTCTTGTTGTTTTTCTTTCCCTTGTTCTCACATTTTGTCTTACTTCTCGCCCTTTTCTCTCCTTTCTTTCTTTGTTACTTTATTTTTTCTTTCACTCTTTCATTCCTTCTTTCTTTCCTTATGCTTCTTTCATGTTTTTCTTGGACTTTAAACTTATTTTTTTCTTGCCCTACTTTTTAGATCGAAGCCTACCAGACAGCATAGCTGTCTGATTTGCTAAATACATCTTGGGGACATTCAGTAAGCTGACCTAGGAATACATTCCACCCGTTGCTTAGCATTGGACTTGCGGTTTGTAACTCAAATTTTCTGGTTTTTCATTTGCAGCCTTTATTTGCTTTTGCCTGTCCAGCCAGTGCTTCATTTATAAAAAATAAGTGCCAGGGCCCTCGTCGGAGCCCTCTGCAGCTCGCACTTCCCATTGCCCCTGCCATCTATGCCAGTGACAGTACTAACACACCTATTGAGCATCATGCTCCTATAAGTGTGACAATTCAGACTATTCTAGGCCCCCAATGCTAAAAGAATGGCTTGGGCAGCAGGTATTAGCTATTTTTAATGTATATTGAATTAATAAACAACTGTTGTTGGGCTCATGTTTAAATGAGACAGGCGGCGCCACCACGTTGAAGGACTGGGTTTTTTCTAAGACCCAGCGGTGCCAGGGATAACACCTGAAACCTTCGTGGGTTACCTGTTCCGGCGTACAAATGACAGAGACACGGGACACTTCCTTCGGCGTCAAAGATTACTGCAGGGAACACAGAAGTCACGAGAAGTACATAGCATATAGGTTCACGGAGCCTGCTTCAAATTGTATCTGTGGATCGCTCCTTTTATACAGTTTTTCGTCATAGGATAACATGGTAAACAAAAGATTACAACCCGGTTCCCACAGTACATTTCATAGGGGGTCGCTTTCATGTATTCAGGGCCCGGAACATAATTACAGTAGCATTTGTCGGTTCTCAACTGTAAAAGTACATTTCCCCACCATTTGTGCATTCCGTTCGGTTGTAAACGAATCAAGGAAGAGACAGAAACAGGTGTAGAGGAAGACGAGGATAGCGAACAGATCGAAGAAAGTGTAAAAGGGGTGGTATCAGGAAACACGATTGCAGGGATCAAAGGAGACGTGCCTAATGAATGCACAACTGAGACAATAGACCGGCATGGCAAGATGAGCCTCGAGCGGGGCCATCTGCCTTACAGTGTCATCCCCCTCATCATAAAGACACCCTCAAAGGAACACGTGTCTTCCGCAAGAGTTTGGGAATCCCAGGGTCACGAAGCGGACAGTGTCCGTTCGCTGGCTACTTGAGGGCAAGAAACAAAATGGATGCCACATCTAAGATGGAACCCGTGGGTTCAGATGAAGAAACCCACAAAACGAGCGAACGGTTTAGGCTAGTACAGCAAAAATGCGTACACCCACTAAACTCGTCATTTGCGGTTCATAGATACCAGACTCGACCATATTCGGGCGAGTCAATAACACCACTTACAATTGTCACGGAACCTCAGACGCTCCATTTGCCTTCATGTAGGTAAGCACTAGTCGGAATCAGAATCGATCTCGATATTCATCAGACCATCTAGATGTTGCTGCAACATTATCCTATCCATCAGCGCTTCCTTGGTAACAGGCGGCCGCCTTATACACGTCATAGCACAGAGGCCACATAAGGCAGGACCACACTGCACACAAAGACAACACGTGAACAGAAATGCTACAACAACCCCAATGATCATCAGAATTTTCCAACCCCACGTCGACATCAGGCCCCAAAACCACCCGAGTAGCATCCAATCCCCTACGTCCACGTGTATGGACTCAGAGATCTTATGCAACTTCGAGATGGCTTGAAAGACAGTTGGAGCGTTGTCAGGAATGAAAATACAGCAACTCGAATGGATCACCTTACATACTCCACCTCTATCTGCAAGGACAACGTCTAAAATCATACGATTTTGTAACGTCATAAGCCTATCAGCCTGAAGCTCTGCTGTAATGTTGCCAAGGGCGCTCGCAGTGATATTAGCGGTCGATTCCACCACTCGAGTCAACTGTCTCAGGTTCCTACTATTGATCATAGGTCCCCAAAACGGCAAGAAACCCTTAAAGAAGTCTCCTGCTTCTTGACCGGCAGTGTCCTCTTCGCTAATCACACCTCTCACAACTCTGGTCTTGTGATAATCCGACCCAACAGTAAAGGTCGGCGGCAACAAATTCGCAATATAACATGTGCCTGAAAAGTCACGAGGCAACCATGTATATGCGCGGTCGTAACAAACAAAGTAAGTACCCTTGGCAGTCAAAAGAACAGGGGAAGAGGTCGTCGGCAAAACATAAGTTTCGGTACAGGCACTCCTCCCGAGCTGAGCTCGCGGGCTTCGGCCTAGGCCTTTCAGACAGAAATTACCGAGATGGGGTACGATCCAGATCGGAGACGAGCTTTTAAGCTGCCGATCACCCACTGACATGCTATATTCAGCCTCACTCAGATCTCGGTATGCTCGCACCTCTTCCTCTGGGATAAGCGATGCGTCGAAAATATCCCTATCTAAATCGGCAATCGCTCTAGCCAAAGGTTTGTGGTACGGGCCAGGACCATGATCTGCAGTGCGTGGCTCCCGATGGGGGTAAGAATCTAGTGCGCTACGAAACATTGTTTGGAATGCTCGAGCTGAACCCTGGGAACTGTAAGGAAGGACCAGGTACGGAATTCCCCTATCCGTGGTATGTGGCATTAACCCACACACCCAACAATTCGTAGTGTTCATTACCAACTGATGCTGATGAAGGAGCTGAACGAAGGAATTGTTCATGAATTCCGCACGTCTAACCTGCTCGTGTTGTGGTAGGATGTGAAAGGAATGAGGAGAAACAGTGGAAGTAGGTTTAGGTTCAGAAGAAGAGGTAGGTGAAGCAGAAGGCAATAGTGACTGTATCGCGTAATACACTCCACCCACCAATAACGAGGAAACAGTTAGGAACAGAAGGAACACCTGAAACATGAAGCATTTAGTACGTGCAATTCTATGTAATTCGAATCTTTGAGATTGAGTCTTATCCAATTCCGACAGCTTCCAGAAAGCCATCCTCTAAAACCGTCCGCAACGTTCTTGACGCACTTCGTTCTGTGTAGCAATGGTCAATCCCCAGGAGTTCCTAGGAATCGACGGTCTCCAACCTTGTGTCAGGACCTACTAAACAGAAGGAAGTACCCGCACGGCCCTACAGTTCACCCGAATGTAAGGTTCTTTCAATCAAACAATATATACGAAATCTCCTAGCTGTGGAAACAAACGCACATATACGGAAAAAACTCAGAATTCATACAAAAATCACAGTTGTTCAAAAATGTTCAGAAATGGGGGAACGTGAATTTCAGGGGAGAAATCAAAAATATTTTTATTAGTCTCTAGTGTTGGAACGGAGAAAGTATCTGCTTCTCCCAGGACGAGTCTGATCTTCAAACAGTTGGTCAGATGGTGAAACAGAATCTTGTCGACCAGACAATAGTTCAGATCTTGAGTTCTCCGATGACAAATGTTCAACAGTATTATCCGGCTGCACTGAAGTATGTCCCACAGGCTGAGCGTCGCTGAACGGCACAAAGTTCGGCAAAGCTTCGGTTTCAGATGCGGCAATGCCAGTCCTAACCCACAAGTCTGCTGGTAAAGGTATCGGTACCTTTTTGGTGTGGGTGGCGTGCACCCAATGCTTGCGGCCCTCCAAACGAACAGCAGTTCTCGTGGCAAGGAGCACCTGAAAGGGTCCGATGAATCTTGGTTCGAGGTTTCGCTTCCGTCCAAAATTCCTTGTCACCACCCAGTCTCCGGGTTGGAGCTGGTGGCCTGGACCCTCCGTCTGCGCAGGCAGTGCTTCAAAAACCTGTTGATGAATTAACCTCAGTTTAGCAGTCAGATCATACAAGTAATCGATTAGCATTGGATATTCAAGATTGGAAAATGAACCAGGTCTAGGAACCCCCCAAATATTTGCAGGGCGGCCGAACACAATCTCATATGGGCTGAGCCCTACTCGAGAGTGTACAGTCGCCCTAGTTGACAGAAGAGCTAAGGGCAAAGCGTCAGGCCACGAGAGGCCAGTCGTAGCCTGAATCTTTGCGAGTTTTAGTTTGAGAGTACCATTATACCCTTCAACCAAACCTGCTGACTGGGGATGGTTGGCGCTATGGAATTTTTGTGTAATTCCAAGGCCCTTACATACACTCTTCATCACACTCCCTACAAACTCACTTCCGTTATCAGACCATACAATCTGTGGCATTCCATACCGAGGAAAGTATTCCTTCAGTAGGACTTTCGCTGTGGACAGGGCAGTATTGTCTTTAAGAGGGTAGGCTTCGATCCATTGGGAGAATGCGCAAACCACAACCAAAACATATTTTAGGTTATTGCATCGCTCCATATGGATGAAGTCCAACTGAATCACCTCAAAGGGACATGAAGGAGGAGCAAAGTGGCCAGGGGGTGTAGGAGTTCCCTTGCCGAGATTGTACATCATACATATCATGCAACTCCTGACCAATCTCTCAGCGCACTTAGCGATACCATTATTCTTCCATACAGGGGACAACAACTTGCAAATACCTTTCGCACTAATATGTGACAAACCGTGTGCCATAGTCACAACAGCTAGCACATAGGCATCCGGCAACATCCACCTTTTATTCTCCGACAAATCAATCCAACAGCCATTCGCATCCAGTTTTCCCATACTCTCTTTCCACTTGCTCTTTTCAGTCTCGGTGGCCTCATTCTGAATCGCTTTCACACTCTCAATAGTGTCTTCACACATACCAGCTTCTGCAGGCCACCTTACCAAACTCATCACATACATCCTAGTTGTAAGGTTTCTTGCAGTCTCCTTAGCAATCTCATCAGCAAACGCATTGCCAAGACCAACATCATCCGTCACCTTACGGTGTGCACTACATTTAATAATCGCCACCTGCGTGGGCAATGTAAGTGCATCCAAAAGATCATTCACAAGCTGTCCATGCTGAATCTTCGTACCATGCGATGTCATAAAACCTCTCTCTCTCCACAATCGTCCAAAGCTATGCGCAACACCAAACGCATACTGACTATCCATAAGCACATTCACCCGTTTCCCTTTCGACAAAACACACGCTCTAGTTAAGGCAATTAGCTCCGCCGCCTGTGCAGAGTTCTGATTCAATCTCGCAGTCTCCACAACCGTACTCAATGTCACCACAGCATACGCAGTCGTCACATCACCATTCGGCAACTTAAAACACGAACCATCCACATACAAAGTACCATCGGGGTCTTCCAATGGAGTGTTTTTTAGGTCAACACGACCCTTTGTTTCCTCCTCAGTTCGTAAGTAACAATCGTGTGGGGCTACCTCATCTGATTCCATATTGGTTGGCAACAAAGTCGCCGGGTTTAGGACATTGCAGCGCTTTATTTGAATGTGACTTGCCAGGAGCATCAACTCGTAACCAGACAACCTTGCGCTCGTCAAGTGTTGGGTTTTCGTACGATTCAAGAGAGTGTCAACTGCATGCGGAACCATCACCGTAAGCATATTATCCATGACCAATCCTGCAGATTGTCGGATGGACACCGCAGCTGCCGCTGTTGCTCTCAAACAACTCGGCAATGCTCTAGCTACTGGGTCCAAGGTCGAGGAAAAATATGCACATGGACGTTGCTTACCACCAAATTGTTGCGTCAAAACACTCAACGCACAACCTTCCCTCTCGTGGACGTATAGTGTAAACGGCTTACTGTAGTCAGGAGTACCTAACACAGGGGCCGAACACAACGCATCACGTAGTTCAGAAAAACTTTTCTTACACTCTTCCGTCCATGGCAAAGGAGTTGGAACATCCTTGCACGTGAGGGCCACCAATGGTTTCGCTAGCAATGAAAAATTTGGAATCCATTGCCTGCAGTATGACGTGATACCTAATAAGGCACGCACATCTCTCTGAGTTGTTGGCACAGTCATTCGAGCAATCGCTGCAATTCGTTCTGGGGTCAACCTTCTTCCCTCCTTTGACAATAAGTGACCTAGATAGGTTGCTTCTTGACAACAATATTGTAGTTTGGAAGGTGCCACCTTGTGATGTAAGTCACAAAGATGCTGCAACAACGACACCGTAGCAATTTTGCAAATGTCCTGTGTGTCCGCAGCCACCAATAAGTCATCGACATATTGGATCAAGGCCGCACCAGCCGGCAATACAAACGCATCAAGTTGGCTTTTCAGGGCTTGACTATATATCGATGGACTCTCACAGTAGCCCTGAGGAGCGCGTTTAAACCTAAAGCTGCGGCCACCTAGAGAGAAACCGAAAAGGTCCCTACTCTCTTCAGCAATCGGAATGCTAAAGAAAGCATTCTTTAAATCGATCACAGAGAACCAGGATGCAGAAGCTGGAATCAGAGTCAGTAGAGCTGTAATATCAGGCACCACAGGGAACTGAGGAACCACAATTTTGTTCACCTCCCGTAAATCAATGACAAAACGATAAACAGGAGGCTTAGATGGATCAGTGCGTTTCAAAATGGGTAGCACAGGGCTATTACACACATTTCCCCGAGTCTCCTCTATAACATCTTTTTCGATCAAATCGTAGATGATCGCTAACAATGCTCGTTCACCATCAACGGAGATACGATACTGGGGAATGCGTGGTAATCGCACATTTGATTTCAATTGAACAACATAAGGGGAGATGTCAAGCAGGCCCACGTCATTGGGACCTGTTGCCCACAAAGATGCAGGAAGAGAACTCAATTCCGGTGGGAGCTTATCGATGGGCAAGTACATAGGAGAGATAACTCTCTCGCCCAATGTAAGCTTAACTCCCGCAGGAGAACAATACAAAGTCGCATACAGACGTTTCAGCAAATCCAGGCCCAAAAGATTTTCACCACAACCAGTAGTCAAAATCAAAGGAGCTTTCAGCTCACGTGGCCCAATTGTAAGGGGCAAAGGACGAGAAACCGGATTGCTAACAGGGGCGCCGGAGAATCCAACGGAAACATTGGTTAAGCCAGACAAAGGTGCGCCAGGGAGTTTCGAATGCATGATGGAACTTTTTGCTGCACCAGTGTCCAACAGAAAAGGCTCAACTACGCCCGAGGTGGCAACTGCGACGTAAGGCCCTCTCTGATCAACCGGAACTGATACTACTCCCTCTCCTTGTCTATGGCTGTCCTAGTAATTACCGTCGTCAGCACCCTGATCGACGTAATAATCATCCACATTGTATTGTGCGGATCTACCTAATGATGATCCACGCTGATCGAAACAATTATTAGAATCAGAGGAATTATTAGAACGATCATTTGGAGTCTGCGTAACACCACAACCTCTACCTCGTGAAGCCTGTTGAGGACCACTACGGCCTCCTCTAGATGAATTTCCACTATTTCGATCAAGCAAAACTGGACAATCGAATTTCAAATGACCCTCACCTCTACAATAGGCACACTGATTGTACCCAAGCATAGATCTTTGCGAAGAAGGGTCATTTCGCGATTGTGACCTAGATGACTGCGATTGCGATCTATTCCGTTGCTGAGAATCATTCTGATTCGAGCGCGGAGGATACGCTTGTTGCAACAAAACTTTTGTTTTGAGCTCTTTCGTCTTTTTATCTGCACGATCTGTTTCTTCTTTTTCTCTATTTTCATAATATTGAGCCGTAGCCAATATCTGGGCAGAAGTAGAAACAGCCCACGCACTCTCTGAATTCTTCAATTTATTGCTTAGATCAGGCAACAAATTCGACACAAATTTGTCCACAAACAATCTCTGATCTCCCTCAGTGCCCATATCTTGACCACTATGATCGATGAATGCCTCCTCAAATCTCGTAAAGAAATCGGAGACACTCTCGTCCTTCTTTTGCTTGCAAGCAGACAGTTTATCCCAGTTAACTTTCATAGCTGGCATAAGTGTCTTCATAAGGGTAATTATTCTCTGGGGAAGATCAGTAATGACGAGTTGTTCAGGCTTAGCCCCACCAACTTGTCGTACGTCAGCCGCTGTAAGCGCAGCCCAATCACCACCTAATTCAGCTGCATGATCTTCGTGACGTATCTTCGCCCATACCGGTTGCGGTACGACATTGCCGAACAACATGTCGATGTCGGCGAGGTTCATGATCGTAGCATCCACTAGTTGGGACAACTCTTTATAGTACCCTGCAGGATTTTTGCGAGGGTCTGGCAAAGTTTGCTTAACCTGCAAAACTTCCGATCGTTTCCATGGGAGGTGTATCCACACTCTCTGGAAATGCGGCAGAATGATAGGATTAGCCTGCGCATCACCTGGCATCCACACTGGCGGGACTTCGCGCATGGGATACTGACCAGGCGTTGCCATCCACTCCTCAGTTTCGTCTTTAAACAATGCTTGAGGCATTATAGTAGGACGTTAGGATAGTAGCTGCTCGACAGCACGTCGAACATTGCTACCTACAATTATACTGCTCGAAAACTGAAGCTGAAGGTCATTTAGAGCAGCCAATACATCATCAACCGCATCAACTGATATTGCATCGCGTAAGAGCTTGCACATTTCTTCAAACACGAATCTTTGCGTTGGCTCATTGAATTGAGAGAAAGTCTCAACAACTATACGTGGAGGATTCTTAAGGGGATATCTAATCCAATTTTTCGCCATATTATATAGCGTGTCACGTTCCCTGCCACCAGGAAGCAGACTTCGTCTTTGGGGAGCATCAGAACCAGCAGACCCAGAATCGATCCAAGAGGAGTGTAGAAGTTGGCGGCAACATTAGGAACACGACGTCGAACAGACGGGGAAGAAGAGAGAAGCAAAGGGGAAACAATAGAAGAGGCAAAAACAGGAGGAGCAGCAGGAGTAGCCACAAAAGTGGAAGTAGCGGGAACAGTAGTTTGAGAAGGTATAGCCAGTGGAGCAGTAGGAGCAGGAGCAGGTAGAGGAACAGGAACAAAAGGAACAGCTGCCGGAACAGAAGGTTGAGGAACCGGAGGAACCACGGGAACTGTGGTATCCTGCGCATATGGAGGTGGCGATTTCAATAGATAGGACAACAAAGGGTCCTCTACTGCGTCCTCTCCCTTCTTATCCGTACCCGTCGGTAAAGCGGGATAACATTTATCCACTGTCATGCATTGCAATCTATCAAAAACTTCCTTTTCCTTCTCTTCTTTATCTCGCTGAAACTGCTCTGCATTTTTCATCGTAGTAACGATACCTTCTCTCTTATTACGTTTAAGCTGCTTGATTTCTTTCTGCTTGGCTTCCTTACGCCATAACCGAAAGGAATCAAACATGGCCGGCCTTGCTTTTCTTTGGAACAATTTAGCTTCAAGATTATCTAAAATCGGGGTCTCAAAACTACCGTGAGGTGGCCAACTAAGGACACCGTCCTCTTTAGTGTAACAAACCCAGCAATCATTGAATGTAATAGGACCCACACCATGTCGACTATATAATTCGTAAATTGGAGTTCCAACTGGAGGTATCGGACACGAGTCCTCCAATCGGGAATCCGCACCACAACCTCTAAAGCAACTGAACAAAGTACTACGGCCAGGCATCGTGCACACTAACCGAGTTTCACAAACTTCAAGGGTTATTGGATTACAATGTCCCTGCAAAAGTGCAAAAACCCTCGGTTTTTGGCGACTGCAGACGTCAAATAGAACAACGAAGAACAAAATACCAAGAACCACAAATGCAATGGAACCATGCAACAACTAAGCACCCGCAACAACAAAGGACTTTGGGAGCGACCGACAAATACTTAACTCAAAGATCAATGGCGTCACCAGGAAGGCCCGTCAATCATCTCGCTGTACCAAGGTCTACGCCAGGCGCCAAAACAGGTCTACAGTCAGGGCAGCAGTCCGTCGCAGCCGTCAGGAGGCGGGGATCTTCGCTGGAAAAGTCTTCGGGCCACTTGTTTCGACAACAGGATCGATGAAGCGCGGTGCACCTTCCCTCGGAGATTTCACACGAAGTTCCTCACGATCGTCGGGCTTTGGACCGGTACCACTGATGCAGCCCCACGTTGGGCGCCAACTGAAGGACTGGGTTTTTTCTAAGACCCAGCGGTGCCAGGGATAACACCTGAAACCTTTGTGGGTTACCTGTTCCGGCGTACAAATGACAGAGACACGGGACACTTCCTTCGGCGTCAAAGATTCGAGGTTTATTTACTGCAGGGAACACAGAAGTCACGAGAAGTACATAGCATGTAGGTTCACGGAGCCTGCTTCAAATTGTATCTGTGGATCGCTCCTTTTATACAGTTTTTCGTCATAGGATAACATGGTAAACAAAAGATTACAACCCGGTTCCCACAGTACATTTCATAGGGGGTCGCTTTTATGTATTCAGGGCCCGGAACATAATTACAGTAGCATTTGTCGGTTCCCAACTGTAAAAGTACATTTCCCCACCATTAGTGCATTCCGTTCGGTTGTAAACGAATCAAGGAAGAGACAGGAACAGGTGTAGAGGAAGACGAGGATAGCGAACAGATCGAAGAAAGTGTAAAAGGGGTGGTATCAGGAAACACGATTGCAGGGATCAAAGGAGACGTGCCTAATGAATGCACAACTGAGACAATAGACCGGCATGGCAAGATGAGCCTCGAGCGGGGCCATCTGCCTTACAGTGTCATCCCCCTCATCATAAAGACACCCTCAAAGGAACACGTGACTTCCGCAAGAGTTTGGGAATCCCAGGGTCACGAAGCGGACAGTGTCCGTTCGCTGGCTACTTGAGGGCAAGAAACAAAATGGATGCCACATCTAAGATGGAACCCGTGGGTTCAGATGCAGAAACCCACGAAACGAGCGAACGGTTTAGGCTAGTACAGCGAAAATGCGTACACCCACTAAACTCGTCATTTGCGGTTCATAGATACCAGACTCGACCATATTCGGCCGAGTCAATAACACCACTTACAATTGTCACGGAACCTCAACGTGGCAGACTGTCATAAGTGCTGGTGTTGACAATTAAGTGCCGGTGTGGAGCACTGGAAATTACAGTCTCAGATTCATGACTGTGTCCAGCTTATGTTCGTCCCTCTCATTGCCCAAACCTTGTTTACTATATTCTTCCACAAACTCACTTTCTGCAAACAGGCCTTTAAATCATGTCACATTTGCTGTGTATTCAAAGACAGGTAAAATGTCACGCTTTCGAGGGAGCTTGGCGTTTTCTTTTCTTTCACTGGCTTCAAAGTAAGAGACTTTATGTGCCAAACCCTCTGAGTATCCATTTAAGAGGAGAGGGTGTAGCTTGTACAACAAAACAACTGATGTTTTGTAATATATCAGAATGAGTACAAATAAAGCAATTTGTTTTGTAATTCTGAAATGTGGTGGAAACAAATATTTGAATGTTATCAAAACACATCAATACACTACATGATGACATCTGCAGTCATTATTGTTTATGTGCAGTAAAATCATATTTAGGTTCAAATGTAGTTTTCATTTCATTTGAAAATATGTTGTCTGTAATACCAGTGCGCTACCACACCATGCCACTCCACTCCACTCTATGCCCTTCCACTCTATGCTAGTTAAAAAATAAAGGAGGACCCCGCACAGGCTAATAGGGGACTGGGGGGATAGTAAATCTTAAAAATGAGAGACAGGGGTGTCCCCACGCGAGAACAGTCTAAGACTGAGTTTCACACCTAGTTCTTGGGTTCTAGGGTTAATGTTCTATTTTCAAAGAGACATATTTGTGAAGCATGCCACTAATATGGCGGGAAAGGTAAAGTTACAATAATTTGTGCTCAACTTCTATCCGTGTATGGTAAGAGCAGCTATGTTTACCCACTCTTCTACTTGCTTATATCCTCAATGATGCCGAAGTTATAGAGAAATGACTATTATACACCCTAGTTCAGGACTACAGTTATTTAGTACTACCCACCATGAACACAATTTTTAGTTTTTAAACAATAGTATAAACAGGAAACAATGTTACAAATATAAAAGGAAAAGTAAAATTTACCACACCATGTGTTACTCTGTCAAACATTTATTGTATATACACATTTTAAAATCTCATCATTACACAGTATACAATTTGTCAAAAATCAACGTTAAATACATTTGAATAAATACAATTAAAAAAAGAAGAATCACAGGTCGACGCGGCGTTTCGGTTTCTTGGATTTCTACCTTCTTCAGGACAGATTCTACATCGGATTTAAAAGATTTTTAAAAAAAGACAGAGTTACTCTAAATTGCAATGGTGCAGTACATTATGTATTCACAGATTTGGGCATCTCTAGTTCAAAGCAAGCATACATCTTTTAGCACAGGGTTTTCATTTGCATGTTAATACTACTCGTTTTACATGTTAAGGGTTTTTTTGGTAAAAAAAATTTTTATATTCTTTCTCACGTTTAAAACATTGGGTTATGCGACATATAAACCATATTTTTACTGCTCATACACTTCGAACAAAACTAATAATGCAAATGAAAACCCTGTGCTAAAAGATGTATGCTTGCTTTGAACTAGAGATGCCCAAAGATTATTTTTAGGTACCACGATTATGATTATTCATAAATCTGTGAATACATAATGTACTGCACCATTGCAATTTAGAGTAACTCTGTCTTTTTTTAAAAATCTTTTAAATCCGATGTAGAATCTGTCCTGAAGAAGGTAGAAATCCAAGAAACCGAAACGCCGCGTCGACCTGTGATTCTTCTTTTTTTAATTGTATTTATTCAAATGTATTTAACGTTGATTTTTGACAAATTGTATACTGTGTAATGATGAGATTTTAAAATGTGTATATACAATAAATGTTTGACAGAGTAACACATGGTGTGGTAAATTTTACTTTTCCTTTTATATTTGTAACATTGTTTCCTGTTTATACTATTGTTTAAAAACTAAAAATTGTGTTCATGGTGGGTAGTACTAAATAACTGTAGTCCTGAACTAGGGTGTATAATAGTCATTTCTCTATAACTTCGGCATCATTGAGGATATAAGCAAGTAGAAGAGTGGGTAAACATAGCTGCTCTTACCATACACGGATAGAAGTTGAGCACAAATTATTGTAACTTTACCTTTCCCGCCATATTAGTGGCATGCTTCACAAATATGTCTCTTTGAAAATAGAACATTAACCCTAGAACCCAAGAACTAGGTGTGAAACTCAGTCTTAGACTGTTCTCGCGTGGGGACACCCCTGTCTCTCATTTTTAAGACTTCCACTCTATGCCACACCACTCCATTCTATGACACTCCACTCCACGATATGCCACTCCACTCTACAACATGCCACTTCACTCTATGCCCCTCCACTTTAAGAAACACTACAACATGCCACGCCACTTAACTTTATGCCACTCCAATCTCCACCACTCACTCCACAACACACCACTCCACTCTACACCACTCCACTCCACACCAGTTACCCCACTCCACTCAACCCCACTCTAATCTCCCCCACTTCACTCCAATCTAGTTCACTTCACTCCACTCCACTCCAATGTTCCCCAATCTATCCCACCAAACTCCACTTCACTCCAATCTACCACAATCGACTCCACTCCAATCTACCACACTCCACTCCACCCAATCCACTCCACTCCAATCTACCCTACCCCAATTTAACCACTCCACTCCACCCAACCTACCCCACCCCACTTCAATCTACCCCACTCCAACCCAAACTACCCCACTCAACTCCAGTCTACCCAAATCTACTACACTACGATCCAATCTACCCCACTCCACTACAACCTACCTGACTCCATTCTACTCCACTCCACACCAATCTATTCCACTCCAATCTACCCCACTCCACTCAAATCTATGCTAATCTGCTCCAATCTATCCCAGTCTACCCCACTCTGCTCTAATCCACTCCATTCAGCCCGACTCCAATCAACCTCAATCCGACCCCCTCCACTCCAATCTACCTGTCCAATTTACCCCACTCTATTCCAATTTAGCTTACTCCACGCCAAACTCTACTGCAATCTATCCAACTCCTCTCCACTCTAATCTACTCCACAATCTACCCACATCCAATCTACCACAGTCTATCCCACTCCAATCTCTACAATCCAATCCAAACAATCTACCCACTCCACTCTAATCTAACCCACTCCATTCTATCACACTCATTCACCCTACCCAAGTCTACCCCACTCCACTTCATCCAATCTACCTCACTTTAATCTATCACACTCCACTTCAATCTACCCCACTCCAATCTAAACCACTCGACCCCAATCCCACCCACTTCACCCCACTTCAATCTGCCACCCACTCCAAACTACCCCATCCCACATAAATCTACCCCACTCCAATCCAACCTTATCTACTCCACTCCACGACAATCAACCCCACCCCACTGAAATCTACCTCTATCCAACCCAGCCCATTCCAATCTACCCCACTCCAATCATCCCTCTTCAGTCTACCCCACTCTATTCCAATCAATCCTAATCTAATCCACTCAATAAACTCCAATCCACTCCATCCTAATTTACCTCACTCCACTCCACTCCAAACTACCCCACTCCACTCCTGCTCAATCTATCACACTCCACTCTAGCCTCAACTCCACTCCAATCTGTCCAACGCCACTCCACCAACTTCACTCCACTTCTATCTACCCCACTCTACTCTACCCTTTTCTACCACACTCAATTCCACTCTACCATATCTACCCCACTCCACATCACTCCAGTCTACCACATGCCACCCAAATCTACCTCATTCCAGTCCAATCTAATCCACTTCACCCCAATCCATCCCACTCCAATGTGCCCTACCCAAAACTACCCTACTCCACTCTACCCCATCCAATCCACCCCTCCAATTGATCCCACTCCAATCCACGCTAATTTACTTCACTTCAATATACCACACTCAAACCCAATTTACCCCACTGTCACCCTATCCAACTGCCCCATCCCAATCTACCCCATACAACTCTATCCAACTCCACTCCAATCTACTCCACTTCAATCTACCTCACTCCACTCTAATGTATCCCACTCCAAACAACACCACCCATTCTCACGCTAATCGACCCTACTCCACTCCAATCTACCCCACTCCACTCCAATCTACCCCACTTCACTCCAATCTACCCTACCATAACCCACCCACTCTATCTCATTCCAATCTATCCCACTCCCCCTAATCTACCCCACTCCACTCCACCCCACTCCACTCCAAGCTACTCAAACCCACTGCACTTCACACTTTCCCACTCTACCCCAATATATAAAACTCCACTCTACCACTATCTATCCCACTCCACTTGACCCCATTCCACTCCAATCTACCCCAATCCACCCAATATCCTCCACTTCACCCCAATCTACCCCAATTCAATCTACCCAACTCCACCACTCCAATCCACCCCACTCCACTCCAATCTACCCCACTCTACCTCAGTCTACCACACCCAACCGTACTCCAATCTACCCCACCCCATCCCAATCTACCCTACACCACTCCACTCTGCCCAATCAACCCCATTACAAACCACCCCACTCCATTCTACCCTACTATAATCCACCCAATCTACCCCACGCCACTCCAATATACCAGACTGCCCTCCAGTCTACCCCACTCCACCTCAATGTACTCTAATCCACTCCACTCCACTTCACTCTGCCCCAACATACCCAACTCCAATCCAATGTACCACCAATATATCCCACTTCGCTCTACCCCAATCTACCGTAATCCTATCTACCCCACTCTAATTTACCCCAATCTCCTCCACTCCACTCCATTCTACTCCACCCCAATCTACTACACTCCATCCCAATTTACCCCACTCCAATCTACCACACTAATCTACCCAAATCCCCCCACTCCAATCTACTCCACTCCACCCCACTAAAATGTACCCGAATCTACCCCAATCCACCCCACTTCATTCTACCCCACTCTACCCCCACTCCAGTGTACACCAATCTACCCCACTCCACTTTAGCCCAATCTAGCCCATTCTACTTTACCCAATCTACCCCACTCCAACCTACCACACCCAACTCCACGTTACTAACTTTTAGCAATGCTAAACAGCAGCCACATTGGTGTACATAATGTCTAAAACACATTGCCAAAGCCAATAGCTCTTGCATAGGCGAGACCTTTTGGCTTTACCATGCTTGTTTCTTTTTCGCATTCACTCTGCATACCTCTGCAGTCCCCCTCTTTCACCCTCTTTTACCCTTGCCTTCCCGCACTCTCTATGGTTTCACCAACCCCCCAAATCTCCAATATATTTCTCACCCGCTCTTTCCTGATGTTACTTGATCCTCCAACCCCATGCTGTTTTAACATGCTTGTCACCCTCCCTGTGGTTCAACCTCCCGCTCCCTGTTTTTTCATCCAATCCCCCACCCTCTGATGTCTTTCCCACCTTCCTCCCTCGTGTTGCTTCACCACTCCCACGCTGTTTTTTTTACATGTTGCACAGCAGTGCCGACAGCGGTGTAACATGGCTTAAAGTACCATTTTAAAAAGCGCTATGACTCAGTCAAGGTTGGCCTCGTCATAGTGTTTTTTTTTAACTTTAAGCCATGCTGCCGAGCTGTGCTGCAACATGTAAAACAAATTGACAAAGTCAGTAGACTTGGCATAAGCGAAACCTATTAGCTTTGCTTGTTTTTAAGTCTTGCCTACACGAGCATGCCCTCTCGCTTGCCAGACTCTTTTGTTCTATAATGGACTTGAAACACACCCATCACTTACCATTTGTTTGCAGCATTTTCACTCTTCTATGCTGGTTTCTAATTAGGAAGTGTTTGACCTGTGTCACTTCCTTTTCTTTCGGTCGCACATGGGCCAAGCTCAGATTACTTAACTTTAGTTACTATCACTCCTCTGGCCATCCGCTGCGCGTGTTGTAATTCAGGTATTATTTTTTCAACAGTGGCCGCACCATAGCGCTCTTTTTTTTGTTTTACCTTCCCCACCCACCCCAATCCTGTTTCTTCTCCCATGCCTCACCCCTATCTTGTTTCTTCTCCCCACCACCTGAGCTCATCCTGTTTCTTCTCTTCCCCACCCTCCCCCATCCTGTTTCTTCTCTCCCCCATCCTCGGGATCCTGTTTCTTCTCCCCTTCCACACACTTTCCCATCCCTCTTTCTTTTCCCCCCACCACCCTCCCTCCTGTCCGTGTTTCTTATCACCCCCTCCCCCCCCCCCACTGACAGTAGCGCTTTTTTTCAGCCATCCTATCACCCACCACCAACTCACCCACCCCAATCGGCCCACACAATACCCACCTCCATTTGATTGTCAAAGAAAATAGCTTACCCATGAGCAAGACCTATTGGCTTTGCTAATGCTTGTTTCTACATGTTTGCTTCTTGGCTTGCTCTCTTCTTGCTCTCATTTTCTCTTTCCTTCGCTTTTTTCATTCTGCCCGTTCCTTGTTTCAGTCTTCTTTTCTTCCTCTTTTTTCTTTCTTGCTCTCCTTTCACTTCCCTTGTTCCTGTGCTCCCCAACTTTCTTTCCCTTAATGTCTTGCTCTCATTCACCCCCCTTTCTTACTGCCTATCTTTTCGGTATCGTTTTCTCTTCCTTTCTCTCTTTCCCTGGCTTTTTCTTCCTCTTCCTTCCTTTTCTTCATACCCTCTTTCTCTTGCTTCCTTCGTCCCGTTTCTTTTCTTCCTAACATTTCCTATTATTTCTATTTCCACTTACTTTTCATGTATTCCTCTCCTATCTTTCTCTTGCATTGTTCATTACTTTATTTTTCTTTTTTTCTCTTCCTTCTTCCTCTGTTCAAAGAGTACCTAGCTTCCTAAAGCAATCTCTTCATACATTAGTTTGTGTGTCCTTACGGTTTGGCTGTTGTATAGTGTGCTGGATATATTTACTTGTAGATAGCTATGAAGTCTGGATGGTCCTCGCAAAATGTGTTATTGCTTATGGTTCTTTATGCATAACTCACAAAATGAGAGCAGTGTCCTTGTATGTATTGCATGGCTTTGAAAAATTCAAGCAACAGCCCCAATCCTTGGAAAGATCATTCACAGAAAGCCACTAAATTAACCTGTCCTTAACCTTCTAGTAGCTTGATTCAAAACCAGACAGGCTTAATTTAGAGCCAATGTGTAAAGTATTTATGCAGCATCCAAACAGTAATAAAGGGAAAAAACACCACAAGAAAAATACCACACCAACTTAGAGAAACAAAGTAAAATGTAATATATTCTTTTTACACCAAAACAACAAAAATCCATTCAGTAACACTAACGATATGCAATTTTAAATATTTATATGTAAGTATAGCGCCTAAAAGCGCAAAGCGCAAAGCGCCACCACTCATGGTTATCTAGTCACGTGAGACTGGATGAAAGTCACAAGTTCAGGCTGACCTAGCAGTGGCCGCCATAAACAAAGGGTGATGGGGTGGGTGCGGTCGCGCCTCGGGAGGGTGTTAGGAATACATTATTTAAAAAAAGAAAAATAAACGTACCTTTTCCACCATCGTGTCGGGTTCGCCGCCTCTCCTCTTCCTGGGTCCTAACAGCCCCGGGCCCCAGACTCCCCTCCACTCGAGACTGGTCTGAGCAGGCAAGATAGACGGCCTGCTCAGACCAGGGAGTCTGTGGGGTTTCTCCAACCCGGCTGCTCAATGTAGCTGGGCTGGAGAAAACCTCAGTGCGCATGTGTGTTTTGGTCAGTCTGAGACAGCGAGCCAAAACACATATGCGCACTTAGGGAGTGGAGTTCATGTAGCACTCCTCATCCCCCCTCCCATGCCTAAGCTCCGTTCCTTCCAACACCTCTGCTAAGAGCCGGAAAATGCTAAATAAAATGATGCAAGAACATTATTTTATTTTACATTTGCTGGCTCTAAGCCAGACAGTGGGGCGATGCTCATCTGCCATTGCTGAGCTGACCCCAATGGAGCGTGGGCCGGATACAGGGACAATGTTAGTCCTTCTGAAAGTCTGGTGCGAAGAGTCCAGTTTGCAGTAGAAGAGGCCGCGAGGAGCAGGTAGTGCATCTCAGATGGTCATTGCAGGAGCGAGAAAAGCAGGCCAGTCGTCACGGATGGTTGTTGCTGGAGCGCAAAGATCCTGTCATGTGTTACGGATGGTCATTGCTGGAGCTTCGTGTTGGTGGTCACCTCGAGTTGTCAATGCGGTAGCACGAAGTGCAATTCCAATCGTCTTGCCTTACCAGTTATCGCTGGTGGTCCCTGTAGAACAAAGAGTCGGGTCCACAAGAGCTTCTTATTGGCGGCCGTCTTGGGTGGCAAGATGTTTGCATGAACAGGCCCATTTGTAAAGAGCCCAAAACTTCAGGATTTCTCCTTTTTCTTCAGAGGAGACCACTCCAGTGCCAACCAAGGTTGCAGGGCATGAGGAGGTGCATCTTGAAGATCAGGGACTCACTCTTATATAGGTCAGCACACCTCAGGAAGGTCCAGCTGCAGACCCAGGAGGTCCAGTTGCAGCAGGCTATCAGGGTAGTTGTAGAGAGGCCCCTGGAGCTTTTTGTCCCTGAAGCTCCGAACAGGAGGTCAGTCAGCAGACCCTTAGAGTCACTTCATATATCCTGGGATGACTGGAACAGGTCGAGCCGTCTTTCTCACACAACAGGGCAGGCCTCAGGCAGAAGGGCAGCCTTCTAGCAGCAGGGCAGTCCTTCTTCTGTAGTATCCAAAGGTCCAGGAGTGTACTCAAGACTGGGTCTGAGGGTTATAAATGTATACTTGGTGTCAACTTTCAAGTGGGAGAAACTTCTAGACCTCCGCACACATTCGGTTCTGGACTGATCCTCGGCATCCCCCGACACAAACACATCATCCAACACCTACGAAGGCTCCACTGGCTCCCCTTGGAGAAAAGAGTCACTTTCAAAATCCTCACCGATGCCTACAAATGCCTACACAACACCGGACCCAAAAACCTAAACAACAGAATCAACTGCCTGCAGAGCCAAAGCAGGTGGAAGATCCTTCTCTCACATTGCAGCCAAAACCTGGAACGAGCTCCCGGCAGACATCAGACTCGCCCCTACCCTAAACACCTTCAGGAAGCTCTTAAGACCTGGTTCTTCGGCTAATGAATCTGTGAATCCCCCCCCCAGAGCCTTGAGACCCTCACGGGTGAGTAGCGTGCTTAAGAACCCCTGATTTATTGATTGATTGATTGACTGGAAATGTCCTCCTCCCTGGATATCTGGAGGCACAAAAGGCAAGTGTGAATTTATTTGTGTTGCTGAGGCATCTCCTTTGAAGTGCAAGTGTGGTAGGTGACAGCTCCTCCGTCTCCCCACACTACACCAAGGCATGTGACCCAGGACACAGGCTGCAGGCAGCAAATGGTCAGTACATGAAAATGCCAACTTTCTGTAAGTGGGATCTACCAAATTGTACCTTAAATCCAACTTTATCATTAAAGAGGATTTTCAATTACAATTCAATAGAGCCGAAACATGACATTTCTACGTGTTCCCAAACAAAAGGTATCACTTAATAAATGTAATAAGGTAACCCAATATTACCCTATGGGAGAGGTAGGTCTAACAGTAGGGAAAAACTAATTTAAGATGTTTTTCCTACCAGGCCATGTAAATCTTCAACATACATGTCCAACTGGTTAAATACGCTACACCCTGCACTATGAGCTAATAAAGGTCAACCCTAGGGCTGACATATGTATTGAAAAGGTTTAAGCTTGGCAAAAGATTTGTTTTTCCAAGTCGAAATGGCGCTTTAAAACTTCACACATGCTGCAATGGCAGACATGAAACATGTTTAAAAGTTTACTTCAAGTGGGTGGCACAGTGACTGCTGTAGGCCCACTAGTAACATTTAATTTACCTGTTCTGGGTACATGTAGTAACATATTACTAGGGACTTATAAGTAAATTAAATGTGCATATGGGGTGTAGGCCAATTTTGCCAAATTTAAATGAGAGAGTACAAGCACTTTGGCACCGGTTAGCAGTGGTTTCAAAAATTCTCTAGAAACAATTCTAAAAGGCAACAAAAACACATACAGAAAAAAGAATGGGTAAAGATAAAAAGTTTGGGGGTGACCCTGCAGACCGGGCCAAGTCCAGCAATGTCACTGAGAACACAAGTCTAAATAAGACTTTCACCTCTCAGTGTGATTCATAAACAAGGGACAAAACTGATCCTTGGGGACCCCTCAAGTTAACATTTGCTATTGAGCTCATGTAGCATTATTGATCTATGCTCACTGAAGTATGACTTGGATACTCTAGGGATGTTTTTTAAGTTACTTAGGGCCACATGCGTCATTCAAAATACCAATCGCAAAGGGGCAGATTCGCCCAATCTGCCCCTTTGCGCCCGGTATTTTTGCATTTGGGGTGCATCCTCCCAAATGCACAAATCGCAATTTAAGTAATCACTAAATTTATTATTACTTAAATTGCGATTGCATTTAGAGAATCGCAAATTGTGATTCCCTAAATGCAATGCCTTAGTAATCGCTAAATTTGCAATTACTTAAATGGATCAAGACAAGCATACCAACTCTCGACCGTGGCAAGGATCCCGTGTGTCAACGAACTTTAACTCCAGACCCTAATTATAAAAAGGGAACCACTGTAGATGATTGGTCTTACCAACGCGCCCGTGAGTGGAGGTGAAAAATTTCTGGAAGATAGGAAGTCCTGGGACCTTATATTATATCTTCAAAAAAAACGTCTGGGTACGGAGCATACTGAGAAGATTCCGCACATTAAAGGAAATGCGAGAAACTACGTTGTCACAATACATGGCGACTATTTAGCGCACCGCAATGTATCATATAGATATAATTTTAATTAACATACCAGTGGATTTAGCGCTGAGATATTAAATCCAGGACTGTTCCAATAATATTACAGCAAGAAAGAGTACCGCCAATAAGAGGCGTTTGTTAAATCAACGTTGCTCTAAAAATAGTTTTTAACTCCAGAGAGTATAAATCGTTCTTGTCTTGATAAAGATGGTAAAAAATACGTCCATCGAAACGCGTCTACGCCCACTATAGTGCACAATCTGTGAGAGAGGCAGAGGTCACAGAGTATTTGGTACCAAGATCCACGCCTAAAGTATTGCTGCTAAAACAGATGTGTAACAATTAAAGGACATCTTGAGTTTGTCTGTGTTATGTACTCTCTTTTGTTATTGTATTGTGATTTTAATGAAATGTGAATTAATCTGTGATTGCTCTTTTGAGTCTATGTGAATACTGTTGATTTAATAATATGCTATCTCATGTTTGTTAGGTATAGGATTTTTACTTGTTTTATTATCATTGTAGTACTATTTGTTTTTAACTAATAAATCAATTTATATTTTTGCAAATCTGATGTCTTACGATTCTTTGTGGAAGATATATGGCATAATTCTCGCAAGCACGGATGTGGCTTTTGAATGAATTTATACCAGATTGAATGTGAGTTGTAGATGAATGGTATACTTAAAACTATCATAGGGTCCAAAGGATAATTGCCTTTTTCACTAGAAAATGGCATGAACATATTTTCCCAGTGTATTAAGGTGTAGCTGGAAAACCTGTCAGTGGACACTGGTTGAGTGAACTTTATCGGTAACAAGACAAAATATTGAATTCAAAATATAGAATTACCAAAATATCGAAGTCAAAATATAGAATGCACAAAATATCGAATGGACAAAATATAGTGGTGAAAAATATCGAATTGAAGGTAAGTAATTTAATATCGAATAGTAATTTTTATCCCTACGCTATCCAACGCTTTCCCTACTGTTGCACTCTCTGGAATGGGAATAGTAATTGTTACGCCTACGCTATCCAACGCTTTCCCTACTATTGCACTCTCTGAAGTGGGAATAGTAATTTTTACCCCTACGCTATCCAACGCTTTCCCTACTGTTGCACTCTGGAGTGGGAATAGTAATTTTTACCCCTACGCTATCCAACACTTTCCCTACTGTTGCACTCACTGGAGTGGTAATAGTAAATGTTATATTTATTATTTCATTAAATTTAAATTACTTTTAAGACATTTAAAAAAAATTGATATTTTGACTAACTATATTTTTTAAAACTATATTTTTGATTCAATATTTTTGTACTTACCTGTTTGTAGATAGGAATTCAATATTTTTGCATTCCATATTTTTTCTTCGATATTTTGGTAATTCTATATTTGTGAATTCGATATTATGTCAGTGATCCAACATTACTAATACAAAGCTCCCTCCAAGTGGAAGGGGACACCCTGGAGCACAGCACATAAAGAGACTCTGATGTCTATGAACAGTTCATCAAGGTTGAATCCACAATTCGTTGAGGTTCCTTAAGTATTTAATGCATGATCAAAAGTTCATCAAGGCTTGAAAAAGCATGTACATCATCCAACATAAAAAGTCATCCAGTTATAAATCCTCCCAATGCATTTCGAGCAGATGACTAGCCCTTCCTCAGGGGACAGCTCTACAAACAAAAGGAAAATACCAAGATGTCACTAAGATTCACCTATATATCACAATAGTTACACCAGCTCGGTCTAACCATGGTGCCATTAACCACATGCGTGGAACAATATAAAGCAAAAAGTGTAAACATAAGCGTGCCTGATGATTGCGTGTGAAACCAAAACTCAGTCTAAACAATAAGTGCCAGGTATTATTCTCGGATAAAAAACATCATGCCAGATAGACCAAAGTGTAAAGCAACAGTATCCACGCGCTCAACTCGAAAATAGTGTGGAAAAACAGTGTATGAAACCGGTGCTCCTCTCTTATGTGAACACGAAAGAAAACGTGACGATAGTGTCAAGCCACCCAAGCATGAAAGGCAACGAGAAAACCCATAGGGATTGGTGAGTCATTAAATCTGATACTCACGGAGTGATTACATCCGTGACTCCTTGCGTTAAGATATCTGTCAAAAACGCACAACAATGATTAGAAGCTGTATACAGAAAAGCCGGCGAATCCGCCGATGAAATTGAGACGTCCCCAGTGAGGAGTACTTACATTAAGACCAGTTCGTGAAAGCCCAATGACCGCGAAGTATCGGGAACCCCAAGAGTACTCGATCCCCGTGGGATTAATGCCGGCGTGTGACGCGTGCATGAAAGTAGAAAGCGGACTGTGATGAAAATAGAGTGACGCCATGTTGGATAAGGCAAATAAAATAAACAATGAGAAACACTGCATATAGGGCGATGTGAAACATCGTGTGTCACGCAACGAGTGATAATACCATACTGAGCATGTCAAAAGAAAAGAATACAGTAATGCAAAAAGACACAGGCATATTATGCAAACAAGGGGTAAAACACAAACATGTTATGCTGACAAGGGTAAAAAAGGGGGGAGCTGCAGTTAATGAATAAAACAGTGAATCAATGGACATGAAGTGTGCAAGTCAGAGGTAACACAGAAATTCCATCCGGTCATTTAAACCGTGTGGCTGCATCGTCGCCATGTAGCGGATCGAAAAGTTCTCTCTCTTCAACAGAGTATGCTTGTTGTTATGCGTGGGAGTAACTTGTTCAAGTACAAGATATTTAAGCTGAGCTACTAAATGTTTTTGTTCAGAAAAGTGCGCTGCAACTGTAGATTTGATATTTCCAGTCCTTATGTTACTTTTATGTTCAAGTAATCGAGTTCTGATTTTTCTTTCGGTGTGACCAACATAACATTTCCCACAAGGACATTTCAACATGTAGATTAGGTTGGCAGAGGTACAGGTGGCATTCACTCGCAATTTGATGGGATGACCCTTCATGGGATGGTTGGTGACATTGCCTTGGATACAGTTATTGCAATTGCTACAGTTGTAGCAGGGTCTGAGACCTTTGAAAGTTTCGGGTTCACTTTGTTCACTAGGTTTGGACAGAATCTCTTTAAGATTGCGTCCCCTGGTGTACGCAAACATCGGTAGTTGTGCGAAGATTCCATGAAAGTCAGGTTCTAGGCTGAGCAGGGACCAATGTTTAGAGATAATGTTCTTAAATCGATTACTCAAGATGGTGTATTTGGAGACGACTACCATCCGAGAGTTCTCAGTTTTGACACGGGTTTGTAACAATTCTTCACGATTCATCTCTCCAATGCGGTTGACAGCCTTGTCTAAGGTTTGTTGAGGATAACCACGTGTCTTGAATCTCTCCAACATATTAGTCTTTTCTAGCTGACACAAATCTTCAGATGAGACTATGCGTTTGACACGCATGAGTTGTGATAGAGGTAGATTGCGTTTTAACCAAGGTCTGTGAAAGCTTTGCTGGTGCAGCAAAGAATTTCGATCAGTTGGTTTGTGGAAAATGGTGGTGTTCCAGTTTCAAAGGTCTCGTTGGATCTTCACATCCAAGAAGTGAATGCTTTCTCTATCAAAGTTCCAAGTGAATTGCACCCGGTCATTAATCAGATTCCATGTGGTCAAAAAATCAGTCAACTCGTTCTCAGTTCCATTCCACAGGATAAAAAATATCGTCAATGAATCTCAAAAAGAGTTTTCCATGATTCTGCCAAGCTGTTTGATTAAGTATGTATCTTTCTTCAAAAGATTTCATGAAAATGTTAGCGTATGACGGCGCCGCGCAATTTCCCATGGCGGTGCCGCATAACTGGTGAAACCATTTGTTGAAAACAGTAAAGTAACTATGGTACAGTGTGAATACCATTAGTTCCATTAGTAGAAGTTGCATGTCTGCATCAAGGTCAGAGTTAGATAGTTCCTGTTCAATGGCAGTTATGCCCAGATCATGTGGTATTGAAGTGTATAGTGAACAAACGTCCACCGTACATAATATCAATTCTTCTTCACCTAATATGCTGGTAGCTTCTCCAAGTTTAATAAAAAAAATCAGTGGTATCTCTGACGTGTGATCTGGTGTCTACAACAAAAGGCTGAAGATATCTGTCCAAGAATTTTCCAATGTGCTCGTGAATACTCCCTTTCGTGGACACAATGGGTCTGAGATGCAGTTTGGTAGGGTGCTTGTGCACTTTGGGCAACATATATAATCTGGGTGGTTTGGGATTATCAGGCATTAGATAACGTCTGGTTCGATCATTGATAGTTCCATTCTCAAATGATTGTTTGATGATTCCAACCAACACAGCAGAAAACTCATCGGTGGGATCGGTCGTTAAAGGAGCATAAGTATTAGAATCAGATGTGTGGGCCCATACTTGTTCTTCATAAAATGTGGCGTCCATGATCACCAGGGCGCCACCCTTGTCCGCTGTTTGGCACACTATTGCAGAGTTGCTGGCAATTTTTAGTAAGGTGTTCTTCTCCTTTTTCGTAAGGTTCTCACGTTTGGCCCTGGATTGAAAAGGCAGTTTGGTAATGTCTCTTTTGACAAGGTTCTCAAACATGTCAATAATCTTATGACTCACGGGAGCCAAGAAAGTGCTGTGTGGACGTAGTCCTCGTAACATGTCGTCTTCAGGGATCGAAGGAGTCATTGTTTTCTGGAAGTAATGCCGTAGTCTGATGTTACGAACAAGTTTGAACGTGCTCACCTCTAATTCCAAAGTGTTGGTTCTAATAGTGGGTACAAATGATTGTCCTTTCTGTAACACTTGTTTTTCCCAGTGATCCAACATTATCAGCAGAACCACCTACATGAAATTGCAATACCACTTTTTCACTCATTGAAAGTCGATTATTTACTATTGACGCCCGTCATGACCATTTAGTGCCTATGTTTTATGCAAAAAATGGGTTTGGAGCCTTTAGATATTTGACACATTCTCTTTAATGTTTATATTTTCTAATGCTATAAAGACAATGCATTTAGTGTAAATATTAACACTTACAGAATCCCACTTCAGGGGTGCTGAAGAGAGAAAAAGTACTATTTCACCAACATTTTCATGGGTGATGGTTACCATCTGTTTGGTAAACTCACAATCTCAGACAGCAGCTCTCTGCCAATAAGCCTAAAGCAGAAAGAGACTATGGAATTGATCATGAGTACTCCCAAACTTTCTATCGGGGGCCAAAATTACAGTGTGGTTTGTGGCCGAGGGGCGCACCAGTAGGGGTGGGGTCAGTGGGGGGGGCGGGGCTAGAGTAAAAAAAAAACCTATTTCAAAACATTTGACAATGCGACAATGCTGTATTTCAAAAGCAGATGTGACTACAAAGAGCACATTTTGATAAGATTGCTATTGTCTGCTAATAAAAATGTATTAAGAGGCATTGCATAGTTTCATACACACTTTTACCCCAATTCCATCACAGTCTCTCTCTTAGTCAGTCAGTCTCTCTCTCTCTCAGTCAGTCAGTCTCTCTCTCTCTGTCAGTCAGTCGCTCTAAGTCAGTCAGTCTCTCTGTCAGTCAGACTCTCTCTCTACATTTTTATTAGCAGACAATAGCAATCCTTAGAGGTATTGCATAACTTCATACTCACTTTAACCCCACATTCCATCACAGTCTCTCTCTCAGTCTGTCAGCCTCTCTCTCTCTCTCTCTCTGTCAGTCAGTTTCTCTCAGTCAGTCTGTCTCTCTCTACATTTTTATTAGCAGACAATAGCAATATTTAGCGGCATTGCATAACTTCATGCTCACTTTGACCCCAATTACATTACAGTCTCTCTCTCTCTCTCTCTCTCTCTCTCTATCTCTCTCTCTCTCTCTCTCTCTCTCCCTCTCTCTCTCTCTCTCTCTAAGTCAGTCTCTCTCTCACTGTCCGTCAGTCTCTATCCCTCTCTCTCTCTCTAAGTCAGTCAGTCTCTCTCTCTGTCAGTCAGCCAGTCCCTCTCTGTCTGTCAGTCTCTCTCGCTCAGTCTCTCTCTCTCTCTGTCTCTGTCTATCAGTCAGCCAGTCTCTCTCTGTCAGTCTAAGTCAGTCTCTCTCTCTCTAAGTCATCAGTCTTTCTCAGTCAGTCAGTCTCTCTCTTAGTCAGTTTTTCTCTTTCTGTCAGCCAGTCTCTCTCTCAGTCAGTCTCTCTCTATCAATCAGTCAGTCTCTCTCGCTCTCTCTGTCAGTCTCTCTCTCTCTTTCTCGCTCGCTCTCTCTCAGTCAGTCAGTCTCTCTCTCTTTCTGTCCTTCTCTCTTAGTCAGTCTCTCTCTCTTAGTCAGCCAGTCTCTCTCTCTGTCAGTCTATCTCTCTGTCAGTCTCTCTCTCTGTCAGTCTGTCTCTCAGTCAGTCAGTCTCTCAGTCAGTCAGTATCTCAGGCTCTCAGTCAGTCAGTCTCTCTCTCTAATTTCTCTCCACTCTCTCTGTCTCTCCACTCTCTCTCTCTCACTCTCTCCACTCTCCACTCTCTCTCTCCCCACTCTCCCCCCTGCCTCTCTCTCTCTCTCTCTCTCTGGGGAGCCAAAGGTACATTACCTGCAAGGACCTCGAGGTGCCAAGAAAGGCCTGCTGGGCCGCTGGCGGCCCGCGGGCCGTACTATGAGTACCACAGTGCTATAGAAAAAGCATAATATAACCGCAGTGCTCCAATGTATCTGTCCGAAGACCACAATGCCTGTAAACCGTTGGCACACACTCAGGGGAGAAAATAAAAAGAATACATTCGGTGAATGCACAAAATGGAGTGAAAATAACGAAGCAAAGCTAGGAAAGGCTATGTGTGGGATGATGTGTGGTCATATGTCAGGATTAGAACCATGCTCGACAGACTCCATTGCCAACATTAGTAAATGCATATATAATAATAACAAGCATGTTCAATGCAATAGGTCTTGCATTTACGGAGTTTAAGCTATTGGCACTGTAATTAACAATGCCTTTTATTAATGTTTTAAAACCAAAAATGAAAGGCACGGTCATTTACAATGCCAAAAGTTTAAACTGCTGTGAATGCGACACCTAATGCAATGCAATAGGTCTCGCATTTACGTCAATTTAAGCTATTGGCAACTCTAGAAGTTGAGAGGAGTGCCAGTCCGAGAATGGACGGTAAGAAGGTGTTCTGTCTCCTGTACGAAGACGACCTGGTGATCATGGATCAGACTGAAATTGGCCTCCAGAGGAAGCTAGATGCTTTTAGAGAGTATTGCGAAGGGAGATTTTTAACTATAAATACAGACAAAACCAAAATCCTGTGCTTTGGGAAAAAGGCAACTAGTTTTACTTGGTTCTTAGGAGACCTGCAATTGGGAACAGTCAAGGAATATCGGTACCTTGGACTGTGGTTTGATAGGTCTCTTAAGTGAGGCACTCACCTAGAAGCACAGAATGCAAAAGCATTTGGATCAATCTGCGGGTTGAAAAAATGTAACCATGACTATGGAGACATGTCTCATAAACCGGTACTAAAAGCATTTAACACGATGATCATAAAATGTGGCGTCCATGATCACCAGGGCGCCACCCTTGTCCGCTGTTTGGCACACTATTGCAGGGTTGCTGGCAATTTTTAGTAAGGTGTTCTTCTCCTTTTTTGTAAGGTTCTCACGTTTGGCCCTGGATTGAAAAGGCAATTTGGCAATGTCTCTTTTGACAAGGTTCTCAAACATGTTAATAATCTTATGACTCACGGGAGCCAAAAAAGTGCTGTGTGGACGTAGTCCTCATAACATGTCGTCTTCAGGGATCGAAGGAGTCACTGTATTCTGGAAGTAATGCCGTAGTCTGATGTTACGAACAAGTTTGAACGTGCTCACCTCTAATTCCAAAGTGTTGGTTCTAATAGTGGGTACAAATTATTGTCCTTTCTGTAACACTTGTTTTTCCAAGTGATCCAACATTATCAGCAGAACCACCTACATGAAATTGCAATACCACTTTTTCACTCATTGAAAGTCGATTAATTAGTATTGACGCCCGTCATGACCATTTAGTGCCTATGTTTTATGCAAAAAATGGGTTTGGAGATATTTGACACATTCTCTTTAATGTTTATATTTTCTAATGCTATAAAGACAATGCATTTAGTGTAAATATTAACACTTACAGAATCCCACTTCAGGGGTGCTACAGAGAGAAAAAGTACTATTTCACCAACATTTTCATGGGTGATGGTTACCATCTGTTTGGTAAACCCACAATCTCAGACAGCAGCTCTCTGCCAATAAGCCTAAAGCAGAAAGAGACTATGGAATTGATCATGAGTACTCCCAAACTTTCTATCGGGGGCCAAAATTACAGTGTGGTTTGTGGCCGAGGGGCGCACCAGTAGGGGTGGGGTCAGTGGGGGGGCGGGGCTAGAGTAAAAAAAATCAAACCTGTTTCAAAACATTTGACAATGCGACAATGCTGTATTTCAAAAGCAGATGTGACTACAAAGAGCACATTTTGATAAGATTGCTATTGTCTGCTAATAAAAATGTATTAAGAGGCATTGCATAGTTTCATACACACTTTTACCCCAATTCCATCACAGTCTCTCTCTTAGTCAGTCAGTCTCTCTCTCTCTCAGTCAGTCAGTCTCTCTCTCTCTGTCAGTTAGTCACTCTAAGTCAGTCAGTCTCTCTGTCAGTCAGTCTCTCTCTCTACATTTTTATTAGCAGACAATAGCAATCTTTAGAGGCATTGCATAACTTCATACTCACTTTAACCCCACATTCCATCACAGTTTCTCTCTCAGTCTGTCAGCCTCTCTCTCTCTCTCTCAGTCAGTTTCTCTCAGTCAGTCTGTCTCTCTCTACATTTTTATTAGCAGACAATAGCAATCTTTAGCGGCATTGCATAACTTCATGCTCACTTTGACCCCAATTCCATTACAGTCTCTCTCTCTCTCTCTCTAAGTCAGTCTCTCTCTCACTGTCCGTCAGTCTCTATCCCTCTCTCTCTCTCTATAAGTCATTCAGTCTCTCTCTCTCTGTCAGTCAGCCAGTCTCTCTCTGTCTGTCAGTCTCTCTCGCTCAGTCTCTCTCTCTCTGTCTATCAGTTAGCCAGTCTCTCTCTCTGTCAGTCTAAGTCAGTCTCTCTCTCTCTAAGTCATCAGTCTTTCTCAGTCAGTCAGTCTCTCTCTTAGTCAGTTTTTCTCTTTCTGTCAGCCAGTCTCTCTCTCAGTCAGTCTCTCTCTCTCAATCAGTCAGTCTCTCTCGCTCTCTCTGTCAGTCTCTCTCTCTGTCTCGCTCTCTCTCTCTCAGTCAGTCAGTCTCTCTCTCTTTCTGTCCTTCTCTCTTAGTCAGTCAGTCTCTCTCTCTTAGTCAGCCAGTCTCTCTCTCAGTCAGTCTATCTCTCTGTCAGTCTCTCTCTCTGTCAGTCTGTCTCTCAGTCAGTCAGTCTCTCGGTCAGTCAGTATCTCAGGCTCTCAGTCAGTCAGTCTCTCTCTCTAATTTCTCTCCACTCTCTCTGTCTCTCCACTCTCTCTCTCTCTCTCTCTCCACTCTCCACTCTCTCTCTCCCCACTCTCCCCCCTGCCTCTCTCTCTCTCTCTGGGGAGCCAAAGGTACATTACCTGCAAGGACCTCGAGGTGCCAAGGAAGGCCTGCTGGGCCGCTGGCGGCCCGCGGGCCGTACTATGAGTACCACAGTGCTATAGAAAAAGCATAATATAACCGCAGTGCTCCAATGTATCTGTCGGAAGACCACAATGCCTGTAAACCGTTGGCACACACTCAGGGGAGGAAATAAAAAGAATACATTCGGTGAATGCACAAAATGGAGTGAAAATAACGAAGCAAAGCTAGGAAAGGCTATGTGTGGGATGATTTGTGGTCATATGTCAGGATTAGAACCGTGCTCGACAGACTCCATTGCCAACATTAGTAAATGCATATATAATAATAACAAGCATGTTCAATGCAATAGGTCTTGCATTTACGGAGTTTAAGCTATTGGCACTGTAATTAACAATGCCTTTTATTAATGTTTTAAAACCAAAAATGAAAGGCACGGTCATTTACAATGCCAAAAGCTTAAACTGCTGTGAATGCGACACCTAATGCAATGCAATAGGTCTCGCATTTACGTCAATTTAAGCTATTGGCAACTCTAGAAGTTGAGAGAAGTGCCAGTCCGAGAATGGACGGTAAGAAGGTGTCCTGTCTCCTGTACGAAGACGACCTGGTGATCATGGATCAGATTGAAATTGGCCTCCAGAGGAAGCTAGATGCTTTTAGAGAGTATTGCGAAGGGAGATTTTTAACTATAAATACGGACAAAACCAAAATCCTGTGCTTTGGGAAAAAGGCAACTAGTTTTACTTGGTTCTTAGGAGACCTGCAATTGGGAACAGTCAAGGAATATCGGTACCTTGGACTGTGGTTTGATAGGTCTCTTAAGTGGGGCACTCACCTAGAAGCACAGAATGCAAAAGCATTTGGATCAATCTGCGGGTTGAAAAAATGTAACCATGACTATGGAGACATGTCTCATAAACCGGTACTAAAAGCATTTAACACGATGATCCCGCCACAAGTCCTGTACGGAGCAGAAATTCTCTTTTTAAGCGGGAAACGTGACTGGGATCAAGAGGAAGGGAAGTGCTTGAAAACATTGCTTTCCCTACCCCGTTCATCAATGATCCAGGCAGTAAGAACCGAGATAGGCTCAACTGCCTGGACCATACAGTCTCAAATGCTTTTAATCCGTTTCTGGAAACGGTTAGACACAGAATCAGTCCATAAGGTATCTCAATGGTGTAGAAAGGAGATAGAATCCAGCAGCCTAAGATGGTCTAGGAAGGCTAGAAAAAAGGTATTGCTGACTAGTGATCATCTAAGGGTGCCAATTTGCCAACTATCGTTAAAGGTAGATTTTACCAAGAGCGACCTTAGAAACCAAGGACAAGAAGTGTCTAAAAAAGTTGATTTAGAATATCTGAATAAGAAAAAATCTGTTCAATGTTTAAGAGAATCATGGCTAAAGGAAAACTGTTTTCCTTATCTGGATATCCTACCTAATCCAGGTCTCAGACAGGAGATTTTAAGATTAAGAACGGGCATTAATCCTTGGCTGATTGATGAAGAAGTAAAGGCACAAATGCTATCTAGTGACGGAATATGTAAATGTGCGCTGGGAACTAACGGTGATATAATGCACATTCTACTAGACTGCCGAACACTACTAGACCTCCGTAAACGGTACCTATGCCCAATATTTTTAAAATATGATACAAGGCTACAGCTTCATGCGGCAACACTATTAATGGAACTACCAAATATAGAGATAGCAATTGCATTGGGTAATTACATGAATGCAATTAAAAGTCCCCAAGAATGGTTTAGTCAGCCTTAAGAGTTTTATAAACTGCTTTTGAGTTTTATGTCAGGTTTTATGAATTTTATATTAACATGAATTGATTGGGTTTTAGAGTTGTATCAAGCCGGGTATAAATTGTATAAGTGTGCCCTGTTTTTATTGGATAATTGGTATTTATTTCAATATTGAGAGTGTATTAAGCTCCCTGGTGCTCCGAGAATGTACAATTTGTGCAGTAGTAATAAGTGTAATGAGTTTTGCTATTTGTTTAAAGACTATGGTCTAAATAAACGATGTCTTTGACTTGAAATCACAATGTGTTTTATTTATGTTTTAAAAAACAAAACTAATAGGCACTGTCATTTACAAGGGCATTAGCTTAAACTTGCAGGTTGCGTGCTGGACTCCTGAATCGTGAAGTCGGGCCTGGGCCTTTAGAAGGCAAAATTTAGTGATTGGGAAGTATCCAACGTGGTATTTTGTGAATATTATTTAAAAAAGTGAGTTTCACAGAAAGGATGCAATGAATAATCAGACTTCCAACAGCCCGGACTCTTGCCAATTCCGAGCACTTTCTAACTCCTGTGTCTGCAATACCTCGTTAAAAAAAATATGTGCATCTCTGGCTTAGTGGCCACAAGAGAGCAGGCTGATCAGTAATTTGAAGAGAACATCATCAACTTCAGTGAATTTAAACTTTTGAACTTATAAATTCTTACGCTAGACTTGCAGTAGGCACTGCCCTGTACAATCACAAAAACCTTACTAACATGTGTGAAAGGAGAAACGTAACCATTTTTCATCCGATGCTATATTTTCAAAACCACTTCAAGATCGGCAAAAATGAACGAGGGCATGGCCACTACAGACCTTTGCTTTATATGCGACTACAGGTCTACACTGGGCAGCACACCTTTATTAGGCCGTGCATGTGCTTTTTCATAGGGCTCAGTTTGCCTCTTGCACGCAGAAGGACACTCCCCCATAGCCCAGAAGAAAATGAACTAGGCACTCCTTATTAAAGGGACTGAAAGCAAACCTTCCTTAAACAAATGCCCTCTCACTGCCCATTTCTCCTGTTAACCCCACCATTTTCTATTAGCTGGCAAGTCTTACCATAATAGTCACAAAAAAAGAAAAACAAGTTTAAGCTATTGGCATTGTAAATGACACTGCCTTGTATTTATGTTTTAAAAACAAAAATAAAAGGCATTGTTATTTGCAATGTCAGTAGCTCAAACTCGCCTAAATGAGAGACCTGTTGCATTGCAAATGCTTGTTAACTTAGCAGCATCGCACAAAGTTGTGTACCATGTGCATGCATTGGGATATCGTATATAGAGTTGTGTGAGGGTTTTGCAAACCATCTAACCTGCTAGCCTTTAGTCTCCATCGTTGGCAGATGCGGGAATTGCTTCAAATAGAATAAATGTAATTGATGAAAACCAGAGATGACTTATGCAGTAATCACTTGATTGGCTTCAGTACTAAGGAAACGCACATATATAGTTTAGCGTGCCTCCTTAATTACAAGAATTGATGTTGCCTGTGAGTATGCCCCTACACCGCTTGCCCTGTTCTACCGCCAATGCCACATCTGTTGAACTGGTTTGGAAAATTGCCATCACTGTGCAATAACTCAAGGCCCACGCTAGACTTTCCCTTGCGTCTTTTATCTTTACCCCTATATTAAGCAGTGAGTTATTGCTCTCTGGATTGATGGAGAAGTGGGTTTTCAAGAACCCCTCGCTGAGATTTGACGTTTACAGTTCACTTTCCACGAAACAATCACGACGTGCACCCCATGCCCGTTTGCAGTATTCAAAGTTAGCCCCCCCTTAGAGACTCCCACCCTCACCCCCCTGCACTCTCCAAAGTTAGGAGAACTTTTTCTTCCTCCGATATAAAGCTCGGACTTCTTGGCGTGTGCATTGCCTTAATTAAGGAGGCCATGGTGGTCTGGGGCCTTCGCCAGCAGAGCTGCTTCGGCCTCTGCTCCGCGCCCGTAGCGCCACAGTTAATCTGGGAAGTGAACAGGGGGAGACGGCCAGGCGGTCGCCCCGGTCTCTCTCCCACAGGTACCGTAGCTGCTCCAGAAACTGCGGCTTCAGAACGTCTCCGTTCATCTGCAAAGAGAAACCAGACAAACATGGGGTTGTGAATAATGGGGCCGAGCGGCCTGAGGCAGCCCGTCACAGTCTGAGGGAAGGGAGGCTGATGTATTTATTACGAGAGCCTCCGCAGAAGGGTACCTGGGTGGATAACATGATCGTAGGCGGCCTCGAGCCGGCATCTCCTGACTGAGTGCGCCGGGCAGGAGAGGCCCCCGGGCTCGCGTGGAATCCGGAGCGGGACGTGCGGCCATTGCCAGGTGGCAGCCGAGAGACACGATAACAAGCTTTCTCCGTGGACCCGACGGGGGAGGGAGTGCACGCGCATGATGCGCGTGTGCATATCTCCTGTCCTGCATCCGCGTAGACAGGGAGGCAGGGGGAGAGAGGGAACGAGCTGAGCCCTATGCATGTGAACATCTCCCGTTCACACGTGCTTCCACATTTCCAGTCCATCTCTTGCGCGTGCTTATCTCTTGTCTCGCATGAGAGGCAACTCAGTAACAATACTTCTCGCTGGCTGTAGCGCTTTGCGCTGCGTTCGCCAGGCAAGACCTAAAATAAGCTGTGTTTTGAATTTGGGGGTTAGACAATTGCTTCCTATTCCCGCAATCTATTCTTAAGCCACATTCTGAAAAAGGTGCCTTCCAGCTGTCAGGTGACCGGGTTGTGAAAAACAACATAAAAGAGGTAAAGTACGTACATAATTGATAAAATATAGGTGTGAAATTGAGGTCAGCATTGCTAAAGAGGGACACCAGGGAAGTGAGAAATGATAAATGGGGAATACAAAGCACATTTTCTCCATCCTCTATAAAAACATAAAAATATACAAGAGGTGTCACGTGCTTTTGTTTTGCATCCTCAACCATAATTCCCCAAAAAACTTAGAGTGTGCTGCGGAATCTACAAGGCAACACTAATATCCTTCATGCCACTGCTGCAAAGATGTTCGACATTCTGTGCCTCTGCAACCCTCTCACTGTTTTTTTGTCTCAGGGCAGAAATTGGGGGGAAATAGCGTTCTTATGTTACAGACAGGTCTTGCTTTAATTGAACACTACTGGGATTTAGGGGATGTGTGCATACTCCTCGAGTGCTGATCCCCAATGAGGCCTAAAGACTCCGCGGAAAAGCGGGACGATCACTATCTACCGCAGCCCGTTTCAATGTCATTGAAAAAGAGGGCGCTGCTGCCGGGCGCACGAGGACAAGGTATATTTGGTAACACAGGCCCAGAAGAGCGCTGCTTGCAGTCTACCCTGCTCCCTCTGCTGGCCGCTGTTATATTAGCACAGCTGACAGCAGCTCCGCGGCACTGCGGACTATGTGAGAGCAGAACGCACTTGAGACACAGTCTGGTCAATCCGTCTCTCACTCATCCCGGGCCAAGAATAACTGATGGAACCGGACACCAGTGTATTTCTGCACAGCGCTCGCACTGTACCAATCCGTCTGCTGCAGCAGAGCTCTCAAGTTTCCTGGGTCCATATGAGTCACTCGTCCAGTTCAGGTTTTTGCTGTGCATTCTGGAACTTGCAGTAATTTCATAAATTTTATGAAATAAAAACAAGTCCCAACACAGAAAGAAAAAAAAAACTGGAGTAGATCATCTACTTGGGCATTTTATTATTTTTTTAATTAAATTTTGTAGCCATGGCATGGTAACAGCGGTGGGTCCGTCGCCAGTGTGAATCACCCAGAGAAGGTACCACTGACGTGTGCTTGGGGCCAGGGCTGGCTTTAGTGCTGGTTGCAACCTGTGTGACCATGTTGGTTGGCTTCCCCCCTCCCCCCCATTACCACCTCCACCACGGATTCTCTTACTAGCACCCTTTAACAATGACCAAGTCTCCATAACCACTCTCTCTCAGATGCATTGAGTTAGTTATATAGCACCACTCATACCAGTGTAGGGTGTCAGAGTACTTTGCATCACACACACATTACACAGAGAGAATCAATCATACACTTTTAAATCAGTGTATAGGAAATGTTACATAAGCCAAAGGGCTAAGGGCCATATGTATGAAGGCAATTTTGTGATCACAAATGCTGAAATTCGCAGAATTTTGGCGTTTGCGATCGCAAAATAGTTGAGTGGCATGTATGAAATCAAAATAGCCTTGCAAAATAAGGAATTGCAAATTTGCGATTCCCTTTTTTGCGATTGCATGTAAGGAATTGCAAATTGCGATTACTTAAATGCAATGTATGAGGTCCAGAAAAAGTGCAATTTGGCCATAAGGAATCGCAAATTATCACCAACTTCAAGTTGGTGGTAATTTGCGATTCCTTCGAAAAATTCCCTTTTTTGCAATTTTTCAAAGTGTCATGTGGCGCACATACATGCCCTTAGGGCATGTATGTGCGCCACAAGGGCACACATGCACATTTCAGGGGTGCAACAGGGTGTACCTTTGACACCCTGGCACCCTTGAAATTGCACTCTCAATTTGCGATTCTCTAATCTCAAATTGAGAATGTCTTCCCAGCCCATAGGAATGAATGGGGAGGTATTCCTTAATCGTGAATTGCAATTTGCAATTTGCAATTAAGGAATATGTAGGATTCGCAAAACTCTTGTTACCAGGGGCGGATCGACCCCCTCTGCCCCACCCCTCCCCCCTCCCTCCGCTTGTTACGCCACTGCAAGGAAAGTTTGATGGCAAAAGCAGAAGAAGAGTGCAAGCGTCAAGAGCAGATAGGAAAGAGTGAATAGGAAGAGAGTCAACATAGAATAAAGGTGGCATGTGAAAGTAAAGAGAGAGAGAGAGAAATACAAGTTAAACAGACTGGGAAGACAAAGAGAGGGACAAACAAAACAGGTGATCTTAGCACTACCAAGGAGCCCAAACCGGCTCCAAACACGTTACCTCTCCCAGTCTCCCAAACTGACCATCTCTCTACGGCTGTGGAATGTATTCACATCTGGCAGATGTTTTGCAGGCTGCCTGCTCCTCGCCAGGGTGTTACGTGATGTTTCCTGTGCACTGTTTGCAGCGGCAGCCGGGCTGATGGTCGTGTTTGATAACCCTGGCTGTGTCCGTGTGTCAGACAAACTTCTGAAAGTTCACAATCTCGTTCTGTAAACAGTTTATCCCATCAAGTTGTATTCTGGTGCTTGTAGTCCTGTTCATCTCAACTTCAATTTTCCTGGTCAGGCCCCTACTAGTTCAAAGCTCTTCACTACCCTTTCATCATCACTCCTCTCATCACAGTCCTCACAACCGAAGTTCTGTATTTCGAGAGCGTGTTTGCTCCTCTGATAGTTGTTGCGCACATGAGGGATATGGTAGGGTTCCAAGAAAACCCTCAACAGCTGGACGGAATTTCCGATTTTTTTTGCGGTAATACCATTTAGAACAATCTGATGACAATTTTACTAAGGTTCCAAAGCTTAATACCATTTTGGCCATTATGACGTCACATTCTTTTGGGCACTGGAGGAATCGTCTCTTCTAGATGCTGTGGACAGAAAGGTGGGGAGTGCCACCAAAAGAGGATGTTCAGCAACACTTTTTGTTTTGAGAGCAAACACTTATGTCGTTGTTGCATGTGCCTCGCAGGCATTGTTGGAAGACTTGCATGCATTGTTTGACTGTTTGCAGGAAGGTAAAGAGCCCGCGGGGATTCTCATAAGGATGGAACTTCTGGCCCAATTTCATTCAGTTACTGCTTTTGTCTCTTAATGGGTGGCAGCAACATCAACTGGGGCATCTATAGCTGGTAGGGGGCTACTGTGGCTAACGCTCTGAAATGTGGAACAGTCACAAAAGGTCTTTAATTCACGGTCTTCTGTTCATGGGGGATACATTGTTTGACCCCCAACTGGATAAAGAGGTAAAAAAAAGAAATCAACTGAGGAGAAAAAACGTCCTTTTCCATTTTGAGCCACTTCTACAAAGAAACATTTTTTTGAAAGAAAGTCCGTTGTTCAAACGCTACAGGAGAAGAAACATCCCTTATGGGGGAGGGCTGGAGGTTTCGGGGGCTGTGATCATCTAAAAATCTCGACCACAGTCTGGCACAGTCGAGACAAGACAATAAATACTGCTTATTCAGAGAGGTCAGTGGGAGCCCGTCTGACAAAATACTACGCCGAGTGGGCTTGCCTCACGGAAGATTAAAAAGTGCCGGATGTCATAGAAAATGGTTATTCCATAGACTTTTCAAGTTATTTCCAGAGCATCACTTTAAAACTACTCCATACCCAGAAGCCCAGCCAAATGGCAAGCAATGGAGTTGGCTGTACAAACTGTATTACTGAAGGGTGCCATAGTTCTTGTACCAGATTGGCAGAGGGGGTGTGGGGTTATTCATTAGTATTTCTAGTACCAAAGCCAGGAAGAAAGTATAGACCAGTTCTGGACCTGAAGTGGTTCAACTAGTTTGTTCAGTACACACCCCTCAGAATGTTGACTCTTTTGAGGGATAAGGGAGAGCAAAGAGTGTTGGAAGAGTAATAGCTGATCCAATGCGGGAAGGCATTATTACATTCAAGAGAAATGAAGCTTGAGTTCTTAACACCATTTTGGCCGGAAAAAGATGCTACAAGGAGGATGGAGCGAGAGAACCTGAAGATCGCTCCCATGGCATGCCAATGTTATCACAAACAGACAGACTGTTTCAAGGGTGAATAGGCTCAATGGAAAACCATGGCTCAAAATGGGTACACACAAGGAAAGTAAGGGTTACATTCACGTCCCACTATAGTATCACAAACAGCTTTATGAAAACATATTTGGCAAACCTTTTAGAAAACGCATTACAAGGGGTGATTTGAACGAGGACGGCTGAAGAGGTGCCAATGATACACAAAGAAGTCATTCGAACATCAGAAAATATAAGTTTATTATAACATAAGGAGGAGCCAAGGTGCCGAAGATTCAGCCTCTAGGGAATCTAAACCGTAACTGCTAAAGTGGTGGTTTGATGCAATGGAGAAGGAATGTGACGCGTGAGCTTGAAACAACAGATAACATTTGCAAATGGAAACCATACACAAGACACTGTTGTGAGGCACAGAATGTAAAGGGGAACACAGCAGAAGCATGAACACTAATAAAGGACTACAAGGAGAATCATTATGCTAGCACTCCACCATCTTCACCTTTATAATGAATATATAGAAGCGTTTCAGTGCATGCAAACATCCTTATACTTCGCAGAAATGGAAACATTGCGAGAGCTCCTACTATCTCTAACTGGTTCGGTATCACTATCGGGCTCATCGTGATGCAAGGCCAGACTTTCACTTAAAACACCTGTTGAAGTAGACTAAGTGAGGTCCACGTCTGTACTTGATTCAGAATTATGGGTTAAATAAGAAGTTTGAGACAACTCTGAGAAACGATTATTGCCTTCCAAGACAAACCAATCCTCGCTGTTTTGATCTTTGTGCTCACAAATGTTGTAAGCTTGTTCACGAGTCAGACTGACAAGAGCCCTCTTACTCCGCCAGCCTCTGTCATTCAGGAGAGCTGAACCACTTGAAAATTTGGTAATTTGAACTGGGCCAGAAAAATCAGAATCTCCTTTTTTGGCCCTAGTAGGTCATCTGACCAAAACCCAATCATTCACCATAAATTCAACGCTCTTTACACCATGTGTACTGCCGTAATATATTGTATGCTTTGTTTGAGTCACATCATCCTTTTCTTTCACCAATTTTGCTATACCACACTGACAGGACTTATCTTTAGGTATGCTGTCCTTTAACCTATCTGGGCAAACGTTAGCCATGGGTTTCCTTTTCCTTTACAGACAAAAAGGAGAGCCACTGGTCGTAGGATGTGGAGTGAGATGGTATTCACATTTCTTTTGCCTAAAAAATCTGCAACAGGAACCCAGCTAGTCAAAGCAGAATGTATACCCTCTCTCAGGAATCTGTTTATTCTTTCCACCAGACCATTTGAGGTCGGCAAGTAGAATGCCACCCTCAAATATCTGATGTGATGGTTTTGAACACATTTCTTAATCTGAGAAAAGACAAAGCAAGTCCCGTTGTTAATGACCAAATTCTTAGGTGGTCCTTCCTTTTGAAAAATCTTGCTTAGAAATTTTATAACAAATGAAGTATTTGCAGCTGGTTCAAAATCAAATAACACCCATTTTGAAAAATATTCTACCAGAACCAGTAAAAATTTCCTGTCTGAGGGTAGTAAATCAAATGCCTCTGCAAAGTCAGTGTTTCTCAGGAAAGGGAACTGTGTGTAAAGGAGCCACACGACATTCATGTAGCACCTAACTAGATAAAAGGTCAGTGTCAGACCCATTATGTAGAACAATGTTAGGACAGATGTAGGTAAACGGTTGTGTAATTACCTAGGCCTATATTGGGGTACATTGGGGTTCATAACAATGTCCTGTTCCTTTTCTGTGGGAGCTTTTTGTTAAGGCAAACATTAATAGAATCTGGAACTTCTACAGTGTTCACAAGTTGTGGATTGACGTCGGCTGAAATGCATTTACTCAATATAATAGAACGTTCTATAGCTTTAGCCATAGCCAATACCTCCCCAAAGTGGGATCATGGAAGGAAAGTAAATGTTCCTGTATTTTTCTAGAGTTGTGTCCAAAAACAAATGGATCCATGATGTCTAGATCCAAACTTGCATTTCGCACCAAGACGTCTGAGTACAGAAACATACATCTCAATAGATTCTTCCTGAGACTGCTTCCTTTTGTTAAATGTAAATCTTTCTAGTAGGATGCTGGGTTGTTCAATACATTTTTTAACCTTGTCATAGCCTCCATATATTCATTCCAATGATCACAGTCTTCAGATGGTGTGTAAACATGTAGATTGCCAAAAATCTGTTGAGCTTCCATACCTAAATTACTATAAAGAATAGCTTACTTTCTTTTTGGTGTGAACTTTTCTGCATCAATAGCCACCAAATAATTTTCAATAGAGTTGTACCATTTTTCCCATAGCTGAGGTGGTTTACCTGGATTTTGAAGAAATGGCTGGATCTGGACAAATTGTTGAATGCCAGACATAATGTAGCTGAAATAGGAATAATTAAACATTACCTTAAACGGAGTCACTTATCCTTGTCTAGTTGTATAGATTGCAAGTAAATGTGGTCTGATGGTTGGTCCAGTTGTGTTGCATAGGAAAACTGATTGAACTAGATAAGAGATGGTAAATGGAGAAATGATGCCCAATGCAAGGTGGCCGCTATATTGAGTTGATGCAGCATGTCTGTGCACGTTCAAAACGCCAGGTGAAGAAGAGTAGATGTGTATGGACAGCGTTATAGGCAATACATAAAGAACAGGGTCAGGAAAAGTCAAAAAGGCCCAATCACACCAAAAACTCATGACAGCTCCGGTCTGGCGAGAGCCCAATGCCTTGCACAATGAACGTCTGGGAGTAATTTGTAATTTATATTTATATAGCGCATTATCACCAACGGTCTCTAAGCGCTTGCTTTGGGAACCCGTCCTGGTTTTTCCCTGTGAGATAACCCGTACTGGGCATCCCCAAGGTGAAAGCCAGGCATCCCGCTGCGGGGGGCCATAGTGGAGATTAAGCAAGCTATTGCCCGGAGCTGCAGAGTGTGCAAAGTGTGAACCCGTGATTCGAGCAGGCACCGAAGCGAGAATTATCGAGTCCGTGGACATTTTTGGGCTCAAGACCCTGTTGCGTCAGGAATTGAACCCTGGTCCCGGGTCTGACCTCTGCTTCATGGTCTGCCTCTTCTAACCATTGAGCCACACTCAATGCAGAGGTCTGCGCTCAGGCGAAGTGCCACGCAGCGGGGCAGTGAGCCAAAGTTGTAGAAAACCAGGAATATGGGTTAAATTAGATGATGGGCTCCTGCTGGTTTATCACTCATCGCCAAATATGTAGAGGCACCAATGATACACCAAGGAGGCATTCAAACATCAGAAAAGTTTTGTTTATTAGAACATAAGCAGGAGCCTCCAGGGAATCCTAATCGTAGCTTCCAAAGTGGGGGTTTGATCAATGGAGAAGGAATGCGGTGTGTGAGCTTGCAACAACAGATAACATTTACAAATGTAAACCATACACAAAATACTGTCGCGAGGCACAGAATGTAAAGGGAACACGGATGAAGCATGAACACTAATAAAGGACTACAAGGAGAATCACTATGCTACCACTATAACAGATTATCCAGTAAACATAAAAAGAGCGAAAGGGCTGACAAGTAACCTTTAACAGTGACCACAGCAAGACCTTGTCTGGCCAAATACAAAATAAAACCAGTAGGGACTATTTGCTGTGTGCAGCCCCAACCCACAAATTTATCTCAGCGCCTAGCATACACTTATTTTGTGAATGGACCCTGGCTGCCAGTATTACATTAATAATTTGGGAGGAAGGTCAAAGGAGGTCAACTGCCACTGTTCAATCTCCAGGTATAGAGGTGCAGGTTGCACAGGTCTGGGTGGAATAGCATGCCTTGCTGCTGCAACAGAAGATTCTCCTAAAGCAGCAGTCTGATCAGAGGAGAGATGCTATGGCCCAGAATTTCTGGGTACCACACTGTCCTGGCCAAATATGGAGACACTTAGATAACTTGGGACTGGTCATTCTTGATCTTTTTCAGAACTCAAGGCAGAGAGGTAGCACCTGGAAGGCATAAAGGAGTAATGTGCTCCACTGCATGTGTAATGTGTCTCTGAGGTAGAGCTTCTTGAGAAATCCAGTGCGCAAAGTGTTAACACTGCATATTCTTGGCTGTGGGAAAGACCTCAAGCCTGGGTTGTCCTCATTGCTGAAAAATGCCCTGCACCCCCTACAGGTGTAATCACGATTTATGACCCACTAAGTGTTGGAGGCTGAGATGGTCTGCCCTGGTGTTTAAAGATTCTGGAAAGTGGTATGCTGCCAGGGAAATGCCCTGACTGCTCAGCCAATTCCAGAGGTACAGATCCTCCTAACACAGGACCCAAGACTCAAATCCGCTCTGCTTGTTGCAGTACCACATGATGGTGGTATTGTACATGAGAGCCTACACCAGCCTCCCCTGATGGGCGGCAGAAAGGGCTGCAATACCAAGGAAATCACCCACAATGCCAATAGATTTATGTAGAGGTAGAACTCTATCTAATAGATACAGCGCATTCCTGTCCGTTTCACTTGTGCTGGCGCACAATGGGCTGCCATAAGCCAACGCAGGCCCCTTTGCACCACTGTGCAAGGGTGCCTGCATTGCTAGATTATTATTTTTGTGCAGGAAGGGAAAACTTGCTGCACAAAAACAATCATAAGAGGCTTTATCCTCTTTCAATGTGTGCTGCAGAATACAGCAAACATAGAAAGAGGAAAAACGAGGAGAAATAAATATATTCCTCCTCGTTTTGACTCCCTTGTGCCACCCCTAGGGGGCTGTAATTTTTTGGCGCTGCCTCAGACTTACGATTTCTTGTAAATCTTGGGCAGTGTCAAAAAGCCATGGATTTTGCTGGGAACACCCCCAGTAACACCCATGGAACGCCCCTTTCACGCAGTTTTCTGCGTGAAAGGGGTACATATTTATAAGGCCATGAAAAGCCAACTACCATGGCATTACATGGACTTATATATATGCTGTGGCACATTGCACCACCGGAACATCAAAAATGTGATGTTCCGGTAGGTCAAAAGTGACGGTAGGGCCTCATAAATGACCCATTCAGAATTTGCTGTGCCACATTAAGAATGGGCATGGCTTGGGTTGAGACGGAGCTGGCTCAGAGTCAGAGACCATGCTAGGTTTTGGCTCCTCCTCCTGTACTGGCAGTATCCACGCTGGCATCGATGTTCAAGGGAACAATGCAGATTTCGGCACCAGACCCGAAGTTGGCACCAACACTGGTGCGGAACCTAAAGCGGGTTAAAGAGGCTCAGATGGTCTATCAAAAAATTCAGACCGAGCAGATGCAAGTAATACTGGTTGCCTCATTTAGCCATATCTATAGAGGTGTCTGCTGATGAATCAGTTAGTGAAGGGTCAGTAGCTTCAGCTTTCATTACATCATCCACCCCTTCAGTTTTCAAGTCAACCTCTAAGTCAACTGAGAACGTTGCATTTCACAGCATGGACATTGAGCAGTTGGCCATACAGCAGTTAGGCTACTTTAAAGAAGTGCCAATTGATATGTAGGCCTGTAAAAAGCCTTCAATGTGTTTGACTTACTCTACCATTGGGGGCAATTTGAAAATTAGTGTCAAGATAAAGGGTTTAAAGCAATGTCATTTGATCAGTTCCACACATCAGACATCTTAAGACATGGCTTCTTATTTGGATTCTTCCTCTTTACACTGTCAGCTCAGTGGGCAGCAGTTACATGCTTCAGAACATCTGGGGAATTTCTAAGTTAATTTCATAGCTTTCAAATTGTTGAAAATCTTTAGATTGAGAAGGCTGCTAGACTAAACCCTTGCCACCAGCGGGGACTTAGCTGTGGTTCTTTAAGAAGTGAAGCAGAAACCATTTGAGCCTTTGGATATGTAGACATATAGCCATAACTTTGGCAAAAAAATTATGCAAGCTGTGTCCTTTAGAGATCAATTATCCCTTTCCAAAATGTCTGCCTGATTAGATGGTTTTAAGATCTGATCATAAGTTTAGGCTGAAAGTCCAAAAGCAATTTCCTTGTTCACAGGGAATTCTTATACTCGTGATCAAAATTATTCAGAAGTGCATATTCTGGAGTCATTAGAGATAAAAAGGACATTATTGATTTATGTAGGAGAAATCAAGGAGTTCTGCTTCTCTTGTGCTTTTTTACAGCATACTGTACCACAAATGAAGGAAAAGGTGATAACAGAGACCTAGACCCTGAATAGTGAGTAAAACAGATCATCTCACATGCCTATATATCAGCAGGTTGTGTGGTCCTTGAGATATTACAAGGTCACTCTACCAGAACAGTAGCCACCTCCTGGGCCGAATCAGCTGAGGTTTCCCTACAGGAGATATGTAGGGCAGCCACTTGGTCCATACCTAGCAGTGTCATATAACACGATAGGTTAGAGTTGAATAGGATGACTCGTTACATTTTAGTGTGGAAGAGCTGATGGCTGCAATGATGTAAATGTATCCAGATAACGAAGAGAAATGAGTGGTTAAATAAAAGCTATGAAATGTTTTTACTTTTTTTCTCAATTGTGATTCCTGGAATAAGGAGCGACTTATTACTTAGGATAATCTTCATTAATCCGAATCAAGAACTCCTTGTGCCAAGGTGCATCTCTACCCTCCCTTCAACGGAAGACACTGCTAAATGTTTGCTTGTAAAGGTAGGATGTGCGAACAGGAGAGAGGGGCCATGCTGGGATGTTCAAAGTAGAAACAGAACTATCTAAACACCAAAAGAAAGGGCTGTCTGAGGGCAGAGCTCAGCTGTGATGCCTGGGGCTAGGAGCAAATGATTCGCAGTAATGAAGATTACTGTAAGTAATAAATTAATTCATCTGTCCTTTTAATATGATATCCCACTTTTCTAAAACCTCGGCTTACTCTACCACCCCTACTGAGAGCACACTTTCCTCCATGATAACCCCTTCCCTACTGAGTCTACCATCAAGCTGATCAGCCTGGACATCCAGTGCTTCTTGTTTGCATACCCTGAGTGTGGAACTCTCCCCAGTTTAACATCAACCTGAATAATAACTAAGCCTCTTTCCTTAAAGTTACCAAAACTGATCTGTTTTTTAGATTCCTTTTTCCATGCTTTTCGGCACTGTCCTTTTCGTCATGCCATGATGCCTCTTGTGTACGCGTGCTTTATAAATACCCTCATATTTTCATTGTTAATTTGGAATTACAAGTAGGCCTGTGCGAAATTTTTGTAGGACGTGAAGCAAAAAATGTGAAGCCAATGCAAAGCCCTCTTGACTCTTTTTTTGCCAGTAAAGGTACATGATCTGCCATCATTGAAGAAGGTGAAGATGAGAACGTGCTGATGCTAGGAATTAGGTAGGAGATTGCCCGAAGTCCCCCAGTGTGAGCATGAGTCTCCTCATCAGAAGGTATCAAGCTGTCACTTGCGGGGTGTCAGCATCCCTGTACATTCCTGCTTTTTAATTTAGTTTTTGATTCTTGTCCTACCGAACTTTTATTGAAACAGCATCACCGAGTGCCAAAATGGAAAGAGAAAACCGTAACTGGGTGAACTACTAACACCCAAAGTAGGACAGATTGAAATCTCCAACCTAGGTACCGATTATCGACGGATCTATGGGAGTGGAATGTTGGCCGGAAGAGTTTCAAGATGACCACACCCTCCAGCAAGTGGTTTCCGTCTGTACTCCACCAGGTTCTGCATTGAGAGAAGACAGTCAGTGACTAGAAGGCATCAGAACTCTCATCCCAAGATCCCACGGATTTTGGACATTCTAAGGACCATGGTTGAAGAATCCAGAGTTCATCACACTACATCTCAACATTCATGGATTTCTGCTTCTAGTGGCCATTTGCAGCCTTGAAATTATCCAAAAGCTCTGTTCTGAAAATTACATAACCTCCTATTCTCAGTGTCCTCTGAGGAGTGAAGAATTACATGCGGTGTTTCCTGGCAGGGAGTTCCAGATGTTTCAGAATTTACTGCACGTTTTCCCCGGTACTCTTCAGCAAGGTTGACCTGACAAAACTTGCCAGGGGGTTATTGTTTGGGTGCTGTAAATACCACATTCCAATCTGATACCTCAGAAATCCGATCCCTGGGCAAGGGCCTGTTTTTGCAGAGGCCGCCGCACCCCCCGTAGGGGGGGGGAGGCTTGAAGGCCGGCGCCATAATCCTCGTGGTGCCACCAGCGGGGTAAACTGGTTCTGGGCGCCTTGATGCGCCCAGGAACCAGCGGAAGCGGGGTGCGCACCAGCCACCCGACCGGAAGTGACCTCTTGACCTGGGTGCCCCCAGAGGGCGCCCAATGGTCAACCTGGCGTTATTTGAACCCCCCAATCAGGGGGACTCACCTGAGGCCTTCATGGAGGGCCCAAGAGGATTTAAGCGACGCCGCCCTCCCAGCAGAAGCACAACCCCTTCGAGGAGCTGGGAGAACGGCGCGACAGCAACAACGACTGAAGGGAAGGAGTCGACGCGGCGGAGGACGTAGCTGAAGAAGGCGAGGCCCCGTCGGAGGTCCAGGTCATCGTCGCCGAGGACACCTCGTGGAGTACGGCGCGCCGTGCCAGCTCCCCCGAAGCAAAAATTAGCGCGAAGGTTTCGAAGGCGCCAGATCGCATCAGGTAAAGCGGCAGCAAGCTCAGAGCCCGGGGTGAGCACACGCATTTGGCTGTGCCCCGCCGACGGCCTGACGCGAGAAACCAAGAAGCCACACAAAAGTGCGCAGAGACTCACAACATGTCGGAAGGCCAGCCAGACGAGATGGCAGAGGTACTGAAGAAGATCCGCGAATTATCGGCCATCCACGGTGATGACTGGCTCCACCCTCACTTGGGTAAAGGGAAGGAGAACAGACCAGTGGACCAGGCAGACGAAGAACCAGGGCCTTCCGCACCCAAGAAGCCCAAAAGCACGCCGATGAAAAGAACATCGAAGAGGAACCCTCCGAGGAAAGTACGTCAGAAACCTCTTCCGTCGAGACGGGAGGGCGGCGACCAGGGCGAGACGACCGGCAAAAAGAAAAAGGGTGAGCATATTAGCAACATCGTAAAAGAATGCTTGAAATCGCTGGCGCCGGGGTTACTTAATGGCACAGGGCAAGTACTAGCAGGGCCTAGGGAGCAGCGCGCAGAAGAAGCGGCAGGTCTGACTTGGCAGATGGTCGACCCGGGGTGGGCCCGGCAGACAAGAGTGCAAGAGCAGGTAGGCTTGTCCGCCCAGGGTGAACAAATTTCCCCGCTACCCGGCCGGACGGCAGGGCGCAAATGGTAGCGAGCTGGGGACCTAAATCCCGACAGGTAAGCTCCCCTCCGCAACACGCAGAAGGCGTGGGCAACCAACCACTGGAGCACCAAGAGACTGGCAACAAACTGGTTTGTGTACAAGTCCCATTTTCGAACTAAGGAGGGCACAAAAAGACTGACACCTGTTATCACAAGATGGTGTCATAATTTGTAAATATGACATGTATGATTGATGATTACTGTTCGCAAAATGGAAGATTGCTTAAAACCAGTTTGTGTTATTAATATGTCTTTGGTTATTAATAAACTGCGGCCAACAACGACCACCACTAATACCAGTATTGTTGGCTGACATTATTTCCCACCATTGGCAACAGCAGGATGCGGGGGGCCGGTAAGTGTGTATGCTTGGGTCTCCACAGAATAGGCACATGCGAGGGTTATTACAATTTACCTCAGCTGTCGCTTATTGGCTCGTTTGCGAGCAAAACTAAATCCAGACATAACAATTCTGGGATCAATAGAATTGTCCCTAGCCTTATAGGTTTCCTTCTCTAAATGGAGAATAATTTGCAGGAACGTATCTCTCCACGTATTACACATTTATGTGTGTAGAATTGCTGCCAGTATTCTTTGTAATGGGGCATGGTTTTACTGGGCTGTAAACCGCATCACAAACAAGTATTACTTCACTTGTAAAGGAGTATTACTACATCATTCTGCACATTCCTGCATATTTTTGCTGTAAAAGCGGGAGTCTAAATCATTTAATAAATGTTTTTTAAATGTTTTTAAAATGTGTTTCTTGATTCTAAGTGCCCCATTATAACTTGCAAGTTAATTCAGATGTCCTAACACCCGAGATCTTGACCTTTTCTGAATTCAACCAATCAAGATTCTAGAAACACTTCTTCAAGCCACAGGTCAATGCAGCATTTTCTCAAGACAGCTTCAAATGAAGCCGTTTTTTCTCCAAACCTCCAAATCTTAGTTGTGTTGGTCAAACAAATATTGCTTTCAGCCAAAGCTGATATGTGCAGTTGTTTGTGCATTGATTTTACAGAGAAATTGATCATAAGTACTAATTTTACTAAACATTGTAGCCAGCCATAGAAAGAACCTGTGTTGAAGAGACAGCGCTCCGATGAAGGTTGTACTTCCTATATGTGATGTACAAAAGAGTTCATAGACAATTCCTGTCTTTCTGAAAGAGCAGCTGAAATAACTTACCTAACAGGCAGCTCAGTGTAACCTTGTGAAAACCTGTAATTTAAATACAAGACTGTTATATGTACCTTTGACTGTGGCTGGGGTAATGGTAATGCTAGTATTCACTTTCAGAATTATCGAACGTGTTATTCTACATTGGAGAGTTTATTTTTAATCCGGGGTCAGCTGGATTGTAGTGCCTGACTTTGGGCTGTCACGATTCCTTGCTCCAAGAGATATACTCACTCCAACACCCAGAGATGTCTACTTTTTCAGCCCAGCATGCATTTTTCAAATTCTTCAACTAGTTTTAGGTCTCAGCTAGACAGCGCCTGCGCTGTCTCAGACAGACGTGTTATATATACTTTGTGGGCTTCAGTCCGCCCTTAAGGCATCCCATTTGCTGCCTCCCTAGTTACTCTCATATTCTTTCTCCCCATTTGTCCATGCCATGCATTTGTCATGCCTCTTCCTGTGCTTAGCCCTACCCAAGAGCATGGACCAATTGTACTATCTCTCCACTGCTTTCATTGTGGGATCTGTTTCAGGAGCTACTTTTTTCCTTTATTAAAGAGCACTTAACATGTACAATCTTGTTTTCATTCACTGCTCCAAGCTCCTCTGAAATCAGGGCTGTGAATCTTGTTGTTGTATTGTCTTATTTGCTTAGCATTCAAAGACCAAGGTCAAACGCGCAACACTGTTTTCCGAGGGCACCTGTTAACTATTTTACACATGATTGGTGTAAATCAACACTCAGGTCGGGCATTGTTACGATATACTTGTAATTCAGCATGCCCGTGATTGACTTTTAAAACACTTGGCTAAATCACACTTCTATCACTTCAAATTAAAGACCTTATATAGGCTAGTGTTTAAAAATAAAATCAAGTAATGAAAAGCCTTTGTTTAAGCGCCTGTTGTGCAAGTGATCCACACAGATTCATAATTAAATGTAATGTTGCACCAGCAAATCAAAGTTAAATACTTTCAACATATTGCGTTTATTATTTATTTCGAATTGCCAGTGCAACATTACTTTTAATTCTGAGTACATCAAATTTAATTGCAAAACATACGCTTAAACAAAGGCTTTTAAGCGCATGATTTTCCTTTTCTATTCTATTCTTCGGTTTGGTAAAGCGCAACAGCTGCCCCAGCGAAGAGGCGTCCCGGCGCTATGAAGAGTCAAAGAAACCTACCAAGTAGGGAGAAGGGGAGAGCGAAGAGCTAATCAGAGGGGAACAGGAGGGTCTTAATGGCTTTTCGGAAAGTTGGAAGGCTTTCTAGGGAACGGATGTTAGGGGGCAGAGCATTCCAAAGCTTAGGTCCTAAGACCCTAAAGGAGCGGCCTCCGATGCGGCAAAGCTTTGTGCGGGGGACGCTCAAGAGGTACTGGTTGGAGGAGCGCAGATCACGTCCAGGAACGTAGGGAATGAGGAGATTTTGTAGGAGAGTAGGACTTCCCAGTTTAAAAATTTTGAAGATCATGATGAGGGCTTTGAAATGAATTCTGAAGTCAACGGGTAGCCAGTGAAGTTTGCGGATGGTATCTCTGGCTGAGCATCTGCGGGGAAGGCCGACCAAAGCTCTTGCCGCCGCATTTTGCACGCGTTGGAGTCTAGCAATTTCTCCTTTGTTTGCGCCTAGGAGGAGGACATTAGCGTAGTCCAAGCGAGAAAGGATAGTCGCTTGGACGATCAGCTGGCGGACCTTCGGGTCGAAAAAGCCAAGTATAGGGCTGAGATTTCTCAATAAGCCTATACAAGTGGCGGCCACCTTCTTGGTGTGAGTCTGATAGCTGAGTGAGGCGTCCATCCAGACTCCTAGATTTTTTACAAGGGACTTAGGGGGGGGAATGTAACCAAGGGATGACGGCCACCAGTGCTCATTCCAGAGGCTGGTGTTTTTGCCAAGGAGTAGCACTTTTTTTTTTCCAGCGTTCAGTTGTAAATAGTTATCCGTCATCCATTGCGCCACAGCTGCCAGGCCATTTCTGAACCTGGAGGCCGCGATGGAGGGGCTTTCCGTGAGGGTGATGACCAACTGGGGGTCGTCGGCATACAACACTAGCGTCAGCCCCCACTCTTTGGCCACCGCAGCAAGAGGCTGCACGTAAAGGTTGAAAAGTATTATACACATACTTAAATAAACTCTTTCAATTGCAGTGATAGAAGCATGATTTAACTGTATATTTTGGGTGCAATCACAATTAAAAATGTTTCACCAACAAATAAGGGTACAAATAAACTCAATGATTTACCAGTGCAATATTACTTTTAATTCTGATTTACCTTCAAAATACTCACTTAAAAAAAGGCTTTATATTGGTTTCTGGTTGTAATGCTACATTTATTTTTACATTGTGAGATTGTGGTGACCTTTAACTCTACGTATTTTAACTGACTCCATTTTGAATGTACAACATCATTTTTGTTCTCTTACATGATTTTATTTTGTGCCTTCTTGCAGCTTCAGAGTAGGATGTTTTCTTTCTTCTCGGAAGCGAGCAAAACAGCCTTGCTGGAACAGAATGTGTGGGATGTACATTTGAAAGCATGAGTGAAGAACGTACTTCTCTATCTCAGAGTCAAACACGGAGGTTCGCCTGGCTTCCGTCTTGATCTTGAAACAGAATGGGGAATTTCTAGAAGTCGCTCTCTGTGTTAGTAAAAAGTATTAAAGACAAGAAGTTTTGGCACTCATGCAGTAGCTCACTGGTGGGGTGGAAGCACCGTCGCAGGGAAGTTTTTGCTGTCCCACTAAGACTGAAAAGGGCTTCCCAGGCAAGCTGACCAGAATGTTGTGTTCAACTCAAATGGTGATGTATAAGCTGTAAGTTGTATTGCTCTGTGACATTTTCATATTGTGTTTACATGTTCTTTATATTGGAGTCTTTCATTTGACAGTGCTCATTCTTGGCAATTGACAGTGCTTATTTCTTGCATTGGACATCCATTATTAGCTGCTTATATTTTGCTTCCTTGCAAATGTTCCATTATTATCTGCGTATGTTTTTCTCCCTTGCATTTGACTTATGAGTGTTCCCTTATTATTAATATTTGTGTGTATTTTACTATTATCTGTTTGTGTTTTACCTCAGGCATTTGATTACTTGAGAGGGTTTTCTTATTACTTGCTTGTGCGCACATATATATATATATACATTTGCATGTTGTTTTATCTGTTTAATTTTACATCTGGGAAATTCTTTCTGTTAGATAGTGTTGAATTAATAAAACCCCAATCTTTATTTTGAAGCTGCCTTTTGATTTGCCTCATTTTGTGAGTGCTGAGTCTCTTTTTCAGGTGCTTTTCCTGTTTTACTGAGTGCCTCAATTTAGGACTACTGAATTTCTTTTATTTGGGAGTTTAAAGCAAGACACAGGTTTTAGACATGCACTCACATAACGCCTCTATGAAATGCACACAAGTGCAACTTTATATTTACATCATGCCTGTGCATTTGATTTTTAATTGTCACATCCATCAAATTAAATGCTGACCATCACATGGAAACAGCAGTGACAGCGTTATACTTACCAAAATACATTTCCTTAACATACCTTTTATTAATCTCTTTCACGTGATGGAACAAGGAATATATAGTGGAAAGAAACAAACTCAGCAGGAACATATACATTGTTCCATGTATGCAGCGAGACCACAGTAACAAAACACAATTGCTTACATTATGTCAACTAATGTAAATAAGTCAGTGGAAAAATTGGGTTTCTATCTGAGTGAGATCTAGCCCACTAAAAACCAGTTAATAATTTATCTTACACTTGCTTATTGCCACTTTGGTGGCTGAGGAAAATTGTGCCGCTTGTTCGCCCTAAGTTGGCAACGTATGCTCAGACCTTGGTCCCTTGCTCACTTTGCCACTGGATTCAAGCTAGCCTGGCTGATGAGGGGTGTTTTCCCCAAAACTGGTCCCAGGATGCGTGTTCCGGTCCAGGGAAGACCTGGCTTGGCAGTGTGGGCTGGACTGTTCCCATGAGGCACAGGGTCAAGACTGATTTGCATAGGGCTGCTTCTGAACTAGGGTGGCAAAGTGAGCTAAAGAACGATGATGGATTCAGCCCAGATCTGTGACTGGGGTGAGTGGCTGAAAAGTTTCAGAGCTCCGTCCATCATCTCCTTGTGTCTGCTTTATTCACACTAAGTTTGCAGGGTATGCCCAGACGTGGGTCCCTTGCTTACTTTGACATTAGATTCAAGATAGTCTAGCTGATGAGGGATTTTACCCTCCAAACGGTCCGAGGATGCTTGTTTCCGGTCCAGGGATGACCTGGCTTGGCAGTTCAGGCTGAACTATTCCTATTAGGGACAGGGCCAAGACTCATTTGCATATGGCTGGGTCTGACCTGGGGTCGCGAAGTGAGCTGAAGATCAATGATGGACGCATCCCAGATCTGTAATTAGGAGTGAGTGTTTGAAAAGTGTCAGCACTCCGTCCATGGTTTCCTTGTGTTTGCTTTCTTTGCCCTAAGTTGCCGGGGTATGCTCAGACGTGGGTCATTTGCTCACTTTGCCACTGGATTCAAGCTAGCATGGCTGATGAGGGGTGTTACCCCGAAACCGGTCCCAGGATGCTTGTTTTCGGTCCAGGGTAGACCTTGCTCGGCAATTCAGGCTGGTCTGTTCCCATGAGGCATAGGCTCAAGACTGACTTGCAATTGGCGGGTCGAAACTGGGGTGGCGAAGTGAGCTAAAGAACGATGCTGGATTCAACCCAGATCTGTGATTAGGGGTGAGTGTCTGAAAAGTTTCAGTGCTCCATCCATCATCTCCTTGTGTTTGCTTTGTTCATCCTAAATTAGCAGGGTATGCCCAGAGGTGGGTCCCTTGCTCACTTTGCCACTGGATTTAAGGGTCAAGACTGACTTGCATATGGCTGGGTCTGAACTGGGGTGGCGAAGTGAGCTAAAGAACGATGATGGATTCAACCCAGATCTGTGACTCGGGCTGAATGTCTGAAAAGTTTCAGCGCTCCGTCCATCATCTACTTGTGGTTGCTTCTTCCAGTGTCATCTGTGAGTGGTGGTTCAGGTGACCATTTGGAGCTGCCTGGACTATTCCAATCCTTTTTTTTTTGGGCGGGAGGCAACTTGTTGAGTTTATCAAAAAAGCTCTACAGTATCCAGAATGTTGCAATCCAAACTGGCACTTGGCGTGCCCCATCACTCTTCCACCTCCGCTGCTTTGAATTTGCTGCATTGCCTCCCGGTGGTGAAGAATCTCTCTGCTATGTTCATAGAGCCTTGCATCCTACCAGGCCTATCTACCGCAGGAAAAGGTTTGTCCCATATGTCCCTGGTCGTGCCATTCTCTCTACTGGTGCATTCTTATGAGCAATACCTGGATTTAATTGAGCTTGCTTTTTCAGTACCTTTTTCTCTGCAGGAGCTGCTAAACTATGGAATACTCTCCGGGTAACACAGTGTAAAACACATAAAATATTGCATTTCAGAAACATCATGAAGACTTGGCAGTATGGGCAATTGTTCTCTCCAGATATGTTTAATTCAGTCCAGTTCCTCTTCAGCACCATGACACCTGTATGGGTATTAGAGCGATACAAAAGGAAAGGGAGTTAGAGGGAGGAAAAGGCTAAGGCTCACCCTCCAAATACTATATTCAACATTAGGTCTCTGTTACCAGATATCTGAGAGCCTAGCCGGTCACTATAAATCCATTCACAACACTCAATGGGGTTGGTCTGGATGGTATAGTAGATAGAAAAGGAGAAATTGCTCTTTTTCTAGGTGTCCCCTCACTCACCAGAGTTGCCCCGTGGTGACATGCTTCATCATTGGGGCCATCCCAGTCCTCTACGGGCTGGGGCGTGCTGCGACTTGCGAATTACGTGGGAGCACTTATAATTGACTATGTGTGGTGTGATAGTGGAGTGGACTAAGTGATGTGTTTAAAAATACCTGCCCAGTAGGTTTTCAATAGACTTTATTCTTGCCTCTAGGTGGTAATATTAAAAATGGGGTGGAAAAATAGGGGTCCCTAAACGTAATGTGTTAAGGTGTACCTATCAACTCCTGTCAACATGTTTCGTGCATACCCCAAGCACTTCTTCGGGACTACACAGGGACCAGCCCTGTGTTCGCCACTCCTTAGCTCTGCAATGAGTTATTTTTAATCAAATAAATGCTGCAATCTATAATTAGTGCATGCAATAATACCTACGTATTTATTCCAAACACGTGGTTCCTGTAAAACAAAAGACAACTTGAAAAGTCAAGGGGTGTTACCCCCCAAACATAGCACACATAGCACATATTTTTTGGATTGCACGTGAAAAACGTGATTACATTTCCCGTGGTCCTCAACAGGACATTTTTCTATGTAAAAACGTGATAGTTTTCATGCACAAAGAGTGGTAGTTCTCATGCATCAAAACGTGATAAAACACCTTACTGTGACACAACTAAACATTCATCTTGCACGCACACTCATACATATTTACATACATGTAGTGGGACCTAACTGTGCCCCATGGACTCGGAGGGGTTCAGTATCCCAGCAATTCCAAGAGAGGTAGGAGAAATGGTACATCGTAAATTACATCCACTGGTTTTGTTTTTTCGATCTGTTAGGCTCTGCAATGGTTATTTAACCCGCAAGATCGAAGAATGAAGGCCCTTCGTTTGCCCGATTTTATTCGCACACACTTACTTGCTCACAGAATACCTCCCTCTTGCAGACACCTACTAGCGTCCCTCCGGTCCGGATGTTATTTGACCGGGGGCCATACTAATCCAAAAATATTGCCCTTTCAAATGAGTGAAAAATACACCATACACCTAAGATGGCCGCCTGATTTACAATATTCCAATCATCGGCCTTTGTACACCTAAATATATAATTTTGTAAAAAATTGCGGCAAATTAGTTGATAATAACAATGGTTGACGGGAATATACCTTAAATTAAATTTTAAGTATAGCGACCATCCTAATCCAACAATATTGACCTTTTTAAACGAGTGAAAAGTACACCATACACCTAAGATGGCCGCCAGTCGCGATCATTCCAAACAAGCGACACGCACCAGCTCTTTACTGAGCGTGGCGCGCAATGCGGAAGTAACCGGGCGATTGAAGGTCCTTAAATACAAACCCGGTGCCCCCGGTCAAATAACATCCGGACCAGAGGGACGCTAGTAGGTGTCTGCAAGAGGGAGGTATTCTGTGAGCAAGTAAGTGTGTGCGAATAAAAACGGGCAAATGAAGAGCCTTCATTCTTCGATCTTGCGGGTTAAATAACCATCGCAGAGCCTAACAGATCGAAAAAACAAAACCAGTGGATGTAATTTACGATGTACCATTTCTCCTACCTCTCTTAGAATTGCTGGGATACTGAACCCCTCCGAGTCCATGGGGCACAGTTAGGTCCCACTACATGTATGTAAATATGTAGGAGTGTGTGTGCAAGATGAATGTTTGGTTGTGTCACAGTAAGGTGTTTTATCACGTTTTGATGCATGAGAACTACCACTCTTTGTGCATGAAAACAATCACGTTTTTACATAGAAAAATGTCCTGTTGAGGACCACGGGAAATGTAATCACGTTTTCCACGTGCAATCCAAAAAATATGTGCTATGTGTGCTATGTTTAGGGGTAACACCCCTTGACTTTTCAAGTTGTCTTTTGTTTTACAGGAACCACGTGTTTGGAATAAATACGTAGGTATTATTGCATGCACTAATTATAGATTGCAGCATTTATTTGATTAAAAATAACTCATTGCAGAGCTAAGGAGTGGTGAACACAGGGCTGGTCCCTGTGTAGTCCCGAAGAAGTGCTTGGGGTATGCACGAAACATGTTGACAGGAGTTGATAGGTACACCTTAACACATTACATTTAGGAACCCCTATTTTTTCACCCCATTTTTAATATTACCACCTAGCGGCAAGAATAAAGTATATTGAAAACCTACTGGGCAGGTATTTTTAAACACATCACTTAGTCCACTCCACTATCACACCCGCACCACACATAGTCAATTATAAGTGCTCCTACGTAATTCGCAAGTCTCAGCACGCCCCAGCCCGTAGAGGACTGGGATGGCCCCAATGATGAAGCATGTCACCACGGGGCAACCCTGGTGAGTGAGGGGACACCTAGAAAAAGAGCAATTTCTCCTTTTCTATCTACTATACCATCCAGACCAACCCCATTGAGTGTTGTGAATGGATTTACAGTGACCGGCTAGGCTCTCAGGTATCTGGTAACAGAGACCTAATGTTGGGTATTAGAGCGCTCAATACAACTTTTAGCATACCTTCAGCTACTGTACCAGTACTGGAAAATAAGACCGCTGGGTGCCTTAATCCACTGAGATATCTCACCAAATGATATTCTTGGTCAGCGATCTAGCCATTTAGACAGCTCAGTGGGTTACACGTTTTACTGTAGAAGTCAGTGAGCAATCTAATGGTCACACGTCCATATTTCATTGTTGCCATCTCAGCTTTTCAGTCTCCAAATTTAGATAAAACTGCTTCCAATGAGTTTGGTAATTAAAAACCTATTTTTTACCGTGCTACTAAAATGCAAGCTGGGGTCAAAGTTATGTACGTCAATATATATTTTGTTTAAACAAATGTGATATCCCTACTGGCAGCCATTCCAGGCCACCGCCACCTGCCTGAGCTTGGCATTGGCCCCTAGAGAAGGAACAGTGTGGTTGGCGAGTACAGCACAGTATACTAGAGGTGTGAGAGGCATCCCTCTCCTCTCTTGTCAACGAGTCACCCTTCTTCTTCCTAATCTTTCCCTTTTCTATTTAGCACCACTTGGAAGGCAAAGGCTGGTGTGTGATTTGACATCAAATATACACCCATTTAAAAAGTGATATTTTTAAGTGTCACTTCATCTGGGTGTACAATGCTGTGTCCAACTACCATATTACACTGTATGCACTCTCATTGGCTCCTATCCCAGTAATAACCAAAGAAAGCAAAATGTCATAATTCACAAAGAAGGGTGGCTTTGTGGATGTCAGGACCTATTTTCTATCCAAATCCGACCATATTAAGCACCCCTTCCCAAGGGGAATCTTTTGTAATGAGTGGCCATTGGCTATGGAATTGGTGTGAATTTCAGCATTCAGACCCATTTTGAAAGTCACATAGGAACTGGTTTTTACAAAAGCCTGTCAGCAATAGATCTGGTTTGTCTTTTGGTTGTATGCATCAGTTGCTGACATATTAGCACAATGCAGGCCATAAACATACACTATTATTCTGGATTGGTGAGATAGCGGTGGTGTGGAGCAGAGCGGCTATCTACTTATCCGAAGTCCAGCTGATGCGAGTGCCGAAGGAAGCCGTCCCTCCCATTTGACGCACTGAGAAAGACGCTGTCTTTTTTTCCTGCTGAGAAAATCCAGCTCCGGTGTTTCCAGTCACCCTCGCGGGTGACTGGGAGATCGAGTCCTGAGAGCGAGATACAAGACCTCCTCCATTCTAAAAACCAAGGTACGGAGCTGATTACATCCTTAGAGAATTCTTGGGTCCTATACTTGGCAAAAAACTAACTTAACTTAAACTACAGCCCATCTACTCCTTCCCACGTACTAGGCTTAGGTTAGGTACACGGGGGTAGGCGTATTAAGAAGCACCAGTTAAGCACGTTTAGTCAAGCTTTTATCTTTGTATGTAACTGTATATATTTTATACCTTTTAAGTATCATATGGCTCAGAAACCATATCAATGCTTTTACAGTATTATTTCATAATACCCCTTTTACTGTACGCACTTTACTTTGTAACAAGTATTGCAATCATAGCAATTCATTTCTCTTGCATGAGAAAGAAGACTGTTCAATAAATAACACCATTTATTGAAAACGCCTGTCTCTCTATTTCTCTGCACTCTGGTGAAACTAAGTATGCACAATTGACTGAGTGATATAGCTATCTATTGTTTTCACACAACTCTGGAGATATACTCCTTATTCTGGGGGAGCAAAGTTGTCATGTTTATGCGGTTGTCAGAAGCTGAATCCCTTCTTGTCTAATCAGGGAAGTTCACTCCTCCCTGTTCATTCGAGAAAGTTTCTAGTGACCTCTGAGCTAGCTGGCAAACCTAAATTAAGTCTAACATATTCAATAGAGACCTAGTCAACCTCAGTCCTACGTCTAAACTATCGTTTATGTTATTCCAATGCGCAGAGCCTATTGGGAAAATAGGAACTACACTACATGGCGCCCAACGTTTGGTAAGGCGATAATCTAACGCAAGATACTAGAGTAACTCAGTCGTGCTTTTTCACACAGACTCCTTTTCCCGTAAAAACTACAATAGACGTCTGGAGTGGGTGAAAGGTTAATATCCGCCGGAACTTAGTAGGATGAGAATCCTATGTATTAGTTTACGGTATAATCAGCGTTGAAGGATACAGCGTTCCAAAATATTGTGCACCTAATCTTTTGTTTTCCCCAAAAACTTGCTCTGCAAGACACTTTTTCATTAAATAATGTCGCTTAACGGCGACAACAACGAAACCGGTGAAGCCGCAGTAAATGCAAATCAACCGGGTGCAGACCTTACAGGGTTGAATGAAGACGACTGTGATGCAGTAATCATCCCGGCCAACATAAGAAAAACCATAACTATAAAACTTATAGAAAATGGAGTAACATCAAGAGGTGGTACGGTCGTATTTGTGGTAGAGGTACATGAGTTTCGGCAGACAGAGGTATTCTATTCCTGGATACATTTTCCAACAGCAAATGCTTTAACACATGAGTTCCACTTCTACAAAGTAGCGTAATCTCTAGAGGAATACTCTCCTTATGAGGAAGTTGAAATTCCACTGACATACCAAGAGCACCTGCTCTTGTTTAATGGCGCCCTAAATCATCAAAATCACATTACCAGGCTAGGTCCATTAGGTTTCAGTCCAGGGGAAGGTCTCCCCAACGGAGAAATAGACCTCCAGAGAGGGGGGGCAAGTCTCCCCAAAGGGAGCCCACTGGGAAAAGATATAACCTTAGAAATAGGGACAATCTAAGAAAACCTGACAGATATCAAGATAATGATACACGTTCCTCTCGATCTTTTCAGACTTCCTCAAAGAAATCGGAAAGAAGAGGACGGTCAGAACACAAGGAAGAGCACATCAAGTCCAAAGACAAAGAACCTGCTCATCAAAATAAAAATCACAATTTCCCGGAAAGAAGGTAGCAAGTATTAAAATAAAACATGCCGAGAATCCTGAGGACACAACTGAAAAACTGAGAGTGGGCCCAGACAATGCTAGACAGCGCAGCAGAAGTGAGCATAGCTCGCAAGATCCTGATGAATCTTCTGGATGCAGTGGACACAAATGAATACTTTCAAGTGGAAACTGCAGACACCCGAGTGAGCGTGCCCCATAAACTATACGAAATAACATTACGTATAGAGGGAGATAAAACTAGGAAAATAAAAGGTCTCTTTTGGGAGAACCTATCTAAAGGCTATGACATCCTACTGGCATAAAAAGACTGGCCACCAGAGTTTGTCAGGGAGTGCCCACATGGCGAAGAAATGATCATGCCTGCCTTCTCAAATCACATTCCAATACATACAAAAATACACACTTGCTAGAAAATGGGCGGTTGCCCAAGCCCCAGCATTATATAAAAATCATGTAGGATGGGATGAGGATTCTCCTCACCAAAAATCCAGTTAAAAAAATCAACCTACTGCACAGAGGCAGTATCCGGTTAAGCAAGAAGCTAAAAAACAAGTAAAAGAAATTTTAGATCAACTTGAATATCAGGGGGTGATTGAAACATGCACCTCACAAATGAACAATCCTTTGTTTCCTGTCTCCAAGCCAGACGATTTATATCGTCTAGTTTTGGACTATAGACATCTAAACTCCTGCTGTAAAACTTTTGCAGTCCCTTCTATCAAACACACAACATTATACTAGGATATCCTAAAGAAGTCTAGATATCCTAAAGAAAGAAATAGAAACCATGTTAGAAACAGCTAAAAATAATGGAGACATCACAGAAGAAGAGTGTAAGTTCCTCCACAATGAAAGTCCTAAGACACCAGCATTTTACGGGCTGCCTAAAGTCCATAAGAGTTTGGACAACCCTCCTTTAAGACCCATAGTGGCCTCTATTGATTCTCTACTAGATCCACTCAGCAAGTACGCTGACAGATTCTTAAAACCCTTAGTGCAACAACAGAAATCCTATATCAAGGACACATCTGATATGATCACAAAGGTTGAAGGGTTACCCTTTGAGGGAGAATGCGAGTATATGGTGACTCTAGATGTAGAGTCACTATATACAAACATACCCCAACTTGATACAATAGAAGTCATCAAGAAACTTCTAGAAGAAACTGAAATTACAGGAGGTAGTAAGGAACTTATAGTTAAATGTGTATCAATGGTGCTCCTTAATAACATCTTCTTGTTCAAAAAAGACCTTTACCTACAGCGCAAAGGTACCAGTATGGGCGCAACTTGCGCCCCTAGTCTGGCCTGTATTTATGTCAGCGTATTCGAGGAAAAACACTTCTACAACGATGTCAGTCCCTTTTATGAGAACATCCGTAACTGGGTGAGGTTTATAGACGACATTTTCTTCATTTGGTTAGGGACAGAAGAAAACCTAAATGAATTTCTTACGTGGATCAACCTGGGAGACAGCAATTTAAAATTTACAGCCTCTCATAGTAACCTAAAAGTAGGCTTTCTAGATATTACTATAAAAAATGAAAACGATAGACTGGCGGTGGAATTATATAAAAAAGAGACTGATCGAAATACGATTCTCCACTACAAACGTTATCACCCTAAAAGTCACCGTGACAACATCCCGTTTGGAGAATTTCTCCGTCTGAGGAGAAACTGTACATCTGTGGAGGATTTTTATAAACATGCAGAACAGACTAAGCTTAAATTTAAGGAAAGAGGGTATCCAAATAAACTGATTACCCACTCTCTTAAGCAAGCACGTTACTATAACAGGGACAGCCTCCTAGAAAATAAAAATAAAAAGTCAACTGTAGATCAAATTGTCATGGTGAGCCAATTCTCTGGCATTGCAAACCAAATCAAAAATGTGATTAATCATAATTGGAAGATCCTCAATGATGGAGCAGACAACATACTTCCCAGACCACTATATGCTTCTAGGAAAAATAAAAATCTTCGCTCCACCCTGGTCCACACCTACAGGGAAGATATCATAGATAATCAAAGAACCCTCACAGGAGAAAAAGCGGTAGGAAATAATAAATGCGGATCCTGCAGTGTGTGCGATCAGTGTCTTGTAACAAAAGAAGTTTGTATCAACTCTGCAAGACATAGGATATGCACATTAAATAACTACAGAAGTAAAAATCTGATCTATTTGATCTTGTGTCCTTGCGGTCTAGGATATATAGGGGAAACAGGAAGAGAACTTAGAGGAAGAATAGGGGAACATAAATCAGCAATCAGACTGAATAAGGAAAATGCCCCTCTAGTGAACCACTGGAGAGAAAAAAATCACACTGACAAGGATATTAGATGGGTCATAGTGGAGAAAATCAAAGAACAGACCAGAATGGGAGATAGTAAAAAAAGAAGGAAACAACAAGAACAGTGGTATATGGTAAAGTTCAATACCATTAAAGGTGGTTTGAACACAAGAGAGGACTGGGACTCATTGATTTAATATACACAGGAAAAACCAGCAAATTGAATCCAGGCGAGATTAGAATTCCGGTTCTCCACACTGGAAATAACATAGAGACTAGAAATACCCTTTAATATATATAGACATAGGTGTATAGTATATATTACAATTTGCCAAAAAATGTGTAGGTAAATTTAAAATTAATAAACGACAAATTGTGTCTGATATACTGGACAAGGGGGATATCAACCTATTGGAGGCAATAACAATTGTACAATACAGATTAGCCAATGTGAAATAGACTTAATGACACTGAGTGGTGCAAACCCTTCCGTGAATCATGACAGTAAACCCCTATAAAGATGGCCGCAGTATACGTGTTCTCAATAAATGACAGCGCACATGCGCAAAAAGGTTGCGTAGGAATACTGCGTACACCATATCTGAGCCATTTTTAAAACTCCGCTTTAAATATATAAAGAATACAATTACAATCTGTCAAAAATGTGTAGGCAAATAAATACTAATAAAAGCCAGTTTGTGTCCGATACAGTGGATACGGGGGATATTAAACAAATGGAAGGAATAATAATCACACACTACAGATTAGCCAATGTGAAAGAGATTTAATAACACAGATAGGTGCAAACCCTTCGTGAATTATGACATTAAACCCCTTTAAAGATGGCCGCAGTTTACGTGTTTTCAATACACGACAGCGCGCATGCGCGAAAAGGTAGCGTAGGAATACCGCGTACAATACAGCTGAGCCATATCAAAGACTCCGCTTTAAATAGATGCAAAACTACAAGCCCGGCCATCATTGAAATACCGGCACACAGGAGGGGAAGCTCGGCGCGATAAGGCGGCAGGTGAGTGTTCGAAATCCGGGGGAGATAGATTAGCGAGGTCAGTCGGCACCATCACAAGGTCCTGATTTGAGTAAATATTTAGTAAGATTCCGACCCCGAAAAGAAGGCTGTTTGTTTACAGGAACCAGGGACCGTAAGAACTAACAAATAAAGCGCGGAACCTGTTAGGTGCATTAGGATCATCGGTAATAAAATGCTCTTATTTAAACAAATAGAACAGGAACGGGGGCCAGAGAATATAAGTGGGTTATATCGATAGAAGGGGAGTGATGAATATATCTAAGTTAACCTGAAGGAATCGCTGTAACCTTAGAATCAAGCAGAGGGATGAGGTTATGCCATGAGGGAGCTAAATGATTTAAGTATGAGTACATAAGGGCTTAGTTTAAATCCAGGAAGCGTAAAGTAATTAACCAATAAACAGGAGAACATGAGAGAAGCTATCTGGCATACTCTTTAGAAAGTGTAGTAGTAGAGAGAATAATGTATATGATATCAAGACGAGTAGAGCTATTACAACTATGCTCTTCTCCATAGAACATATCTGGTTTGGAACCGCTGAAAAACGCACAAAACAGCCACCCCCTGTAGCCAGTGACAAGTGCGGGAAATCATCTTTAAACTAAAGAGAAGGTAAGCCAACCGACATAATGCTAAGCACCCGGGGGTAGGGTATAGTATATATGATCAGAAACTAAGTCCGATCTATACCCACTTTCAAACAACAGATACCCGCGAAGTATCTAAACGTGGAAACCGAAGAGCGGATGGAACCACGAGAATATTTACAAACACGGAATAAACGAAAACGCTTTACTCACTAGTAAAAGGTAAGCTAGACATCAGGCAAAAGTGCTAATAAGAGATAGGATAAAAAGCAAGATAAGTCCGAAATGTAACTGTTGCAATAATTATGTTTAATAGATAAGAATGATCCATAACTCGCCACGCTAAGAGACATCTCCATTACCCAGTGAATCTGGTCGCTAAGGGAGACTTTAAGTACACTATCATGCCATCTCGTCAAGATCCTGAAAGGTTAGTAATATATAGAATCTAACTAAAGAATAAAAAACAAAAAATCAAACATCATGTTAAATGTTCTCCTATCATAAAGTAAGAAGATCCTTGAAGTAAACACTGGAACTCTAATTGTTAATTAAAAACAGACCCTGCTAGTAGTGGAGCCACTTTACTCTTATCATATCCAGAAAGAAATTAGGAACCCATGGGATTCCCTATACATACCCATACCATATATGCCATTGACCAAAGTACAATGGAGGGTTTGAGGCTCATAAAGGTGTAATGTATTGTAAAATTGTACAAATTTATCAGCACTAAACATGTCGGAAATGCCCATATAGAAATGGTTTGCGATCTTGTATATATTAGTTTAAATATGACACTTATAGGAAAAACTTGCATTAGGATGGAAGTGTAGATGCTAATGCTATTGATGCATAATTTAAAATTTCTGGTGTACCATACTGATAGATATCTCTTTAATATACAGAAAGAAACCTTTTTTGTGAAACTGAGGACCCCACTATTAATTGTCCTGAGGAAGGTGTGACCGTATCCATGGTACTAACACCGAAACGCGTCGACGCACGGAAAGATAGAGAATCCAACAAAGCCTAGAAGATACCAACTATATGCAAATTTAACAACTGTGGTATTAATATGCAAATTTAGTAAGGCTATTGGATCCCACTAATTGGTTGAAACAACATTCGAGCGAGTATTATTATTGGGGTGTTTTTCTTCTGTATACTTTGTGCTATTGATATCACTGTACTGTACTGTATTTGTTCCGCATTTAGATTCTTATGTAGCTTTCTTTTTTAATTTAGAAAATGTTATTTATGTGTTTTTTTAAAAAAAAATTATTAGTATGAAATGGTAATTTACATTGTTGACACTGTATGTTTTCAGAAGAATTGATTGATTTTTTCTGAAATTTTAATATTATATTTTCGTTTTAATAAAAGTCTGTAAACGTCATACTTTGGTTTTTGGTGTGTCCCTTAATAATATGCTTATGGGTGTTTTGGACACAAAAGAGCAATTGTCCCTTGCACACTGCAATCTCTAGTACTATTCCAGGGATTTTCTTTAGACTTACTTGGTCACATAGTACCCTGTTCCCCGGAACACGAGGGGTCTTCTCTCTTACCTTGACAAGACTCACACAGTGCAGCACAAATGAATAACATCGTGCGCAAAAAAATATAAAACGACATTAGATATCTCTAATGGATTCTTCTGTCAAAACATTGCACCTGAAAGCAGGTATTTGACTGCTTTCTCAATAATGGGGTCGCAAAAACAATTTTGTCGTCTCCCACAGGGATTCAAGAACAGCCCAGGATTATTTTCAGAAAGGGTAACAGAGTTAGTACAAATTTATGATGATGAGGCATTATCTTTTGTAGATGACATCTATCTTACAGATGATGACCTGGAGACTCACTTGAAAAGAGAGAACACCATAATACTTGGGTTCGCTTCTGAAGGGTACAAATTTAATTTTAAAAAATCTAGAATTGCCCATTTAACTGTCCTATTTTTAGGATACGAATTATCAAGTGAAGGCAAAAGCCTGGCAGACAACTTCTTGGAGAAGTGTGCTGTAGTACAAGCTCCAAAAACGCTGCAAAACCTGCAATCAATACTAGGTTTCCTGAATTTCGGAAGAACATACATTTTAAATTATGCAGAGAGGGTTAAACCTCTCTACGAACTAATAAAACCAGATTTTAAACTAATTAATTGGACTCAAAAACATACAGACATTTTAAGATCACTGCAGACAGATATGTTAATTAAAACAAAACTGCAAATACGCGCGAATGAACGCAACCTTGTAATCCGAATCATCCCAGGAAAATGCGGATTCACATACCTGACCTCTTATGAGGGAGAAACGGTACCTATAGCTTACAAATCACATTTGTACACACAAGCTGAAATGAAATTCAGTTCAACCGAAAAAACTCTGACTGCGGTTCAAACGGCTGTAGCAAAAGAAAGATCCATTGCCCAAGGTAAACGAATAATTATCGTTACACCATGTAACACTGGGGGTTGGCTGGGGTTCAGATATAGGCAACAGGCGAGTTCTTGGTAAAGAAGGTTTTATTGCAGAAAACCAGTGATCTGTACTACTCTTCCTTATCGGGTTGAATCTCCGTGGGGATCTACTCCTGCTGCGCCGTCGTCGGGTGACCTTCTCCTTCTCTCGGACCCCTTCCGGGCTTCGAGGGGGGGATTCGTCCTCGTCGGAGTCCGTCGCTGCGAATGCCGGGTTCTCGCTCCCCAGAAGGCAAAAAGAGAACAAGGGAGGTATCAGCTCACTGTAGAATAACTCGAGGTCAGGGTAGGGGAGTGAGGGAAACCACCGGTGCTCGTAATTACAAAGGTGCACTATCGTGAATGGGAGGGGCGTGTGCACAGGATAGGGGTCCCGGGAAGTTAGGTTTCCCGTGGTCTGGTACCTAATGTACCTCTGAGATCCACCCAGCCCCGCAATCGGTCACGCACCTGTGAAAGCCACGCACCTCCCCTGGGTGAGTGGCTGGGCGACTCGCGGGAACGGTGGCCTCCTGGCTTCTCTCCGTCCGTAGCAGGCGCCGACTCTGCTTCTGGTAGGTGACTCGCCGCTTCTCCCCCGGCCTCTGATGTTCCACGCCGCTCTCGTCCTCCTTCTCTCTTACTCTCTACTTTCTCCTCCGCTGTCCTTCTTCTCTCGCCGTCCTCTCCTCTGGTCTCCGTATTCTCCTCGCACTCCGTCCGCTCCTCTCCTTCCTCCTCCGTCCTCCGGGTGATCAAGCACACTTGTGCCTCGGGGTGGAGTCCTTTTGTCGGAAATGAGTAGTATGCCGACTCCTCCCAGTCCGCCTCCTGCCAAGAGTTAAAGGGCCAGTCCTCTCCAGCATTAACGGCCATACCGGCTTCCGGGTCCTGAGAGGGGAGAGAGACAGGGGAGTATGGTAAAAGTACATTGCTGTCCTCATCCCCGGAGTCCCCCTTGGCACAATGCATTCTGGTAGTTGTAGGTGGTGGGGTCGGTCCGGTGACTGGGGACCTCGTGTACACCCCGTTACACACCTCCCCCCTAGGATGCTCCCGATCGGGGAGCGGATGTCGCGAGAGGAAGTCCGCACTTACATTCTCTGTTCCTTTGGTGTGCCTGACGGTAAATGAGTAGGGCTGCAACGCCAGAAACCACCTCATTACCCGTGCATTGTTCGATTTATTACGGGCCATCCACAAAAGGGGAGCATGGTCTGTGTACAGATCGAACGGGTGCCCCTCCAAGTAATAGGCAAGCTTCTCAACTGCCCACCTTACCGCCAAACACTCCTTTTCAATTGTCGCATATTTTAACTCTCTTGGGAACAGTTTACGACTCACATAAACAATGGGGTGCTCTAGACCATCCGCCCCTTTTTGTGACAACACCGCCCCAATCCCATACTCCGAGGCATCGGTATGAAGAATAAATGGAACTGAGAAATCGGGGGATGTTAACACCGGAGTGGAGGTGATGAGGCGTTTCAAATGCTGAAAGGCAGCGTACATGGGGTCAGTAGGGCGTATGAGGGCACCTGATTTACCTGGGTTCCGTAAGGCGTCCGTAAGGGGGGCTGCTATGTCTGCAAACGAAGGTATAAACCTACGGTAATACCCTACCAAGCCCAGGAATGCCCTCATCTCTTTTCGGGTGGTCGGGAAGGGAGTATCGGCAATGGCCCTTACCTTCTCAATTTGAGGCTCTATCACACCGTGGCCCAGCATATACCCCAGGTATTTCACTTTCTGGAAAGCGATCTTAGATTTTTTTGCGTTGACCCGGAGCCCGGCATTCTCTAAAGCCAAAAAGACCCGATGTAGATGCTGTAGGTGGTCTTCCCAGTTTTTACTGTGTATCACGATGTCATCCAAATAGGCTGCTGCGATGGAAGAGACCGGGGCCAGAACAGTGTTCATGAGTCTCTGAAATGTAGCAGGGGCCCCATGCAGCCCGAACGGTAGGACAGTAAACTCATAGTGCCCTGTATCTGTACTGAAGGCAGTTTTCTCTTTATCTTCCTCCCTCAAGGGCACCTGCCAATAACCCTTGGTTAAGTCCAGGGTCGTTATGTATCTTGCTTCTCCCAGTTTTTCTACCATTTCGTCGACGCGCGGAATGGGGTATGCATCGAACTCCGAGATCTCATTAAGCGCCCGAAAATCCATACAAAATCGTCGACTTCCGTCAGGTTTGGGGATCATCACGATGGGACTCGACCACTGACTGGTAGATGGTCTGATTACCCCAAGGTCCAACATGTCTTTCACTTCCTTCTGGATGGCTGCTCTCCTTGCTTCCGAGACCCTGTAGGGTTTCATCTGTATGATTTTTCCAGGAAGGGTCTTGATACAGTGTTCAGCCATCGTCGTTCGTCCAGGTTGATCTGAGAACAGGCTCTCGTGTCGTTGTAGGAGTTGTCTTAGGTCGTTGGTTTGAGTTTGTGTTAGGTCTTCATTTACATTCAGCTGCTCTTTGGTGGTGTTGTTCTCCCCAGGCGTACTGATGGCTACCTGTACATCAGTGGGGGGTCGTCCGAGCCATTTCTTAAGCATATTTATGTGATAGGTTTGTGTCCTCTTTGGGCCGATCTGTAAGGTGTAGGTGGTTTTACCTATCGTCCCCACCACTTTGTAGGGTCCGACCCAGGAAGCCTTAAACTTTTGGGTTGATGAGGGCAGGAGTACTAGAGCCCAGTCTCCTTCCTTCAACTGTCTCCACTTCTTTCCTTTGTCGTAGGCTTTCTTTTGTCTGTGTTGACTGTCCTCTAGATGGGTGTAGGCCAAATCTCTCAGTTTTCCCAACTTGCTTTTGAGACTGTGGGCATATTCCAGGGTGGAAGAGGTTTCCTCGGGTATCTCATTTTCCCAGGCGTCTTTTGTCATTTCCATCAGCGACCTGGGCTGTCGCCCATACAAAAGTTCAAAGGAGGATACTCCTAGGCTACTTTGCCTTTGTCCCCTGATGACATAGAGAGCCAGAGGAAGTAGTTGATCCCACTCGTTGCCGTTGACTTCCATCATTTTGCGTAAGGTGGTCTTTATGGTACGGTTATATCTCTCCACCAACCCATCCGTTTGTGGGTGGTATACGGAGGTTCTGATTTGATGGACGTCCAGGTTTTTACAGACTTCTTTCATCAATCGGGATACAAAGGGGGTTCCCTGGTCGGTCAGGATTTCTTTGGGGAACCCCACTCTGCTAAACAATTCTATCATTTTGTCGGCGACCTGTCGGGTAGTAGTGGCTGTTAGGGGGAAGGCCTCCGGAAACCTGGTGGCGTAATCCACAACTACCAATACGTACTGGAATCCTTTCTTGGTTTTGGGTAACGGGCCGATGATGTCCATTCCTACTCTCTCGAATGGTTTGCCGATGATGGGAAGAGGCTGTAAAGGTACTGCTGGTGGTCTGGTCATGTTCTTCCGCTGGCACACGCTACATTCCTGACAGTATCTGCTAGCGTCCTTATAGATGCCGGGCCAATAGAAATATCGCAGTATGTTCTGCGTCGTCTTTTCTGATCCTATGTGTCCGGCCACCAGGTGACTATGGGCGAAGAAGAGTATTTGGTCCCGGAAGGAGAGGGGAACCAGGAGTTGACCTTCTTCTTCTTCTTTACCCTGTCGGTACAGTAGGTCCTGACGGATTACAAAACGGGGATACCTAGGTTGGGGATTGTCACCATCCTGGTGTGCCTGTTCCCAGGCGTTGAAGAGGGAGGGATCATTGCTCTGGGCAAACTTAAAACTCCGGTCTAGTACCCAGGGCTCGGGTGCCAAAAGAGCTGGTTTGGGGGACATAGAGGGGATCTCGAGTTTTTGTAAACTGTGTCTGAACCAATGGAGGAACCGGGGGTTGTCTGTCCCTATGATTAAATCCTCAGGAAGGGTGCTAAGGACTCCTACCCGTATCAACTGCTGGGGGCCTTTGGGGGGGGTGAATAGGGACCTGAGCCAGAGGATAGGTTTTGACATCCCCGTGGACACAACGGATGGCTACTACTTGTTGGGGTAAGTATTGGCAGTTAGCTACGTGTTTAGTTCGTATGACCGACTGCCTACAGCCTGAATCTAGCAGTGCCTGGAGGGAGGACCCGTTCACCTGTACACTTACCCTGTATGTGCTCTAGGCATGGGCGGAAAATCCGTTCCGCTCGCGGATTTTGCGGATTTTCGGGAAATCCGCAATCCGCGAGATTTGCGAATTTCCTGCAAAATCCGCAAATCCGCGAGCAGCGGATTTTGCTCGCACTGCTCGCACTGTTCGCGTGAGTTCGCGCCCCGCGAATAAGTGCGAAATTGCAGAAATACGATCTAAGCAAAACTGAAAGTAACTACTTACCAGGTTCAAAAGTTCAGGCACATCATTAGTAGCCATTTCCTGTAGTGCTTCCTCCTGAGGGGCCCCTCCAGAGTTCAGTTGCCAGTTGAAACTATTATGTGACCCTGCTCTGAACCTCAGAATAGTTACACATATGCCACAAAGGTCCTGAATTACAGCTAAGGGAGACAAGCAGGAGCCAGGCTGGAAGTTAAAATCCATTAATCAGCCCCTAATTCATTATTGTCAGTTGGGGCAGGGCAGGTGTTGTAACTAATTTTGCAACAATGAAAGCACTTAGCAAGTGCAAAAGATCACTAATCAGGGCGCACTAAGGAAGCAGGTGCCAGCTAAAAAAATATTCTGTGACACATTAATCAGCCCCAAATTAATTCAGGTCACTTGAGGCAGGGAAGGTGTGCTTTGCTTTGCCGAAAATAATGTACACTGGACAACCAGAGGGTGTGGTGATGAAACAGAGGGTGGCATGGGTGGGCCAGAGGGTGGCATGAGTAGTCAGAGAGTGGCAGTGGTGACAGAGAGTGGCAGTGATGAAGAAGAGTGTCCCAAACAGGTTGGACACGTAGAAACAACAAGTTCGCAAAACTTGCGACCCGACAGGTAAGTTCGCAATTTGCGAAATTGTAAAAACCCCTCGCGAACTGGCAGAAACACGGGCGAACACAAAAAAAAAAATCCGCAAATTCGCGGGAATTCGCGGATTTTGCGGATTGCGAATCCGCAAATCCGCAAAATTCGCGAACGCGAGATCCGCAAAATTCGCTCATGCTTAATGTGCTCCCCATCTCCGCAGAATACAGAACAGCCCGGGGCAAGTATCCCACTTCCATAGGCTCCTCGGGAGGTCTTTTGGTGGGGCAATACCGTGCAATGTGCCCCCAGTTACCACATTCGAAACATTGTGGTCCGGCAGTGGTGGGGGTCTCAGGTTTCCAAACTCGGAGCTTAGGGGGATCCACAGGGCGGGACGGAGGGGGTCGCCGGTCTGTCTTTACAGGTGGTTTGTGGACACGATCTGGCTCCCAGCCGGATGAGCGTGGCTGGGCCCTCGTGAAGTTGGTTGCCATGTCTACGGCTTCTGTAGTAGTCAGGTTGGGATGTTGCCTGAGCCACCTCTGGGTAGCGAAAGGCAGCGCTTCGAGATATTGTTCAAGATATATTCTATCCATGATTTCCGCCTTAGTGCTTGTGGCAGGGGTCAACCATTTGTCCGCAGCCATTTTCAAACGAACAAATAGCGTCTTAGGGTTCTCCCCTGGAGCACCTCGTTCTTTCCTAAACCGGAGTCTATAGGCTTCATGGTCCAGTCCTAAATGGTCTAGGATAATCTTCTTTACATCCGCATAGGGAGTATCCCCGTTTGGGTTGGCAACCTGGTAGGCTGCTTGGGCTTCTCCAGACAGGAGCGGAGCCAAAAAGAAAGGCCATTTGCTGATGGGCCACCCACAGGCTCTGGCAACTCTCTCTAAATTGAGCATGAAGGAATCCGGGTCATCCCCTTGATGGTATTTCTGGAGGGATACCGCTGAGGTGCCGTGTGGTATAGACTGCGTCTCCCTGATGGTCCCGGTAGTCCCCGGATTCACCCATACTTGCTGTGTTTCCTCTTTGGAGGCTAGGGCTTTCTTCAAGATCTCTCGGTCGGCCTGTGCTGAGGTTAGCTGTTGCTCGGCCACCCATCCCAGCTTCTCCTGTCCTTTAATTAGTTGCTGTATGAGGGTCTCCATCTCTGTATCGAGGGTTAAACTGCCCGCATTCTCCACCACTGTAACACTGGGGGTTGGCTGGGGTTCAGATATAGGCAACAGGCGAGTTCTTGGTAAAGAAGGTTTTATTGCAGAAAACCAGTGATCTGTACTACTCTTCCTTATCGGGTTGAATCTCCGTGGGGATCTACTCCTGCTGCGCCGTCGTCGGGTGACCTTCTCCTTCTCTCGGACCCCTTCCGGGCTTCGAGGGGGGGATTCGTCCTCGTCGGAGTCCGTCGCTGCGAATGCCGGGTTCTCGCTCCCCAGAAGGCAAAAAGAGAACAAGGGAGGTATCAGCTCAGTGTAGAATAACTCGAGGTCAGGGTAGGGGAGTGAGGGAAACCACCGGTGCTCGTAATTACAAAGGTGCACTATCGTGAATGGGAGGGGCGTGTGCACAGGATAGGGGTCCCGGGAAGTTAGGTTTCCCGTGGTCTGGTACCTAATGTACCTCTGAGATCCACCCAGCCCCGCAATCGGTCACGCACCTGTGAAAGCCACGCACCTCCCCTGGGTGAGTGGCTGGGCGACTCGCGGGAACGGTGGCCTCCTGGCTTCTCTCCGTCCGTAGCAGGCGCCGACTCTGCTTCTGGTAGGTGACTCGCCGCTTCTCCCCCGGCCTCTGATGTTCCACGCCGCTCTCGTCCTCCTTCTCTCTTACTCTCTACTTTCTCCTCCGCTGTCCTTCTTCTCTCGCCGTCCTCTCCTCTGGTCTCCGTATTCTCCTCGCACTCCGTCCGCTCCTCTCCTTCCTCCTCCGTCCTCCGGGTGATCAAGCACACCTGTGCCTCGGGGTGGAGTCCTTTTGTCGGAAATGAGTAGTATGCCGACTCCTCCCAGTCCGCCTCCTGCCAAGAGTTAAAGGGCCAGTCCTCTCCAGCATTAACAGCCATACCGGCTTCCGGGTCCTGAGAGGGGAGAGAGACAGGGGAGTATGGTAAAAGTACATTGCTGTCCTCATCCCCGGAGTCCCCCTTGGCACAATGCATTCTGGTAGTTGTAGGTGGTGGGGTCGGTCCGGTGACTGGGGACCTCGTGTACACCCCGTTACACACCAATACCTGCCCTAGAAGCAGTAACAAGAGCAAGCATCCCCAATGCTAAAGCTTTACATCCAAGATGGATACAATGGGTTAATTCTCTTGCTGCACCAGACGTAGTGAGGAAAATTAAATTTTGGCCATGTTGTGTTCCCTAGCGCGTACCCCACCGACTCCATGTACCAGCTTAAAGTGCATGTAACTTCCCTCCTATGCCAGCTATGAAGACGCAAATACATTTGCGTCCACCGTTAATTTATCCTCTTTCAGATGCACTCTGAATGGATTATGTAGTCCGTTCCTAAGTATGCTATGCCACCGTCTTTTTGTAGTACGCTTTTCATGTATTCCTGCTCTAGCCAGAGTAGGCCCTGAATTCCTGCCATCTGAACCTCTTTTGTGGCTCCTGACTCTGCCCAGGCTACCTCTGTACTCATGAACTATGTCCTACATTCTGCGCGGCCCCTCGCGCCCAGCTCAAGCCTGCTTTCTGCCAAGACTGACTATAACCTTCGAGTTATCTGTTCCGCTCCCCGAGAATACATTCCTGCCTACTAGATCCTGTAAACATCCTCTCCAGCTGCAGAGCCAAAGGGCCGACCCGTCTTAATGCAAGTAATTCATAGCCTCCGTTGCCATGCTTCCAAGGAAGGCCCCGTGCCCCCACGCTCTACATGTAGACACTCAGGCGCTCATACACGCATCCACAGTTAGCATAGAATAGTTTCTGCCCTAGAGACCTTTTCGCCCAGATAGTATAGTTCCTAAACATCAGATATCAGATATGATAGAAGTACAAGTTGATCTGACATGCCAGACTTCTGTCTCTTTCCGTCAGTGTAAATGTCAAGTCCCCTGCACCCCGTCAATCACACGTCATGCAGCTGCGCGCGCATCCATGCTTCCGATTTCTGCTGACATTGCAACATTCTGTTAGCACCACCCCTTGGTGCCACCCACTTGCGTCACCTATCAGTGACGTTTCTAGCACACACCTCTAGTTCACGCCTAGTTTACGCCTTTTGATGATGTATTGGTACCACGTGTATACTGTTATCTTGTCTTCTCTCAGCTGTTACGCCTCTCACATTGAAACTTATGATGTAAATCAAGTATATAAGCTATGTAATGTCAATAAACGAGAGCGCGCTCATCTATCCTTTCTGACACCCCTGTGGTGGTCAGAACATGATATCCTGATTCCTTTATGAGGAATAAAACCCTTAGAAACTCTAACACCACGGACTCTGTTTTCTTTCCTTCTGATTGAGTTATTATTGATTAAGTACTTACCTGCATAGAAATTAAGAGAGTAAATTAATTATTTACGTCATTTTGGCGCCCGAACAGGGACCCCTCCCCCACCTCACGCGCCGGAAGGTGCGTTGCAATCCGTGTCCCCTGCCATCAGTTAGACGGACTACACGTGTACTGGCAGGATTTCCTGCATCCCCCTCTGACCCACGGAGGTGACGAAGACTGCGATCAGTGCCCAGACGAGGCGGTGAGGAGTGCGGAGGATCCCGACCAGAGCCCAGCCGAAAGAAGCAAGGTCCGAGGTGTGAAGAGGCCCACCAGTTTTCCGAAGTTTTCCGAAGTTTCCGAGTCGAGTCCAGTCGAGTTTTCTGAGGCCTTCTGTTTCCGTGCTTCCCGGTGAGTACCATTGCTGGGTCGTATCTAGACGGGTTTGGGTACACAAGTCCGGTCTGCACTGTTTTTAGGCAGTGTATCTGTACTGTTTAGCAGTATATAAAGTATTCCGAATTTTTGCACTGTTACACCAGTGTATCCGTACCGTTGAGCGGTACATTCAGTGTAGGGGGTAGTTAGCTATGTCTTTGATGTTTTTATGTAATTAATGTTGTGGTATGAATGTGACTGTTTTATTGTGTATTATTGTATTTCGTGTATCAACTAGCAACTCGTATCAAGGAATAAAGATCTAGCGTTCAAGTAATAAGTAAACAGGATGCCGTTCCTCAGCAAGTTAAAACAGATCGGAACTAGGAAAGGGTTACTAGAGGAAGAAATTCCTATCCCCCCTAGGGACACTCCAGGCAATTTTATGTATCAAAAGCACGGCATAGATGCCATATTATATCTAGATTTATGGGCCGATTACACAAGCACCTAGACGAGAGACACAGATGGCCTGTTACCGGAACATGGGATGCCGAGTGCATCATGAGGGTAGAAGAAGCATTATGGAAAAAGAAAGCTAGGCAATCTCAGAAGGACGCCATAGAATTTTGGCGTAAGGAATCACGTAAGCGTGCTGACAAAGCACTCCGTAGAGAAGACAGACTTAAAGAATCAGATAAAGAGCGAGAAAACGAATTAGTTACTGAAGGGATCCGAGTAAAAACAGAACAAATAGACCGTGCCCGAAATAATCTTGTAAACGGTATGTATCTCGCAGCAGATGGCACATCTGAAACTGAATCAGAAATACCGAAAAACTTACCGACACCATTAGTTCCAACTAAAGTAATGCACAAGACTACTAAAGACATATTCCTGAATTCATATCTAGAGGATGTAGCACCAGCTTACACCAATCTGCCTGTTCGTGCCCTGCCTGCGGACAGGGATGGGGGTGGCACTGCGCCCCCAGATACAGCTCCGCCGGTACCGCGACAGACTTCCCCTGTTCCGATACCTCCGCCACTTCCCCCACTGAAGACGGATCTACCGAAACCAGTACTACCTGATCTTACTAAAAGACAGATTCAAGTCCAAATCCAGACTCCGCGAAGAGACAATGCCCAAGCCCAAGCCCAAGCATCCGCCTCAGGAGGTGCGACAGCGGGTCTACAGACCCCTCCACCGACACACAGATTGCCTTTAAAGGATACACAGAATCCTTTCCAGTCTCCCTATTCAGCCCGGCTTGACGCATTTAAAGATAGGATGTCATTTTGCAGATATGATCCAGTACCCGGAAAAGACGATTTAATGGTATTAGCATCACTGCGCTTAAGATCTGCCACCGATAACTTGCTATGCTATGTAGGAATGCAGGAAGCTCTCGACAGACTATACAAATTCATACAGACAGGGAAAGACCCCGACAGTGTCAAAGCTGCCATGTATAAACAGAAAGTTGACATTCAAAAACAGATTTTACGATTCTTCATTAATTGTGTGATAAGAGAACGAGACAGGCCCGGGACAGATCAAAGTGAGTTAGCAGCATTAAACAAGTGGGGCCAAAATATAGCAGACGGGAGACATGACAAGGGGACTAGCATAGCCACTATGTCCCAGAAAATTAGAAAGGCAGTATTAACTGCACATCAGGAAGAAACTGATAAAACTTCCTCCGAGGAGGAAGATGAAGATGAAACATCAGAAAAGTCTACAGATATAATAGCATATGTAGGTAAGGGAAATTACCTTAGGAAAGGTGTCCGTCCGGAGAGCAAGAGAGTTCTTTTCTCCGCTTTAACAAATCCGAATTCTTCAGAGCATCAGTTCCAGGAAACTGATAAAAGGCTTCGAGATCGAGTAGGGTACCATATACTCAATTCTATGGATGAACAGGAACTAGCCCGGTCAGCCGTATTGTGGGCTGAAAACGCAGACATATATAATGATGACACGTTAGTGCAGACATTCTTGAACCTTTCCCCGGAAGAGCAGAAAATAGCAGGTGTATACATGATTCAGCACCTCCTCATCAAGTTCAGAAACCATCATTCTGATCCAGGTCCCTTACACGAAACATTAGAAGCACTAATCATGGATAGATGGAGAGGTTTTAGTACCAAATTGATACAAATAATTCTAGAACAACGACGCAAGTATAACACCTTCCTGAGCTCTGAATATATTCCCGCCCCGCCTCCAGAAAGAAAAACGTACCACATGCAATGCGGTGGCGGCATTGAAAGCCAGAATCCCTTACGAGAAGTACATCCAGTTATGGGTGCCGATAATAACCTGAAACGTGTGTATGTTCACACACCACTGACTAAGTTAGAACTATTAGAAATGAAGAAATTAGTTCCGTGCCATGATAAAGACCCTGCAGGTTTTCACAGAGAGCTTAAAGACATGTTACTGATGGGAGATTACACGTATGATGATATTATGAAAATGTTAAAAGTACTGTTGCCCACGGGCATTTACGAGAAATTAAAGGAAAAGGATTGGGAAGTGGGAGAGCCAATATCTCTTCGGATTCAGTTTAAATGGACGAAGTTTCAAATTTTCCCGCGCACCTCAAGGATTTACAGAAAGCCCCAGCATCTATAGTCAAGCACTGAAAAGACAACTAGATTGTATTCAAATGCCAGTTAATACCGCTTTACTACAGTACGTCGATGATCTGCTGATCACCGCACGAAGTGAGCCCGAATGTGAACAAACATCACTGATAGTTTTGCATTTCCTGGCCGACAAGGGGCACAAGGTGTCTCCTTCGAAGCTACAATTCTGTGTTCAGCAAGTTGTGTACTTGGGTCACTTGCTGTCCAAAGTGGGGAGACAGCTCACTCCCGATCGCATTCAGTTAATTGTAAACATGCCACGACCCCTGACGCAAAAGGAAGTACGGGCCTTCATAGGCCTCACCTCGTACTGCAGACAATGGATTCCTCAATATGCATTTCTAGCTAAACCACTCATCCAGTTAACGACACAGGAGGCAGCAACTTCGACTGTCCTCCCTTGGACTCAGGAACACACACAAGCCTTTGAGGAATTAAAGAAAGCTTTATGCCAAGCACCAGTTTTAGCGACACCATGTTACAGCAAACCGTTTACACTTTTTGTTACAGAACGTGATGGTACAGCGTTGTCTGTCCTCACACAAGATCAAGCAGGTTCACATAAGCCTTGCGCTTATTTTTCAAGTACTTTGGATTCAGTAGCACAGGCACTCCCTGCATGCTTAAGGTCAGTAGCAGCAACAGCGTTAGCAATCAGACAAAGCGACTCAATTGTTTTAGGTCATCAGTTAACAGTACAAGTTCCACATTCTGTAGAGGTTCTGTTAAACAGAACCCAGACTCAACACTTAACTATAGCACGACTGACAGGTTACGAATTGACATTATTCCAGCCACACATAGAAATCAGACGCTGCAGTATCTTGAATCCAGCAACATTGTTACCTACAGTTATGACAGATCCAGCTCCACATGATTGTATAGAAATTATTAATGCAGTAACAAAGCCCAGACGAGATTTAACAGATGTTCCATTGACAAATCCAGACCTGACACTTTATGTGGATGGTTCATGTATGAGAACAAGTACAGGAGAGTTAGTGGCCGCATATGCCGTGACCACTGAAACTGAAGTTAAGGAAACACATCGTATTGACACACTGTCTGCTCAAGCGGCAGAGCTCATCGCTCTGACTCGAGCCTGTATTCTAGCCAAGAACAGAAATGTTAACATATACACTGATTCCCGTTATGCGTTCGGAGTCGTACACGACTTCGGCATGCTCTGGCAGGAACGAGGCTTCCTGACCTCTCATGGTACAAAAATACAGCATGGTCCTCTCATTCAAGCACTGCTAGAAGCAATACATCTGCCTTCAGCCATATCAGTTATGAAGTGTAAAGCACATACTAAAGCCACAGATTCTGTTTCCCAGGGTAACGACCTGGCAGATCAGACAGCAAAACATACAGCACTGACTCACACTCAGACAACTGACACGACAAAGATAACAGATCTGACAAACTGCATGACAGTCAGAGATCCCACACTAGATGTTATTGATATTCAGACACATGCTACTGCAGACGAAATAAAGAAATGGACCGAACTAGGAGGGATCCAGACAGATCAAGGTTGGATGACGAAGGGAAAATCTACATGGTTTCTCCCTGACTCCATGGTTCAAGTCATGATAAATACAGCACATAGTCCTGCCCACCTGGGAGAGAAAGCAATGCTAGACAGTTTGCAAAATCTCTGGAACAATAAACACTTACGAGCAGCCGCAAAACAGAAAGTGCGTACTTGCATGATCTGTTGTCAGTTCAATCCAGGTAAAAGCGTCCCTGTAGAGCAAGGTGGATTTCATCCTCCCGATCACCCTTTTGAAGTTCTCCAGATGGATTATATCCAGATGGACCGTTGTCGAGGATTTAAATATGTTCTCGTAGTTGTCTGTGCTCTGTCCCGCTGGACCGAAGCATACCCAGTCCCAGATTACACTGCTCCGACCACTGCCAAACAGTTGGTTCGTGAATTTTTCCCACGGTACGGCTTGCCTCGTGTCGTGTACTCAGATAACGGTCAGCCATTCTCGTCTGCCCTAATGAAAGAAGTTTCCTTGTTATTGGGATACCAGTGGAAGTTCCATTGTGTCCGACATCCAGAAGCAGCAGGCCTTGTTGAAAGGCATAATCAGACATTAAAGATCCGCCTTGCAAAAATATGTCAGGACAAAGGGGTCGACTGGATAGTCGCCCTGCCAGTGGCACTATTCTATATGAGAATGGTCGCCCATTCGAGATCAGGGCTATCTCCGTACGAAGTGGTTTTTGGCAGACCACCGAATATGTGGGGGACGCCCATTCCTAAAAAGATCACCGATGTTGATTCTAATATGTTGACAGATTACCTTGCCTCCTTGATGTCTGCACTCCAATCATGTCGTTCACAGGTTGCCGCAGCTTTCCCTGACAACACCGATGTGAAGGAGCATGATGTCCGCCCCGGTGACGTTGTTTTAGTCCGAAACTTCGACAGGAAAAGTCCGTTGGAGCCTCGCTGGAAGTCTCCGAAGACCGTTCTACTTACGACAAGGACTGCAGTCAAGTTGGAAGGCAGAAAGGGGTGGGTCCACCTAAGCCATATCAAACCATTCCCAGGACTGAAACCGGAACAAGACACACCCACCCCCACCAGAGACTGTGATTCCAAAGACTTTTCCGAATCCAAACGAGAAAAAACTCCTCAAGAACAATATCGTATGAAGTTACGATCTAGCAAGTCAGACAGTTTAATTGTTTAAGTCCTCCCCTAGGTGAATCGGTTAAATAGTTTCTGACATGTATCCCCTAGATCGAGTTAGAGAGAGAGAGGAAAAGAAAAGAACATATTGCAAATCACTTCGTAGTCACTGCATAGTGACACTAATAATTATGTTTCTTCTCAGTATATTAATCATTGTTGCTAGCATCTTGTTACCCATATACTATCCTATTTTCAAGCGTGAACAATCTGCTTACAATGTCTCTGCTGAACACACTTTCAGTGAGTTACCTCCTCATGAGCTTTCTTACAGACTTGCGCTGCGCAACAATACATTCATTAGTATGTTACACCATTCTCATCAAACTAACAATGCTACAAATTGCTGGATATGTGGCCGACTCCCTCCCTACCAGAATTACAAGGGAGCGCTGCCTCTCTTTCCGTATCCGTTCTCTCACAATGGCTCCTGTGGAGCATGGTTTAAGATAATTAATTCTTTAGATCCCGACATTGCTGTTTTCGATGGGGGTTGGGTTTGGGGAAACCTGAACTTGGTCCTACTAGACGTCTGTTACCCGGATAAGGAGGGACTCCCCATTAGAATAGGAACTGATCTAGAAAATGAAGTATATGGATTAGGTAATTACACAATTAGCCTTATGATTCTTACTGTCGAATCCGAAGCCACACCAATTCTACCCATTATGTCAGTACTGCCAGTCACTGGTGAATTATGTATCAAAAAGAAAGGTTCAGTGCACTTAGGTCATAGTAAATGCACTACTGTGGTCGAATTCAGTGATGGTGGAAAATCATCTTTCAAAGCTATCAGTCATTCTTATTTTGTGTGTGGTCATACCGCATACATTCATCTACCTCCAGATTGGGATGGTACCTGTTACATTGCATTCCTTCTGCCACCTGTTTTTCTAGCTCCTTCTGATTACCATAGAAATAGCAATCTAGTAAAGAATAGACCCAGAAGAGATGCCCCCCTTGTTGACTACACAGAAACGGCATGGGAACAGTACACTGATTTTAATAAAGGATTCTTTTTCTTTTTAGGTCCTGTCCAGAATAGTAAATTAATACGCAGATTAACTAGAACACTTGAAGTCGTAGTAAATGAAACTACCTCAGCCCTAGGTAACTTAACAGAAGAGCAGTCCGCTATGCGGGTTGTTGTCCTTCAGAATCGTCTTGTAATTGACGTCATCTTGGCAGATAGAGGTGGAGCCTGTAAGGTCATCGGGTCAAGCTGCTGTGTTTTCATTCCACAAAATGCACCTTCTGTATATCAAGCTATCACCCGTCTTCATAAAATTGCAAATCAGATACATCAGATTCCAGGCACCTGGACTTGGTCCGGTTGGTTCTGGACAACGTTAACAGCTTGGGGATGGAAGATCCTATCCTTCCTAGGCATTGGCCTAGTCCTAGTATTCAGTTGCTGCCTGTGCCTACAGTGTGGGCCAGCGATCTGCGGACTGTGTGCCACTTCTTGTATTGAACATTCCAGTTTCCACTCAAAACGTAACCGAAAGAAAGAAGAACAAATGATGTTACAAGAACAGACTGATCGATTCATAAAGATCGATATTTCATGAAGGGTCCGTAGGGAACAAGGAGGGAATGAGGAAAATTAAATTTTGGCCATGTTGTGTTCCCTAGCGCGTACCCCACCGACTCCATGTACCAGCTTAAAGTGCATGTAACTTCCCTCCTATGCCAGCTATGAAGACGCAAATACATTTGCGTCCACCGTTAATTTATCCTCTTTCAGATGCACTCTGAATGGATTATGTAGTCCGTTCCTAAGTATGCTATGCCACCGTCTTTTTGTAGTACGCTTTTCATGTATTCCTGCTCTAGCCAGAGTAGGCCCTGAATTCCTGCCATCTGAACCTCTTTTGTGGCTCCTGACTCTGCCCAGGCTACCTCTGTACTCATGAACTATGTCCTACATTCTGCGCGGCCCCTCGCGCCCAGCTCAAGCCTGCTTTCTGCCAAGACTGACTATAACCTTCGAGTTATCTGTTCCGCTCCCCGAGAATACATTCCTGCCTACTAGATCCTGTAAACATCCTCTCCAGCTGCAGAGCCAAAGGGCCGACCCGTCTTAATGCAAGTAATTCATAGCCTCCGTTGCCATGCTTCCAAGGAAGGCCCCGTGCCCCCACGCTCTACATGTAGACACTCAGGCGCTCATACACGCATCCACAGTTAGCATAGAATAGTTTCTGCCCTAGAGACCTTTTCGCCCAGATAGTATAGTTCCTAAACATCAGATATCAGATATGATAGAAGTACAAGTTGATCTGACATGCCAGACTTCTGTCTCTTTCCGTCAGTGTAAATGTCAAGTCCCCTGCACCCCGTCAATCACACGTCATGCAGCTGCGCGCGCATCCATGCTTCCGATTTCTGCTGACATTGCAACATTCTGTTAGCACCACCCCTTGGTGCCACCCACTTGCGTCACCTATCAGTGACGTTTCTAGCACACACCTCTAGTTCACGCCTAGTTTACGCCTTTTGATGATGTATTGGTACCACGTGTATACTGTTATCTTGTCTTCTCTCAGCTGTTACGCCTCTCACATTGAAACTTATGATGTAAATCAAGTATATAAGCTATGTAATGTCAATAAACTAGAGCGCGCTCATCTATCCTTTCTGACACCCCTGTGGTGGTCAGAACATGATATCCTGATTCCTTTATGAGGAATAAAACCCTTAGAAACTCTAACACCACGGACTCTGTTTTCTTTCCTTCTGATTGAGTTATTATTGATTAAGTACTTACCTGCATAGAAATTAAGAGAGTAAATTAATTATTTACGTCAGTAGTATATGAATTTGATCCTAATTTAAAAATACTGGAATTTCTGCAATACGAATATGAATGTCCTATGCCGATGGAGATTCTGCCTCTGGAGCATTACGATTGTATAATATATAAAGACGGGTAAGCACAACCCGCGGTTGGGGGTAAACAAGCCTATAGTGCTGCATGCGCGATTGTTAAAGGTCGTTGGCACGAAGGGAAATTTAAACCTTTGATGACTAAAACTCAAGTACTCGGAGACTGTACAGCTCAGCGAGCTGAACTACCGGCTTTTAAGATGGCACTTGAAAATAGCGAACGAGAATTCCCCACACTAATAGTGTGCGATTCCTATTACTGTGTACAGTCTTACAATGAATACTTACAGAACTGGGTTCAAAACAATTACAAAGATGCAAAAGGTGGCACAATTAAGCATAAAAGGCTTTGGGAACAGGTAGTTCTTTTACAAAGAGAACTACAAAAGACTCACGTGATTCATACACTGAGTCATCAGCCTGATGGCGTTCATGTTGCAGGGAATTCATTGGCTGACGAGGCCGCGAAAGCAGCTGTACAAACGGCTTCCGTAGCTGCCATTACTCGGTTAAAAACAAAAATAGACAGCGAGATAATGCAAGCTGTTAGTGCTTCAGTAAAAAACAGTGGTAATACACTCCCGAAAGGCTTTCCAGTAAAGTACTCATACAAAACTGATGCGAACAACGTTCCGTTTGCTCAAATCCCTGGAGTGGGGGATAGAGCAATTCCAAACACGGAGCACAGGTTAGGACTAATTTTAGCGGCACACAAAGGTCTCGCTTCTGCACACGCTGGTGTTTCCGCCACAGTATCATTATTTAAACAGAGATATTGGTGGCCACGAATGAGAAAACAGACTAGGAACTATGTTCTAGAGTGTGAAATATGTCAGAAAATGAAAGTGTCAACTGTGAAACGACCAGCGCAGACGCCCCTTCTAATCTCAGACAAACCATTACCATGTGTTTACCTGAACCACTGTGGACCCTTACAAAGGGACGGTAACTATAAATATATCATGGTCGCAGTGGATTCCTGTACGAGATTCATTTGGATGTGGCCCCAGCGCTCGGCTGACGCCAGAACTGTTATAAAAGATTTGCGGGTCTGTATCGGCACATACGCAATAGGCATGCTACATTCTGACCAGGGTCCTGCGTTTAGCTCTCGGGCTTACAAGGAGGCCATGGCCAGAATGGGCATTGCATTGCGGTACTCTTCTCCCTTCCTTCCTGAGGGAAATGCGGTTGTGGAAAGAAAAAAATGGGACATAAAGCAATCTATAACAGCGAGGGTATTAGGTTTGGGTGATGGGTGGGTCAAACATCTAACAAGTGTCCAACGTAGCCTTAATAATATGCCAAGAAATTCTCTAGGAGGTGTCAGCCCGTATGAAGCTTTATTTGGAACTAGAATGCTTATTCAGGACTTAGATCGTCAAACTTCAGTGGTGCAACAAAAAGCTTTTGATATCAAAGATGGTTTGGCTGTTTTACAGGACTTAAATGAAACAAGAAAAAGTCTGTGTAACAAAAAATTAAAGCCAACTACCACTGAAGAAAAACACCTGTCCCAGCAAGACCTGTCTGGATTCCAAAGATTGGGGATCTGGTCAGTGAAAAGATCCCAGTTAAGAAGGAATTTGGGCCTTCTTCAGAAAGGCATTACCTGTCTTAGCTGTCAGCGGAACAAGATCAGTAGTGCTACCGCCTCTTGCTGGTAAAAAGGAGAACCGAGTTGTATCAATCGACCTGGTGAAACCACAACCATGTGGCCAATAATAAGTAGCAGGCCCAGTGGACTCCAAAGAAATAGCAGAAGACCAAATCTTGCTACAATCCAAGAGGTTCAAACTGAGAGACTAATCACATTTGATAAAACTATGGTGATTAAAAAAGGACTATGGAACAAAGCCATGGAACTTGTGCCTCTTGAGATCCAAATTGCTACAGTTCAAAAAGAAACACCAGTCTACAACGATGTAGCTTCGGACTACACAAATGTAACAAAAGACAATGCAAAGATCAACGGAAATCCGGAAGCAATCCTACCAATTGACAGAACTGCATCTGGCTATTTTATCAACTTTGATGATTTTTCCGATGATTCAAGTGAACATGGAGACAAGCCAGCAACGAAAACATTCAAAGAAAAAGTAAAAGAACTCTGTCAACTCAAAAAAATATATCTAACTCCTCAATGGATTAAATTGTGGATTGTGTTAGGCGTACTTTTCCTCTTTCTGTGGCTCATCTTGGTTTTAAGTTTGGGTAGATTTATTCATGGAAAATATAGTACAATGGACACAGCAAGTCAGAACATCAACTTTGTCCTGAAACCACACAGATCATCACACATCGAAAAAAGAGAACTGTCATCAGTGAACATCACAGCCATCCCCATACCTGGTGGTATAGCATGGGACAAAACTGACTATGAAATTTATGGCCCGGTTGAGCTCTTGAAATTGCCACACCAATTTAAGATTTCTTTGAGTGACTTTGTTTCACCTAGTAGATTCTCTGATGACTGGGACTTTGAAAATATTAATAATATGATGTCAGATTTAGAAATGTCAGAAAAATTTACTGCACATGATTATTTACAGGGTTCGTCGAATTATGAGGAAATGTACTGTTTTACCCATTACAGGCATCATAATCTGCATAAATTCGCAAATCCTAGAAATATTTTCGTTTATAATCAATGGGAACAGTGTGCAACCCCGCCAAAAGGCAGCTCAAAGACATTTTTTGAAAAATTCCCATACTTCTCGGGGTTTAATGTCACTGATCCGGAAACATTCTATTTTAAAATGTTAAATAAGACAGGGGTGAAAAATATGTTGACAAATACTAAACTGATTTATTCAGAAACATTTTATGAAAAAATGTCTACATTTGGTTTTGAATATTGGAAAAATAACATTGAGACAAAAACCATTTGGGGAATAAAAGAATGGCAGGTACAAGGTGTAGAAGCATTGTTCAGAGCCTGCATGATCCCAGAACAAATAATGTTTCTGAATGACACAGTTCAGCAAACAACCTGTCTTGGTTTAGCCAAGATAAAAGATTTTAAAAAAACAGTCTATACCAAAGCCAATACCTGATGGAAACACCATTTCAGATGAGGGGTTAGACGTGGCCTATATTTTAAAACAAAACAGAACACTTCCTGATTGGAAAAAATGGTTAATCTGGCCCACAGACACTAATAACTGTCATGATAGATTCCTGAACAAAATACAGGGGTTCAAACAAAACAGGCCAGACCCAAGATATTCCCAAAGACAACATCCAGGGATAATCACAACATACAGTGTGGGAAAGCTATGCCTCGAATGGCTACAGAAATCCACACTTCCAGAAATTAAGCAACACTTAACTTTACTTAAAGAAGGTGCTGACTTGCGAGATTTCATAATGGGACCTCGCAAACAGCGTCAAAAACGTTTCATATACACAGGTATATATGCAGCATACAATGAAGCTTGGAAATTAAATCAAATTGAAACTGCTGAAAAAATACGAGAAATTGATCGTATTAATTTGAAAAAAGCATTTTCTGTAGTGGACAATGGGTTAACGACTCTGTCCCCCAGAATCTATTCACTGGATAGCATTGTATCATCTGCTATTGATATAATAGAACAGGATATGATAATGTTACAACATGGTCAGTCCCAATTGCGTTCTATTGTACAGCTAGGCTGGACGTTACAAAATCTGCGTTCAGGTCACGTGCCATGGCGTCTAATCAACATAACGTCATTATTTTCTATCTTTAACCTTACTGATAGACAAATCTATTTGGCACAGAAATGAGCAGACTATACAGTGCTAAGCATTGAAAAACTTGAGAGATTACCATTGACAATGTCAGAAAGACCTGTCATTGAATGGATAATACATGGCACCATTACAATCCCGATAACGACTTTTCAGTTTCAATGCCAAGAGTATATACCAGCAGGCCTGTATGAAAGGTTGGGTAAAGGATACATCAAATCAACCTGGAATTTACCATTTACACACAGGTGTTGGAGTGGGGAAAAGAGAGAGGTATTTCTTAGTGGCAGTAACTGCAAAACATCACTGAGCGGTACACTCCTATGCAAAGCTATAAACCTGCATGGACCTTGCAAGGGTTCCTCAAATAACCTTTAATGTCACCTGCACGGAACCCCGGCTACACAGATAGATCCATTTTTCAGACATCTTTCCAAAGGTAGCTACGTTATATTAAGTGACCGCAGCTGTTGTGGCATAGTGCCATAGAAACCCTATCTTGTGAGCGTCACTTCCAGGGTCCTTTGTTGTATGCAAGTATTGTATCCAAAAAGCAATCCAGACATGGAGGAGGAAATTTGGCCTTCTGTGAATATCTCTTCTATTCAAATTGATACTTTAAGCAGAATGAAGTCTATTCTTTACAGACAACTGTGCCTTTAACCTCGTCCAAAGAGACGTACGACCTGCAAGCTGCAAGGACAGCAGCAGAGATACATACCCTTTTATCAACAAACTGCCAGTGCATTTCGTAGAAATGTTAAGCCAAATTGTAAACATGTCAGATACCAGTGACATCACACATGTATTTAAGACAATTTTTTCGGGACTTTTAACACCCTTTGAGACAGTCCTGGGCATCTTCCTGAATTTTGTGCACTCTCTTTTCGGTGGCCTGCCACTTATTTTGGGACTCGTAGCAGGAATTTTATTTTTGCTCCTTCTGCTCCGATATGGCAAGCCCAGCCACAAACAAAACTCAGGCTTCAATGGAAGAAACGATCCTAGCAATACGATACAGAGACCGTATCACTAAGGTCCTCGGATTGGCCCGGCTAAGAGATCTGAATACAACCTGGTTTCTTTCATTCAGACCGATCTGGCAAAATTGCATCTTACCTGTGCTTTTTATGTCTGCTATGCGGAGAAGAATGCGTGTTGGACGTTTGTCTTACACTACCATCAATACTACCAATGGATATCGACGCTTTGTTTTGTTCAGTAACGACTCATGCAACGTGTTGTCCCCAGCGGCTTCCGATTCTGATGACGGCATTCATTGAGACTTCACCATTACGAGTAGGTGGCGGTGAAGTACGAGATGAAAGCAGCAGCACACAGGTACAACCTTCTGTGAACATTGCTGATCTAAACATCGATGATGGCAATGCATCGCATATATGCACTATTTATGATTTTTCAGCGTTGGCACAACTTTCACCTACTGTAGTAGACAAATTTTTTGCTGGTCTAGCTGAGGTAATGTTCTCCCCTAACAACGAGAATAACAATTGAAATAGCGAGCACACAGCGTTCCCTGACCTCTGAATTCGGCCTTCAACTTTTAAAAACATCACTGCTGAAAAGACTTGGAACTATTTTTCTCTCCCTGAAAAAAAAAAAAAAAATTCTCCCTCCAAGAACTTCCAAAATATTTACCCCTTTTTTGGCACAAGGTACTCTGCTTAGAGTAGAACTATTCTTAGAGAACAGAGCTTCTATTCCTAGAGACAATATTTTGAATCAGCCTCTAGCACACTTACAATCTTGTATAAATATGTGATGAAATGGTCTCGAACTTCTCTTCTGTATTAAGAGCCATTTCATAAATGTAATTTGCGCAATTCATTCAGCTGATATTTATATTTGCATTATCTGAATGATAACACTGCTTGAATGCGTACAGTATAATACTCATTTTCGTGTATCTATACCGTTTCAAATGCATTTAAACGTATTTTGGGGTGGGATGGAATAACACATGCTTACCTATATGTTTATATATTGCTTAGTATTTAGTAATGATGGACATTATACGTGGAGTGGGTCTTGTGTTTTATCTAGGACCCTAATTAAATATTTCATATTTAATAATAAGCCAATGCAAACCAAATGCGGCAAGGCTACTTCCTTAGACTCCTTGAAAGCACAACAAGTTCTTACAACATACCAAACCTCCAGCAACCTGGGAATTCCCCGTGCTTTTGTTTTTGATTTGTCTTAGAACTCCTGCAAGCACTGAAAGAACGGTCGGTTCTTAGTGACATCTTTAATTGACGTCTTATGTCCAACCTTACGTCAGACACAGCACCTTCCAGGTATAAATATACCAGCGTTTGCCTTAAGCAACACACTGTGGTGTGGAGCAGAGCGGCTATCTTCTTATCCGAAGTCCAGCTGATGCAAGTGCAGAAGGTAGCCGTCACTCCCATTTGACGCACTGAGAAAGACGCTGTCTTTTTCTCCTGCCGAGAAAATCCAGCTCCGGTGTTTCCAGTCACCCTCGCTGGTTACTGGGAGATCGAGTCCTGAGAGCGAGATACAAGGCCTCCTTCCATTCTAAAAACCAAGGTACGGAGCTGATTACATCCTTAGAGAAATCTTGGGTCCTATACATGGCAAAAAACTAACTTAACTTAAACTACAGCCCATCTACTCCTTCCCACGTACTAGGCTTAGGTTAGGTACACCGGGGTAGGCGTACTTAGAAGCACCAGTTGAGCACGTTTAGTCAAGCTTTTATCTTTGTATGTAACTGTATATATTTTATACATTTTAAGTATCATATGGCTCAGAAACCATATCAATGCTTTTACAGTATTATTTCATAATACTCCTTTTACTGTACGCACTTTACTTTATAACAAGTATTGCAATCATAGGAATTAATTTCTCTTGCATTAGAAAGAAGACTGTTCAATAAATAACACCATTTATTGAAAACGCCCGTCTCTCTATTTCTCTGCACTCTGGTGAAACTAAGTATGCAAAATTGATTGAGTGAAATAGCTATCTATTGTTTTCACACGACTCTTTAGATATACTCCTTATTCTGGGGGAGCAAAGTTGTCATGTTTATGCAGTTGTCAGAAGCTGAATCCCTTCTTGTCTAATCAGGGAAGTTCACTCCTCCCTGTTCATTCAAGAAAGTTTCTAGTGACCTCTGAGCTAGCTGGCAAACCTAAATTAAGTCTAACATATTCAATAGAGACCTAGTCGACCTCAGTCCTACGTCTAAACTATTGTTTATGTTATTCCAATGCGCAGAGCCTATTGGGAAAATAGGAACTACACTACACTATATTGTACTCTGTGACAATCCAATGTAAGTGTGGTAGGTAAGACAAGAGAGAGGGCCCCCTAACAGCAGGGGAGCGGAGCATCATTTTACATAGTAAAATCAAATCTCCCCTTGGGAATTCGCCAAACCATATGCATACACTGCACACACCTTTTCAGGTACCCTTCAGGTAAATGACAACTCAAGAGTTTGACATGGAAATCCAGTATCACACCATTACAGAGAAACACACAGCTTTATTGGAGTGTTCATAGACACCATTTTCAATTTCAAATTATTATAATATGTATATTAACATTAATACAGTGATTACATCACCTACATAGAATTAAAAACAGTTACTGCAAAAAAATGTAAATATTGCATTAAAAAACACAATTTGGGGCAAAAAATAAATTATCAAATTTAAATGAAAAGGAAGAGACAAAGAAGATAACAAACCATACTCTATCTCAATAGTACCAAACAGTTCAATCTTTATACGTGATACATGATGTAGCATGGAAGTCACCATTTATGGTATCAATAAACTGTAAGGATTCAGTTCATTAGTCTTGTCATGCTGACGCATTTCAGTTGATTTCACAAATTATTGCCACCTTCTTCAGGACAAGCATATATATTCTCCCACATATATAAGATAGAATGATTAAAGCCAATAGAAATGAGTCGAAGTTCCTTAATGGGACCTATATGTAAATAGTGGTGTCTTATATTGGTGTCCTAGAAGGGCTTCTTATCCTAAAAGCTAGATGCCATCGAAGGCCGTACCATAGTCCAAGAAAGCATTCGTTGCTTAGTGTCACTTTAATATATGACCAGTTGACGAAGCATTATCCAGGCTGGGAAGGTTCCTAAGAGAAATGAATCCTCCTTATGGATATAGAAACCACCACTCAATTTATATGAAACATGTTGGAAGCGGCTCATCTCCTTTAATGAGTTCAAATGACAGTTTATAAAATGTTCATCTAATACATAAGAGAGGATAAGGGGCAAAATATTGGCAGTTCCTCATTATGCAACAAAATCACTCCTTCACTACTGAAATCCAACTTCTTCAAACTGCAAAGTCTTAAGTTCATACTGGACCTTGATCCAGAATCAGCTTTCATTCCTATTTGGCATAGCTATTTCCATGAACTTCCTTATGATAGATCTAGGCCCTTGGGCCTCAATGAATGCATTCAATCCTAAAGCTAATAACATGACATTGCTGGACCTCCTACTGACAATTGCAGTTAAAGGAAACTTATCTGAATGAAAATCATTTACCCGTCCATCCCATCACACCTGGTGGGCATGGGTCTCCTACCTCAGAGGAGCACACAGCTCTCAAGCTCAACATCCATCTACCTTCCAGATCTCAAGCAAAGTGTGGCACACCCTAAATAAATTTATAGAACAAATGACAACATAGTTGCCTTGTAGGGATTGACAGATTAGAACTCCGTCTTGCATGCACATATGCATGACTCATCCTTACCGCTGACCCCTCCCCCACCTAGTTATAAAGTTCAGTGGCGATACACCCATATGATATACTTCATACAGAACCCACATGTCGGATACCTTTTTTGAGACATACACTCCTGGTTTATCCCGATACCTAGGTAGAAACCACTTAGGTACATCATAATTCACAGGATTTCAACTAGCTGACCTACTTCCAGTCCCGATTATGTCACTTTCTGTTTATCATGTGCTATGTACCAATGTTTCTCCACCAGATTTCTGTATTGAATTCTATCCATGCTAAACTTATATTTGTATGGTTTACTATAAAATACTTGCAACAACAAAATAATTAATAACTCTGGTTCTACTGATTGAATTTGTCATTTTGGTGTCAAAAAATTATAAAAATGTACTTGGTTGGTGTAGTGTTTTTACTTTATTACTGTTTGTGTGCTGCATAAATACTTTACTTATTCCCTCTAAGTTTAGCTTGACTGCTTTTGTGCCATACTAACGGAGGATTAGGCACATGTTCACTTAGGACTTTAGTTCACTCTGATTGGGATTGTGGTTGTTGCTTGAGAAGGTCTCACAGCCCCTCAACCAACAACCCAATGTCTCACATGTGCTATGTAGTTTTATCAGTAAAACTGCATGTCTGAGCAACTGTACTATCTTTTCAATGGTTCGTGTGCTGTCCATAAATGAAAGTGCACTTCCACACCATACTTCAGTGATATATTTACAACAGTGTGCTCTACAATGATCCAGCAGTTACACACTACACACATACCACTCTTCTGCTGAATGGGCGTGGCTTATTTCATGGACGTTGTTTAGGGGTCGCAGCTGTGACCCCCAGCATGAGCCTTGTGACTCCTGCCAATTGCCATATGAACTCATAAATAAAAAATTGACAAAATGATTGATTTTATTTTCCCCAGTGGCTGTTCAAATACAGCAGCTGTCTGAGTTTGGGCTTGCTGTACATTGTGGATAACTGCACAAGTTGAAATATTTGCTATTTGTTCAGTACTGCTGAGGTGTTACCTGGAAGAGAGCCTAAAAGGCCTCCCTGACCCCTGATCTGAGCGACCTCTGTTATTTACAGTTTTAACGTCACACCATATTTTAGGTCTTGGACAGATGTTTGTTTTTAATGCCTACTTTTAATGTGGCGGCTTTGAGCTCCCCTGATGAAAATAAAAGATATATCAAGAGGCAGCCTCGTGAATAATGTGTACAGTCTTCTCAAGCAGAAGAAGCACGGCTGAAATTATTGATGGCCTGGGAGAACAGCACACTGAAAAGCATGTCCACTGTTCAGAAAAGAGCTGAGAAGATTGATTTGCCAACAGTGCACAATCTGAAAGCAGGATGTAGCTGGCGAGCAGAAGGTAGAGCTGTCTTTTTTATTATATTTCTTGCCAGGCGAGTAGGACATCAAAGCATTTGCACTGTTGTCATGTAGCCACATCAAAGCTTCTTGTATCTACGCATTTGAAGATATCCACGTAGAGGGGGTGTGGGCAGCTGCAAATAGAGCCAGTCGCACAAGCCTGAGCTCTGGCGCCAAACCCCACTGGAGCATTTCTCTTGAGATCAGAGCCTCAATCCGAGGTGACTGACCCAGCGGGGGCCCCCAGTGACCCTCAAAATGGCTGCGGCACCTGTGTCCTGAGTGTATCCGGCGCTGTGGGTATCACGGGTCCCCTCTGTGCATTCTTTCACAAGGCAAGGCGGGACAGCACTCTACCAGGGGACCTGACACATGCCACGATTGTCTTGATCCACAAGCCTGGGAAACCGAGTGAGGATTGAGACTTTTACAGGCTGATGTCACTGCTATATGGAGAAACCTAGATTCTTGTGAAAGTCGTGACCAACCGCTTGATACGGGTGGTTGAGTCCCTGGTGGGACCGGATCAGTCTGATTTTATGTCCTAAACAGCTATGAGACACAACTTGCATCTCCTGGCTGAGTGCCTAGCACGCAGGAACTATCTAGCCATTGGCAGAAGGTATTTGAATCATTAGAGTGGCCACACGTGGGCTGGGAGCTGGGACTCGACACCAGATACTTGTTCCGGGTGAGACTCCTCTACACCAACCTGATGCCGAGGGTTAAAGTCAATGACACGCTCTCCACGGAGTTCAGACTAGCCAGAGGCTTCAGGCGGAGATGCCCATTGTCCCCCTGTTGTTCATGGCACAGCTCGAGCCACTGGCCTTTCGGGTGCAAAGTGAGGGACTATTACATGGGTTGCAACAGGATCCGGACTGGGAGGACGTAATTTCCCTCTATGCAGACCATATCCTGCTCTATCTGGCAGATCCAGAGAACACTGGATCACGAAATTTAGCAAAATCTTGCAGCTTTTTGGTCTTACTCTGTGATTTGCATCAATTGGCACACATCTCTAGCATGCCCCCTGTACCGGAAAGCCTCCACTCCACAATGGGATAGCCCTCTGAGATGGGAATCAACTGAGTTTTTAATCGTGGGAATATTTGTGACCACGGATAGGGGAGCTTTCCTAAGAGAAAGAATCACCATAATTCTGGAGAGCTATAAAATAGATGCAGGGCGCTGGAGCAAATTCCTGGCGCAACTGATGGGAAGGGCACCCCTATAGAAAATGATATGTCTGCCAACATTTCTATATGTGTTGCAGAACACCCCATTGGAGGTTTCGGATGAGTTCTTCCAGTCGGTTGACTATGTCACTGGGGCCCTGACCATGAGCCCCTAGAGGGCGGAATCACCCTCCCAACCTCCGCCTATACTACTGGGCAAATCAGCTAGAGAGGATTGGTGGCTGGCCATTCCCCCACAGCAGGAACCATCGCTGGTGGCAGACCGACCAGCAAAGAACCTGGGGGGCGGGAGGGAGGTCTAGATCTGACGCCTCTGTGGGGGGCAGGGGCCGTACCACTTCCCCTCCGACAGCTGTGGTTATAAAAATATGGAAGAGGGCGGTCGAAACTCTGCGACGGAGGGGTAAAGTGACCCTGAAAACTCTCTATGCCATTCTAATATATTGAAGGGCCTGTGACGGATGTAAACAGCGTGTAAAGTGATACGAGACAGTGCTAATGCTGGACAGTTCTCGCCTTCCCTGGACAGTTCTCGCCTTCCACCTGCTGGTCATGATTTCCACGTACGTGATGGCCAGTTTCCACCGACTTTATATTCCCGAGGGGTACAATGCTTTTTTGTTTATTGCACAAATCACGGTAGTTTTAAAACTGGCAATTCACAAGAATTATGTCGTGTAAATGACAGATTTCAACTACAGTGAATCCTAAAGCAAAATTTTTACACATAATGTAGAAATGTATAGTGTGGTTGAGCAATGCCATCTTGTGGCAGTGATGACAAACACAGAAAACAACACCCTGCTTTGGGGCTTCTTGTGTTATTCTGAGTTGATAGGCCCACCCCTCGTTGGTGCATCATAAAACACGAGCACCCTTAATGCTTCTTCTTCTACTCGATTACCCTGATGCTCCCTTTATTTTATCTCATGCTGTCCTATGGTAATTTACTGCAGCATATTCAAATATGGCAGCTGTATTCTGTCTGGTAATGGCGCCCCAATCTGAGAGTGAGCGCTAAAGGACTTGGAACATGAAAGTTGTACTTGAAGCAAAGAAACAACGCGATTCCACATCGGAAGGGAATCCCACTTAAAAGAAGGAAGGAACGCAACAGCGACCCAGCCGGGCGCGCGCACACATAGCGTTTAAGAAGCACCAAGAATCTCGCAGTTATATGGTAACAGGGTCGGTCCTAGGAATTGTGGGGCCCTGGGCGAAATGAAAGAAGCGAGGCCCCTCTAATTTGCTTGTGACATCACAAGAAGTGACATCATAGAAAACCGACATCCAGTGGCGGACGGAGGAGGGTCGCCCCACTGCTTTTAAGCAGTGTCACTTAAATAAAAATAAAAATATAATAGCTACATTATTATTTAATTTTTCATTATTGCTGCAGTTTTGCGGGAGGGATGGGCGTGGCTGCTCTGCTGACAGAGCAGGGGACTGGAGGAGTGGTTTGCACTCCCTAAGGTGCATATGAACATTTGGTCAGCCATTGGGGGCGGCCTAACATTAATGAGCACTTTGGATGTTCTCCTTGCAGGCTGCATTACAGCCTGCATGGAGAACATGCCCAGCCTCCCATTCCCTGGCTGAGCGCCGATCCATGGTGCTCAGACCAATCACAACGCTGCATTGTAGCTTTGTGATTGTCCATCAGGAGGCTGGGAGCGGGATGCATCCTGCTTCCTGCCCTGGAAGCGGGGAAGAAGACCGAGAGGAGGCTGTGGTGATGGTGAGCCACAGATAGGTAAGTGTGTATTTTTATTAAATTTCAGTCCCTCTCCCCCGCTCCGTAAAGCTTGTTTGTGCTCTGTACTTGCAACAAACAAGGCTAAATAAGAGCAAGGCCTGGATCCTTGTGTGTGGTCGCTAATAATTGTTGTGGATTGGAGTGGAGCAGATTGTTTTGGATTGGAGTGGGGTAAATTGCAGAGGGGCAGATTGTTGTGGATTGGAGTGGGATAAATTGGAGTGGGGCAGATTGTTTTGGATTGGGGCAGATTGTTTTGGATTGGAGTGGGGCAGATTGTTTTGGATTGGAGTTGGGCAGATTGTTTTGTATTGGAGTGGGCAGGTTGTTGTGGATTGGAGTGAGGCAGATTGTTGCAGATTGTAGTGGGGTAAATTGGAGAGGGGCAGATTATTTTGGATTGTAGCAGGATAAATTGTAGTGGGGCAGATTGTTTTGGATTGGAGTGGGGTAAATTGGAGTGGGGCAGATTGTTTTGGATTGGAGTGCGGTAAATTGGAGTGGGGTAGATTGTGTTGTTTTGGAGTGGGGTAAATTGGAGTGGGGCAGATTGTGTTGGATTGGAGTGGGGCAGATTGTGTTGGATTGGAGTGGGATAAATTGGAGTGGGGCAGATTGTTTTGGATTGGGGTAAATTGGAGTGGGGCAGAGTGTTTTGGATTGGAGTGGGGTAAATTGGAGTGCGGCAGATTGTTTTGGATTGGAGTGGGGTAAATTGGAGTGGGGCAGATTGTTTTGGATTGGGGTAAATTGGAGTGGGGCAGATTGTTTTGGATTTTAGTGGGGCAGATTGTTTTGGATTGGAGTGGGGTAAATTGGAGTGGGGCAGATTATTTTGGATTGGAGTTGGGCTGATTGTTTTGGATTGGAGTGGGGCAGATTGTTTTGGATTGGAGTGGGGTAAATTGGAGTGGGGCAGATTATTTTGGATTGGAGTTGGGCTGATTGTTTTGGATTGAGTGGGGCAGATTGTGTTGGATTGGAGTGGGGTAAATAGGAGTGGGGCAGATTATTTTGGATTGGGGTAAATTGGATTGGATTGGGGTAAATTGGAGGGGGCAGATTGTTTTGGATTGGAGTGGGGTAAATTGGAGAGGGGCATATTGTTGTGGATTGGAGTGGAGTAAATTGGAGTGGGGCAGATTGTTTTGGATTGGAGTGGGGAAGATTGTTTTGGATTGGAGTGGGGCAGATTGTTTTGGATTGGAGTCGGGCAGATTGTTTTGGATTGGAGTCGGGCAGATTGTTTTGGATTGGAGTGGGTAGGTTGTTGTGGATTGGAGTGAGGCAGATTGTTGCGGATTGGAGTGGGGTAAATTGGGGAGGGGCAGATTGTTTTGGATTGTAGCGGGATAAATTGGAGTGGGGCAGATTGTTTTGGATTGGAGTGGGGTAAATTGGAGTGGGGCAGATTGTTTTGGATTGGAGTGGGGTAAATTGGAGTGGGGCAGATTGTTCTGGATGGAAGTGGGGTAAATTGGAGTGGGGCAGATTAGGGTGGGGGGATTGGGATGTGGTGGGGTGGAGTGGGGTGGATTGGTTTGGTGTGGATTGTATTAAGTGGAGTGGGTTGGTGTGGAGTGAGGTGAGGTGAAGTGGGGTGGGGTGGATTGGAGTGTGGCGGATTCGGGTGTACTGCACAATTACGTGTCAAAGCATAATTTCAGAAAATACACATAAGAAAGAAATAACATTGCGCTTTGCAATAAAATAATCCTTGTCTTTTGAGAACAGTATCCACATGCAAAAACAAAAGAAAGCATGAGTGGGATGTTATGGAAGGTAATGATATTCTTGGCTTTGATAGACTACAACAGAAATTTGGTATCCCAGCAAGCCAATGGCTATTATATGGCCAAATCTGCCAAACACTTCGTTTAATCAGGCCCAGAATCTAACTCTCTTTGCCTAATCCTATAGTTTATTACCTGAGAAAGGGGGGCAGGAAAATTAGCATAGGGTATAATTTCCTACTACAAGAGCTTGAGGACGATATGGAAAAAACTGAAACTACTTTGGCTCAGAAAATTGGCGATCCCGATGTGGACTTAGATCTTGTCTTAGTCCTGAACAAAAAAATCTTTCGTTCCTCAAATCTGAGAGCCCAACATTATAAAACCCTTTTTAACCTAAACTATACCCCCGCCAAATTGTTTAGCTGAGGAGTAAGAGATAACGACAGCTGCCCTAGGTGTAACATGAGTCCAGCAGATCTACCTCATATGTTTTACCACTGCCCGAAGTTGGCTCCAGTCCTTAGGGAGATACAGTTGTTTCTGGAGGGGCTGCTAGAACAAAACATCGTTCTATCCCCTACTGTGGTTCTATTAGGTACTGACGGCAAGCTGAGGGCAGACGGGGGCCCAGAAGCCCTGGCTTTTATCTCAGTAGCTGTACTGCGGATACTAATTTCTGCTGGTTGGAAGGATACAACTGTACCTACCTTTCAGATGTGGCTAAATAGGTTTTTAGGAATGCATAATATAGAAGAATGCTTGTATAATTTTAAGGGAAAGAAAACCCGGGAAATGGGCAGAAAGATCTGGGCCCCCCTTAGGAAATGTAGGGAATCTAGACGATGATGCAGGAAAAAGTTAAGAGGAAACGCGCATATGAACTAGCCATTCCATTGCACATATTTATTGATCTTGTCTTACTATGAATTTTTTTTAACAACTTTGTGTCTTTTAATATCTGCTATTTATTGTTGTTAATGTATTTATTCTGATTATGCAAATGTGATACATGTGTTTTGATTTTACCTCACTCATCGTAACATCTCAATAAAGATATATATAAAAAAAAGAAAGCATGAGTGCAAATTAAGAAAAGAAGACTTGGCAAAATAAAAGCAACTTGACTATAGAAAATGAATCTTTGCAATTGTTTGACCTGCTTGGCATGTTTATGCCAGTTGCATGCCTTCTCCTTGCAGGGCACTAAAAGTTAAACGGAACAGAATAGTACCTCAATGACGTCCAGAGCAATGGACGGGCACTGATTAAGTTGACTCAATCAGTGCTTGGTCACTCATCATTATCAAGGAAGTTGCTTGCTATTTCTACATTTGAAAAGGCAGGTAGCGAGATTTTGTGGCTGCTGGCTGACAGCGTGTCGCACTCTTCCACGAAAAGAAACCTTGTCTAGCTACTGTAGATCCTTCCTGTCTGCTCCTGCACTGCACCCTCACTGCCCTGTTAAACGAGACCCAGGAGCAGCACTCGCCATGGGCTGTCAAAACTGTATCTATGAAATCTCCTACAAGTAATTATATGGACAAGAAATTACTAATTCACAGCCCCTGGGACATAAGTGGGCCGGGGGACTCAAAGTGTGTCATGGAGCAGTTAATCTGCTACAATCATGAAAAGAGGGGCCACAGAGCTCCCTGCTGGGGAATTGGGTGGTTATCAGGTTTTTGCACTTAGCTGCATTTACCTCTCTAGCCCTCTAAGTTTAGCACTGGTGGCCTGGTCTGGGAAGCTAATATGCTAGTCCCTCTGTGGAATAAAATGTGGTGATCTCACAGTATAGCGCTGGCCAAGGACTGGACCCTCCTGCCCTGGGCCTCCCAGAACTACATAATGGATACAAGGCCCTGCAAAAGGGGCCCCACACCAGGACCTTGCAGCCTAATTGAATACTGTGAGGCCTACCTGCCCTGTGCTTCGCAAGTCCCAGTGAAAGGAGCCCCACAGATGACATTGTAGCCTGATTCAGTGCTTCGAGGCTCATGGGATGGAAAAACACCTCCACTGTGCCTCAAAGCAGTACGTTGCTAAACTCTGCTCTAGTGTACCCTGCCAGTCTGATCTGGATTCTCCCTCCTCCCCTCAGCCACCTCTCCTTACTTGTTAATGTCTGGCTTGTCCGTGAAACAAAAGAGCCTTTTGTTGCTGGGTAAACGGAATACACAAAGGGGAGACAGGCTTTTAACAGAGGTGCTGCCCCGCCCTTGAGCCTGTGAGGCGTCATAATTTCTGGCCTTGCTGCTGTCACCTCTTATACCTAGTCTTTCCCCACCGCCCACCACTGCACCTCTATGAATGAACCCACGCTGTGAGTAGGAAAGTCGAGACACCTCACTTGAAAACACATTAGCAGTGTGATTGCTTTGGGGAGGGGGCCCTGAAGGAGCAGGAGGGCTGACTGGGAAAGTGTGAGCTTTCACAGTCACACAGAAAGGGCCCCCCATGTTTCTGAGCTGAGCGCGAGGCCCTGGGCAGCTGCCCACACTGCCCATGCCTAGCGCAGGCCCTGTATGGTAAGACTAGATATAATAATTCCTGCCACGTGGGTTGCCTCAATTGTTAAACCTAATTAATAATACGCATTGACAATACCAAAAGGTCTAGGTTTAAATGACTATTATATGGTAATGTGATGCATTACAAGTAAATAGCATGGGAGCATATGCATTTGTGTGGTAGCAAAGAACTGTAGAATAATATTGGTGTAAGTTAGAATGTGAGGAGACAAGCCAGACCTAAACATATATGTAGGTTGATGACTGCTCGCCTCCCATCTGTGCTGCTGCCAGAGAAAACCCCATAACCTATCTAAGATACTTTAAAAGCAATAAAATGTCATGTCTGTGGCCCTGAAAATTCAAGATCAATCAGCTGGATAAATAAACAAAATGATCACTGTGTGGAGAGCTGGCACTTTTTTTGTGGAAGGACACAACTTCTGCCAAGTCAAAACATGTATTCCTGACTCCCAACATGTGGGCTGAGCCAAAGCCAGTCTCTAGTGATGCTGAAGCCAGACCATAAAAATGGCTCTAGAGACGACCATGCATCATATTCAATAATTCCAGTACTCGCCTCTGCAGAGATTTATTTACTAAAATTCTGCTGCAGTGTTTAGTCGAAGGAGTGCAGAATTTGTTACGATTACACCATAGAAGGTGGGTTTAAGACCAGGGCTTACCACAGGCCATATGTACCCAGTGCTTCATATATAAAAGAAAAAGTGCTGTGGCCCAAAGTTTTGCTCATTACCCTCTCATCTCTGGCCTTCTCTGTCTGTCCCTGACTGTTTTACCATGCCCAAAGGCCTACAACCTTTGTTTACATATGTATACCATTATATCCATAATCATGCACAAACACTTCTTGTTTGTATTCTCTGTCCTTGAGCAAAGCACGCTGCGTCTGGGCAGATTTACAAGCCCCTTGCGACACTTTTACGCCGCTGTTGTGTCACTTTTGTGACGCAGCGGCGGCGTAACCAATGCGCCACGATGCAACATATTTACAACGTGACGCATCTAGTGAGATGCGTCATGTTGTAAAGCCCTGCGCTACATTATACCTGCATCAGGTATAATGTATGCAGGGTGGGCGTTCCGTCACAAGGAAGCCCACCCTGCATCCCCACAAGGAAGCCCTGTAAAAGTGACGCAGTGAAATCTACAAGATTTCACTGAGTCACTTTTACGTCCTCGCTGTGTCAAAACTTTACGCCTGATTGTAGCAGGCATAAGAAGTGACGCAGCAGAGCAAGTATAGGGCACCCCTGAGCAGTGATGGAGTTGCGTCTCGCTTGCGACACAACTCCAGCACTGTGTCACCTTTATGGCATCAGATGTGTCATGCATCTCTCTATACTTGCGCCACAGTGTGCTGCATTATGAATGCGGCGTATCCATGGTGGCGCAAGCGGTTTCAACCGCCATGGAAAATAACTGGGGCATCTCTGCTGATATGCAGGGATGCGCCAGTTATTGTAATTGTGCCCCTCTATGTCTTTTGCTGCGATATGATGTTGTTATTTGGACAAAACAAGGGAACCCAGGGCACAATATGCTAAGGACCTTGGGTAGGTACCTATTATTACAAACAGTGGTCCTTAGACAAAAGGGAGAATATTAAGGAAATGAATATAGACTAAATAGAACTATATTTTTTGGAAATGTCCAGCCGGACAGTTTAATATCTTAATAAAAAAATAATAATCGGGGGCGTGGCCAAGATGGCGTCGGAGTAAGACGCACTTTCGAGTCTCTACGGCGCCCGACCTGCTAAGCATTGTATAGCGTCGCCTACGGGGTGCTAACCAACCTTGGGATACCCGCAAAGGCCACTGACATCGAGTGGAGCGGTCCGGGGCACCCGGCGAGGAAGCAGGAGACCGGAGAACGCCATTGCGGGAGAGTCGACATCCGGCCTAGTAAGCACCGGCCTTGCGTGAGGGGGAGGCCGACCCGTGAGTGCAGAGGCGCCGACGCCGGCTGGGCGTGGCATCGCAAGGCCGCGGGTCGCTCCTGCCCTCCTTATCGCATGCCAGTGCTGCGGCGCACCATCGAGGCACTGAGGCGGTATTGGGCGCTCTGTTGCAGCTGACCGGAGGGACTCGGTGGACAACCGGCCATGTGGAGAGTGCACCTCGGACTATCGGCGGAGCTGTGAGAGACCGGGAGCGGCCATTAGTGGAATGCGCCAAGGTAGCTACTTGCAGCCACTGGTGGAGAGGGACGTCCCCACCGCGCCTGCGAGCGACTCAGCACTCTGAGGTGCTGCCCGTAGCGTGAAGCAGCTAAGAGCCGAAGGAACTATCCCTGCACTGTGGACCCCGTTCCGGCGAGAGAGCGGAACTAGAGGCCTATTTCGCCATGTGGGCTGACAGTCTAACCTGCGCTGTTCCCTCGCCGGCGGCTGAGACATAGTTTTGAAAGGTCAGCGGGGGAGCGTGGCTGGAGCTGGGGGTCCGATCTAGTGGCCCCGATTTACAGAGGCGGAGACCCCGGGATCGGTTGCCGGACGAAACTGTCCCTGCATTGACTCTTGGGCGCTTTTCTGGTGGGAAGCTTTTGTGACGCCATCTTGGCCGGGCGGCCATTGCCTGTGGCGCAGATACGCGGAAACACGGAGGCCTGAATACCTGGTGAGGCCTTACGCTGCGCCTGAGCACTCCTCTTCCCTGGTGAATGTACGATAGCCTTTGTCCCACGACAAAGCCGGACCTCCATGATGTCCACCACGCTGCGCAAAGGAAGGCCGGGTAAGGACGGTGCCTCCAAGTCCTCGCAGCAGCCATCTTCCCCCGGGGCCAGTGGTTCGTCCAGGCAATCGGACGATGAGGCGCCCGCCACCAAGGCCTTCATGACGGAGCTGTTCACCTCTATCAAGGAGGACATTTCTGAGCTTCGCGCCCAGCTGGCGTCGGATCTCCGGGAGGTGCGGAGAGATGTCGATGGAATTGGTGAACGGGTGGCGCCCCTGGAAGATCACGATTTGAGTGTGGCAAGTGATGTGCACATACTACAACAGGACGTTATTCGTCTTACGGAACAGAATTTGGATCTGCAGGCCCACGCGGAGGACTTGGAGAATCGTTCCCAAAGGAACAACATTCGTATTAGGGCGGTCCCATGGGACGGAGAAGCTGGAGACCTGCGAGAGTATGTCCAGGCCCTGTTCTTACAGATCTTAGACGAGGAGGACGTGCAGGAAATTAAAATGGACAGGGTGCACAGAGTCGGTCTGCCTAGAAGAGGGGGGGGCCCTCCTCCGGCCATCCTCGTTTGTGTGCATGACTTTCAGACGAAGGAGCGGATCCTACGGAAGGCTAGAGCCATCTCCTCCTTACAATTCATGGACCACCGTCCGCAGCTCTACCAGGACTTGGCGGCATCGACGCTCCAGAAGAGGAGAGAATTCCGTCCGGTAACTGCCTTCTTGCGGGAGCGCAACATCTCGTACTCCTGGGGGCACCCCTTCCGTATCATATTCCGATGGCAAAATAGGCTGGCACAAATCCGCTCCCTGCAAGTCGCGAAGGATCTTCTGGGCCTAGAGGACGTTCCTCCCTCCCAAGCGGCACATCCCTCCCCGTCGAGGAGACGGCATCGATCTTCCTCATGGCATCGAATTGGTTCTTCCTCGAACCGGAGGCGCCTGGACCACACTGCTAGCTTGCAAGAAAGGGGTGCTGCGGTGGTGTCGGTGGCCTCGGCCACATTAGCAGATTCTCAACAGAGCTCTGGAGCAGCGTGATCCCCGATTTCCTTGATGGTTGGGCGCCGGAGGGTCTCTGGCCCTAAGGTCCCGGGGTACTATGGTACTTTTGGAGAAGACACCCCGGACCGTGGCCCTGGGGGTCCCCGAATTGGTGCCCCCACCCCGATTCCAGTCTGATGTGGACCTTGTGAACCGTAGCCCATTGGAACTGCTGAGTGCTTTGTTCAGGTTTAGTGCCTTGAGTTATGTCTTATTGACTCTTTGTTTGCAGGGGGGGGTTGGGAGGTGGGGAGTTCTGGGGGTTGGAGATGCAGGGGGAATGTTGGGGTTGGGGTTGGGGGGAGGGGGGAGTGTGGTGGCGACCAAAGATGGTGTGTATGGGATGTTGTTGGTGCTAGTGGTGTTCTCCACTGCAATTCCTATCTTGTGCTGTGCTGTGGATTGTACAATTTCTGCTGTTTGCATGGGGGAGAACTGTTGGGGACGCTGGGGAGGGGTGAGTGCGGTTCCCCATGGACGGAGGGTGCTTGGGACATTGCCCTTGATGTCTTTATCCGATTGTTCTCAGTATACAGAGCTCAACGTGTCATCTTATCAGAGAGGCTTTGGGAGGTCAGGTGCATTGGAGTTACTGGAGAGGGGGGTGGACTAGAGTATGGGGGAGGTTGTTGGGAGAGGGGCCTGATCCAGGGGTGTGTAGACTGGTGGCTGGCGGGGACCGGGGACCGGGCTCTGGGTATCTTAGCAAACACACAGAACGGAGTCTCATGCCATCATCATGCCTGTTAGTATAGGTACCTGGAATGTGAAGGGTCTCAATTCCCCGCAGAAACGCCAGAAGCTCTGGAAGTATCTCTCAGATCACCATCTGGATGTAGTTGCCCTCCAGGAGACCCACTTGGCCAGGAGAGATGAACTGAGACTCCGTCATAGAAATTTCCCCCTTATCTATAGGGCGTCAGCACCCACTAAGCATAGAGGGGTGGCCCTCCTATTCCGGGCCTCTCTCCACTTTCAGCCCCTGGGGGTGAGCGGTGATAAGGAGGGTCGTTGGCTAATGGTGAAGGGGTCATTATATGGCCGCCAGTGTACATTTGTAGTGGTTTATGCTCCGAATGCTGGCCAAAATGGGTTTTTACAATGCTTGATGGACAAGATGGGGGACTTTGTGGAAGGGCACTTGATACTGCTGGGGGACTTCAACATGGTGTGGGACAGGGATTTGGATAGCTCGGGGGCGCGTAGGGCAGATACTGGGGTCTTTTCGGAAGAAACGCAGCGACAAATAAGCGAATTGGGATTGGTGGATAGCTGGCGCTTCGTACACACTCAGACCAAGGATTATACATTCTTTTCTCATGTCCATCGCTCGTACTCCCGCATAGATCACATCTTTGTTAGCCAGGCCCTCAGGGGAGATGTCCGAATGGCTAGTATTTTTCCACTCTCGTTATCGGATCATAGCTTAGTGGTGCTTGGGTTACATTGGTCGATGTAAAAAGCCCCAGTCAACGCGATCAAAGGCTTTTTCCGCGTCGAGCCCTACTAACACCGCCGGTATGCGAAATCGCTCAGCCTTCTCAATCAGATGGATTACGCGTCGCAAGTTGTCATGGGTCTGTCGACCTTTTATAAACCCGGATTGGTCCGGGTGGACCAGAGCCGGCATCAAATCCTGTAACCTGCCAGCAAGTATAGATGAGTACAACTTAGCGTCCAGGTTGAGGAGCGCTATCGGGCGATAAGATGCGCATTTGGTAAGATCCTTCCCCGGTTTGGGGAGGATGGTAATCAGAGCCTCAGCCATGGTGTCTGAGGTTCTTCCCTCAGATGCCATTGCGTTAAAGAGGGAAACCAGGTAATCGCAGATGTCCGACGCGAACGTCTTGTAAAACAGGGCCGTGTAACCGTCAGGACCCGGGGCCTTGTGGAGTTTCAGAGCCTTAATGGGGTCCAGTACCTCCTCCCTAGAGATGGGGGAAGACAGCAAATCGTTCCATTCCCTGGAGACCTGTGGGATAGGAAGACCACCCAAAAACGCAGACTGGGCCTCTGGATCCAGGGCATCGCTCGAATAGAGATCTGCGTAAAAGCGGCCAAAAATGGCTGCCTTGTCTGCATCCTTATGCCGGACAGAACCCGTATGGTCCTGTATGCCCCCAATGTAATCCCTCTCGCGTTTATCTCGAACACCATTGCGGGAGAGTCGACATCCGGCCTAGTAAGCACCGGCCTTGCGTGAGGGGGAGGCCGACCCGTGAGTGCAGAGGCGCCGACGCCGGCTGGGCGTGGCATCGCGAGGCCGCGGGTCGCTCCTGCCCTCCTTATCGCATGCCAGTGCTGCGGCGCACCATCGAGGCACTGAGGCGGTATTGGGCGCTCTGTTGCAGCTGACCGAGGGACTCGGTGGACAACCGGCCACGTGGAGAGTGCACCTCGGACTATCGGCGGAGCTGTGAGAGACCGGGAGCGGCCATTAGTGGAATGCGCCAAGGTAGCTACTTGCAGCCACTGGTGGAGAGGGACGTCCCCACCACACCTGCGAGCGACTCAGCACTCTGAGGTGCTGCCCGTAGCGTGAAGCAGCTAAGAGCCGAAGGAACTATCCCTGCACTGTGGACCCCGTTCCGGCGAGAGAGCGGAACTAGAGGCCTATTTCGCCTTGCGGGCTGACAGTCTAACCTGGGCTGTTCCCTCGCTGGCGGCTGAGACATAGTTTTGAAAGGTCAGCGGGGGAGCGTGGCTGGAGCTGGGGGTCCGATCTAGTGGCCCCGATTTACAGAGGCGGAGACCCCGGGATCGGTTGCCGGACGAAACTGTCCCTGCATTGACTCTTGGGCGCTTTTCTGGTGGGAAGCTTTTGTGACGCCATCTTGGCCGGGCGGCCATTGCCTGTGGCGCAGATACGCGGAAACAAGGAGGCCTGAATACCTGGTGAGGCCTTACGCTGCGCCTGAGCACTCCTCTTCCCTGGTGAATGTACGATAGCCTTGGTCCCACGACAAAGCCGGACCTCCATGATGTCCACCACGCTGCGCAAAGGAAGGCCGGGTAAGGACGGTGCCTCCAAGTCCTCGCAGCAGCCATCTTCCCCCGGGGCCAGTGGTTCGTCCAGGCAATCGGACGATGAGGCGCCCGCCACCAAGGCCTTCATGACGGAGCTGTTCACCTCTATCAAGGAGGACATTTCTGAGCTTCGCGCCCAGCTGGCGTCGGATCTCCGGGAGGTGCGGAGAGATGTCGATGGAATTGGTGAACGGGTGGCGACCCTGGAAGATCACGATTTGAGTGTGGCAAGTGATGTGCACATACTACAACAGGACGTTATTCGTCTTACGGAACAGAATTTGGATCTGCAGGCCCACGCGGAGGACTTGGAGAATCGTTCCCGAAGGAACAACATTCGTATTAGGGCGGTCCCATGGGACGGAGAAGCTGGAGACCTGCGAGAGTATGTCCAGGCCCTGTTCTTACAGATCTTAGACGAGGAGGACGTGCAGGAAATTAAAATGGACAGGGTGCACAGATTCGGTCTGCCTAGAAGAGGGGGGGGCCCTCCTCCGGACATCCTCGTCTGTGTGCATGACTTTCAGACGAAGGAGCGTATCCTACGGAAGGCTAGAGCCATCTTCTCCTTACAATTCATGGATCACCGTCCGCAGCTCTACCAGGACTTGGCGGCATCGACGCTCCAGAAGAGGAGAGAATTCCGTCCGGTAACTGCCTTCTTGCGGGAGCGCAACATCTCATACTCCTGGGGGCACCCCTTCCGTATCCTATTCCGATGGCAAAATAGGCTGGCACAAATCCGCTCCCTGCAAGTCGCGAAGGATCTTCTCGGTCTAGAGGACGTTCCTCCATCCCAAGCGGCACATCCCTCCCCGTCGAGGAGACGGCATCGATCTTCCTCATGGCATCGAATTGGTTCTTCCCCGAACCGGAGGCGCCCGGACCGCACTGCTAGCTTGCAAGAAAGGGGTGCTGCGGTGGCGTCGGTGGCCTCGGCCACATTAGCAGATTCTCAACAGAGCTCTAGAGCAGCGTGATCCCCGATTTCCTTGATTGTTGGGCGCCGGAGGGTCTCTGGCCCTAAGGTCCCGGGGTACTATGGTACTTTTGGAGAAGACACCCCGGACCGTGGCCCTGCGGGTCCCCGAATTGGTGCCCCCACCCCGATTCCAGTCTGATGTGGACCTTGTGAACCGTAGCCCATTGGAACTGCTGAGTGCTTTGTTCATGTTTAGTGCCTTGAGTTATGTCTTATTGACTCTTTGTTTGCAGGGGGGGGTTGGGAGGTGGGGAGTTCTGGGGGTTGGAGATGCAGGGGGAATGTTGGGGTTGGGGTTGGGGGGAGGGGGGAGTGTGGTGGCGACCAAAGATGGTGTGTATGGGATGTTGTTGGTGCTAGTGGTGTTCTCCACTGCAATTCCTATCTTGTGCTGTGCTGTGGATTGTACAATTTCTGCTGTTTGCATGGGGGAGAACTGTTGGGGACGCTGGGGAGGGGTGAGTGCGGTTCCCCATGGACGGAGGGTGCTTGGGACATTGCCCTTGATGTCTTTATCCGATTGTTCTCAGTATACAGAGCTCAACGTGTCATCTTATCAGAGAGGCTTTGGGAGGTCAGGTGCATTGGAGTTACTGGAGAGGGGGGTGGACTAGAGTATGGGGGAGGTTGTTGGGAGAGGGGCCTGATCCAGGGGTGTGTAGACTGGTGGCTTGCGGGGACCAGGGACCGGGCTCTGGGTATCTTAGCAAACACACAGAACGGAGTCTCATGCCATCATCATGCCTGTTAGTATAGGTACCTGGAATGTGAAGGGTCTCAATTCCCCGCAGAAACGCCAGAAGCTCTGGAAGTATCTCTCAGATCACCATCTGGATGTAGTTGCCCTCCAGGAGACCCACTTGGCCAGGAGAGATGAACTGAGACTCTGTCATAGAAATTTCCCCCTTATCTATAGGGCGTCAGCACCCACTAAGCATAGAGGGGTGGCCCTCCTATTCCGGGCCTCTCACCACTTTCAGCCCCTGGGGGTGAGCGGTGATAAGGAGGGTCGTTGGCTAATGGTGAAGGGGTCATTATATGGCCGCCAGTGTACATTTGTAGTGGTTTATGCTCCGAATGCTGGCCAAAATGGGTTTTTACAATGCTTGATGGACAAGATGGGGGACCTTGTGGAAGGGCACTTGATACTGCTGGGGGACTTCAACATGGTGTGGGACAGGGATTTGGATAGCTCGGGGGCGCGTAGGGCAGATACTGGGGTCTTTTCGGAAGAAACGCAGCGACAAATAGGCGAATTGGGATTGGTGGATAGCTGGCGCTTCGTACACACTCAGACCAAGGATTATACATTCTTTTCTCATGTCCATCGCTCGTACTCCCGCATAGATCACATCTTTGTTAGCCAGGCCCTCAGGGGAGATGTCCGAATGGCTAGTATTTTTCCACTCTCGTTATCGGATCATAGCTTAGTGGTGCTTGGGTTACATTGGTCTGTAGGGGGGGACGGCTGGCGGAAGTGGTACTTCCCAGCAGCGTTGGTACAGGATGAGGTGTCTTGTAAGGAGCTGCGAAAGGCTATAGGATATTTTTTCGCTCTTAAGCCACCTTCCGATACGTCAGTATATACCACATGGGATGCGTGCAAGGCCTCCATACGAGGAACGTGCCTCGCCCTTAATGCGAATCTTAACAAGCTTCGACGGAAGGAGAGGGAGGCTCTGGAGACGGAGCTCGCTACACTAGAGCAAGTGCACAAGTCGAACCCCTCTAGGGTGACCCTCCGCCCGCTTACAGCGGTAAGAGGGAAATTGAGAGCCCACTACAACAACCGGGCTGAATTTACCCTCCTACGTCTTAGACGCGTCTCCTACTCCCAGGGGAACAAGGTTGGGCGCCGCCTTGCCCGGCAGCTTCGAGATAAACGCGAGAGGGATTACATTGGGGGCATACAGGACCATACGGGTTCTGTCCGGCATAAGGATGCAGACAAGGCAGCCATTTTTGGCCGCTTTTACGCAGATCTCTATTCGAGCGATGCCCTGGATCCAGAGGCCCAGTCTGCGTTTTTGGGTGGTCTTCCTATCCCACAGGTCTCCAGGGAATGGAACGATTTGCTGTCTTCCCCCATCTCTAGGGAGGAGGTACTGGACCCCATTAAGGCTCTGAAACTCCACAAGGCCCCGGGTCCTGACGGTTACACAGCCCTGTTTTACAAGACGTTCGCGTCGGACATCTGCGATTACCTGGTTTCCCTCTTTAACGCGATGGCATCTGAGGGAAGAACCTCAGACACCATGGCTGAGGCTCTGATTACCATCCTCCCCAAACCGGGGAAGGATCTTACCAAATGCGCATCTTATCGCCCGATAGCGCTCCTCAACCTGGACGCTAAGTTGTACTCATCTATACTTGCTGGCAGGTTACAGGATTTGATGCCGGCTCTGGTCCACCCGGACCAATCCGGGTTTATAAAAGGTCGACAGACCCACAACAACTTGCGACGCGTAATCCATCTGATTGAGAAGGCTGAGCGATTTCGCATACTGGCGGTGTTAGTAGGGCTTGACGCGGAAAAAGCCTTTGATCGCGTTGACTGGGGCTTTTTACATCGGACACTGGAAGCCTTCGGGTTTTCACCCCAGTTCATAAGAATGCTTGAGGCCAATTACAACAACCCCACCTCTCGGGTGCTGATTAACGGACATAGGTCCGGGAGTTTCCACCATTCCCGCGGAACGCGTCAGGGTTGTCCGCTCTTGCCACTTCTCTTTGCGCTAAGCATAGAACCGTTGGCTTTAGCGATTCGGGAGAACGAACGGATCTTGGGCCTCCCCTTTACGGGTGAGCAACACAAGATTTCGCTCTTCGCTGACGACGTATTACTTTCAGTTCGGGATCCGGCGCTATCGTTACCCCATGTCCATACAGTGCTTTCTGATTTTGAAACGGTGGCAGGGTTCAAAGTCAACTTTGATAAATCATATATTCTGAACTTGACCCTACCGCCCGAAGAGGTGCACCGGACTTGGTCGCTTACCCCACTCTCATGGTCGACCTCATCCCTGTTATATCTGGGCGTGCGGCCGACCTGACAACAACGACCGCAACACCAGCACCCTGCTCGACAACCTCGCCAATCTTGGACTCAAGCAGCTGGTGTCCACCCCCAGCCACCTCGCCGGACACACACTCGACGCCGTCTTCTCATCCAGCACAGACATCGCCTTCAGCCACGCCACAGAACTTCAATGGATGGACCACAGATGTCTCCACTTCACCTTCAAAAGAACGACGATCCACCACCACCACCAGCAACAGGCTGCCCGCAGAAGCTGGAACAAGATCACAGCCGACCAGCTCGCCACCTCCCTGAGCCAGCACCCTCCTGCCAGCTCAGCGAACGCCAGCCAGGCCGCCGACAACCTCACGAAGTGGATCAGCAACTGCGCGGACGAACTCGCCCCGCTGAGGACCCCGCCCAGCAGACCCGGCAGCAAGAAAGCCCCCTGGTTCACCGACGAACTCAAGAGCTCCAAGAAGATCTGCCGAGCCCTCGAGAAAGTCTGGAGAAAGGAACCAACACCGGACAACATGACCACCTTCAAGCTCGCCACCCGGAAGCACCACCAGCTGATCCGCGCCGCCAAGAAAACTGCATTCAAGGACCGGCTGGACAACAACGCACACAACTGCAAGGAACTCTTCAACATCGTGAAAGAGCTCTCCAACCCCAACGCCGGAAACAACGACATCACCCCATCGCAAGACCTCTGCAACTCCCTCGCCTCCTACTTCCACAACAAGATCGCAGACATACACAACAGCTTCAGCACTCAACCAACGCACACCACGACCGAACCACTGCCCCCCACCACCACCCTCCGTGCCTGGACGCCGATCAGCACCGAAGACACCGTCCGCACAATGAACTCCGTCCACTCCGGATCTCCGACCGACCCCTGCCCTCACCACGTCTTCAACAAGGCCGACGCTGTCATCGCACCCCACCTGCGGGACATTATCAACACCTCCTTCGACACCGCCACCTTCCCTGAGAGCTGGAAGCACGCTGAACTCAGCGCTCTACTCAAGAAACCCACAGCGGACCCCACCGAACTCAAGAACTACCGCCCCATCTCGCTCCTCCCGTTTCCAGCCAAAGTCATCGAGAAGACCGTCAACAAGCAGCTGGCCGCCTTCCTCGAGACGAATGGATCCCTCGACCCCTCACAGTCTGGCTTCCGAGCCAACCACAGCACCGAGACCGCCCTCATCGCCGCCACAGACGACATCCGAGCCCTGATGGACAACGGAGACACAGCAGCCCTCATCCTCCTAGACCTCTCCGCGGCATTCGACACTGTCTGCCTCCGCACCCTAGTGCAGCGCCTCAGCAACGTCGGAATCCAGGAGAAGGCACTGGAATGGATCATCTCCTTCTTTGACGGAAGAACACAGAGAGTCCGCCTACCACCGTACAAGTCACAGGCCACCGAAGTCATCTGCGGCGTCCCTCAAGTATCCTCGCTGAGCCCCACCCTCTTCAACGTCTACATGAGCCCCCTCGCGGCCATCGCACGCCAACACAACCTCAACATAATCTCCTACGCCGACGACACCCAGCTGATCCTCTCCCTGACCAACGACCCCGCCGCCGCCAGAGCCAACCTTCACGAAGGCATGAAAGAGGTAGCCGAGTGGATGTCGACCAGCCGCCTGAAGCTGAACTCGGACAAGACGGAAGTCCTCATCCTGGGCTCCTCGCCCTCCGCCTGGGACGACTCCTGGTGGCCCCCCGCCCTGGGCACCGCACCCAAACCAACGGACCACGCACGCAACCTGGGCTTCATCCTGGACTCCTCCCTCTCCATGACCAGACAAGTCAACGCCGTCTCCTCGTCATGCTTCAACATCCTACGCATGCTACGGAAGATCTTCTGGTGGATCCCCACCGAGACCAGGAAGACCGTCACCCAGGCCATGTCACCAGCCGACTGGACTACGGCAACGCCCTATACGCCGGTACCACCGCCAAGCTCCAGAAGAGACTCCAGCGGATCCAGAACGCCTCAGCCAGACTCATCCTCGACATCCCACAAACCAGCCACATCTCCGGACATCTGAGAGACCTGCATTGGCTCCCCGTCAACAAAAGAATCACCTTCCGCCTCCTCACCCACGCACACAAAGCCCTACACGACCAAGGCCCGAGCTACCTCAACAACCGAATCAACTTCTACGCTCCCAAACGCCACCTCCGATCAGCCAACCACGCCCTCGCCGCCGTCCCCCGCATCCGAAGAGCGACAACAGGAGGAAGGTCCTTCTCCTACCTGGCCGCCAAGACCTGGAACTCCCTCCCGACCGACCTGCGCCTGACCCAAGACCACCTCTCCTTCAGGAAGAAGCTGAAGACCTGGCTGTTCGAGCAGTAACGCCCCCCCCCTCCCCCCCCAGCGCCTTGAGACCCTACGGGTAAGTAGTGCGCTCTATAAATGTCTTTGATTGATTGATTGATTGATTGACCTCTACCCTGGGCGCACTGTTTCAGGCCAACTTCCCTCCGATGCTGGCGGCGATACGTGCGGAACTGGAGAGATGGAAACCGAAATGTATCTCGTGGTTGGGTAGGATTCATGCGCTTAAAATGGTCCTCCTACCTAAACCCCTATACCTCTTCCATGCACTGCCCATTCCGATAGGGGTGGATTATTTCCACCGGCTTAAGACCTTGATGTTGAAATATGTCTGGCAAGGCGGTCGGGCGCGACTTTCTTATGCGGTTCTCCGACGTCCACGACTGGAGGGAGGGGTGGGGTTCCCGGAAATGCACTTGTATTATAAGGCTGCCCAATTAAGAGTAATGGTGGAATGGTCCCAACAGCTTTCAGAGAAGCACTGGCTCCATATGGATCGGAGTGTGGCTGGAAGATCCATCTGGGACCTAGCCTGGAAACCTAAGGCGGACCGGCCCAGAAACGCGTATATTAGCACCCCCACCAGCACGGTGTTGAAAGTCTGGGACACGGTCAGTGGCGATGATCGATGGACCACATTCCCGTCCCCATTTACTCCTATCCGTTTCAACCCGGCCTTCCCTCCGGCATTGACGGATGGACCCTTTGGTGTCTGGAGAGAGGGTGGCGGTAGGGCCCTCACCCACCTGTTTCACGGTACAACGCCTCTTACTTTGCATAATTGTATGCGGGACTATGGTGTTATGCCTACTGAGCGCTTTCGTCATCTTCAGCTCCTCCATTGGGCGACGTCACCTGGGGTGGTAGATGCCGCTAGTAGACCATTGACGAAGTTTGAAACCTTTATTCTTCGCACAGGAAGGGAGCCAACACCGGACAACATGACCACCCTCAAGCTCGCCACCCGGAAGCACCATCAACTGATCCACGCCACCAAGAAAACAGCATTCAAGGACCGGCTGGACAACAACGCACACAACTGCAAGGAACTTTTCAACATCGTGAAAGAGCTCTCCAACCCCAACGCCGGAAACAACGACATCACCCCGTCGCAAGACCTCTGCAACTCCCTCGCCTCCTACTTCCACAACAAGATCGCTGACATACACAACAGCTTCAGCCCACAAACAACGCTCCCAACGACCGCACCAACGCCCCCCACCACCACCCTCAGCGCCTGGACCCAGATCAACACAGAAGACTCCATCTGCATGATGAACTCTATCCACGCCGGATCTCCGACCGACCCCTGCCCCCACCACGTCTTCAACAAGGCCGACGCTGTCATCGCACCCCACCTGCGGGACATCATCAACACCTCCTTCGACACCGCCACCTTCCCTGAGAGCTGGAAGCACGCCGAACTCAGCGCTCTACTAAAGAAACCAACAGCGGACCCCACCGAACTCAAGAATTACCGCCCCCATCTCGCTCCTCCCGTTCCCAGCCAAAGTCATCGAGAAGACCGTCAACAAGCAGCTGGCCGCCTTCCTCGAGACAAATGGATCCCTCGATCCCTCACAGTCTGGCTTCCGAGCCAACCACAGCACCGAGACCGCCCTCATCGCTGCCACCGATGACATCCGAGCCCTGCTGGACAACGGTGAAACAGCGGCCCTCATTCTCCTGAACCTCTCTGCGGCGTTCGACACTGTCTGCCACCGCACCCTAGTGCAGCGCCTCAGCAACATCGGAATCCAGGAGAAGGCACTGGAGTGGATCATCTCTTTCCTCGCTGGAAGGACACAGAGAGTCCGCCTACCACCGTTCAGATCTGCAACCACGGAAGTCATCTGCGGCGTTCCTCAGGGCTCCTCGCTCAGCCCCACCCTCTTCAACGTCTACATGAGCCCCCTTGCGGCCATCGCACGCCAACACAACCTCAACATCATCTCCTACGCCGACGACACCCAGCTGGTCCTCTCCCTGACCAACGACCCCGCCGCCGCCAGAAACAACCTCCACGAAGGGATGAAAGATGTAGCCGAGTGGATGACGACCAGCCGCCTGAAACTGAACTCAGACAAGACGGAAGTCCTCATCCTGGGCTCCTCGCCCTCCGCCTGGGACGACTCCTGGTGGCCCCCCCGCCCTGGGCACCGCACCCAAACCGACAGACCACGCACGCAACCTGGGCTTCATCCTGGACTCCTCCCTCTCCATGACCAGACAAGTCAACGCCGTCTCTGCGTCCTGTTTTAACATCCTGCGCATGCTACGGAAGATCTTCCGGTGGATCCCCACCGAGACCAGGAAGACGGTCACCCAGCCCCTCGTCACCAGCCGACTGGACTACGGCAACGCCCTCTACGCCGGAACCACCGCCAAGCTCCAGAAGAGACTCCAGCGGATCCAGAACGCCTCAGCCAGACTCATCCTCGACATCCCCCCACGCAGCCACATCTCCGGACATCTGAGAGACCTGCACTGGCTCCCCGTCAACAAGAGAATCACCTTCCGTCTCCTCACCCACGCACACAAAGCCCTACACGACCAAGGCCCGAGCTACCTCAACAACCGCCTCAACTTCTATGCTCCCAAATGCCACCTCCGATCGACCAACCACGCCCTCGCCGCCGTCCCCGCATCCGAAGAGCGACAACAGGAGGAAGGTCCTTCTCCTACCTGGCCGCCAAGACCTGGAACACCCTCCCTCCCGACCTTCGCCTGACCCAAGACCACCTCTCCTTCAGGAAGAAACTCAAGACCTGGCTGTTCGAGCAGTAGCTGCACCCCCCCCCCCCCCAAGCGCCTTGAGACCCTCCGGGTAAGTAGTGCGCTCAATAAATGCCTTGATTGATTGATTGATTGACATCCACCATGAAGGGGACGATCTCCTTTCTGTATGGGTTGCTACTAGACACCGCGGTGTCCCCTCGACCTCGATATATGGACCACTGGGAGAGTACACTAGGGAGGGACATTTCCGACAATGAATGGAGGAGCCTCTGGCGGGATGTGGTGGCACATAACCATTCTACTGATCTTAGAGAGGCTCATATGAAGCTTATATTCGATTGGTATCTGTATCCATCCAAATTACATCGGATATTCCCAACGACCTCAGATAAGTGTTGGCGAGGCTGCGGGATGTTGGGTGACTTCAGCCACATCTGGTAGGACTGCCCCGCCATCCGGCCATTCTGGTCCGAGATCCTCTCCCACATCAAGGATGTGCTGGGTTACCCACTCCCGGACTCAATGGAATTTGTCCTGTTGGGACTTAGGGATCCGCAGCTTGAACATCAAACGAGAGCTGATAAACGCATTATGTGGCTGTGCCTGGGGGCGGCCAAACTGACTTTGGCAGCCGCTTGGAAAAGCCCGACAGCTCCGGCCATTTCTTTATGGCATGCACGGCTATGGCGACTACTGAGTATGGAGCGACTTTCAGATATCTTTATGGGGAAATTTAAAAACTTCATGTTCAATTGGGGACCCTTGGTTAGGTTTTTGTCACGAGGTTTGCCGTCAGCTGTTTGCCCTTCGGCACTACGTGCGCTACACCTCTTCCAAATTTAATCACCTGTCTGTATGATGATGTTCTGAATGCATGATGGCCGCCACCACTAGGGACAGGGCGGGGGGTGGGGGTGGAGTTCTGGACTTTTTTGGTTCCGTCCAGAGGTGTCAGGGATAACACCCGAAGACCCCGGAGTTCTACCTGTCTCGGTGCACAAATAAACAGAAACACAGGCTTCTCGATGGTGGCGTCAAAGACCAAAGGTTTATTACTGCAGGGACACAGAAGTCACAGAAACTACACACGGGCAGTGTCTAGGAGCCTGTTCGATTTGTACAAAAAGGGTTGCTCCTTATATACTAAAAATTGGGCTTGAGGCAAATTCTTTATATGTTAGTACATTCCCAAACCTTTGTGTCCTAAACAATAAATATTTGGCGTTGCACAGGAAACGTCGACAATATCTGATGTCAAAACATTACGAACGAGGGGTTCCCACTTTTCCATCATAATCTCATGTCAACTTTTCGTTCAAGACCCGGACCGCCTCATCGTAAATTTCGTTACCTCCCCCTAATAAAGGCCCAGAAGGAAAGGAGCAGAGCCAGGTGCAGAAGATAGAAAAGCAGGATAAGAGATGTTTGTGGGTGGTAAATGGGCAAGGCTACCAGCTTCGGCCGCCTAATCATGATCAGGCCAACGAACACGAGAACCAGTATAGCAGGACTGGCCTCGGGCAGAGGAGGCAGCTTCTGCCGAGTCATGCAGCCATGGCGTGTTCTGTTCTAAGGTGCACGTGTCACTGGAGAGGTGAATCTCCAGCTAAAGCCTACGTGTCCTTAATCGAAATGAAGTAATCAGAGGTCATTGCGTGTCCATTGTCTATGTGAGGGCAAGAAACACAAAATGGCTGCCATAATCTAAGATGGATGCCATGGGTAGATCAGAAATGTGTTTGTAACAGGAGTACTCTTACTCGTAGCATAGCGAAAACACCAGGATATGCTAAATGGACCATTTGCGGTTCTCTGATACCAAAATTATGTATTTGCGACAATGCTGAAAACACGGGTTCAAATCGTCACGGAACCTCAGACCCTCCTTTTGCCCTTACATAGGCAATTACTCAGTCTATGTCAGAGTCTAATTCTATGCTCATCAGGTCAGTGACATGCTGTTGTATCATCATCCTCTCTCGTGCCTTTTCTCCGAACGCAGGTGGTTTTCTGAAACAGGTTGCAGCACAGAGACTACACAAAGCTGGACCACACTGGATAATCAGGCAGCATGAGAATAGGAATACTAAGATGACACCAATGACCATCAGAACCTTCCATCCCCACGCTGATATCAGAGTCCAAAACCACTCCATGAAGGACCAGTTTCCCTTGTCTACGTGTATAGAGTCGGAAATCTTGTGTAGCTTAGAGATCGCCTCATAGACTGTGGGAGCGTTATTGGGAATAAAGACACAGCAGCTCGATTGGATCATTCTGCATACCCCACCTCGATCTGCAAGTATTACGTCTAGAACCATACGGTTCTGCAACGTCATGAGTCGATCCGCCTGAAGCTCAGCTGTCAAGTTGCTAAGGGCACCAGCAGTTTCGGTAATAGTAGATTCAACTACCCGTGTTAGCTGACGTAGATTTTTACTATTGGCCATAGGCCCCCAGAACGGAAGGAAACCTTTGAAGAAGTCTCCAGCTTCCTGACCGGCGGTATCTTCCTTACTGAAGACACCTCTTGCTACTCTGGTCTTGTGATAGTCTGAGGAAGCAGTGTACGTTGGAGGTAACAGTCGAGCAATATAACATGAACCTGAAAAGTCAGCAGGCAACCATGTATACGCTCTGTCTTGACAAATGAAGTAGGTACCCCTAGCAGTAAGAAAGGCAGGGGAAGAGTTAGACGGAAACACGTAAGTCTCAACGCACTCACTCCTCCCTAGCTGAGCTCTCGTATTTCTCCCATTTCCTTGCAAACAGATCTGACCTCGGTGAGGCACGACCCAGACTGGAGTGGAGCTTTTACGCTTGCTTTCCCCCAAACTAAGGCGATACTCTGTAGAATTCCAACTCAAATATACTCGTAATTCATCCCTAGGGTAAGATGGAGTATTATTGACGTCTTTTATCATGTCAATAATTCCCTGGACTAAAGCTTTGTTGGCAGAGTTGTATTTAGTGGAACGTGGTGGACGCGGAGGATAGGTCTCAAGGGCATAGGCAAAAATGGTCTGAAGGGCCTGAAATGATCCATTATAGCTAAAAGGCAGAACCAGATAGGGTATGCCTTTATCCATAGTGTGGGGTATCAAGCCACACACCCAGCAGTCTGTAGTGCTGACTACCAGTTGGTGTTGGTGTAAGAGTTGTACAAATGTGTTATTGATAAACTCTGAGCGTCGAGCTTGTTCGTGTTCAGGAAATGAGTGAAAAGAATGCATAGAAGAAACAGTAGAAGTAGCAGGATCAAGGGGAGGTACTGTAGTTATCGGCATAAAAATTAAACTTACACCAAAAACGATTCCACCCACCAACGTTATCAAAACAATTAAAAATGTAATAGCACATTGCATCAGAAAACATTTGCTATGAAGAATTCTGTAAAGTCTATTTCTGCAAACATAAATTACATTTTCTCGTTGCAGCTCAGGAAGCTCCATCTTCTACAATCCGCTCGCGACCACTGATGATGTGTACGTAGATGAAAATGCCTCTATCAGCCCTGGGAGTTCCCAGAACTAACAGAAAGATCGACCTTGTGTCTGACCCCCGCAGATTCAACTAGGCACACAGCCACGACCCTACGGCTACCCAGACGGCAAGGCAATTTTAAAACAACAAAACAATAGCAAACTTCCTGGCTGGAGGCAAAGTGTTAGAATTTCAAATGTGTAAAATAGGCAGTTTCCTGCTTTATTTGTCCATATTGCGAGACCGTAAATTATATCTCAGTTTTGCAGGAGCTATTTGATCTGGAAACAGTGTATTTTCAGCAGACGTTGCAATGTTTAAGTTTGCAGATGGCAAAGTTTCTTCTGATGCAGAGGACAAATGTTCAGAATTCAAAGGAGTAATTTCAGGAGGAGAGCCAGAGTTCGATGTGTCAGTTATTAGTTCGGCATCGCTGAAAGGGATAATCCTAGGAATCTGTTCAAACTCAGAGGCACCAATTCCCTTCTTCACCCAGTTATCATAAGGAAGTGGCAGGGGCACACGTTTGACGTGAGTCGTGTGTATCCAGTTCTTCCGACCAGCCACACGAATAGCAGTTCTCGTCGCTAGCAGCACCTGGAAGGGGCCGATGAATCTGGGTTGAAGATTTTTCGTTCTTGCAAAATTCCGTACAACAACGTGGTCCCCTGGTTTCAGCTGATGACCTGGACTCTCCGGTGGCTTTGGCAATGCATCGAAAACCTGTTGGTGAATAAGACTCAATTTAGCAGTCAAGTCGTAAAGGTAATCAATCAACATTGGATATTCCAGAGAACAGAATTCTTTTGGCCTAGGCACTCCCCAAATATTAGCCGGACGACCAAAGACTATTTCATAAGGACTAAGCCCTACTCTAGAATGTACAGTTGCTCTCGTGGATAACAAAGCCAAGGGTAGTGCATCTGGCCAGGACAAACCCGTGGATGGCTGTATTTTAGCAAGTTTTAGTTTGAGGGTGCCATTGTAACCCTCAACTAAACCAGCAGACTGGGGATGGTTCGCACTGTGAAATTTCTGCTTGATCCCTAGACCGGCACACACACTCTGCATAACTTTCCTTACGAACTCACTTCCGTTATCTGACCATACAATCCGTGGCATTCCATACCTAGGGAAGTATTCTTTGAGAAGAATTTTGGCAGTTGACAAGGCAGTGTTGTCCTTCAGTGGATATGCTTCGATCCATCTGGAGAAAGCACAAACTACCACTAGGACGTATTTTAGGTTGTTGCAACGATCCATGTGAATGAAGTCTAACTGGATCACTTCAAAGGGGCAAGAAGGGGGAGCGAAGTGACCAGCAGGTGTAGGGATTCCCTTGCCAGGATTATGCATCAGGCATACCATACAATTTTTCACCACTCTCTCTGCACACTTACTAATCCCATCATTCTTCCAAACTGGAGCCAACATCTTACAAATCCCTTTAGAACTAATGTGCGCTGCTCCATGCGCCATTGTAACCATTGCAAGCACATACGCATCAGGCAACATCCAACGCTGTTTTTCCGACAAATCAATCCAACACCCACTCGAGTCCAATTTACCCGTACTCTCTCTCCATGCAAGCTTTTCCTCCTCAGTCGCTTCCTTCTGAATTTCTTTCACGCTTTCCACTGTGTCCTCACACATTCCAGATTCAGAAATCCATCTTGCAGACGTAGCAACATACATTCTACTCATCACATTCCTAGCTGTCTGTTTAGCGGTCTCATCAGCAAAAGCATTCCCACGACCAACATCATCCGTGATTGCTTTATGAGCGCTGCATTTCACAATCGCAACTTCAGTCAGCAAGGTTAGAGATTCCAACAAGTCGTTAACTAGTTGACCATGTTGAATCTTAGTCCCATGGGACGTAATGAAACCTCTCTCTTTCCACAAACGGCCAAAACTATGGGCCACGCCAAACGCGTACTGACTATCTGTGAACACATTCACTCTCTTTCCCTTTGCTAAAACACACGCTCTTGTTAGAGCGATTAATTCTGCAGCTTGGGCAGAATTCTGACTCACTCTTGCAGTCTCAACAATCGTGCTCAAAGTCGTTACTGCATAGGCAGCAGTCACATCACCATTCTCCAATTTAAAGCATGACCCATCAACATACAACGTGCCATCTAGATCTGACAACGGAGTGTCTTTTAAATCAATTCGTCCTTTTGTCTCTTCCTCGGTTCTGAAACAACAATCATGGGGTTCAGAATCACTCGACTCCTGATTAGTCGGCAACAACGTTGCTGGATTCAATACATTGCATCTTTTGATCTGTATATGACTTGCTAGCAGTGTCAGCTCGTAGCCTGATAATCTAGCACTGGTAAGGTGTTGCGTCTTAGTTCGATTCATGAGTGTGTCCACAGCATGAGGAACCATGACCACTAGCATGTTATTCATCACCAAACCAGCAGATTGTCGAATGGAAGCCGCAGCCGCCGCTGTAGCTCTCAAACAACTAGGCAACGCTCTGGCTACCGGATCTAGTGTTGATGAAAAATACGCACAAGGGCGTTGTTTATCACCAAATCTCTGTGTCAGAACACTCAACGCGCAACCTTCTCTCTCGTGAACATAGAGCGTGAATGGCTTGCTGTAATCGGGTGTACCCAATACAGGAGCTGAACATAGTGCATTTCGTAACTCAGAAAAACTCTCCTGACATTCAGCAGACCATGGCACCGGACTCGGAACATTTTTCCCAGTCAAAGCTACCAACGGTTTTGCTAAAAGAGAAAAATTTGGGATCCACTGCCTACAGTAAGAGGTAATACCTAAAAAGACACGTACTTCTCTCTGTGTGCGAGGAACATTCATCTGCGTAATTGCTTTTATTCTCTCTGGGGTCATCTTCCTTCCCTCCTTTGACAAGAGATGACCTAGGTAGGTTACTTCTTGGCAACAATATTGCATTTTCGAAGGTGACACCTTGTGATTCAAACTAGACAAATGATGCAATAAGGAAATTGTGGCTGCTTTGCAAGTTTCCTTGCCATCGGCAGCCACTAGAAGATCATCTACATACTGCACTAAAGCAGAACCAGGAGGAAGTACAAAGGAATCTAACTGACTTTTTAATGCCTGACTGTAAATGGATGGGCTCTCACAATAGCCTTGTGGAGCACGTTAAAACCTGAAGCTTCGACCTCCTAGAGAGAAGCCGAAAATATCTCTGCTTTCCTCGGCTATCGGAATGCTGAAAAAGGCATTCTTCAAGTCGATGACTGAAAACCATGTGGCTGTTGCAGGAATCAACGTTAACAATGCAGTGATGTCTGGAACCACAGGAAACTGTGGAATCACAATTTTATTAACCTCTCTGAGATCGATAACAAACCTATATACTGGAGGCTTTGAAGGATCAGTACGCTTCAAAATTGGCAATACGGGACTGTTACAGACATTTCCTCTAGTTTCTTCAACCACGCCTTTCTTAATCAAATCTTGCACAATCAATAAAAGCGCACGTTCACCTTCACTAGAGATTTTGTATTGTGGGATTCGTGGAAATTTTACATTTGTTTTCAAAGTGACTACATATGGTGGAATTTCTAGAAGACCTACATCGTTAGGACCAGTCGCCCAAAGAGTATCAGGGAGAGAACGCAGCTCTGGTGGGAGCGCATCCATCGACAAGTACATTGGAGAGGTGATTCTTCTACCCAATGTAAGCTGTACTCCTTCCGGAGAACAGTACAATGTCGCATATAGGCGTTTTAACAAGTCTAAACCAAGCAGATTTTCATTACAACCTGTCGTCAAAATCAAAGGTGCTTTCAATTGACGGGGTCCAACAGAAATAGACAAAGGACCAGATACGGGGTTGTAAACAGGGGCGCCTGAAAAACCTACAGAAACATTTGTTAAGCCAGACAAAGGTGCGCCAGGGAGTTTCTCATGTATGATAGAACTTTTTGCTGCACCAGTATCCAACAGAAACGGTTCGACTACACCTGATGTTGCTACTGCGACATAAGGCCCACTCTGATCCACTGGAACTGATACTACTCCCTCTCTTTGTCCATGGCTGTCCTAGTACTCATTTTGCTGAAATCCCTCATCATTTTCACAATAGTCTTCAACATGATATTGCTGAGATCTATTCTGTTGAGCAGACTGTCCATTTCGCTGATCAAAATGATTAGAAGGGCGATCATTTGTCTGTGGAGGCATAGCACCTCGTCCTTGACCCCTAGAATTTTGCACAAAACCACCACAACCTCTCTGAGCTGCTGCAGCGTTATTCTGTGCTAAGACTGGGCATTCATTTTTATAATGACCTTCTTTCTTACAATACACACATTGATTCCACTGGTATTGCGGTCTCTGAGAACCATAATCTGTCCTTTGATATGACCCTTGCTGTGTATTAGTCTGATTTGTGCGAGGCGGATATGCCTGCTGTAAAAGAACTTTAGTTTTTAAATCTTTCGTTTTCTTCTCTGACTTTTCCTTCTCCTCTTTATCCCTATTCTCATAGTACTGGGCAGTTGCAAGAATTTGCGCAGTAGTAGAGACAGCCCACACACTCTCGGAATCTTTTAATTTATTACTAAGTTCTGGCAACAAATTGTGTACAAATTTATCAACGAATAGTCTCTGTCCTCCTTCTGTGCTCATATCCTGACCACTGTGATCTACGAAAGTCTCTTCGAACCTTGTGAAAAAGTCGGAAACACTTTCGTCTTTCTTTTGCCTGCATGCGGACAACTTGTCCCAGTTAACGCGCAATGCTGACATCAGAGTCTTCATTAAGTCAATTATTCTACCTGGTAAGTTGGCAATCAGAGGTTCGGGTTTGGAACCACCTATTTGCTGACCATCTGCCGCAATTATAGCTGCCCAATCACCACCTAGAGCAACTGGATGATTCTCTTTACGAATTTTAGCCCAAATTGGTTGCGGAACTACATTCCCAAATAACATGTCAATGTCCGCTAAATTCATCACGCAAGCTTCAACTGTCTGTGCTAATTCCTTATAATATCCGGCTGGATTTTTACGCGGATCTGGCAAGGCCTTTTTCACTGCTAACACTTCGGCTCGCTTCCACGGAATGTGTATCCACACTCTCTGGAATTGGGCCGGAGCGGCAACAATACCAAGGTTTGCATTAGCTTGCACAGCTTCACGCCAAATTGGAGGAACCTCCCTCATTGGATATTGGCGATTCTGCTTCGTACTACTCTTCTCTAACTCCCTTGGTGAACGAAGTGATGGATCATTCCTGTAACTTAAAATTAGTTCCATCGCTTCTTTTATATTCTGACCAACTATCGTACCAGCAGCAAACTCTTTCTGAACACTAATTAATTCTTCTAAATTCGATTCAGAGTCATCTTCTTCTAATTCCTCACGTAAAAGGGAGCACATTTCGTCGAACACATATCGTTGCGTTGGTTCTTTCCATTGCATAAATGTATCTAATACATCTCTCGTACTATATCTCCTACTCTTCGAAATCCATCTAAGAGCTGTGGAATCTAATATTCCCCGTTCTTCAGTACTGGGAAGCTGACTGCGTCTCTGTACAGAGTCAGAAGTAGGAGTCTTAATCAGATTTTTATAGAAGGGAGATAGAATATTCGAGACAGAATCAGTGATTCTCCGACGAACAGAAAGTGGAGTCATAATACTGGCAGAAGCGGAGAACACAGTAGCAGTTGGGACAGATAGAACAGAAACAGTAGGAGTATCAGGCAAAGTAGCTTGTAAACTAGCAGGTGTAAGTGGCACAGGTATAGGCAAAGAAGTCGGCAACCCTGGAAGAGGGGGTGCCGAAGGAACATTAACATTGACAACAGGAGGTACAGGAGCTTGATTCTGGGGAGCAGGAGCAGGAATACCAGGTTGACCAGCAACCGGTAATTGAACATTCGGTAAAGGTGGAGCCGTAGCACCCTGTGCATACGGTGGGGGTGACCGTAACAAGTAAGACAACAGAGGATCATTTTCGGGGTCCTCTACTATCTTAGCTGTACTCGATGGCAAAGCAGGATAGCACTTGTCTATCGCTAAATTACGCTCTCTATTGGCCACCTCCATTGCTTTCTCGGATTCGTTGACTTGCAGCTGCTTGACAGACTGCTCTAAAGTCAACTCTTGCTCTTTCTGTTCTTTCTTCAACTTTTTAATTTCTCTCTGTTTAGATTCTTTTCGCCAATAACGAAGAGAATCAAACATTGCCGGCCGGGCTTTCTTCTTGATCAATTTCGTTTCTAAATTATCAATGACTTGGGGTTCAAAACTACCATGCAGTGGCCAACTAAGGACACCGTCTTTTTCTGTATATCGGACCCATACCTCATTATAAGATATAGGACCCACTCCAAACTTACAATATAGATCATAAAGAGGAGTTCCGATTGGAGGAACCAGACATGAGTCTTCCAACCGGGAATCACTGTTGCAACCAAAACACGACAACATACAATTTTTCCGACTTACCATTTTATAACCCGGAACATAGAACAAACAAAAACACGAACAGAAATGTGCACTCGAACTAAGAACTTAGGCCTACCAAAAGCGAACAAATTTATCGATACCCAAACTAAACCAAATGATTATCGTAACCTGAACAACCAGTGATAATCTTACGAAACCAAACCAAATCAAGAACTAAAAGGATCTTATCCAAACAGGAACAACCCTTACGAAGTAACCAACTAGCAACCACTTAATACTTAACTGAGGCACTGAAGACGTCACCAAGGAGAAACCCGTCACGTCTCGCCGTACTAAGGACTGCACCTCGGGTCCAAGACAGGGCGACGGTCAAGGCAACGGACCACTGCAGCCGTCCTGAACGGGAACCCTCGTGGAAGAGAACGTCGGGCCACTTTTGCGATATGCCGGGATCGATGAAGTGGGGCGCCTCCCTCAGGAATCTTCACACGAAGCTTCTCGAACTCTTCAGGCTTTTGGACCGGTACCGAATGACGTCGCCCCATGTTGGGCGCCAATTGGAGTTCTGGACTTTTTTGGTTCCGTCCAGAGGTGTCAGGGATAACACCCGAAGACCCCGGAGTTCTACCTGTCTCGGTGCACAAATAAACAGAAACACGGGCTTCTCGATGGTGGCGTCAAAGACCGAAGGTTTATTACTGCAGGGACACAGAAGTCACAGAAACTACACACGGGCAGTGTCTAGGAGCCTGTTCGATTTGTACAAAAAGGGTTGCTCCTTATATACTAAAAATTGGGCTCGAGGCAAATTCTTTATATGTTAGTACATTCCCAAACCTTTGTGTCCTAAACAATAAATATTTGGCGTTGCACAGGAATCGTCGACAATATCTGATGTCAAAACATTACGAACGAGGGGTTCCCACTTTTCCATCATAATCTCATGTCAACTTTTCATTCAAGACCCGGACCGCCTCATCGTAAATTTCGTTACCTCCCCCTAATAAAGGCCCAGAAGGAAAGGAGCAGAGCCAGGTGCAGAAGATAGAAAAGCAGGATAAGAGATGTTTGTGGGTCGTAAATGGGCAAGGCTACCAGCTTCGGCCGCCTAATCATGATCAGGCCAACGAACACGAGAACCAGTATAGCAGGACTGGCCTCGGGCAGAGGAGGCAGCTTCTGCCGAGTCATGCAGCCATGGCGTGTTCTGTTCTAAGGTGCACGTGTCACTGGAGAGGTGAATCTCCGGCTAAAGCCTACGTGTCCTTAATCGAAATGAAGTAATCAGAGGTCATTGCGTGTCCATTGTCTATGTGAGGGCAAGAAACACAAAATGGCTGCCATAATCTAAGATGGATGCCATGGGTAGATCAGAAATGTGTTTGTAACAGGAGTGCTCTTACTCGTAGCATAGCGAAAACACCAGGATATGCTAAATGGACCATTTGCGGTTCTCTGATACCAAAATTATGTATTTGCGACAATGCTGAAAACACGGGTTCAAATCGTCACGGAACCTCAGGGGGGAAGTGGGGTGGGTGGGGTGTTGAGTTGGGATTGTTGATCTTCTTTTAGTTGCGACACGAATCGCATATGCAGGCGGACGGCCTGGCCTTCCTCTATGATTGTGATCATGATTGGGACACCCTTTACTTCTGAGAACCTTGCACTAGCCACTGAGACATGGGTGCGCCTCCTGATCGATGGAGACTGGCGAACAATATCGCTTGCATTGCTTTTGACACTGCTAGTTGCCGTCCCTTTTGATGTAATTTTGGGCTTCTTCTTTGCAGTAATGTTCTTCAGCACCCCCTGTGTGGGGTTATATGGCGGAATGTCGCCTGTTCCTTTATTCTCCTTCTCCTTCTTTTCTTGTCCCTTTTTTTCCTCTCTTTCTTCTACTTAAAACCTTGCAAAATAAAAATAAAAATGTTATTAAAAAAAATAATAATCTCAAAGAAATAAGACACAGAGTGTGATGGAAGTAGGACACCAGCCGATGTCCGACTAACCCACTGAAGGGACAAAAACAGAACACAAAAATAGTAGGCAAAATATGGTCTTCTGAATATCATAAATCATAAGCAGATAATTCACAATATATACATATGCATGAAACAATTATTGTCAGCTATGCATTTAGTGCACTCAGGTCGACGACGTTTCGAACCATGCATAATATCGGTTCATCCTCAGGACAGAAAAATAATTGCCTAAAGAAATAGCAGTTTTCACTTCAACCCACTATGTGGGAATACATATACCATACAGTAACAGGGGAATGAAAGAAAAGGGGAGACATAAAAAGATAACCCATGTCAGTTAAACAGGCCCTTAACACAACTATATATGCTGTACAAGACTCATGCCATGCCCAGGTGACAGCAGTAACGGGGTACGGTACATGCTGCATACATGCAGTGAGCTAGGAATGGTCGGAGCGAGGTGGATACATGTGACGTGGCGCAGCGTCCCGAGAGAGACTAAACCCAGTGGTATTCTAAAGGAAGGTGTGTTGGCTTTGATTAATGGAATCACATGACTCTTCCTGATGACACAGATTAATTCTTTTTGAGCGGTATTAGACAGGAGTTACCAGCTGAGCTGTGAAGTGTGTGCTTTTTAAAGGAGTGTAACACAGGCCCCTGCACCACAGGGCCTGCAGGGGTCTTTGTTAGCCCCTAACTATTCTCCACTGCAGCAACCAGGATTCAAGGCTGTGGCTGTCTGGTTACAGACACAGACCTCTGCAGTGGATTAACTAATAGAGGTTTCATGAAGTACAATAGTGCATTTCCTACTCATTAACTTAGCTTGCATTTATTTTACATTTAAGCTGTATTATTATTTTAGATGTGAATACCTGAAGATTAAAGACCAACAAAATGTACAGCATATTCAGTTTTTTAGCCACGTCTTGGATCCTGCCCCATGCCTGTTCGCCCTGCCCCCATTGTGCATAGCATCACAGTTCCCTTATTTTTGTTATGCTCTTCGTCTGCTGCGTAGAGGAGAGTGGTATGGGGTGGAGTGGAGTGTAGTATCGTAAAGTGGAGTAGAGTGGAGTGGTATAGCATGTTGTGAAGTGGCGTAGAATGTCATGGAGTAGCATTGAGTGGATTGTCATAGAGTGGAGTGTTGTGGTGCGGTCTAGAGTACAGTGGCGTAGAGTGGTGTGGAGGAAGTAGAGTGGAAGGGTGTGGAGGGGCATAGAGTGGAGTGTTGCAGAGTAGAGTAGAGTGTAAGCATGAGCGAATTTTGCGGATCTCGCGTTCGCGAATTTTGCGGATTTGCGGATTCTCAATCCGCAAAATCCGCGAATTCCCGCGAATTTGCGGATTTTTTTTTTTTGTGTTTGCCCGTGTTTCTGCCAGTTCGCGAGGGTTTTGTACACTTTCGCAAATTGCGAACTTACCTGTCGGGTCGCAAGTTTCGCGAACTTGTTGTTTCTACGTGTCCAGCCTGTTTGGGACACTCTTCTTCATCACTGCCACTCTCTGTCACCACTGCCACTCTCTGACTACTCATGCCACCCTCTGGCCCACCCATGCCACCCTCTGTTTCATCACCACACCCTCTGGTTGTCCAGTGTACATTATTTTCGGCAAAGCAAAGCACACCTTCCCTGCCTCAAGTGACCTGAATTAATTTGGGGCTGATTAATGTGTCACAGAATATTTTTTTAGCTGGCACCTGCTTCCTTAGTGCGCCCTGATTAGTGATCTTTTGCACTTGCTAAGTGCTTTAATTGTTGCAAAATTAGTTACAACACCTGCCCTGCCCCAACTGACAATAATGAATTAGGGGCTGATTAATGGATTTTAACTTCCAACCTGGCTCCTGCTTGTCTCCCTTAGCTGTAATTCAGGACCTTTGTGGCATATGTGTAACTATTCTGAGGTTCAGAGCAGGGTCACATAATAGTTTCAACTGGCAACTGAACTCTGGAGGGGCCCCTCAGGAAGCACTACAGGAAATGGCTACTAATGATGAGCCTGAACTTTTGAACCTGGTAAGTAGTTACTTTCAGTTTTGCTAAGATCGTATTTCTGCAATTTTGCACTTATTCGCGGGGCGCGAACTCACGCGAACTCACGCGAACAGTGCGAGCAGTGCGAGCAAAATCCGCTGCTCGCGGATTTGCGGATTTTGCGGGAGATTCGCAAATCTCGCGGATTGCGGATTTCCCCAAAATCCGCAAAATCTGCGAGCGGAACGGATTTTCCGCCCATGCCTAGTAGAGTGTTGTAGAGTAGAGTGTTTTAGAGTAGAGTGGAGTTGAGTAGAGTGAAGTTGCATAGAGTGGAGTAAAGTGGTGTGGAGTGGTGTAGAGGCAGTTGCGTACAGTGGTGGAGAGTGTTGCAGAGTAAAGTGGTGTAGAGTGGAGTAGATTTTCGTAGAGAGGAGTGCCTTCAAGTGATGTAGTGTGTTGAGGAATAGAGTGGCATAGAGTGAAGTAGAGTGTTGTAGAGTGGAGCAGAGTGACATAGAGTGGAGTGGCATAGAGCATTGTAGAGTGGAGTGGCATAGAGTTGAATAGAGTGCCGTAGAGAGGAGTGGAGAAGAGTGCAGTGGAGTAGAGTGAAGTAAACTGGATTAGAGGGAGTGTGTAGAGTGGAGTAAACTGTTGCAGGGTTGAATAGATTGCGAAGAGTGAGTTCCATAGAGTGGAGTAGAGTGTCGTAGAGTAGAGTGGCACAGAATAAAGTGGATTGTTGTAGAGTGGAGTATCCTAGAGCGGAGTAGAGTAATGTGTCATGGAGTGTCATGGAGTGAGTAGAGTGTCGTAGAGTGGAGGATTGTAAAGTGTCCTAAAGTGTCGCAAAGTTGAGTAGAGTGTCATAGAGAGTCATAAAGCAATAAATTTGTTGTAAAACGCTCCGATACCCTAGGTCTGGCCAGCGCTATATAAAACGTCACAATAAATAAATAAAGTAGAGTGGAATAAAGTGGTGTGGGGTGTCATAGAGAGAGTTACATACAGTGTCATACAGTAGAGTGGCACAGAGAGGAGTAGATTGTTGTAGAGTGGAATGGCAAGGAGTGGAGTGTCAGAGTAGAGTGCGTAGAGCGGAGTGGAGTGCCATAGAGCTGAGTGCATAGAATGGAGTAGTGTCATAAAGTGTAGTGCCAAAGAGTGAGTGTAGTTGAGTGTCTTAGAGTGGAGTAGCAGGGAGAATCATAGAGTGGAGTGCCATAGAGCTGAGTGCATAGAATGGAGTACTGTCATAAAGTTTAGTGCCAAAGAGTGAGTGTACTTGAGTGTCTTAGAGTGGAGTAGCAGGGAGAATCATAGAGTGGAGTGCCATAGAACTGAGTGCATAGAATGGAGTACTGTCATAAAGTGTAGTGGCAAAGTGTGTAGTTGAGTGTCTTAGAGTGGAGTAGCAGGGAGAATCATAGAGTGGAGTGATATAGAGCGAAGTGGAGTAGGATGGAGTAGTGTGTCATAGAGTGGAGTAGTTGAGTAGAGTGGAGTGCCTAGAGTAGTGGGGAGTAAAGTGTTTTGGAATGGCATAGAGGAAGTTGCGTAGCATGTCATAGAGCATCGTAGAGTGACATCAACTGAAGTAGAATGGAGTAGAGTGTCATAGAGTGGCGGGGTGTAAAGTGTTGTAGAGTGGCCAAGAGGAGAGTGGCATTAAGTTGAGTGGCATAGAGTGGAGGGGCGTAGAGTGGAATAGAGTAGAGTGCCATGGAGTAGAGTAGAGTAGAGTGGAGTGACGCAGTGTAGAGTGGAGCAAAGAGTCATAGAGTGGAGTGGAGTGGTGTAGAGTGTCAAAGAGTGGAGTCTGTTAGACTTGACTTGATCCTGTCTAAGTTTCTCTCTGACATCACCTTGGACAGTCTTTCAGCAGCTACTGCCTCAGCGAGGGCTGCAATAGCAGGACATAGACTATTAAGCATGAAATCATGGAAGCTGGAGTAGAGCCAAAGGGTCCTCATACAGAAATTGCCTTTCGTGGGGCCAAAATTCTGTGGCGCTGATCTCGACAAAATGGCGCAGAAGACTGTGAATGAACAAAATATTCTCATGTCTTTTGAACCTGAGTCTAATAAAAAAGTCATTCATTCCCAAAGGATGATATCCCTACATTCAATCATTCCTTTAATATTGCTGCAAGATGATTTCCTGGTCACATTAAACCATCAGGACGCATATTTCCACATCCCGATTCACCCTTCTAATCAGCAGTACCTTCGCTTTGCAGCCAGAGATCATCACCTTCAATTTCAAACCCTGCAGTTTGGCAATCAACACCCCTTAGGGTCTTTACCAACGTACCTGTGCCTGTCCTTGCTACATTCAATTATGTGGTATTTCTATATTTCTGTATCTTAATGACAGCTTGTTATGTATAAATGTTATGTATAAATGAATCATTCACCAGTGGCTGGGGCTATTGAATGTTGGCTTGCCAATAGATTTAATTCCACGACTTGCTTCTTTAATCCACCCGCAGACACTCTGCCCATTTATCTCCCTCTTGCAGGGTCTTGTTTTCTCTAGGTCATGTTTTTCCTTCTTTCTCTTTCTTCTTCTTTCCCTTGTGTATGTTTTTCATGCTCTAGTTCTGGGTCAAGGTCTGATGTGGAAAAATAAGTGCTGTTCTTCAACAATAAGTGCTGGTGGCCCCATATGCAACCACGGGCTTAAATTAAAAACTGGATTTACCATTTTTTGTCCGAAACAAGGAGTGTTAAATTTGCACACCGACTGGCTTGGGAATGTGAATAAAATGTGTGATGCAAGCTATGTACCATAGGTCGCATCATAAATTGCCCATGTGCGTGGGATTGCAAAATAAGCTGCTAGTAAATATTAATTAGGGAGGCCACAGTTCGCAACCACCTGTGATTGGCTGTGATTGCAGGGAATAGTGGCCTGCATTCACTTTACAAAACATAAAATCATTAGACAGGTGGCTCTTTAAAAAATGTTTTCTGTTTCGGACCACAATGGAGAAAACACATTTCCTGCTCCCTCTAATGTTGCCTGACAAGAATCCCAAAGGGATAAATGTTGCATGGGATGGCTTCCTCTTTACGAATCAGTTACCACCCTAACTCAGGGGTCGGTAACTATTCAGTGGTTTACAACCTTAACTGTGGTCAGAACCCATTCATTTATCCTGAATGAGAAATAGCCGCTGTCAGGATACCTATTATCTGCAATCAACAAATGATCGAAAAATCCCTTTTATAAATCCAGATAGATTTTCTGACTTGTAAAGAAGCTTTGTACATTCTACAAAGCTCTTTTGTGGTTGCAAACCCTGTGATTTTGCAAACGGCAGAGTTTGCATCCACAAAAGGGCTTTATACATCTTACCCTATATATCTTTTATTTGTGCTTAATAGCACGAGTTTTTACATGTGATGATAATTTACATGCCTCTTTGTAGGCTTTTGAGCTGCATTGTACAAAGTAAATTGTAGCTGTCTATGGTCCATATTAGAATCCCATGAACACCCAATTTCTTTAATCACATTAGTTAAGTGCTTTCATATGCATACTTGGAGTATATTGAGATAAAATGGACCCAGAAACAGGCAATATTAAAATCTTTAATGGGCCGTGGCTTGGCTGCGTGCTGGCATGTCTGCTGTTTGTCCTCTTTTTGGTTGATCTTTGTAAAGAACTGTCGCGGACTATCAGTTTCCTTCAAACAGCCAGGAACCTCCCTTAATATATTTTTAGGTCTCGGACCGTAGGCTGCGCTAGCGCAGTCTCGCTCCGAGATTTAATGTTTTTTAGTATGGGGGCTTGAACCCGCCCCTCTTCTCCACTCGCTGGCTTCCTAAATGGAGGCCAGCCATTGGAGGATAGGGGCGTCACTCCGTTCAAGCCCTGTCTTTTTCCGATTCGGGGGCATCTTTTTTCACTTTTTTCTTGTTTTCTTTCTCTCCTCTTCCTATTGGCTGGAATTTTACCTTCCAGCCAATGGGAAGAGGAGAGAAAGAAAACCACGCCCCGAATCAGAAAATGACCGTGCTATCTCTGAGGCATTTCTGCTTCGCCTCGGAGAAAGATGTTGGTGTCATGGCGTTGTCTGGCCGCGCAACAGACAGAGACTCTACCCCCCAAGCAGGTATGTTTTTTGGCCTCTGTTCCCTTGTTGTGCATCTGTTTCCTCATGCTTTCCTCCCCCCCCTCTTTGTGCGTCTGTTCCCTCGTGCTTTCCGCCCCCCCTCATTGTGTGTCTGTTCCCTCGTGCTTTCCGTCCCCCCTGGTTGTGTGTCTGTTCCCTCATGCCGCCCCCTCATTGTGCTTGCTTTCCAGCCCCCGACTGCTGCTGAAGGTAGAGGTGCGACTGTAAGCGGCGTGGAGGAAAATCAAGAGGCCTGCGGACAGAGCACTACCGCCGGAGGTTGAAAGCTGCTGAGGCAAGGTAAGCACAGCCTGCTTTCCCCCTGGAGGCCTCGTGGTGACAGGGACCGCCAGTGAGCCTGGGTGGCTGGCTGGGAATGCCAAGGCGGGCTGACTGTCAGCGCTGGCTGCTGCACTTCGAGGCCGCAGACCCTGCGCTTTCGCTTTGCTGGCTGCGCAGGTGGCTTGAGGATCGAGCCTCCATGGCTGTAGGGGTAGACCCGATGTCCCCAGGGGTTGTAGAAGCTGGGAGACAACGCCTGCACCAGTAGGGGAGAAGTCCTCCTCCAATATTGGACCTGCGCGGGATGACGTGGCCTCCTCCCCTTTCAGGGACTCAGCAACTGCTGTTGGCATACTGTGCCGGAGCACAAACTTTGAGCTGCGGGGGTCGCACACTGCACCCACACCTTGCTCCAGCTGCAAAGCAACTGCTGAGAGCACAGTGGGGTCCAGTTGGGGCAGGAGGGAACTGTGATTGCTTTCCTGCCACCCCTGCCCCCTCGTTGCTTGTGCTTGCTGCCCACCCTCATGCCTCTGTGCCCTGCTTGTGATCCGGTTTTCGTGCCTCGGTGCCCTGCTTGTGATCCGGTTTTCATGCCTCTGTGCTCTGCTTGTGATCTGTTTTTTGTGCCCCTCATTGCTTGTGCTTGCTGCCCACTCGTTGCTTGTGCTTGCTCTCCTGCCCCTGCCCCCTAGTTGCTTGTTGTGCCTCTGTGCCCTGCTTGTGATCCGGTTTTTGGGCCTCTGTGCCTCCCTGCCCCCTTCTTGCTTGTGCTTCCTCTCCTGCCCCTGCCCCCTCATTGCTTGTTGGGCCTCTGTGCCCTGCTTGTGATCCGGTTTTCGTGCCTCTGTGCCCTGCCCTGCTTGTGATCCGTTTTTCGTGCCTCTGTGCCCTGCCCTGCTTGTGATACGTTTTTTGTGCCTCTGTGCCCCCCTGCCCCCTCGTTGTTGTGCTTGCTGGCCCCTCGTTGCTTCTGCTTGCTCTCCTGCCCCTGCACCCTCGTTGCTTGTTGTGCCTCTGTGCCCTGCTTGTGATCCGGTTTTTGTGCCTCTGTGCCCCCCTGCCCACTCGTTGCTTGTGCTTGCTCTCCTGCCCCTGCCCCCTCATTGACTGTTGTGCCTCTGTGCCCTGCTTGTGATCCGGTTTTTGTGCCTCTGTGCCCCCCTGCCCCCTCGTTGCTTGTGCTTGCTGCCCCCTCGTTGCTTGTGCTTGCTCTCCTGCCCCCTCGTTGTTTGTTGTGCCTCTGAGCCCTGCCAGTGATCCGGTTTTCGTGCCTCTGTGCCCTGCCCTGCTTGTGATCCGGTTTTCGTGCCTCTGTGCACTGCCCTGCTTGTGATCTGGTTTTTGTGCCTCTGTGCCCCCCCTGCCCCCTCGTTGCTTGTGCTTGCTGCCCCCTCGTTGCTTGTGCTTGCTCTCCTGCCCCCTCGTTGCTTGTTGTGCCTCTGTGCCCTGCTTGGATCCAGTTTTTGTGCCTCTGTGCCCCCCTGCACCCTCGTTGCTTGTGCTTGCTAACTCCTCGTTGCTTGTGCTTGCTCTCCTGCCCCTGCCCCCTCGTTGCTTGTTGTGCCTCTGTGCCCGGCTTGTGATCAGGTTTTTGTGCCTCAGTACACCCTGCTTGTGATCCGGTTTTTGTGCCTCTGTGCCCCCCTTCCCCCTCGTTGCTGGTGCTTGCTGCCCCCTCGTTGCTTGTGCTTGCTCTCCTGCCTCTGCCCCCTCGTTGCTTGTTGTGCCTCTCTGCCCTGCCCTGCTTGTGATCCGTTTTTTTTGCCTCTGTGCCCCCCTGTCCCCTCGTTGCTTGTGCTTGCTGCCCCCTCATTGCTTGTGCTTGCTCTCCTGCCCCTGTCCCCTAGTTGCTTGTTGTGCCTCTGTGCCCTGCTTGTGATCCGGTTTTTGTGCCTCTGTGCCCTGCTTGTGATCCAGTTTTTGTGCCTCTGTGCCCCCTGCCCCCTCGCTGCTTGTACTTGCTGCCCCCTCGTTGCTTGTGCTTGCTCTCCTGCCCCTGCCCCCTCGTTGCTTGTTGTGCCTCTGTGCCCTGCTTGTGATCTGGTTTTCGTACCTCTTTGCCCTGCCCTGCTTGTGATCTTGTTTTTGTGCCTCTGCACCCCCCTGCTCCCTTGTTGCTTGTGCTTGCTGCCCTCTCGTTGCTTGTGCTTGCTCTCCTGCCCCTGCCCCGGCCCATCGGTGCTTGTTGTGCCTCTGTGCCCTGCTTGTGATCCGGTTTTTGTGCCTCTGTGTCCTGCTTGTGATCCCGTTTTTGTGCCTCTGTGCCCTGCTTGTGCCTCTGTTCCCTGCTTGTGCCTCTGTGCCATTCTTGTGATCCGATTTTTTGTGCCTCTGTTCCCTAGGGCGTTACTGGGCAGAAAGATCTGTGTGTGTGTGTGTGGCTCTGTCTGTGTATGTGTGTGGCTGTGTGTGTGTGTGTGTGTGTGTGTGTGTGGCTTTGTCTGTGTGTGTGTGTGGCTCTGTCTGTGTGTGTGTGTGGCTCCCCCTCGTTGCTTGTTGTGCCTCTGTGCCCTGCTTGTGATCCGGTTTTTGTGCCTCTGTGCCCTGCTTGTGATCCGGTTTTTGAACCTCTGTGCCCCCTACCCCCTCGTTGCTTGTGCTTGCTGCCCCCTCGTTGCTTGTGCTTGCTCTCCTGCCCCTGCCCCCTCGTTGCTTGTTGTGCCTCTGTGCCCTGCCCTGCTTGTGATTCAGGGTTTGTGCCTCTGTGCCCCCCTGCCCCCTCGTTGCTTGTGCTTGCTGCCCCCTCATTGATTGTGCTTGCTCTCCTGCCCCTGCCCCCTAGTTGCTTGTTGCGCCTCTGTGCCCTGCTTGTGATGCGGTGCTTGTGCCTCTGTGCCCTGCTTGTGATCGGGTTTTTGATCTTCTGTGCCCCCCTGCCGCCTCGTTGCTTGTGCTTGCTGCCCCCTCGTTGCTTGTGCTTGCTCTCCTGCCCCTGCCCCCTCGTTGCTTGTTGTGCCTCTGTGCCCTGCTTGTGATCCGGTTTTCGTGCCTCTGTGCTCTGCCCTGCTTGTGATCCGGTTTTTGTGCCTCCGTACCCCTCTGCCCCCTCTTTGCTTGTGCTTGTTGCCCCCTCGTTGCTTGTGCTTGCTCTCCTGCACCTGCCCCCTCGTTGCTTGTTGTGCCTCTGTGCCCTGCTTGTGATCCGGTTTTTGTGCCTCTGTGCCGCCCTGCTTGTGATCCGATTTTTGTGCCTCTGTGCCCTGCTTGTGCCTCTGTTCCCTGCTTGTGCCTCTGTGCCCTGCTTGTGATCCGGTTTTTTGTGCCTCTGTTCCCTAGGGCGTTACAGGGCAGAGAGCTCTGTTTGCGTGTGTGTGGCTCTGTCTGCGTGTGTGTGGCTCTGTCTGTGTGTGTGTGGCTCTGTCTGTGTGTGTGGCTCTGTCTGTGTGTGTGTGTGGCTCTGTCTGTGTGGGTGTGTGGCTGTGTGTGTGTGTGTGTGTGGCTTTGTCTGTGTGTGTGTGTGGCTCTGTCTGTGTGTGTGTGTGGCTCCCCCTTGTTGCTTGTTGTGCCTCTGTGCCCTGCTTGTGATCCGGTTTTTGTGCCTCTGTGCCCTGCTTGTGATCCGGTTTTTGAACCTCTGTGCCCCCCTACCCCATCGTTGCTTGTGCTTGCTGCCCCCTTGTTGCTTGTGCTTGCTCTCCTGCCCCTGCCCCCTCGTTGCTTGTTGTGCCTCTGTGCCCTGCCCTGCTTGTGATTCAGGGTTTGTGCCTCTGTGCCCCCCTGCCCCCTCGTTGCTTGTGCTTGCTGCCTCCTCATTGATTGTGCTTGCTCTCCTGCCCCTGCCCCCTAGTTGCTTGTTGTGCCTCTGTGCCCTGCTTGTGATGCGGGGTTTGTGCCTCTGTGCCCTGCTTGTGATCGGGTTTTTGATCTTCTGTGCCCCCCTGCCGCCTCGTTGCTTGTGCTTTCTGCCCCCTCGTTGCTTGTGCTTGCTCTCCTGCCCCTGCCCCCTCGTTGCTTGTTGTGCCTCTGTGCCCTGCTTGTGATCCGGTTTTCGTGCCTCTGTGCTCTGCTCTGCTTGTGATCCGGTTTTTGTGCCTCCGTACCCCCCTGCCCCCTCTTTGCTTGTTGCCCCCTCGTTGCTTGTGCTTGCTCTCCTGCACCTGCCCCCTCGTTGCTTGTTGTGCCTCTGTGCCCTGCTTGTGATCCGGTTTTTGTGCCTCTGTGCCGCCCTGCTTGTGATCCGATTTTTGTGCCTCTGTGCCCTGCTTGTGCCTCTGTTCCCTGCTTGTGCCTCTGTGCCCTGCTTGTGATCCGGTTTTTCGTGCCTCTGTTCCCTAGGGCGGTACAGGGCAGAGAGCTCTGTCTGCGTGTGTGTGGCTCTGTCTGCGTGTGTGTGGCTCTGTCTGTGTGTGTGTGGCTCTGTCTGTGTGTGTGGCTCTGTCTGTGTGTGTGTGTGTGTGTGGCTCTGTGTGTGTGTGTGGCTTTGTCTGTGGGTGGGTGTGTGCGGCTTTGTCTGTGCGTGGCTTTGTCTGTGCGTGGCTCTGTCTGTGTGTGTGTGGCTCTGTGTGTGTGTGCGGCTCTGTCTGTGTGTGTGTGGCTCTGTGTGTGTGTGTGGCTCTGTGTGTGTGTGCGGCTCTGTGTGTGTGTGTGTGTGTGTGTGGCTCTGTGCATGTGTGTGGCTCTGTGTGTGTGTGTGTGGCTCTGTGTGTGTGTGGCTCTGTGTCCGCTAATACTCACTACTCCTCTCTAATGCTCACCTATTGCCATTGTAAATAACAATACCATTTATTTATGTGTAAAAAAAAAATGAAAAAAATGCCATTTGCAATGCCAATAGCTCTACCTTTAATAAAGCCGAGACCATTGCATTGAAAATGCTTGTTTTATAAGGCAGACAAACTAGTTATCCCTCCTAGGACAGCAATACGATTCTAGAGATAGCTGACCCGCTTATATCAATACCGAGATGTTCAATGTCTTAGAATTCTAATTGGAGTTTAGGTAACTATCATCTAACTGTTGGTAACAGTTACAAATATTTTTGTGTTTGTTCTGCTTAGGTCCAACGTTAACTGGCACACTCATTATGCATGCCTGAAACTAACAGTTTGGTGGCATTCACAGTTTGCTGAGGTTCTACTTTTGAAGGGAGGTATTTTCAAGAGGTCATTAATGAGAGCATAGTGATGAAAAAAACTGCTCTTTTGCTCCATATGGCTGAAATCCCTCCCTCCCTCTGCCAGCTATAGGGGGCAATTCAGTGATAATAGGCTGGAAAGTAATACCTGAAGCTCGGCTAGAATATATCCATCTTCGTCTGGACTGAGTAGTTTAAGTAAAGAAGTTAAAGTAATCAGGATTCGGTTTTTTGTAATCTAATGCTAGTTATTGAGACGTCTACAACCACAACTGATTTTTATAAGGAGCAGAAGTTTTTGAGTTCGTAAAAAGTTTTCTTTTTAAATAATTTAATTAACAAAGTTCACTTTAGTTTATCTCCTAATAGATTGTTTTGAAAACTGTCTTTTTCTTTTTGGCAATAATGTAATTCAGGAGAACTATATAAGACTAATCTTAAGTGAAGATAGAAGCTACAAAACCATCTTAGTTTGTACTTAGTATTGAATAAAGAAGTATTGGTGTCAGCAGCTATCAGTTCTGTGTGGTTGATCTTGGCATTAAAAGATATATGCTTAGGATGAGGTTGGGACTATTCCCATGAAGATGCAACCCCTGCCTCCCAAGGTAGAATTGCCGAAAAACACCTGCAACACACTCTAAAACATCTCATATTTTTTTGAATTTGTTGGTAATTTGTCCAAAATATTTGTATAGTTTGAAAATTATTTTGCTTCTCTTATTTAAAGCCGCCACTGTTATTAGAACTGCTAAGCATGCCTCTGAATGTCTGTTTAATTTAATATCCAGAAGAGGCAGCAGTGAAGAACAGAGCCAAGAGTAGGTGTGTAATTTTTTCAGGTAATAGAGCTTCAAACAGGACATTCACTCTCTGCAGACTCCTCACAGAAAATAGTTGTGTGCTTCCCAATCTGTTCTGAACTCTGAGAACTAACCAAAAGTCTTTGTTCTGCGGAAGTAAAATGAAGACACTGAGACTTGCTCAACTCTCCCAAAAGGCACTTTAGGCCAACACAAATGTAATGTGAAGAGCGTTGCAAGCAAATCTTTACAAGCGATTATTAAAGTTTAGGAAAAGATAGCCATGGGTGAAAGAACACCGTCCTACCAGTCTCCCAAGACCAGTAGTCGTAGCAAGAGAAGCCGAAATCCAAGGAAATATGAAGAACAAAGCGTGGCTCTAAATACCCAAGGGCTACAAATTCTCCAGCTGTAAAGTTGGGAAGCAATTTAATTCATTTCACGTTTTTCTTTTATACTGAAAATTCAAGATGGCCGCTGCCACTAAATCTCACAGAATGAGATTTCCCATTCTCACAATATTTTCTTTCAGTTTCACTTTCACTTTGCAGCATCTTTGTCCATAGCGACTGCCAACTTGGATGAGGCATCACTACAAACAAATGGAAGTGTAGTAAGGAGGTTTGCATTAAGATTCCATTTCCATTTATTAGTCTGTGAGCCCATCTCTGTATTCCTCTTTAACCCCATCTGTAATCATGAAAGTCAAATTCATTTAAAAATCTCATGTACCCTCAGATGGTGTCAGTTTAGAAATGTCTATAAGTGTATATGAAGGGGCACAACAAGCAAACCAGCCCACCACCAAGGAGTGTAGTCATACCAGCTAAACCTGTGAGAAATATGCAGTGGGAAACTTTTACAATTCAGAGCTACTGCTGGTGCTTCCTAAATCCAGGCCAGTGTCTGACTGGCCCTCAGGAGTCAGACAGCCGTGACTAGATGCCTTGATGCTCAGCGTAGAGGTGGATGTCAGCCCTTCCCACCATCATCGCCAGTGAAGAAACACTGGTGAACAACAGAGCCAACACCATGAAATATGGTGTATCTTTTATTCAGGTAATAGAACATCAAACAGGGTATCTGCCTTAAACAAACTTCTCAAAGAGAGTGCAAAAATTCCAAACTAACTCACCACGCCCAACACTCCAAACCGCCTCTCTCCGAATCACTTGTGCGATCTGGGGTTTTAATTTATGAGACACAAAACTAAAATGCTAAGTGGGCTGCAAGGACAATGCAGCCCACCTGGCATTCAGTTTTGTGAATGGGCTTCAGTCACACTGGTGTAGAGCACAAGTCCTAAAAAAGTAGTGAGGGGGACTAACTGAGTAAGGCAGTGTAGGAAGCTGGCTCTTTATGTGATATACTAAGAATTGGTTATGTCCTGTTAAGAGTCCAGAGACTCCCCCAGAAGTGTACAGTGCTTCTATGGAAATCCAAAGTGCTCTATTTGTGGTAGTGTGGTCGAGCAGCCGTAGTCCTCACACAGAGGAGTAAGACATTTGTTATACACACAGTGATTAATAACTGATGCACGACTCAAAAAGGGGGGCACTCTCTGAATAATCTTGGAGGGCAGGGAATCCTAGGTGACTTTGACACCATCAGTGTGCTGAAAGATTAACTGGACAAATAGTGATATGAATTAGAAATGTAAGAATGTTCTTGTAAGGGCATAGGAACAGAAACCAAGATAGCACAATTAAGAGAATTCAAACACACAAGCCGGGTATGCGTTCTAATGCTGATGCAGAGCAGGAAATCCTAGCAAGGAAAATAGTACGTCTATCCCAATTGTACTGACTGAAGACATCAGAGTGAGGCCATGAAGGCCAGAAGTGATGTTCTAGCACACCTACATGGGTGAGGAATATGAGTTCAACAGTCAGAGGTCGAAGTCAGTGACAACTACCGGTATTGTTGTTCCTAAACTTTTTTATTGCAAATCAGTTCCTATACTTTGTCAAAGCACTAAAGGTGTTCCTAAACGGCTTTGAATGAACAGCTCATGAATTCACTGCAAATCCTCTCCAGGAGCCATTTTTCCAGACAGCACTGCTTCTGCTGCTAATTTTATCACCGGAATGGTAGAGCATCCTTCGGTGGGTTCCTATCCTAGACCCAAGCCCCTGGGGCTCTTGATGTGCTCATTAATGCAGCTTGATAACCAGCCCCTTTTCCAGCTGAGTATAAATGGTTGATCTGTAGCATTTTGATGCTCACTTCTGAACTTGAAAGGCCTTCTCTGCCCTCTCCTATATTATTACTCTGAAACATTTTCGATTTCCTCCAAGAATGCGATCCTCCATTTGATACAAGTGACTGCTTGTTTCACTTGCAAGATAAATGTAAGCTGCTAGAAGGAGCCATGTCGTGTGTGATACTGGATTCCACATAAGGATTTATTGCTAAAAGCAGCACGTAGTTTTTGTTTTTTAGGTCGAGCCTAGGCAGCATGCATTCACTGTCTGCAAGACATGTTGTATTCAGGCTATAGGTTTCAACTCCAGCGGTATGCAGAGTTTTGCCACTCTGCCCTATGCTTCAAGCACGGAGTTCAGCAAAATAACTCCGTCAACCGCCGGCGGAGCGGAGTATACTGGTGAGTACCGCTCAGCCCTCAAAAAGTCTCAAAAACAGCTTCAGGCAGAGCCTGCTCTAATATAGCCATCGCAACAAAAACATCCACTCAGTGTAAATCAGCAGAAGCCGAGGTGATGCAGAGTGCGCATGCATGTTTTGTGTGTGCACAGGTGCCCGTGCCTCGCTGTGTACAGGTGCCTGAAAAGTGTTCATGTGTGTGTGTACACGTAAAGGACAGTCTAGCAGATCAATACCTGTGAACGAGATGGATGGCCTGCGTGGGACATCTCGCCGGCCCCCTCCTGGACCTCGTATATCCAGCTATCATTTATTTTGGATTTACATGTGTTTTATAGTGTTTTAGAATGCTAGGTCAGCACATTCCGTGTAGGCCAGTGCAACAGCTTCAAATGCATACATTTGATGGACACAGGAGAAGCGCAGAAGTTCCCTTTACTTTTCAATGCATGCAATATTCAGTTGGCACAGCCGAGTCATTTTTGAGACAGTTCTAAAAATATTTACCTTAGTCATAAATTACTATATTTAAAATCATGTCCAACATTGATTTTTTTATGGCTGTTTCACCCTGTTCCTGGTAATTTCAACCTTTCAGCATGATTAGAGTGTGGGAGAAGCCTTAATTGCGCATTGTGCCTGACACCGAGAACTCTGTTGCAAAATGTGTCATTCAGGGCATGCAATTGTCCACTATAGACCTGTCAGTAGGGAAAATGATCTTGTCAAAGCTTTGGAAAATTATCATGTTAAAGCAGTACATTAAGCGTATTCATCCACAGAATAATACATTAGTGCATCAGTGCCCAGGCTGATGAAATGTGCTTGCTCAAGCCGTCTGCAAAGCGCTTGAGAGGCTGCTTCTGTGTGCTATAGATGTTCTGGCAATGCTTCAAAGTCCAACAGGCGAGTAATTGGTGATAAACTGGTGTGTCTGTGTCTTCCAGGCAGCGTGAGGTTGACAAAACACTGAACAAATCTGCACATACACCTGGTCCAATGCCTTCTGGCAATCAAGGTATCAAACAATTTCTGACAAAATACTAATTATTACTAATGTGCTTACATATTCATTTATTTGATTACTTTTTTTCAACGTCATATTAATTATGTCTCCCGCCATTTATTTACCACACACTTTGTTGTCTTTAATGGCTAATGTAATGTAATAGATAATATGCTGCATAGCTAAACATTTATAAGGTCCCAAAGGCGAGACCTATTGGCTATGCCAATGCTTGCTGTCATTTGTCGCGATTGAGTGGTGAATAGTCATTCAGGCTCATGGCTCTTTCGACCCACCTTGTCCACACTGAGCTCACCACGGTTGCCATCACCGTCCCTCATGTCTATGTGTCATGCATCAGGGTTTCCGTACTTATTTTCTACACTTAGACCACTGCAAACAGTGACATCTTGGAAAGAAGGGATAGCCGCATTATGTGACTGGAAGGCTCAGACCAGTCCTCTCTGTGTCAATGGCCCAGATGGGGGTCTTCTTTAGGGAGCCAGCAGGAGTAACAAGGCAGGTAAGGGACAGCCTGGCCGGTTCGGCGTCTTAGTAGGTTGGAAAAAGGCTTGGGTCTTTTTAATCTTAAAATGATATATCCTGTTTTGTGGTCTTCTTATTTGGCCTGTAGGCAGAACAGGGAATAAGGTGTAGATGCAATACAGGTGATGGTTGATTACTGTGCCGAGAAGCATGGAGGGGCTTCAGGGGGTGTGAATAGTATTTTAGATGTAATTACTGCCCACTGCCATGGCTAATCCCTCATATTTCGCCTGGGTATCTCACCCTGTTTATGATGGAGGCTGCCTAATCAGAAAAAGTGGCTCAATGGTGTCATGGATTTTGTTTGATGATAAGACCCTTCTGCCAGAGGCAAGTCCGAATAGGCAGAAGCTCAACTTAAAGAAAAGCACAAAAGCCCAAGTGCCACTGTAGGGAAATAGAAAGATCGGAGTAAGAGGGTGAGGGGAGTTAGGGGGCTCAAGGTGATGGATGCTCATGAGTAGTTCTACGTGGACACTAAGACGAGCGCTCTCTTTTGGTTTAGAACAGTGACACTCAAAGTACGGCCCTGGGGCACTTGCAGCCCTCTAGACCTTTACATGCAGCCCCACTGGTGAACAGCAGCCTGAGCTGCTGTTTACTTGCTGAGCATTAACAGTCAGAATTTTTTTTTAAATAAACAGGCAGGCATTCATTTGCACTATAATGAAGTTATGAAGTAACTACAGTGGTATACTGCAACGCTTAACTTTAGTTAACCTGCAAATAAATGCTTGCCCGCTTCTTTACATTTTTTGAGGCCTCTTCACACAATCCCTGACTCACCCAGACCCCCTACCGCCACCTTGCTGGCATCAGTGTGGCCCTCGGTCACACCACAGACCATACTTTGTGGCCCCTGGGCAAATGTTTGAGAGTACCCAAGGTTTAGAAGAAGAGTTGGTGTAAAATGTTATTGATTTTGAAGTGGGTGCAAAATGCAATGGCTGTGTGGTGTGTAAACTCCTATACTATTTATGAGAAGAGAAAGTACAGTGTAAAACATTTCATGTTCTCCATTTTGTTTGTGCGGGCAGTGGTAATTTATAGTCCTTTCATCTTTGACAACGGCCATTGCAATATTGAGGAATATTACTATACACGGGCCTCCATCCATTGATACGCACTACGGCGAGGCCGAAAGTAACTCAAAGGAACGGTCTTCAAATCTGTGCCACATTTATTCAATTACTTTCTACGTTCAGTTCTTTTTTGTCCCTCCTTTGGTTTGTTGTTAAGCATTACATTGATAACAATCAATAGGATTTCTTTCTCAACTGAGGTGCAATGACTATATGAAGCTGCCTTATCTGAACTACATTGGATGCTGCATCTATGTTGTGATTTGTTTTTTTTTACTTCTTGGCTTGATTTTTTACCTTTGTAAATGATACTACAGGGTCAGTCACAATTGCCTAGAGCGCATTCTTGGTGTTTGACAACTGGTTCTGCTCAGATATCTCATAGAGACTTAGCCGGTGATTGAGAGTATGGCAGACAGAGTACTCTGTCACCAAAATGACCATTCATCTGCCTATTTAAGATTGGGAGTTCCATCAGCTTTCTTTTGGTAAAGTCTTTTTAGGTCTTGCCTACGCTGCGCTAATGCGCTGCATAGGAAAAAGACCTTTAGCAATCGCTTCACTCTTGCAGGCAAAAACGCGCACGCGTTGCATTGCTTTCAATGGCAACGTGTGCACGTTTGGCGATTCCCTTGTGGGAGCGAGCATCTCAAACCATCTGTTTGAAATTAACAGATGGTTTTAAAGCTCCCCACAAGGGAATCTGGCGCACGCCCCCTCCTCTGTCCCCTCCCCCTGCTGCCTCCTTTTAGCGTGGGGCGCGCGTGCTTGTTTTTTTTTCTTTTGAAGTGCACCGTTGTAGTTTTAAAAAATAGACCAACCCTAAGCTGCTTTACATTAACACAAGTGCATATCCTCGACCTACCTTGAGTCAACATTTTCTAAGTTGTAGTGTTTTTTAAGATGATTCCCAAACGAACTCGGAAGAGAGCTATCTGCATTATGTAATGTTATTTCTAGGGGTGGGCCGACATTTCCGTTCCGCCCATGGAATGGGCGGAAATTTGCACTTTCCGCCTTCCGCAAAGAAGGCGGAAAAACGGGGTTAATTTCCACCCATTCGCGGGCGGAACAGAAGTTGGCCGCCCGCCTGCCTCCCGCCCGCCTGCCTCCCGCTTCCCGCCCACCTCCCGCCCGCGCATGCGCAGTAATTGCGCATGCGCATGCTCCCGCATATGCGCAGTTTCCAAAGATGAAGCCGGGAAGGAGAAAATTGCGGGCGCTATAAGGTAAGTTTCATTTAAACTTATATTTAGCTTTTAAATTTAATTTACAAGGCGGACGGAAGGCGGGAGGAGGGAGGTGGGCGGCGGGCGGGCGGCAGGGGTGCTCGCGGGTGGGTCGCGAAACGGAAATATTGCGGCGAGGCACGGAGATTGGTGCAATCTCCGCGCCTCTCCGCGATAGTCCCTTCCGTGACTTCCGCCCACCCCTAGTTATTTCAGGGCACGTTTCCGGGCGCTGCTGATAACGCTTTCTGAACCGTGGCCAAACTGATTTCCCACGCGGTGAGCACGATCCCCTGTTTTATGCGGAGACCGAGAAAAAATGTTCCCCTTCACACAGCCTCAATCACTGCTTTCACTTTCTAAGATCACAAAAGAACTAAGAGGAGACGCCGCAGCTGAGTACTTTCCTCAAAGTTCGCTCTGCAGTGCACTCCCTCACCTGCAGCCCCGGCCCCGCCATTCCACCCTGTGTTCCCTCTGCAGAGTTCCGGCCTCGATGTCCAGCATGAGGAGGTCGTCCTTCTGTGTTCATACCTCTAGCAAAGGAGTCTTAACCACTGAGCGCCCCCTGCACATCCCCCCCACCCTGGCTTTCCTTGCAAACCCGACCCTCCGAGCTCCAGATTCATACTGTCTCAGGGAAGTCTCTTTGGCCGAGCTCCGTCTGGAGAGTTTTCCTCAGTGCCCCCGCTCTGTGTCCCCCCTGGTGAGTTTTCTACCACGAGTTCCATTCGCTCACTCCTTTCCTTTCTTTGTGCGCTTATGTAGCTCCACACCATGCCCAGAAGAGTTCCCCCGCTCATACCCTTCTGCATAGCTCCCCTCCATACCCAGAAGACCCCCGTCCTCTCCTCCATAAACAGGATGCAGCAGAAATAACTGCATGAGGACCGCGCGTATCAATGATGGTGGCAATGTGCCACCTTCAGGAAAACATACATCTCCTATGAAGATATAGCAACGCACATGTCACTGTAAGGACAGTAGTCACCTTCCAATAACTATAGTTGCAATGGTGACATAGGAACGTGTGTCGTGTCTCCCTCGAATAAATAAGGACTGATCACAGAGCACGTCCATCTGTGCTTGAACAACAGTCCCACCGCTGCGCTACAAGATACAGCATCTAAGGGGCTTTATGGACATAGACTTCACAAATCGAAGTACTGACCTCCCTTGGGGAACTGGATTTATGAACACGAGTATGCGTTCGTACAACACCTCTTTGGTATCACAGTGATCAGCCGATCACTATAGCCTCTTTCCCACAAAGACGGAAGACACAGGTGCGTTATTGCAATTGGGACAATAGTATCTGAGGATGACCACTTTTTATCTCCTAAATAACCGTACCATGGCTAAGGAGCTGTAGCGTTGTGCTACAATTAACAACGCTGCACACTTTTATCTTTGACGAGCTCTTTATTATCACGTCTTCACTGTTCCCCGTCCCTACTCTATCTAACCTTTCCTGTTGCCGCTCCTCCTCTTCCTGTGTCCCCTTTAACTCCACCCACCAACAACTAGACTGCACACATTACTACATCTCCCCCTTTGTTAACAAAAATGATGAAACAAAAGTCTGACTTGGTTATAGTTCTTCGATCAGCCGCACAGGTCATCGAATATCTCGCCTGGGTCGCAGGACTACACCTCCCTCTTCAGATTCAGCTTCTGCCGGAGTCTCAAGTCTCTGTACTGCAGCTGCACTGCCAGGTCTCTCAGCGCACAGTCGCTCAGTCGTTTTGTTGAAGGCATCCTTAACAGCCGGAGTGCACCGTTGAAAGTGCGAGACATTCCTGGTAATTCTCTTGTTCTCCGACTCAGCTGTTATCATTGTACCCTTCTGTTGAGTGATCACTAGAGGTTCGTCTCTAAACTTGCAATCTGTCTTTTTCTTTTGTTCCTGCTTGACCATTACACTGCCCCCTTCATGAAGGGATGGAGATCTGGCTCTCCTCCGAGTGTCAGCGTAGGACTTCATTTTGTTCTTGCGCTCGCGGTCGGCCACCACCAGCTCCTTATGTGCACCTGTGGGCGACACCGGTCGCAGGGCCCCTTCCCACGTAGGTATCCGTGTTCTGATTGGTCGTCCTAACATGAGTGTAGCGGGACATTTCCCCGTAGTGGCATGGGGTGTCGTTTGATATGCTCTCAGAACTTCATTGAGAGCCACTTGAAAGTCCTTCTTGTCGATGGTGGCCTGCTGGAATGTTTTCTTTAATGTTGCCATGAATCTCTCTACCGTTCCATTGGCCTGAGGCCATTGGGGAGTGATCTTGCGATGCCTGAAATTGAGGTGCTTCGCAAATTCTCCAAACTCATGTCCATAAAAAAAGGGGGGCCGTTATCCGTCTTGAGTTCTTTAGGAATGCCCCAGGCAGCAAACACTTCATCCAACACAGCAATGGTGCTGGTGGCACTGGTAGATGATACAAACTGTGCTATCGGAAATCTGGAGTACTCATCCATTATCACTAGGACATATTTGCCCGACTGAAGCGGTCCATAAAAATCCATGGAGAGCTCTTGCCATACACTACTAGGTAGCTTTGACATCTGTAGAGGAGCTGGAGGATCTCCTTGATTGACCAGTTGGCACTGGGGGCAATCTTTTAGAGTGAGCTCCACCATCTGGTCAAGTATCAGGAACCATACTCGCTCTCTGAGCGCTCTTTTTGTAACGACCACTCCACGGTGGCCCTCATAGGCTAGATTAGTGACGCCCTGGCAGAGCTGCATAGGAATGACGATCCGTTGATCCCTCAGTAGGAGCCCCTCTGAGGTGGCAGATAGGTCCTCACTCACATGCCGGAAGGCCTGCATCTCTTGGCGGATGTGTGGATCGCACCCTTCCTCCTCATTGTCATGGCGCCATCGATTGGTCCGCAATCGGCGCATCACCTTTTGAAGGATCTCATCTTGAGCTGTGGCTTCACATATTGCCTTCAAAGGAACCGCCGGTGGTCTTGCTCGGTCCACTACGAAGTGTATGTACTCTTCTGCCACAGATGGACGTGACGCCTGTGATGCTTGAGGGTGTCTCGACATGTAATCAGCCGGATTCGCTGATTGTCCTGGTTTGTGCACTATTGTATAAATGTACTCTTGTAGACGCAAACCCCAGCGCTCAATTCGAGGTGGCATTTTGGCTCTGGGGTTTCCGAAAATGGTAACTAGCGATTGATGGTCGGTCACTAGCGTGAAGTGCTTGCCATATATAAAGATGAGAAAATGCTCGCAGGCCCACACAACAGCAAGGCTTTCTTTTTCGGGTTGGGAATAGGCATTTTTCAGTGTCCGATAAACTTCAGCTGGCATAGGCCATGATGTGCCTCTGGTCTGTCTCGTTGTCAAATTGAGCCAGTATTGCACCAAGTCCCACCGGGGTAGCATCAACGGTGATCTCGGTGTTTCTCTTGGGGCTGAAATATGCCAAGTTGTCCGCTGACTCAACGGCTCATTTGATTTCCTAGAACGCCTGCTCACACTGGGGAGTCCAGATGAATGGCTGCCCTTGTTTGGTAAGGGCACGTAACGGGTGACTGATGGTGGAATAATCCTTTATGTACCTGGCACAATAACTGGCCATGCCCAGGAAAGATCGAATGTCACTCACGTCTTGTGGACTTTTGGTATCATTTAGGGCTGTCACCTTCTCAGGATCAGGCTTCATCCCGGCTCCAGAAAACACATGTCCAAAGAATTTAAGAGTGGACTGATGGAACTCACACTTGTCTTTATTGAGGGTGAGGTTGGCCTCCAGGAGAGCATGGCACACCCAGTCTAGTGCTTTATCGTGTTCCTGGACATTCGAACCGTACACTAGAAAGTCATCACTATAATTTGGTGTATTTGGTATGTGGTGTATGGTCTGGCGGATGGCTTCTTGAAAAATCTCCACAGCAGACGAAATTCCAAAACTGAGTCGTGTTTAGCGGAACAGCCCTAGATGAGTGGCAAATGTTGTTATATGGCGCAACTTCTCATGTAGTTCCAGCTGGTGGTATCCTTTATTCAAATCTAGTTTGGAAAAGACTGGCACCATTTAGAGATGAAATCATGTCACTTAAGAGGTCCTGGATGACACTCCCTTTCGATGGCGGTGTTGGGAAGCCTCATATCCACACACAGGCGCACCTTTTCGGGTGTGCCCTTCTTTAGCACGATAACCACTGGTGAAATCGTGTCTGTCCGCTCGATAATGCCCGTTCGCAATAACTCCTGAATTTCATCCTCCACAGCTTGTTGAAGGTGGAAGGGCACTCGCCTGTGATGTTGTGCGACAGGACGTATTTGTTCATTAATGTGCAACCGGATCTGGCACTTGTTCATTTTTCCAAGTCCGGTGAACAGTTTAAGGAACTTGTGTATAATGTCCGGATCATCGCTTACCCTGTACAAAATTTCGACCAGCCAAAGACGCTCTGCAGTGGGCAGACTGAGGAGACAGTCAGCTTCCGGGCCTTTAATTACATGTACATAGGCCGGCACAGAGGTGGTTTTGTGCTTGAGTGTAGTTGCAATTTTTTCCAGGCATGGGAGAAGTTTCTTTGACATCCACGTGAACACTCTGACATGGGCCGGGCTCAAGGTGGGTGGCGGCTTCATTTTGTTGTATTCAGTTACAGGGATATAGTTCAGTGATGCCCCACTATCCAGTACAAACATGGTTGCATGGGTTCCCACACCTATGTCCAATCTGGGGTATTTTTTTAATTGGTCTGGATCAGCTACCATGCTGGCCTACTCATCAGTGTACACCGATTCCAGAGATGCTGACCTGGATTCTCTGGATGGAGACCTTCTCACCCATTGGGACCTGCGAGACTCTCTGCTAGAGTGTGAGGAAACAGTGGATGACTCCTGCCGATCCTGGACCGCATTCGCATGATGCCACCGTGTGTCAGAGCAAGACGATCTCGTTGTCTATTTCATCCTTTCTTTACGATATTCTCCACACATAGCCTCAAAGTGATTTTCTCTTCCGCATTTTCGACACTGCTGACCAAGTGCCGGACAAACATCTGTGTGCGGAGAGTCGTATCCGCTCCGATACCACTTTCGTGGGCGATCTTGTTTCTTGTCTCCACGGCCAGACTCATGGCGTCTGCGCCCTGTGTAGTGTTGGCGGGAAGACGGCCTGGTTGTCGCTGTCGATCTCGAGAGTGTCTGCGAGTGTTATTAGCTTGTACGCGATATGCTTGTTCCCGCCTCTCACCACGTCCCGTCTCCATTCTTCTAGCGTGTTCCTCTGCTTGGTCATGTACCGGCGTCATCTCTTCAATCTCGTCAAGGTTATGACTCTTCCGTAATAGCCGCCTTCTGAGAGTCTCCGATTGGCAACCTTCAATTATTCTCAATCTTATGGCATCCTACGTGGAAAACGTATGAAACTCACAATACCGAGACAGTCGTCGTAGTCTCATTATAAACGTACTCATCAATTCCTCCTTTTCTTGACGGGCTTGGTGAAACATGTACTTTTCATAATCCACATTTCTTTTATGTAAGAACCTTTTATTTAGAGCATCTCGCACATTGACATATGATCCTGTTTCGGCAGTCGGCAGTTCCTTGATTAACTTACTGACTTCTTTCCCAACCAGATTGCGTAATGCAATGAACTTTTCCTCTCTATCAGTGACTTTTGATCCTTTCATATAATCCTCATCGGCCAGACTCATGGCGTCTGCGCCCTGTGTAGTGTTGGCGGGAAGACGGCCTGGTTGTCGCTGTCGATCTCGAGAGTGTCTGCGAGTGTTATTAGCTTGTACGCGATATGCTTGTTCCCACCTCTCACCACGTCCCGTCTCCATTCTTCTAGCGTGTTCCTCTGCTTGGTCATGTACCGGCGTCATCTCTTCAATCTCGTCAAGGTTATGACTCTTCCGTAATAGCCGCCTTCTGAGAGTCTCCGATTGGCAACCTTCAATTATTCTCAATCTTATGGCATCCTACGTGGAAAACGTATGAAACTCACAATACCGAGACAGTCGTCGTAGTCTCATTATAAACGTACTCATCAATTCCTCCTTTTCTTGACGGGCTTGGTGAAACATGTACCTTTCATAATCCACATTTCTTTTATGTAAGAACCTTTTATTTAGAGCATCTCGCACATTGACATATGATCCTGTTTCGGCAGGCGGCAGTTCCTTGATTAACTTACTGACTTCTTTCCCAACCAGATTGCGTAATGCAATTAACTTTTCCTCTCCATCAGTGACTTTTGATCCTTTCATATAATCCTCAAAGTCCTCAAACATGCCCCCTCCAGCTATCAGGGCCACTGGTTCTGGTGGGCGCAGATATGAGACACCAGTTGTGTTTGGCGTGGTCACCACCGTGCCCGCAGCGTTCTGGCGCAGTGACGTCGACATCTTTGATTTATGTCTTGGTTCCTCTGCCTTTGCTCGTGCTTCTTTATCTTGTTGTTATCCTTGTCTTATTTCATCACTTGCATTTGCTTGTGCTTGTTTGTATCACTCTTGTATTTACTCGTGCTTCTTATTTCACCTTTTGTGTTTGCATGTGCTTGTTTCCTTTTGCTGTTGCCTTTGCTTGTGCTTATTTTCTGTTTCTCCTCTTGCATTTGCTTGTGCTTATTTTCTTTTGCTGTTGTATTTGCTTGTGCTTGCTGCTCAATTGTCTGTTGCCTGTCTTCAAAATGGCTGCCCTATGCTTTTAATAGGGACTGGAACTCACCGCCTGACTTCAAAATGGCCGCCGCTATGGAAATCTCGTTTCCCACGAGATTTTGGGCTCATTCACTCCTTCAGGCTCACGCTTCAACCGGCACTCACCGGCAGTCGGTCCCCGCAGCAAGCAGCACCTCCACACGCTCCTTGGACCTCAGATCGGCAGGTAAGATCAGGGTGGGCTCCCGATCTTCATTTCTTCGGCCACTCTCTGCGACCTCGCGCATCCGGGGTGGGCACCTGGTCCCAGCGCTCGACCGCGCAATTCCGACGGGGCAATTCCAGCGCTCGACAGCTCTTCACCAACTGGGCTTCTCCCACCTGGGCTCCACGCGACCAGCTGATCGCGGAGCAGCAGGCGCTTACCGCTGGCCGTACACTCTCGACGGCGGTCTCCTGCACAGCACACGTGTCGTGACGGCAACTTTCACGGTGTGCTGTCTGGGACGGGTTGCTCGTCGTCAGGGTTCTGAGGGTGACAGACTGCACCATCCCACCCTCGTCGCCAGCTGTAGCGTTGTGCTACTAATAACGACGCTGCACACTTTTATCTTTGACGAGTTCTTTATTATCACGTCTTCACTGTTCCCTGTCCCTGCTCTATCTAACGTTTTCCTGTTGCCGCTCCTCCTCTTCCTGTGTCCCCTTTAACTCCACCCGCCAACATCTAGACTGCACACATTATTACAGGAGCCATGCAATAAAGTCTCCCACCCATCTCTGCCCAGACAGCTAATTACCGGCACTTGACAGAACGAGAAGGCGCAGGTGTTTTAGCTGAAGGCACGGCAACCCGACCTCCTCGGAAGCCGTTTTGTAAACCCAAAGCAACGGGCTAACTGTCCACTACTCCGGAGATGTAGACGAGCAACAATACCCACCCATGCAGCAGAGCAGGCTTTCCACCCGATGCGCCTAGCCACCTTTATAATTTGATGCCACATCAACATCCAAGATCAACCAGTATCACCTCTGCCTCAAATCAATTGGTCATAAAACAAGCGCTGAAACACAAGCTTAAACTACCCAATCAAGGGCACCAGTGACCTCCACACTCCACAGTACATCTCATGCATCCTCAGGCTACCGGGTTGGGGGTGAGGCGGTTTCACCAGTTCACATGTCACAGAACTCTCACATGCACCGACCCTGCACCCACCTTCCTGCCCCTAACTCCAGCAATACGCCCTGCTAGGGGCACATTAAAAACAATATCCCATGATCACAGCAAATCGCCACTCTGCGATGAAAAATGGGAGATTAGGAGAGAAAAACAACTGGTCACCAATATCTCACCCAAACAATTATTCATTTCAAGAACCTTAGTTTGCTGCACTAGGACACCAGAATGGCGAGTGGGCGCTATATAGAAAGCTGTCTCTTTTTAACCTGCTCTAACATCTGTGTGGCCATCGCTGGGTAACTTTGTTTTAAACATGCATAAATAAATGTCGTTCTTCCCTTGCCGTTCAAGACTGCATTTGGTCTGTCGTTTTTGGGAACTAAGGTACGAGGAGATGGAGTAATGTTGCCCAGGGTCACACGTGAAGCTCAACTCTGAGAGCCGAGATCATAACTCAGGTGTTTGATTCAACCGCCCACAATTAACCCACTGTAAACAAAAACAAGCGGGTCCATAAACTCCACGCACCCATACACATGCTACTGTAATTATTATGTCTCTAAGCACTTTCGGTTTTGGAAGATACTAGAATTCGGGCACACAGATAAAGTGATTTGGCCAAGATCACATAGCTTTGACAACATTGAGAAGCTAGCTCCTCTTATTCCCTCTTTCTGTTTAGCTTCTTCTCACTTGCAGAAAACCATGCCTTCAACAAATCACCCTTATTCTCTCCTCTCCTTCCTTTAATTTGTTCCCCTGTGAAAGTAGTCTTTTTAGGTTTTGCCTGGCGTAGCACTGCGCAGCAGTGCCCGCGCAGGCGAAATCTTAAGTTTTACCAGTACGGGGCTTTGTCCCGCCTCTCTCTTCCATTGGCTAGCTCCATAAATGGAGGCTAGGCATTAAGAGAGATCTGTCCGTCATTGTCGGAGCAGATTCGTGGGCGTTCCGGCGATTTTTTTCGCTCTCCGCCCCTTTAAGAACGTCATTGCAGCGGTGGGCGGTGGTTTATTTTTTTTTTCATCTAAGGTTTTTTTTGGTCATTTCTCCAGGCCGACCGCCGCCGGAAGAAGTCCAGGTGAGAGCTCCCCTCCCGCTGTCCGTGTGCCCGTTCTCGCCCCCCTCCCGCTGTCTGTGTGCCCGTTCCCATCCCCCCTCCCGCTGTCCGGGTCTCCGGCCCCACTTGTAAATGCTTGTTTTTTTTTGTTTTTGACTATGCCAAACCTATCGCACCCTGCACGCTGCTGGCTACTCAATGTTTCCCGCAACAGCCTCCTCTGACATCCGAGTAGTTTGGACTCCCTGCCGAAAGTCGAGTAGCGTGGCAGATCGTCAGACTTGGGCCCGAAGACAGACCAGCCGAGCGGCAGGGGTTTAATAGATCAGCAGAGTTGTAGAGCGAGTGATTGATTGATTGTGATCGATGCCTCGGAGGTAGAAGAGAAAATGGCTGTGGTACAGTGCTGGCGAGCAGAGCAGAGGAGGGCAGAGGGCAGAGCTTTTTCCAGTAGCTGAGTAAGTGTTTATGTTTGTGTTTGTTGTAATTTATCGTTTTCCGAATACACCCCCCTCACGATGTTGCGGTAATTGAAATTATTACAGCGCTACAATGTTACTGTTTGCAAGCTGAGCAGATGTTACACTCAGGATGACTCATCGACTCATCGACCCCACTGATCCAGCCATGGCCACGGCCACAAGACTTGCGCTACGACCATCAGAAACCATCTATATCGGTTTCTTGAACAGAGCAGAGCTAACCTTAAGTCACAGCCAGGGCAAGTCCTGTAAATGTTTGTTTCCACTTGAGGGCGCCAAATAGCCTTAAATAACTTTGCATGAGCTTAGTCAGTACTTTAACGGGATTTTACGGTCTTTTCGCACCCATTAGTCAACTGCCGCACTCATCATGCACTTCATCCCGCTAAAGTGCCAATCCTGCAGGCCGCTCTGTCGGGTGAGTCTTTCATGCTTTCATGCCTTCATGCCTTCTCCCGCAGCAGCAACAGAAGCAGAAATAGCAGCAATAGCAGAAATAGCAGCGGCGGGTTTAGAAGGTGAAAGCGAGTTCAGACGGTGATAGAGGATTGGAGACTGCTCCCCTTCACGTACCTTGCTGTGTACCTCACCTTACCTCACCTCGGCGCTGCCTGGCCGATCGTAGGTCATCGGTTTGTAGTTGTAGTTGTAGTTTAAATCTGTAGGCTATGGGCTGTCAGCCCCCCTCATCTTCCACAGCGTTCTCTCTATACGATGCAGAAGCCGGCTGGACTAGGCCCAGTTCATCACACGGGTTTGGAGTCCACGGAGCGATTCCTTCAGGGACCACTCACACTAACGCCAAATTGCCTCTGTCTTTTCTAAAGTCCTGATAGTGTAGCGAGCCCACTGCTCGCTTACTGCTAGTCCCCTCCGGGCTCTACCCCTAGACCCATAAGTGCTTCTCTCTTGAAATACAATGACAGTGATGCTATCCTCCGAATGACACAGGAAAAGCGAGATCTAAACTATGACGGTCCCCACATTTCCATTTTCCCAGATTTTATGCAAGACGTTCGTAACCTTAAAACGAAAGTTGCAGCAGACCAGTATTCCTTATGTCTTGCTATATCCGGCCAATCTGCGGGTCATACACCGGGAAAAACATTATGTCTTTACCACTCCTCAGCAGGCCCAGGATTTTCATAAGAAGGCACTCACTTGTTGCCCCGGATCGTAAGGGGGAGCAGATCCAGATCAGCTTCCCCATTCTCAGAAAATGATTAATCTCTTCTGGCGCCGGTCGTGGTCGGTCTGGCTTGCTTCACATTATTCGAAGGGTGGCCTCGCTTGATCTCACTTGCTGGTCGCATTCCTCAACCAGGAAGGGTGAAGTGCAGAGCAGGTGAAACATTAACTCTGTACCTTCCACCCAGAGAGGCGGAGACGGGTGTGACGTCTCTTGCACTTACTCAATGTGATAAACATCTGGTGATCTGATTGTGGTCATGGCGTCAGTGCTATGGAGGTTTGAAATGGTGCAATAGAGTTTTGCACAACACACGTCATGAATGTATTTTTCGCACCGGAAGGTCAGTGTGAATATCTTTCTCATACTCGCTGGCCGCTACTAATGTCTGTGCACAATTACCCAGCACCGGAACCATTTACCAGATTTGACCCCTGCTAAGCATACTGTGAAGGACGAGCAAATTCCACCTGTGCAATATGAGTTATAAAGTATTCAGATAAGATAATTTAGTAAATATGAGCGCAGGTAAAGGTGCTTTACCGCGTTGCTCTCTGCCCTCGCAGGTGCCCTCAGCTCTAAATCTTCTGCCATCTGATCTCATCCCGGGCCCTCACTCACTTCTTACCCCTGTACTCTCAGCTCCTACCCGTGCCCTCAGCTCTTACCCCTTTGCCCTCAGCTCTTACCCCTGTGCCCTCAGCTCTTACCCCTGTGCCCTCAGCTCTTACCTGTGCCCTCAGCTCTTACCCCCCTGCCCTCAGCTCTTGCCCTGCCCTGTGCCCTCAGCTCTTCCTAGGCCCTCGCTTCTGACTCCTGTGCCCTCAGCTCTTACCTGTGCCCTCAGCTCTTACCCCTCTGCCCTCAGCTCTTACCCTGCCCTGTGCCCTCAGCTCTACCTAGGCCCTCGCTTCGGACTCCTGTACCCAGTGGAGAAGTGTGGCTCAGTGGTTAGAGGCGGCAGACCCGGAGGCTGAGAGCGGCCGTGGACCAGGGTTCGATTCCCGACGCAGCAGGGTCTCGGGCTCAAAAATTCCACGGACTCGATAATTCTTGCGCCGGTGCCTACTCAACTCACGGGGTCACACTCTGCGACTCTGGGCAATAGCTTGCTTAATCTCCACTACGGCCCCTCACGGCGGGATGCCTGGCTTTCACCTTGTGGATACCCTGCCGGGGTATCTCACAAGGGAATACCAGGACGGGTTCCCTAAGCAAGCGCCCTGAGACCTTCGGGTGATTTGTGCGCTATATAAGTCAAATTACATTACATTTTTTTTTACATTTTTACCCTCAGCTCTTACCTGTGCCCTCAGCTCTTACCCCTGTACCCTCAGCTCTCACCCCTCTGCCCTCAGCTCTTACCCCTGTGCGCTCTGCCCTCACCCATGCCCTCAGCTCTGACACCTGTGCCCTGTGACCCTTGCCGGTGACCATGTCCAGCATGGCGGGGGAGATCATGGCCTTCCTGCTGGCCCTGTCGGGCTGGGTGCTGGTCTGCTCCACGCTGCCCACCGACTACTAGAAGGTGTCGAGCATCGACGGCACGGTCATCACCACGGCCACCTTCTGGTCGAACTTGTGGAAGACCTGCATCACCGACTCCACCGGCATCTCAAACTGCAAGGACTTCCCGTCCATGCTGGCCCTGGAGGGTGCGTCCCGACGGGGGGGTGGGAGGGGGGGCTGTGTGTGTGTCTGTGTATGTGTATGTGGCTCTGTGTATGTGTGTGTGTGGCTCTGTGTGTGTGTGTGTGTGGCTATGTGTGTGGCTCTGTAGGTATGTATGTGTGTGGGACTCTGTGTGGGTCTGTGTGTTTGTGTGTGGCATTTGTGAGAGAATAAGCTATTGGCATTGTAAATGACAGTACCATTTATTTATCTGTTTTCAAAACCAACACATACATAAAAATGTTGTCATTTACAATGCCAACAGCTCTAACTTTTTCAAAGGCGAAACCCTTGCATTGTAAATGCTTGTTTATTTATTTCCGCCTTTGTCTTTCTCATAGTGCCATTTCCCCCTTTCTCTTCTGCCCTCTTTCTTACTTATTTATTCTTCCTCTTGAACTCTTTCAATCTCCTTTCCGTTTTCCTGCCATTACCGACTCTTGTCAGTTTTTTTAAATTTTTCTCATCCTCTGTTCTTTTCTTTCTCTGTTGTTATTTATATTATATTAGCAGTCTGTCCTTCCTTCTTTCCCCGGTTCCTTATTTTCCCTCTTAGTGTTCAATGATGATCTAAGTTAGATGCAAACAGGAAGGCGGGGTCTATACAAGAGTAAAGAAGGGCTAAAAGTGCACTTTTTGCTATATTACTCACTTTTTACATAACTCACTTCTGTGACTGACATGGCCTCATAGAGCTAGTTACTGCTGCCTCTTGCTATAGCGCCATAGTACCCTCAAAAATCTGTCATCTGTTAATTCTTCCCTAATATCCGTCTGTTACTCAAATTATAATTCATGTACTATTTCACAACCTCTAACCCCCAGTTGTTTAGATCTCCCAGCCAAAAACTAAAAAAACCTATAATAAACATTAGAAAAAGCAGGAGAAAGTTGCCAACATTCCCCCAAACAAATCACTACACATTTGTATATACATTTTTTCAATAAGGTAATTCAAATAGACATAATCTCATCTTAATTATACATAAGGTAACAAACATACTGATAACACTTTTTTTATTATAACTTTCCAACATTCTGCACAGCAGCCACATTGCTCTACACCACATCTTAAATACATTAAAAAACCAATAGCTCTGACTAAACACTTATAGGGTCCCAGAGGAAAGACCCATTGGCTAAGCCAATGCTTGTTTAGCTCTGTTGACAAAAAGCTCTTCTGATTCCCCCACGGAGTAGGGACAATCAGAGGAAAGGCATTACATTGCCAGCCCTATTTAGGGTGGCCGATGGCATGTTCTTTTTTTTCTGTCCCCCACTGCTCAGGCTAGCTAAAACCTGGTGGTGATAGGCTATAAAAACACATTAATGACCTCTACACCTAGGACTAAAACTCCCTGACTATGGGTGTCCTTAGTTTTTGTTTTTCAGTAACAAACTCTCACGTTAGGAGTTTGTTCTCAAGAAACAACAAGTTTTAAAATATTTGGTAGACTGCTGTTAAAACCTCTTTCTGAGGACCATGAACCAGGCAGGGTGTCAGGGGGTCCCTACCTGCCACAACTCTGCTGCTGATGTTTGTCCCTCTTCATTTCCGCCTCGGCACACACAGGATGTCCGCAACCCTTCTACGGCCGCCTAGGCTTACCCGGAGGCGGGGCCTTCGTCAGTGACGTCATCCCCTGATCTCCAATCATCGCTTTCAACGGCGCTGATAACGCGAGAATTCGAACAGAGGGGCGCGAACGCCGGAGCAGAGCAGGAAGCATCGGACGTCTTCGCCGCGGGACGGAAGGATCCCGGAGCCGGATTGCTGAGGGAGACCGAAACAGGAGCCGAGGAGAAACCGACAGCACTACAGCCAGGAGGCCAACGGGACCACGCTCCGCCCAGCCACACTTCACCTGAAGAAGTGTGGCACCGCAAGATACGGGCTCGTATACGGGGGCTCTTTCAGTCAGAGGGAGGGAACGGGTAGAGGGCAGCTGGGTGGATAAGGGACAGGAACGCATAGAGTGCATTCCACGTTAAGGAAACACAGCCACCGGTGATGGTCCCTGGTGATCCCCCTCACGTCCTTTCCCCGACCCTCGCCCGTATCAGATAAAACGTGCAGTCCAGTAATATGGCGTGTTCTTTCTCTCTTTTCCTTTCCGCACAACGCCCCTTCGAGTGAGAAGACCTTTCACCTGACGTCCACCTGGGGAGCCCTGGTAGAACAGAAGAAGAACCTTTACGCCAACATACAGCCTTTTTCCTTTGTATATTCAATAAACCCCAGTACCACTTCACCCGTCTTTTGTGACTTTGCCTCTTTGCTCACCATCCCAGCAACAGCAACCCTTACAAGTGGTGCTGTGACCCGGATTCCCCCTCTGAACCGTCCTCTGATACAAGATGGAAGCTCTGATACAGCAAATGAAAGAGGCCCAGGACAAACTCGAGTGGGCAATAGGCCAAACAGCTACGCAGGCCGACACTGACCGTACGACATTTTCCAACGCCATACAGGCTCAAGTGGATAACCTTGTGAAATTGGCTGAGGGTCAGAACCAACTCATGACTGTGTTAGGTCAAGGTAGAACAAATGCCCCCGGTACCGTTGTACCACTTCAAAAATTTACCCCAGGTGATGATCCTTTAGCTTTCTTCCTTAATTTTGAGAGGGCTGCTAGGGCCAGCGCTTGGCCTGGGGATAGGTGGCCATTCTATCTTGCACCCCTGCTAACAGGTGAAGCCCAATCCGCTTACCAAATGATCAACAGAGATGGCACCGCAGTTTATGCCGTTGTAAAGAAATATATTTTGGACCGGTTGGGTGTAGATGAAGAGACCCACGGACTCAAATTCCGGCAGGAACGAGGAACCCCTGGGGATCTCCCAAAGACTCTGTTTTACAAACTTAAGGCTGCCGCAGACCTTTGGTTAAAACCACAGGAAGGGAACATAGACGATGTGATGAATAAAATATACCTTGAACAGTTCCTAGAGGCCCTCCCCTATGGCACGCAACGTTGGTTGAAACAACACGCAGGGCTGACTCTGGAACATGCCATTGAAATGGCCACTTCTTATGCCCGCGCCCAGGGACGTCCCCCTGTGAAGGAACCAGAAAAACCTCAGAAACCCTTACCAGGGAGGGTCGAGAAAAAGTATTCAAAGCCTCTGTGTGAACCTCCACGCCCACGTTTTCCCAAACCTGAGGTTCAACCTAATCCTGGTCCACAATGTTATGACTGTGGGGACATATAGCGAGGTTTTGCAGAGAAAAACCGAAAGAGAGGGATGAAGAGCCCATGGACGTCAGTTATGCTCCATATTCCCTTCTGTTTGCAGAAGAAACAGGACCGGTATTTTATGTGAGTGTGACCATACACGGGAAAGTAGTAAGGGCATTACTAGACTCTGGGTGCAGACATTCGGTTGTGCGACAAGAACTGGTACCTCCCTCATGTCTAATGGTTGGCAAAACTGTCCACATACGCTGTGTTCATGGGGACGTTAGGGAGTACCCCCTAGCTACCGTTAGCCTATGTACCGCTGCAGGAACCATAACGGAAGTGGTGGTAGGAGTCATGCCTACTCTACCAGAGCCCGTGATCATAGGCACCGATAACCCGGGATTTTCTGCCCTATTAAAGGATGCCTTGCAAACTGATCCACGTAACGCACTGCTTGTTCCTGAGCCATGGGCAAGAGACACCCACTTCAGAACAGCACAGTTGAATGACGCCACACTTGCCAACGCTTGGCAAATAGCCCGTTCTGGTCAGGATCCCTCGCAGAGGACATTTCCGACATTTCTTGAGAAAAACGGGTTATTGTACAGATTAGCTAAGCCTGATGATATACCACAACTCTTAGTTACTGTCGACTTTAGGGACCAGATACTCTTTTTTGCACACGCCCACATACTGGCGGGTCATTCAGGGGCAGAAAAGACAGGGCAGGCCATCTTAAAACATTTCTTTTGGCCTGGAGTATACGCACAGATACAACGTTATTCTCAGGAGTGTCAAATTTGCCAGCGTAGGAATCCTTATGTTCCCCCACCGGTCCCTCTGAACCCATTACCCATCATCGGGCAACCGTTTGACAGAGTGGGAATGGACCTTATCGGTCCATTGCCAAAATCAACAAGAGGACATTTGTATGCTCTGGTCTTAGTGGACTATGCCACTCGTTATCCTGAGGCATTCCCACTCCGAGCAGCTACTTCTACAGCCATCGCTCAGAAGTTAGTAGAAGTCTTTTCTCGAATGGGCTTTCCTCGTGAAATTATCACGGATCAAGGAACCCCATTCGTTTCTCGTTTGATGGCCCAAGTCTGTAAACAACTAAGAATCAGGTACATTAAAACCTCTGTATACCATCCCCAGACAGATGGCCTTGTTGAAAGGTATAATGGTAGCCTAAAACTCACCCTGAAGAAACTTTTGTCCGGGGATGGCAAGAATTGGGACCAGTTGTTACCTTTGGCCCTTTTTGTCCTCCGAAGCCAAAAACAAGCTAGTCTAGGTACCTCACCTTTTGAACTACTGTTTGGTCGTGCTCCAAGGACACTTCTCGAGATCACAGAGGACAGTTGGGAAAAGGAGGGGGCCCAAGAGGCGGAGGCTCTCTTGGACTATACACGACAACTGCAGACTAGGCTCCATAAATTAAGGACACTGGCCCATGAGCATGTCGCTGTAGCCCAGAAAAAACAAAAGACATTTTATGATAAAGGGAAAAAATGGAGAGAATTGTATGTGGGTGACTGTGCTTTAGTGTTGTTACCATCCTCTACACACAAACTCAGGAAAGAGTGGCAAGGACCTTTTGAGATTCTCCGAAAAATAGGAAAGACCACCTATATTTTACTTGTAAAAGGAAACAAAACCCAAATGTACCACATTAACCTGCTAAAAAAATGGCTGGGAAAACCTCCCCAATTGGTGCAAACAGTTGAGTCCGAATCTCATACTGTGCACAACACTCCTATCAACCCAGAAATAACGGAGACTCAACGAGAAGAGATCCTAACTCTACTTCTCCGTTATAAGGATGTTTTCTCAGACCAACCCGGAAAAACTAACATAGCGGTTCACACCATTCCCACTCCACACGGAACTGTAGTGAAACAAAAACCGTATAGGATCCCTGAGGCCAGAAGACAAGCCTTTTAGGAAGAAGTCAACCAGATGTTACGTTCCGGTGTGATTGTACCCTCTAAAAGTAACTGGTGTTCTCCGGTTGTACTTGTTCCCAAACCGGATGGTAGTATCCGGTTTTGCATTGACTTTAGAGCCGTCAATAGGGTCTCAAAACAAGATGCTTATCCACTACCTCGCGTGGATGAACTGCTGGAGCGTCTTGGTGAGGCTCAATATATTACAACTATTGACCTCACCAAGGGGTATTGGCAGATTCCCCTACACCCAGCAGACCAAGAGAAAACAGCCTTCTCTACCCCCTCAGGCCATTATCAGTTCACTGTTCTTCCTTTCGTCCTATCCTCCCACCAACAGTATTCTTCCGCTTACTTGGACGACATCGTCGTCTTTAGTAAAACATGGGAAGACCACAAAGTGCATCTCGAGAAAATCCTCTGTAGCCTAAGAACCACAGGCTTCCACATCAATGCCAAGAAAACCAGAGTTGCCTTCAAAAAGGTTAAGTACTTAGGCTACGTTTTAGGGAATGGCCTTATTGAACCACAGACAGAGAAAGTGAAGGCTATCCTAGAACTTCCCTATCCCAAAACCAAAAGGGAGCTGAGGGCTTTCTTAGGGCTAGTGGGGTACTACAGAAGGTTTGTCCCGCAGTTTGCAGAAATAGCCAGTCCTCTCACAGACTTGTTGAAGAAATCTCAGTCATCCCCTAGGTTGTCAGCCCCTGGTCCTAAAGAAACCAAAGCTTTTCAGGCGTTGCAGACTATTTTTACCACGTCACCTGTTTTAGTCTCACCGAACTATACGAAACCTTTCATTCTCCAGACTGATGCCTCTGGGGTGGGTATTGGCGCGGTTCTTTCCCAGGAGGACTCCGATGGATTAGAAAGACCGGTTCTTTATATCAGCCGCAAACTCTTCCCCAGGGAACAGGCTTACTCCACAATTGAGAAAGAATGTTTGGCTGTCCGCTGGAGTGTGGACAAGCTCCGGTATTACTTGGAGGGTCGTCCTTTTGTCCTGTATACGGACCATGCCCCTTTGACGTGGCTGCAACGCAACAGTGGCCACAACGACCGCATCCTTAGGTGGTTTCCCGCTCTTCAGCCATTCCAAATTGAGGTCCGTCATCATAAGGGTCTTGACCAGGGTAACGCTGACTTCCTGTCCCGGTTCCCTCTTTCCCCCGATCGGGGAAATCCTGGGGGGGGGATGTGTCAGGGGGTCCCTACATGCCACGACTCTGCTGCTGATGTTTGTCCCTCTTCATTTCCGCCTCGGCACACACACGATGTCCGCAACCCTTCTACGGCCGCCTGGGCTTACCCGGAGGCGGGGCCTTCGTCAGTGACGTCATCCCCTGATCTCCAATGATCGCTTTCAACAGCGCTGATAACGCGAGAATTCAAACAGAGGGGCGCAAACGCCGGAGCAGAGCAGGAAGCATCGGACGTCTTCGCCGTGGGACGGAAGGAACCCGGAGCCGGATTGCTGAGGGAGACCGAAACAGGAGCCGAGGAGAAACCGACAGCACTACAGCCAGGAGGCCAACGGGACCACGCTCCGCCCAGCCACACTTCACCTGGAGAAGTGTGGCACCGCAAGGTACGGGCTCGTATACGGGGGCTCTTTCAGTCAGAGGGAGGGAACGGGTAGAGGGCGGCTGGGTGGATAAGGGACGGGAACGCATAGAGTGCATTCCACGTTAAGGAAACACAGCCACCGGTGATGGTCCCTGGTGATCCCCCTCACGTCCTTTCCCCGACCCTCGCCCGTATCAGATAAAACGTGCAGTCCAGTAATATGGCGTGTTCTTTCTCTCTTTTCCTTTCCGCACAACGCCCCTTCGAGTGAGAAGACCTTTCACCTGACGTCCACCTGGGGAGCCCTGGTAGAACAGAAGAAGAACCTTTACGCCAACATACAGCCTTTTTCCTTTGTATATTCAATAAACCCCAGTACCACTTCACCCGTCTTTTGTGACTTTGCCTCTTTGCTCACCATCCTAGCAACAGCAACCCTTACACAGGGGTTACAGGGTCCAACCGTGGGGGTTGTGCCTTTTACTCCATCTATCCCTGGGCCTGACTTGCTATGGGCCCTGAACAGTTGGGCCAAGTACTACCCATTAGGGGCTTGACTCTCATTGGTAGTGTGAGGTGATCAGTACGAGGATTCTTTGGAGGAGGTAGGTGCAAGGCACACACAGACATTAGACTCAAAAAGTACACACAGACATAAGATTCAAAAAGTATGTACAGTCACCTCAATAAGCTGAATGGCTTGTCAAATAATCGCTTTTGTGATAATAGTAGCATTTAACACAAGCACACAAAGTGTGTCAACGGCATACTAAAACATACTCACACGTCTCTTAAAATCGGCACACTAGTGTCATCCTGCACTGTGTCACCAAGTACTCCTTTTTTAATGGGGAGGGTTACTCCCCATTTAATAATGGAAGTGACTTCAGATTTACAAAGACTACTTCTTGGCTTAAGAGTCAGTTTAAGCAGTACTACAGGCTACGTTTGTGCAAGTCCCAGGAAAACCAGGAAGGCAATAGTCTTATTTGACCATGGGCAGCCAGTGAGTTCAAGGAGGCTCATCATCTAGGATTACGGCTTCATTAGGCAGGAATGCCACAGCATCTCAAGGTCTCCTCTGGATGATGCATTGTGCCATCACAGTATCTGACAGCCTGCGGTGGTGTTGGAGGTCTCCTCAGCAGCTTCCTTGGCTTTTAGTAAGTGTTACTACTGGCGGTGGTCTGTAGGTCAGCTCTCTCTTTGTTGATCTTCATCAGGGATTTGCAGGGTAATCCAGGGCGATAGCCCTACACTTCACAGTAGGCCACCTGGCATATGGGGGTCGCCGACTTTCAACACAAAGGCTGACAGCCCTAAACTTCATGGTCGCCCCCATCTAGCATACGAGGGTGGCCCTCATCCGGAATACTGGGGAATCCAAATGACTCCAGCAAGGTGACAGACCTAAACTTCATGGCGACCCCCTAATGACACATGCGGGTAATTGACTTTCCACTAGAGAGGCAGACAGCCCGCACTCTCACAACTGTCCAGATCATATTGGACATCTCACACTTCACTCACCAGGATTCACTCGACACAATACCTTCTGGCCCTAGCTGTCCTCATCCTCACAGGGTCCCCTGGTCTGGGAGGCAGAAGACTGGTGCTCCAGGCTTAGGGCAAGTGGTCTTGACTTCCTAGGTGATGGTCCCTCATCTAGCAGGGAGAATAGTAGACCTTGGTCCCCAGTCCAGGTCACAGCAGCGCAAAGGTTTGGTACTCTTCCTTCCACACTGAAGAACGACTTGTGGGACTCATGCTCCTACTTTTATTGTCCATATCTAGACAAAGATATGATTTATTGTCTGTTCCTTTGAAATTCTTGTTCTGGGTGTTGATTCCTTTGAAGTGCCCTCTCCTCTGTCCTATCCTTTGTCAAAGAGACACTCAGTCACAGCAGGAGTGTCTGCAGTTCTGAATGAACCACAACACAGGAGGCATGAAGCACAGGGTCAAACTGATTTGCATATGGCCATGTATCAACTGGGGTGGTGGAGTGAGCTAAAGAATGATGATGGATTAAACCCAGATCAGGTGACTGGGGGTGAGTGTTTGATTTGCTCCAGTGCTCCGTCCATCATCCCCTTTGGTATCACTTTGTTAGCCCTAAGTTGGCAGGGTATGCCCAGACATGGGTCCCTTGCTCACTTTGCCACTGGATTCAAGTTAGCCTGGCTGATGACGGCTGATTAGCCAGAAACCGGTCCCAGGATGCTTGTTTCCGGTCCAGGGAAGACATGGATTGGCAGTTCGGGCTTGACTGTTCCCATGAGGCACAGGGTCAGACTAATTTGCATTTGGCCATAGCTGAACTGGGGTGGTGGAGTGAGCTAAACAATGATGATGGATTAAAACCAGATCAGTTTACTGGGGGTGAGTGTTTGATTTGCTCAAACGCTCCGTCCATCATCCTCTTGGGTATCATATTCATGTAGGCTTAGATTTCACCAGGTTTCTTCAAGTTTTTTAGCGACCCATTGCCTTTCCTCCTTTGTATGAAGGTCTTTCAACCCTGTTGCTTCTTTCCCACTCCCACCTGCCCCATCCCTGTTGCTTCTTTCCTCTCTCAATCCCAATTTCTTCTCCCCCCACCCAACCCTAATCCCGTTGTTTCTTTGCCCTCTCAAGTCCTATCATATTCCTGCAAAGAGGATGTAGCGTACCAGCCAGAGCTACCGACTTTGGAGGTAGGGAACCAGGTTTATGTCTTGGCATTGGATCAGCATCCTGTGATTCTGGGCTAATCACCCAATTTCTCTGTGCCTACCAAAAATGAATGTGTTCTTGTGTAGTATAACTGGTGCTCATGCTGCAATACCTTCGGATTAAGTTTGTGCTTTATAAAACTGCAATAAAAAAAATACATTACAAGTTTAGTTTTAGGTCTCAGCTTGACAAAGCATGCACTGTCTCTTCGCCCCCTGAGTTGAATTTATTGTCCCACCCCGCCTGACACACAAAGAAGTGCTATGACGTGGCCTGCACTGGCCGCATTATAGTACTTTGTTCCTTGACTTTCAGCCATGCTGAACAACAGATATGCTACTATACAACATGACTAAAAGACGTTCACATGGACAACACCAATAGCTCTGGCATTGCTGAGCCCATTTGGCTTTGCCAATGTTGTTATGTGTAGCCTCTAGTAAACACAGCAGCTTCGTCCCAAGCCGCTGCTCCCTCACTGCCAAAGAATCCACTTTCTAAGTGCAAATAGGCTTGTGGATTGAGCGACACAGATTGCGGAACATACAGTAATCTCAGAAGAATGCATCTTCTTTCCATAAATACAAAATAGACTCACAAAAACAGTAAGAACCAGAGTTCAACAGAACTTTGAAAAGTTGACTAAAAAATAAATAAAACTGTAGAAAAACAAAAAACAGATAAATAATAACAAATGACAACCTAGACAATCCACAGTGGGTTAATATGGAAAATGCACTACTAGGTGGGAGTGAAGGCCTGGGGGCTGTTTGTAATAGTGACAGAAGGAACATATTTTGTGATCACCCAGTCTTACATGCAATTTCCTTTACCTGGCGAACAGCACATAACTTGATGGAACAGAGATAGATTCATACATGGGCCCCACTTTGGAGCAATGGCAAGATATGGAAAGGGGACTAGCAAGCTATTTGGCCACACTTTTTCAGTAAAGGGGTGCACCCCATCAATCAACTAATAGCGGCAAAATAAAAACTTTTGTTATCGTCCAAACTGAATTTAGTGTGCATAGAGCGAGAACTAGCTCTACAAACAATGGTCACACTGTCTTGATACAATGTTTGGATGTCACCCAAGATTGCTTCTAAACTCAAAGACATGAGGGAACCACAAAGGTGTAGTATTGGGCCTATATTCCATTCTGATAAATAGACTATTCTGACACCTAGTAGCCTCTCGGTATAGGGATTGGTGATCTCAAGTACTCCGCACAGAATATACAGACCAAGACTGGTCAGAACTCTCAGAGATGCATGACAAATATCTATGGAATGCCAGGTTGAGACTAGGATATTATAAAGCTCTACAAAGGTGGCACTGGACACTATTGAGGCTAGAGGAAGGGAAACTGTACCACAGCCCTGCATGTTGGAGATGCGACCAGTCGGACTGTGATAGTGCACATACTCGGGGAGTGTCAGCAGCTACACAGTTTCTGGACTGGGGTTTGGAAATAGTGACAGATTCATCAGCATATCTGAAGACTAACAGACTCAGCAGTGTTGCTCCATGACACCTCCATGTACTATGAGATCACAACTCAGTTTGGACGATGGTTTGCTATGGCAATGCCTGAGGCCAAGTTGTGTATACTAAGACTGTGGAGAACGGCGCAACGGCAGTTGGTAATTATGAAGATGCCGAATGTGTTCTGCATAGTCTCCTATTAAAACATTATATATCAACTATGTTAGAAAGAGGGTTTCTAGTTGGCAGTGGTTTGCATCCTGTCCAAGAAGGGACCCTCACTCTAGTCAGGGTAAGGGAGTCACACAGCTAAGATAACCACTGCTCACCCACTTGGTAGCTTGGAAAGAGCAGTCAGGCTTTTCTCAGAGGCAATGTGTAAAGTATTTGTACACACACACACACACACACACACACACCCACACACACAGTAACATAGTGAAAACACTGCAAAAGGAGTCCATAACAGTTTAGAAAAATAGCCAATATTTATCTAAATAAAACAAGACCAAAATGACAAAAATCCAACATACACAAGTCAATATATCAATTGGAAAAGGTTCAGCAGGTTTAGTCCATAGAAATCAATGGATATGTTCATTTGATCACAAAATACCTTAGATGTATCAAAAGTCATAGACAGTGCAAGGCGCAGGGGAGGTGAGGCGTCGGAAAAGCAAAGCGTTTCATCGGATCCTTAATACACAAGGGAGGTGATGCATTGGTTCCTTACTGTAAGGGGAGGTGATGCGTCGGTTCCTTACTGCTAGAAAGAGAAGGTGATGCATCGGTTCCTTATTGGCAGGGGAGGTGATGCATTGGGTCCTTACTGGCAGGGGAGGTGATGCTTCGGCAGCCTTCGTTCCTTACAGCGGTGCAGTATTGATGACGAATCGGTGTCAAGGGACAGTCCACCAAAAATCCAGATGCACTGTGTCGATGCGACAGCGATGAAGCAAGCGATGCATCGATTTCACATCCGTGAAGCAGGCGCTGCATTGATTCCTCAGCTGCGAAGCAGGTGCTGTGTCAGAGTAGGAGTGGGTGCCAAGGAATTCTGTGAAACGGGGATCAAGGCTCAAGATGCAGCACTTTTTCTGACGCACGGCGATGGCAAGCTGGGGCCTGCGGTGAAAGCTGTGGCCAATGCGTTGAGCGCAGACCAAGCTTTAAGGCAGGCAGTGGCGATGCATCAACCTTTTACAGCGATGCATCAAGAAAAAAGGCACTGGGAGTCAATGGATGTATTTTCTCCTTAATATCACCAGGCTACACTTCCAAAGGCCCAGGAACTGGATTTGGCACCACTTGGAAAATCAGGACTGTCAGCAGAAGAGCAAAGGCACTGGCAGGTGAAGTCTTTGATGACCCTGAGACTTACCAACAGGATGCAGGAATACACAAGCCCTTGGAGATCCTTGGAAGCATGAAGTAGAAAGCAAAGTCCAGTACTTTAATTCCCAGGACAGAAGCAGCAATCAGCAGGCCAGCACAACAAAGCAACAGGCAAAGTTGCAGTCCCTCCTATAGCATCCAGCTCTTCATCCTGGAAGAATGTCCGCAGTCCAGAAGTGTTCTAATTTTGGGGTGTCAGAGATCCAATACTTTCTGCCTTTGTGGTAGGCAAGCTTGAAAGCAACGTCTTTGTAGTACACAATACCCTGCCTTTCCCTGACCAGGCTCCAGACACATGACAGGGGGTGGGGGCAGCTTTGTGTGAGGACAGGCATATTCTTATTCAGGTGTCAGGGACAACTCCTCCAACCACTCTAGCTCAGGAAACCCATCAGCTTGGTGATGGCCCATCAGGATTTGCAGGGCACACCTCAGCTCCCTTTGTGTTATTGTCTAGAGTGAATGTACAAGAGCCCAAATGTCAGACAACCCAGACATGTATTGTACAGACAGGTAGAAGCACAGAATGGTTAGGCAAGAAAATGCCCACCGTCTATAAGTGTTTTTTTTCAAACACGCAGTTTAAAAACCAACTTCACCAAAAGATGCATTTTTAAACTGTGAGTTAAGAGATCCCAAGCTCCAAATCACCATCTGCTCCCAATGGGAAATTACACTTAAATTATATTGCAAGGCAATCGAAATTTGCCTAGCTTATGTAACGGTAAGTTTCAATTCTATTAAGGACACGGAGGCGAGGCTTATGCTATATCTTCCTTCGCTTTATTAACATACAAACTCCACAGCAGCTTAGGAAAATATGTAAACAGTGAACAGAAAATGCTTTAAGTCCAAAAGCATTTGAAGGAACGTTTTAACAGTCCAAAAAACCACAACTCCCGAGAGTCTCTCTTGTATTGCTAGTCCATAGTCCTTCCATTATGTCCATCACCGCCATAAAACCGGCCCTCTCTTCCTCTTCCTCCTCTTTCTTCGCGCAGATCACGCATTCCCCTCATTGATCCTGCTTAGCACCCTCGTTGCCTGTCGAAAAAAGGGACAGCGTAAGCGAGGTTGCATAGGAATGCAATAATCAGGCAAAGGAGTACTCAACGACTAGCACAGTACAGGAAACCACATAAAGGAAAACGCTTTACTTACTGCCATACGGGTGGGTAGAGAAACCACTGTGTAGCCTGGGTGGGATAATCCTCGCCTCCGTGTCCTTAATAGAATTGAAACTTACCGTTACATAAGCTAGGCAAATTTTGATTCTATGTCAGGACCGGAGGCTTCAGATTATGGTAGTTCAAAGCTTACTTACCACCAACTGGGCCAAATCCACCATGGGCTTAAAATAAAACCTCTTAAAGGTGGAATCCGAGATCCAATCCGCAGCTCGCATAAGATCCTCCAAGCGAGCACCCACAGAGAACGCCTTAGAGGCCATGGCCCCTCTGGCAGAGTGTGCTCCAAAAAGATTTGTATTGATGCCTGCTTCTTGCATGACCCAACGCACCCACCTAGCAATGGTAGGGGAGGACACAGCTTTGTGTGGCTTTCGCAAGGCAATTAACAATTGACGTTCGCCCGGAGGGCGTAATTCCAAAGTCAGATCCTCATATGCTTTGAGGCATTGCACAACACACAACTTAGGAGTGTCAAGAAAAGCTGGATAGGAAATGGATTGCGACGACGTTTTAGTGCGTCGACCCACGGTAAAAGTAACCCCATCCGGGGAAAAGATGCGTGCCGATATATCCAGAGCACGCACGTCAGACACACGCCTACAAGAAACCAAACATAACAGCATGGCCAATTTTGCCGAGAGCTCCTTAAGAGACAGATAGGAGTTGGCCGGCCAGGAAAGGAACAAGTTCAGGACCAAATTGACGTCCCAAAGGACGGAATACCTGGGTTCAGGAGGCAACACGAGTCTAATAGCCCGCAGAAGCCGACAAACAAAGGGGTGCTCACCTTCGGGAGAGCCATCAATGTTATCATGACCTGCCGAAATCGCCGAACGAATCGCATTAATTGTTCTGTAGGCAAGGCCTTTGTCGGCCAGGTCAGCCAGGAAATTCAGCACGGGAACGAGGCCCACGACCAGGGGATCCAAGTCCCTTCGTAGACACCAACGCATCCACTTAAGCCAAGCGGATCTGTAGCGCTTCATCGTACTATCGGCCCATGCTTTGGAGAGCAGGTGCTCAGCTGACCCCGAAAGGCCTGGGAGCGACCAGCGTCTCCTGAGAGCCTCCACGCCACGAGGCGGAGCGAGCCCCGCGAGATGAGAGGATGCGGTTCCTGATCCGGATTCCTCAGGAGCAGGGGAAACAGGGGGAGTAGGATTGGAAAATCCCAAGAAAGTTCCAGAAGAACCGGAAACCATACTTGAGACCTCCAGAGCGGCGTAACCAACACCAGCTCCACTCCCTGGCGGCGTACTTGGGCCGCCGTCCGCACTACCATGGAGAACGGGGGAAACGCAAACGGTCGCTCCCGACTCCAGTCCTGTAGAAAGGCGTCCGTGGCCTCCGCTAGAGGGTCCGGCCTCCAACTGAAAAAACGCGGCAGTTGGTGGTCCAGACGGGACGCAAACAGGTCCACCGAGAAGGGACCCCAGAGATCCTGCAACCACCGGAAGACCCCCGGATCCAGTTTCCACTGACTGGCATCCCTGAGGTGTCTGGAGTGCCAATCCGCTACTTGATTGGCCTGGCCCGGCAGGTACTCCGCCGTCACCGCAATGTGGCGCGACAGGCAGTAGTCCCAGAAGTCCTTCGCCAAATCCGCCAGAGCGTGGGAACGAGGACCCCCTAGATGGTTCACATAACGAACCGCTGAAACATTGTCCATTCTCAGTAGGACACAGGCCCTGACCGAATCCTTGGTCCAACAACGGACTGCGAAGGAGCCCGCCAGGAGCTCCAAACAGTTGATATGTAACCGTTGTTCGTCTGAAGACCAGGCGCCGCCGGTGGAGAAATCCCCGCACCGGGCGCCCCAGCCCGACCTGCTGGCATCGGATTCTATGACTAGGTCCGGGGCCGACCCGAAGATCGCCCGACCATTCCACGCTTCCATGTGAGCTAGCCACCAAGACATTTCCTCTTTCACCTCCGTGAGCGGAACCCACTGGTCGTAACTCATTCCTCTCCGGAGGTGTTGCGCCTTGAGGCGTTGAAGCGCCCTGTAATGCAGGGGCCCCGGAAAGATCGCTTGGATGGAGGACGACAGAAGCCCGACCACCTTGGCGACATGCCGCAAAGACGTGCGATCCTTGGTGATCGTCTGCCGAAGCAGGTGCCGGATCTTCGCGATCTTCCGGGCCGGAAGGCTTAGAACCGCCTCCACCGAATCTACCACGAAACCTAGGAAGGTAATTTTCTGAGTGGGAACCAAAACCGACTTCGAGCCATTGATAACGAACCCCAGCCTCTGAAGAAGCTGTACGGCTTGTTGCAGCTGTCCAGCCAAGATCACTGGACACTGTCCCATAAGGAGGATGTCGTCCAAGTATACCAACATCCGCACCCCTTGACCCCTGAGGAACTCCACCACCGGATGGAGCACCTTCGTGAAGCACCAGGGGGCAGATGAAAGGCCGAACGGCAGCGCGGTGAACTCGAACACCCTGCCGTTCCACACAAACTGAAGGAAACGACGGTGCGGCGGATAGATAGGAACGACAAAATAGGCGTCTTTGAGATCCAGCCTCACCATCCAATCCCGAGGGAGGAGTACGTCTCGAAGGAGGTGGATACCCTCCATCTTGAAGTGTCGGTAGACCAACCACCCGTTGAATTCCTTGAGCTTGATCACAGGCCTCTTTCCCCCATATGTCTTGTCCACTAGGAAGACATTGCTGAGAAAACCGTTGGGGTGGCGCGTTGATAGACGAATGGCCCCTTTGCAAAGCAGTTCCGAGACCTCTTCGTCTATCAAACGCGCGTCGGACTCTGAAAACACAATCGGACGTGGGGGCACTGCTTGAGTGGGTTGGTCGTAGAACTCTATGTGGAACCAACGTATGGTTTGCAAAACCCAAGCGTCGGCAGTGAGCAACTCCCACTCCCCGTAAAAGGCCGCCAGCCTACCTCCTATCGGAACTTGATCTAAACAAAGTACACTCACCGGAGGTATTACCTTGTCCGGAATTCTTCCTGAATCCTCTGCCGCCGAAGCGTTGCCCTCTGGTGGGGTAGAAGTTATTAAAGTTTGCGGAGGTCTAGTACTGGCCTCTGCCGGAGCCTTGTCCTTTATTATTGGTCTGCTGACCACGGCCGGTCGCGCGGCCCCTACCGCGACCGGCCCCTCCAGAGAAACGCTGGTGAAACACGCGCTTGATGCTGGACTGGGTCTTGTCCAGCGATGTAAAAGTGGACACAAACTTGCCCAGGTCTCTGATGAAGGGCTCGCCGAAGAGGCCTCCCTGGGCCACCGCGCCCGCCTCCGACGAGGCCAAGTCCCCCAGCTTAGGGTCCAATTTAATCAACAAGGAGCGCCTGCGTTCGGTGGACAGGGCGCAATTGGCATTGCCCAGGAACACAATGACCCGTTGTGCACAATTTGAAAGCACCTCCGGGGAAATGACCGTGCCATTCGCTCTCGCCTCCTCCGCCATGTCGAGGATCTTCGTGGCAGGCCCAACGGCGTCTAGCAATTTATCCTGACAGGAACGCCAGGACCGATCGATACCCTTCCGGGGATCCTTCATAAATTTTGCCAAGAAGGTGGCCATCTTCGGATCCAACTCGGGGGTCATAGCCACCTTCCCTTCCAAAGTTGGTCGAGGACATTCCCCCCGCAGACAACCTCTGGCCTCCTTCTCCAACGGCTTGCGCAGCCGACCAGCTACGAACTTCGCCACCGTCTCACCCGGTGTCCAAGCTGCAGAACGCGGGTGAACAATCTCGTCCGGGTCCAACATTCCCGATGCATCCCGCGGCATTTCCTTGGCCGAGCTCGATGGACGCCAAGAACGTACCGACTCCCCGTCGTCATCAGTGTCAGGCGAGTCGTACACTGGGGAAGCGGGGGCCATTGACACGTCCCCCGTAGCATCAGGGTCCGCTAGGGGAGCAGGGGGCGCCGCCGTTGCTTTCGCCAAAAAGGCGTCCCGGAGACGCTCAAAGGCGCCCCTGTCCACTCCCTGTGACTCCGAGGACGGGCCTTCTCTGCAGGGCTTCTTCGGCGCGGGCGGCAACCCGCTCGACGACCCCGGGGGGTCCGCAGCCGCCCCCAAATGCGCGGACGCTAACTTCGCGCATTCCTCCACAATGCGTGCGGAGAGGCAGTCTTCCATAGGCCCCACCACCTCCGTCACGCAGCGGTAAATGGAGTTATCCACCGCCTGGTAGAACTCATCGTCCTGTAGGTAGGGGCATGGCTCTTCTTCATATTCCCCTTCCATAATGGAAACACAGCAACCCTACAGGCACCCAGGAGGGCGTTAATCGAGAGAACACTCGAGTATAGGCAGACGAACCGACTGCAATCACTTTGTGGGCCAACAGGTGTGGCAGGTAGGGCTGCACCGACCCCCCAGCGCGCGGACTCTCCTCACCGGGACCGAGTCTTGCTACCCCTCAAGCGCGCCAAGCCACACACAATAATGAGGTGCACAAAAAAGGCGCCCGAAGGCGTTTCACGCGGTCTACGCCGCAATACAGACCCCAGCGGGGCGTCAAAACAAGGGTTACAGACCCGGGAGACCAGGTGTCAGAGGGGTAAGCGAGGGCAGGCTCCGGCGCAGGCAGACTCCTCAGCGCGGCCCCCGTAACTGAGGAGACGCGCCAAAGAGCCGGCGAGACGCGTGGGCGCCCCTGGCGGCTTTATCAGTCACCGCACACAAATGGGAAGAAAAGGTCGCGTAGGAACGTTAGGACGCTCCCGCGACCGGGGACTCTGTAATGGAAAAACAAACCACGTAACGAGCCCCCAATAATCGTATACACAATATACCAGTAAACATCACAGAAAAGAAAAACATGAAAAGCACTTATCTGGCTGCGGGAGCAGCGAAGAAAGAGGAGGAAGATGAAGAGAGGGCCGGTTTTATGGCGGTGATGGACATAATGGAAGGACTATGGACTAGCAATACAAGAGAGACTCTCGGGAGTTGTGGTTTTTTGGACTGTTAAAACGTTCCTTCAAATGCTTTTGGACTTAAAGCATTTTCTGTTCACTGTTTACATATTTTCCTAAGCTGCTGTGGAGTTTGTATGTTAATAAAGCGAAGGAAGATATAGCATAATCTGAAGCCTCCGGTCCTGACATAGAATCCCCATTTTACCCTATGGGAGGGATAGTCCTTCTAATAGTGAAAAACGAAATTACCAATATTTCACTATAAGGACATGTAAAACACACCAGTACATGTCCTAACTTTTAAGTACACTGCATTCAGCCCAAATGGGTTGCCTTGGGCCTACCTTAGGGGTGGCTTACATGTTGTAAAAGAGACGGTTTGGGCCTGGCAAGAGGGTGCACTTGCCAGGTCAAAATGGCAAACTTAACTTACACACACAGACACTGATGTGGCAGGTCTGGGACATGTTTGCAGGGCTACTCATGTGGGTGGCACAAAGAATGCGGCAGTCCCACTGGTTGCATTTGATTTACAGGACCTAGGCACCTCTGGTGCACTTTACTAGGAACTTACTAGTAAATCAAATATGCCAATCATGGATAAACACAATTTACACAGAGAGTATATGCACTTTAGCACTGGTTAGCAGTGGTAAAATGCCAAGATTCCTTACACCAACAAAAACAGGACAGAAAAAATAGGAGGAAGGCAAAACTTTTGAAGATAACCCTTCAAAAAGGGCCAGGTCCAACACACTGTCTGATCAAATACCTAAGTTTGATCAATTTTGGGGTTGTTTCCTTAAGAAGTAAGAGGAAATCGACTGTTTAAAGCCAAAAGGCCTATGTATGCAGTAGTGGGAGACACCCTGTAATATTTAATATCTTTCTATATTTGCAACTAATCCTGTCCTAGTAGTACTCTGATGATGATGCTGTGAACTCTCACTTCTGTTAGTCGGGAAATGCAAAATGTTTGGGTGGGGAACCATGGCGGTGGGTGGGAAATGGTAGGGAAAATAAACAGGAAAAGAGTTGAAACTATATAAACTATGTTATCTAACAGTTATGCTCTTATTGCATAAATGAATCGTTATGACAATTTGTATAGAGAGGGCACTTGTGTTTTTCTCCTAAATAAAGCAGATAAAAACATGTTGTACTGTTTTTCTTAAAATTCTGTTCACTCTTTCCACTATGTCATTATTTTGCAGAATATAGAAAGCCATCGTCAACTCCTTAATGACTAAACAAGCTACATATCCTTTCATTTAATGGAAGACAAACTGTACCCCCATTATCGAGCACAATAAATTGTCTCTAACTTTCAATTGTGAAAACACCCGCCAAGAATTCAATAAAAACGTGTGGGGGTCTCTCTGACCATTGACAAGTTTACCCATTTATAATGAGAGTTGACTATTACAATTATTAACTTTTTTACATGCGGCAAACCCTGAACACGACCCATAAAATCAATTGCCAGCTTTTTTGCAAGCAGTTTGAGGAACCCAAGGACGATTAGTTGAGTATTCATTGTAACCAAAGTCTTATCATCATTCTGACATGACAAGATCCAATATGCAGCTCCACTGCATTGTTTATTGCAGGCCACCTACAATAGTCATGAAAACTTTTTTTAAGTCCCTTCATTCAATGTGTATTGTGAGTTAAATAAATTTATGAACAACCAAGGTCATGGAGACAAAGCCACAGCAGAGTAAATAAACTCTATTCAGGAGTGGATTTGGGAAAGTAGGGGAGGATTGTGTGCAAGTAGGTGGCGATTGTATATGTCACAACGACATGTTGCTTAAACTCTCACCAAAGTAACATATTAGCAGAGCAGGTGATTGTGTACAAAGGAAACTATGAGTGTGGCGACGACATGTTAATTACACTTCAAGTAACATATCTGCAGGACAGGTGATTGTGTAAGAAGAAAGCGGAGGATGTGACAAGGACATGTTGTTAATGTTTAAACAAGGAGATAGGGATAAGGCTATGTGACTAAGGGGTCGTAGCCTTTGGAGGAGGAGGTAGGGAGAGCTTGTGACTTGATCAAAGGAATCGTTGTGGACAGACTGGGATTCTGAGGAAGAGCTCTTCTGCCAGATGTGGGATGATGATCTTTTTGCTGATGTTGTTGGTGTGTGATTGCTGTATGTAAATCAAGGCTAAGTAAAACGTCTTTGATGGACATTTACAGTGGTATGTGTATGTATTCTTAATTAAGGGATGGGCTGAAACTGAATTGAATTTAATTTAAAACACAACGTGATGACACCCATGATATAGTATCAACGACATATGCTATGCCTCAAAGGAATAAGAGGAACAATCTTTTCAGCTCTTAATATACAATTACCTTCATATTCAATCTTTGAAAAGTTAACTAACAACATTCCTTTGGCCAACTCTTGACTTCAAATTTCCTCACCTCGAATATAACTTCAGCAGAACCTGAACACACACTGCAATTATCTACAGAGATCATGGAGTTCCTGTCACCCACAGTGTCAACCACTTCGGCCACACATTCTGTATCATCATCTTAATCTTTTCATCGTCTTCCCATGCAAGGGGAAATCCAGACAAAAAAAGCAGCTCTAGTGTCATGCCTTCCAGACACATATCCAAATTCATAATTAAACTCCAGTATTCTGGACAACAAACTAACCAAACGAGGTGAAGCCTTCCCCAGGCCTTTATCTCTAAGAAACTAGTGTAGCCCCTTAAGATCAAAACACCACATTAACTTCCTTCCCCAGACGCACATTCTAAAATGCTTGTGCCCCAAACACAGGCTAATGTCTTGCTTTCTATGGTGCTATGATGTAGCTCACCATTACGCAGACATCTGGAGGCAAACGCCACAGCCTGCCCCCAATACGAGTCCTGTGGCAAGCACCGCACTAATGCCTAGAGCACTGCTATTGACAGTTATAATATACGAGTCGCCTTTTTGCTACAGATTCAGTGTTGGAGCACCAATAATCAACTACTTTGTTGTTTCAAATGCAAATGTTTCTGCCTAACCCTATCTAAATGCCACTCCCTTATGTAACACTTTTTAAGGGTTCATTAACTACAGCAAATCCCTCCATGAAACACTAGTACTCCCATAACCCTGGGAAAGACCTGTTTGGTCTGTTTGAGGCTGATGATCCATCAGTAATAGCTTTAGCCAAATCTCCTTTTGCTTAAGGTCTCAGAGGAGAGGTTTAACCTTGCATTTGCCAGCAGAGACAGCTCTTTTTTCGCAGCGCACCCGCTTCTGTTGGTGTGCATGGTTCAGTTATCCATCAGCAGCTCTGTAGTATTGGATTTTGCTTGCCCTTTGAATTTTTCTTATTTACCTCTTTTTCCAGAACTAAAACGGGGATCCAGATGGAACCATGAGTAACAGCCTGAAAGAAGAGAAGGATGCACCTGGTAAGAATGCGGCGAGGGTACTTTGAATGCTCCAGCTGCCCCAGCTGCCCCAGGCACCATGGAGCCTAGCTACCCTTTTCAGTTCATCTAGCCTTCCTCAACCCAGCCCCATGCAGTGCAGCCAGGCTGATTTTGAAGACACAACGTCAACAACATATAACACCCCATCTCAGATCCCTTCACTGGCTTCTGATGAGCAAAAGAATTCAAGTTAACATGATGTGACTGCAATCCCTGTCAATGCTTTTTACATTTTGGTCGAGGGGTCGGTCAACATGACGGAGCCCTGCAACAAACTGTATTCTTTTTTATTTGCAGGACAAAAATCCAGAAGCAGAATTTTCTTTTCAAAAAGAAATAAGAAAATGGTCCCCTCGCTATTGGAGTCATGTCCTCTTACAGCTAGGATTTTCCTGCCAGTGACATGCAGAGAAAAGTGACCTCTAATTAGTGGTGGGCGTAGTTCGCGAAGTAGAGCTATGCGTAGCTACGCAAAGTGCACTTCGCACTACGCAAGCTACGCTTAGCACTTCGCGAACTGCGTAGTAGCATGTTCGCACTGTGCAAGATGTTGTTTTCAATGATTGCACAGTGCGGACAAGCATCCGGCACTGTGCAATCATTGAAAACGGCTTCTTGCACAGTGTGAACTGTACTTTTCTGCTGCTCGAGTAGATTTTTACTCGCGCTGCAGCTTTCGCAACGCGGACTGGTAGTTTCTCATCGCGAGCGGTCGCGAGCATGCGCGACCACTCGCAATGAGAAACCTAAGCTCCCCGCGTTGAAAATCTCGCCGGAAGGTTTATTTTCCATGCTCGCAATCGCGAACAAGGTAAAAGTCTCGCAACAATGTAATTTTGCTTGCTCGCGGTCGCCAACTTGACGTTGAGGACCAAGAGCAAGCAAAAAATGACCGCTGCACTACGCTACACTTCGCATGTTTGCACTGTACTACGTGCAGTTCGCGTAGTGCGAAGTTGCACACACTTCGCAAACTACCCGGGCGTAGCGTAGTGGTTTGCCAGGGTTACCTCTCATGCCACCCATCCAAATTAGGTAGGTGGAATTACAGGTCTTCCGTTGCGAAGGGGGACTTATTTCCGCCAAGAAATGAATCAGGTCTTTAGTCTTTAGATACCGGGCTATTCTGATTGAACGTGTAAAACATTATTGTGCCATCAGGGATTTAGGATCGTCAATTTGAAGAAAGTTAACAATTCCTACGATTAGCAGGTGAGGAAAGTTGGGCGTTTCTTCCCCTCATGGTGCAAAACTTTGCAATGATTTTCCTGTTACCTTACATGGCATTAACAGCGAAGTTTGCTTCAAAAACATAATTGAAAACATGGCTTTTTAGATCTGCTTAACCAATGCTCACATGCTCTCATTGTGCCTCTTCCTACTTACTGTAGCGCTGGGCTGCCTATTTTGGGTAGATGCTGGGTTTTACAAGTGTCCTATTCATTCATAGAGTTAGAGAGGTTGTCCGCTCATGCTGCACTTTTATTGGTAAGATAGAAAAGGGTCCAAAACGCAACTTGTACCGACCAAATTATCCCACTCAAAATGCAACTTGGCTAGCTGTGGATGTTGGTCCCTAGCTTAGCTGGCATCCCAGAGAAACCAGCCAAACCTACACATTTCTGAAAAATATAAAACAAGGGGACTCCAGGGTGGCATTGTTTGTGTGGATTTCACAAGGTTTTCTTGCCCTGTAGTCCGTGCAAACCTGAAACTTTGACTAAAACACATATTTTCCTCACATTTCTGTGCTAGAGAGTTCCAGAATGTGAGGGGATTCACAAACTTCCTATCACCCAGCATACCCACACATGTCTGGATAACAACGGTACTCCACTTGTGTGGATGGGCCAAGAGACCATGACAAAAAACAGTGCTAAATCTCTACATGGAGAGCAAGGTGATGTGGGTAGCTGTGGTATATGCCGCCGGGCTCAGCAGCCACCCATGGAAAGATTACAACCACAGACATTTTCTAAAACTAGACACCTAGGGAATTCCGGGGTAGTGTGCCTTGCATGGATCTCACAATATTGTCTTACCCACAATGTCCTACAAACCTCAAACTTTGCCTAAAATCACACATTTTCATTACATTTCTGTGATGGAAACTTCCAGAATCAGCAGGAATCCACAAAATTCCTACCAACCAGAACTACCCCACTTGTCTTGATAAAACCTCTGCCCCAATTTGTGTTGCTGGGACTATTACCCGAGAAGAATGGTGCAAAACCAGGTCAATGGAAGTCCAAGGAAATTGCATGATGTTATCCATTTAGGCAAACTTTGAAGTTTGCAGGATATTGTGTGAAAGTGAGTGTAATCAATGAAAGTTGCACCATCCTGGACACCTCAGGGTGCTCAGTTCTCCAAAATGTGAGGGATTATTATTGTTCCATCAGAGGCCATCCTCTACTGATCTATAGGCTTACACTGGTTGGTTTTGGCAGCTCCAGGAGTGCTAGCTCTATATACTAATAACAGTTCAGAATATTGAACCCAGGACTACTGCAGGTGAGCCGTAAAGCCACATTTATTTATTTATTTATAGTGTTTTGTATAGCGCGGACAAGACCCGTGGGTATCAGAGCGCTTAACAAGGAAAGAATAACATATAGACATTATAATAGCAGTAATAACAACAAAATAGATATGAGGTAGAAGGCAATATAATGTATGGACGTGATTAGATATATAAATTCCTAATGTCTGTGCAATTAGCATTAGATGGCGAGCAAGGCTTGGCTTGTGTCATGGTATCAAACCAAGCTCGGTGAGGTAGGGTTATATGGCATTCCAGTGCATATCAAGGATAATATGGATAAATAAATAAAGTGAGGTAGAGGTTATATAGTTTTGTCTGTGAGATATAGTTATAAGTTCACAAGTATATGAGGTAGCAGTAATGTGTCTAGCCTCGGCTTGAACAAGGCAACAGTCAATTGTCAGGTATTGATCTTCCAATTTTCATGAAGAGGACAATCCTCTGTTAGCGTAAATGATCATCTCAGTAATCCGTAGGTTTCTCTATGTAGGGTATTTACTCATCAAGTGGCTCTTAAGTTCTCGTTTGAATGTTACTGTATTATGAATCTTCCTGATGTTTGGCGGGAGTGAGTTCCAGATTCTGGGGGCAGCTCCTGAGAATGCTCGGTTGTAGGTCTTTATCTTGTGGAAAAAGGCTGGTCGCAATAGCAACTCTTTTGCGCTTCTAGTTGTTCTGTTACCTCCTGATAGCTTAAGTTTCTTGGCTAGGTATCTAGGCGTGTTGTAGTGAACCGCTTTATGTGTAATACAGGCCATCTTCATTTGAATTCTGGCCTCGTAAGGTAGCCAGTTTAGTGCTTTCAGGTGAGGAGATATATGATCGAATTTCTTCGTTCCCGTAATGAGTCTTGCCGCTGCGTTGAGGCAGGCTTTTAGTCAGACCCTCCAGCTTTTCGCGATTTCGCGATTTGCAAAATAATCGCGAAATCAGCTGAAGGGCGCGATGGCCGCGAAATTTACCTTTTTGGCCGCGAAAAAGGTCTTCGGGAGGCAGCAAAAAAGATGGTGACATCTTATTGGCTGAACGTACCTACGTCACCACATGAGCGCGTACAGCCGTAATAGCTGCCTGCTAACTCCTCCGGCTTCTATGAGCTGGCTGCGTGCGATTTAGATGGACTGGCATATCTCCGAGGAAGCCGAGCAATAGCCATTTCTTCATTTCACTGCGCACGCATCAAGATTCCTTCAAGACAGAGAGTGTTCTTTCTTCTTCGTGAAGCAAGACACGACACCAACATTCTCACCTGGTATCCCAGTACTCCCACAACATTCCTGTACCTTTCATTCCTCTCACCGAAAGCCACTGCGTGGTTGCTGCCTCCTGCCGAGCCCCCAGCTTCACTGCACCCTAGCAGTGCAAACATCCGGACATTCTGTCCCCGCTTCGCTGCCTCTCCCTAAAAGATAGGAAAGTGAGGGTCTCACATATTTAGCCACCAATCTGTTTATTTTTTCCAGGGCGCTGTGTGTCCCAGTTCAGTTTCAGCTGTGGCTGTTTCTTGCTCCAGTGCTGCAGTGAATAAAGGAAACACATGTCCAAGGGGACAGGAGAAAAGCGGGTTACTTTGGATGCAGGCGTTCGTGTGGTCTAACATTTTTTAACTGGCTCAAGAAGAGATTTTCAAAATGCAAACGAGGCTGCCACAAATATGTTTATCTTGCCCCCGAGAGCTTTCATGAAATACAACACATTAATAATGAAGATTTATTAACAGCTGGACCACAAAGTGGGATTGTAGCTGGACATTGCACCTTGACTCGAATTTCGTCTTCAGTGCTAAACCACAAATCATCTGATCATGGGCAAACAATTGTATTTTGCCGTACCTAAAACTGCAATGTATGCACTAGAAAAGCACTGGTCCCCTGTTAGATGGAGTGAGTACGTCTGCCATTGACGCCTCTCAGAGGGTTTATTGTTACAGAAAGCAGAACTAAGAATACCACAGCTTGGTCTCATGGAGAAGGATGGGGCAGCGTTAGAGCCACGGTCCCGCACTGGCACCCTGGGACTACCTGGCACAACTCCTGATGTTCAGCCCTTGTGCCCAGGCACAGCCCCACACTCCGTTCAGAATCTGCCTGCATTATGGTTCGGGGCTTGGATGACAATGGAGGAATTTTAAAGGAGACACACTGAAATACTTCAGCTTTACCACAATTACCAAGGAGTCTCTGGGCTGCCTGTGATTGTAATATAAAACACGTTTCCCCCGAGCCCATTCCTCCCTTCCTCGTCAAACAACAGGAGGCAGGAAAAATTAAAATTAAAAAAACGGGCGCCGTGACTAAATATAAAGCGCAGCGCCAGTGCATATTCAAGTTATATGCATGGCGGCCCATGAAGCGGACTTCATGGTGCCTCCTCCGATAGGGAAAAAAAAACAGTTTAGATTTCTTATTTTCCAGGGAGCCGGTAAGAGCAGCTACCAGCCCAAACAGGATTAAGAGAGCAAATGGAACTCTTCTGATTGGTTTATGTTGGCTGCTGAATACACTTGAAGTCTTTAGTTTCCTTACGCAGTCTGCGTAGAGCAATATTTAACATGCTTACATTAGCCATGGCAATGCATTTCCACCCACTACAATCCTGTCCCCTAGGGTACCTGAGGAAGCGGTATCATGCCTCATGGGTCCAGGAGGCAGTGGTGCCCGGCAGGGGTGCGTACATGGGTGCTAGAATATCCCAGGGAGAAATAGGATCCCCTCTCATGAGGTTAGGATTGTAGTTGTGCTTCCAATGAGCTGAAGACACTTTAAACATGCCTATTTAAAAGTGGAGTACTCTGCTAAAACAGTTTCCATCGATTTAAGGCTGAAAATGAGTGATTATGAGGAAAATAAAGTGCCGCAAAAATGCCGCTAAATTTCCATATTTGTGCCGCTAAATTTTCATATTTGTGCCGCTAAATTTTAAAATCCATGCCGATATATCCTGGGGGGTCTGTTTAGTGGTGCTGTGGATGTTTTCGGTAGGCCAGCTAATGTGGTGCAGCCGTATTCGATCCTCGAGATAACTAGTGATTGGATAGCCAGTTTTAGGTCCGTCTCTGAGATAAAGGGTTTCAGTTTTCTTAAGTAATTCAAGTGGAAGCAGGCGCTCTTGGCCATTGAATTAATATGGTCTTTCATGTCGAGGTTTTCATCTAGCGTAATTCCTAGTGATTTGGCTGAGTTAACTAGGGTCGGGGTGCAATTTAGCGCCGTCACCAATTTAGTCCATTCCTTAACTTCAGATTGGCTCCTTGTCGGTGAAATTAGCAGGAATTCTGTTTTCTGGGCATTTAGTTTCAGATGGTTCATTGTTAACCATCGCAAAGCTCTCTTTAGTGTCTTGTTCATTAGGTCAATGTCCTCAAGGGAGGCGATCTTTATGTATAATTGCGTGTCGTCTGCATACATATGATAGGATATCTGTGATTTTTGAAGAATCTCCGTGAGAGGTTCTACATACAAGTTGAATAGATCTGAGGATAACGTTGAGCCTTGTGGGACCCCGATTGTATTGGGGCTCGGGGAAGAGATTGCTTGATTAACCAGGAATCGCTGAGTCCTGTTCTGTAGGAAGGAATTGAACCATTTCAGCACGTTTCCGGACAAACCCATCCTGTCTTGTAGCCTGGTCATTAGTATTTCGTGCTTTACGGTGTCAAATGCTGATGACAGGTCTAGGAGGATCAGTAGGCATGTTTGATTTCGGTCTAGGGCTTGTAGGGCATCATCGACAATATGCAGGATCGCAGTTTCAGTACTGTGTCCTGTTCTGAATCCTGATTGGCAATCGTCAAGTAGCGAGAATTTAGCGATATGTTGACTTAGTTGGCCCTGCACGCATTTCTCAATGATTTTGGCCAGTAGAGGGATGTTGGTCACTGGTCGATAGTTGTTCGGGTCTGTTGCATCAGCTGTCGGTTTTTTGATGATGAGCACTACCTGCCCTGTTTTTAGGCAGTCAGGGAGGGTTCCTTGTGCAAGTGAGGCATTTATTATCTCGGTCCAGATCGGAACTAGAGTGTGGCTGATTTCTCTTACACACTTTCCCGGTAGAGGGTCTTGATAGTGGTTGTTCGGTCTGAGTTCCGCCAGCGTTTTGGCGATCTTTCCCTGGTCGTATAATTCAAATGTTTCCCATTTTGCCTTATTTTTTGTTTGGAGACCCTCTGTTGAGACATTGGCCTCATTTTTAGGTGGAGGAAGGGTCATAAGGTTAGTTGCTGCATTTGTGAGTTCAACTTCTAGCAATTTGGATTTTTCCGTGAAAAATGAGGAGAATTCCTCGCAGCTAATGGGAGTTTTTGTATTCTCTTGAACCGTTTTGGCTAGTTTGTTTGACTGTTGTTTTAAAATCTCGAAGAGTTTTCGTGGTCTGTTTATGGCACTGTCCAATTCAGCTCTGATAAATTCTTTTTTGGAGTTGATTATCTTTTTGTTGTATTCGTTTCTTGTTTTTCTGAGGGCTTTCAGCTCCGGGGAGGAGGGATGTTGTCTCCATTTCCTTTCGGCCATTCTCAGTTTGCGCCTGTCCTCGTTCAATGACTCATTAAACCAAGGATTTTTTGGTTTCTCTGAGACTTTTTCAGTTTTTGGGGCATGGTGTCATTGACGATATTACCGATCGAGGTTATGTAGTGATCCGTCAGCTCATTGACATTTTGCTTATTGTTGGGTGGCTTCAGATCTTTCTCACACCTTTCAACCAGTAGTTCAATATTAGCCTCTTTTGTGTCTCGGATCAGTTTCTTGAGCTTGCGTGGTTGCACGGTCCTGCCCTTGTTCATTGTAGGTATCGCGAATGTTATGACGTGATGGTCAGACCAATCACATGGGTCTATAGCGAGGATTGATGCCTCATCATTTCTTGAAATAATCCAGTCTAAGGTCGCTCCTTGTGAGTGAGTGGGTTGGTTGCATGCTTGTATAAGTTTTAGCTCACTGAGGAAGTCTTTAAGCGAGTTGACCAGTTTGTCATTGCCGTCATCCCAGTGGAGGTTAAAGTCGCCTAGGAATATGTTATTGGCATCCGAGTTAGAGTTGGTCGTTATGATCTCCATCAATTGCTCTGTGAACTTTGCATTCTCTCCTGGTGGATGGTAGAATGCATGCAAGTTGCAGCTCTGATTGTTTGGTGTTCTTATATTAATACCAAGGTATTCACAGGATTCTAGGGGGTCAGATTGGAATTGGCAGACCTCGATCTCTGAACGGTGAATGCAAGCTATGCCTCCTCCCACATTTCTTGGTCTGTCTAACCTGACGATGTTATATTGTGGTGGTATTAAGAGATCCATGGTAGGAGATGAAGATTCATTGAGCCATGTTTCCGTGAGGATGGCCAGGTCAATTTCCTTATTAATGATGAGGGCAGCTATGTCTGATGCATGTTTAGTTGCCGAACGACAGTTAAGTAGTAAGCAATTCAGGGATTTCTATGATTTAACGTGGTTTCCATTATCGGATTCGGGTGCGGTTAGCTGAATATGTTGTAAATTTTGGTGAATTGCTTTCCTGTCATTCTTTCTGGACGTTCTATTAGAGTCAGTAGGTACTACTTTGATATTCTCCTCCCTACTCCGGGCAGGTTGTTCATAAGATCGGAGTAAAGCCAGAGCTTCTTCATTTGACAAGGGCTTGGTCCTGTTAGGTCTGTTGGGTCTGAGTACCAGATTCTGGATGTGTGAGACCTTGGTGTGCGTACTTCTCGCCATCTCCCAGATTTTTCCAATTGTCTGTGAGACTTTCATCGAGTTTTGTGCCAGGTTACCTACGAGTTTCTGGAGCTCCTTGACTTCTTTCTGTGTTCGGGATGATTTCTTATGTGAGATAGACCTGGCTGGATGAGTATTGCAGTTTGCTCTTCTCCGTGAATGATCTGTTCTCATTGCCACAAATCTTTTCTTAGTATCCTTAGTTTGGTTGTGATTTCTGGCTCTATAAGAGGTGTCCCCATTAATTCTTATGTTATGGGATGTAAGGGGTGTTTTTGTGGATAGGGATCTATGGGACTCAGGTCTCATCTTCGAGGGAGGATGGAGCGGGTCGATATCATCTACCTTGTTCATTTCGTTAACTTCATAGAGGGACTCGCTTGGAGCTGGGGTACACTCTTCAAGCGCGGTGGAGTTGTGCGTTAGCGGCAACGGCTCTTTCCTTGGGGCCTGGTTCTTCTCTTTGTTTCCAAGGTTAGTGGCCAACGCTGTCCTTTCTATCTCATTCTCTGGTATTACCATCGCGTTTTCGGTTGAATCTCCGGTGTTAGCGATTTGGTTGTTTTGGCCGTCCGTTTGATTGGTGTCTCTAGTATTGGAGTCGTTGTTTTCAAGTGTGACATCTGGTAGTGTCAAGTTTTGTTGGTAGCTTGTTCCTTCTATGTATTCCTTTAAGTTATGGAAAGTTATCTCAAATTTCTCGAGTACTCTGTTGGTTGCTTGTATCAGCACTATTCCCGTTTTATACATAGTAATGCATAATTCTGTCTTACTTCTTTTAGTTAATGAGGTCGTTATTTTTGTGCCATATGGTATGTTTTTTATAGTTTTAGTGAACAGCATTTCTGTCAGGGCGTTACGCCATTTAGCTGTTTTGTCTGTGTAGAATATAAGGTCGTTCATCTTGATGCCTTTGACTATATCAAAATATGGGTCAGAGAACAGCGTGTCCGGGTTTTATTCTCAAAGTATTGTGTTTAAATTTTTTGGCAGCATTTTTGGATAGAGTTGAAGGGTATTCTATGCTCTTTGCATTGAACCCAGTCGGTCCTTGGTATCTTCCATCCATTTTCGCTTCACATTGAGGAACTGCAGAGGCCTATTGACTGTTTTGTACTGAGTAGTTCCCAGCTAATGTATCCAGGAGGATCTAGAAATCAAGTAACTCAGTACTATGGTTTCGAGGTGTAAGGTATAGTTTCCTTTGTGGTATAGTTTGCTCTTGTTCTTATACCTTTGTAGGCGTGGAAGATATAGGAGGTGAAAGTGACTTCCAAACTACTGTTTTATATTGGATCTTCTGGTTAATTGGTCCTTATTAGTTATGTTACTTTATTCTAATCAGTTCTTTGTAATTATTATGGTGCCATCAATAGTAATTAATTAAATTAATTAAATTAATTAACTATCCCTAATTGTGAGAGCTAGTTGTCTGGAGATAAGTAACCAGTGCCAGATGCCAGCCGAGTCTATCCCTGATGATTTCCTGAGAGGGGGGAGGATTTTCTCTCTTTTCTCTTGAAGTTGTTTAGTCCCTTTTTTCTTTCCTTGGTCCTTTCTTTCTTTCCACTTTTCTTCTAGGGGTTGGTTAGTCCCTTTTTACTTCCCTTGGTCCTTTCTCTCTTACTACTCCTTAACTTGATTGGTCCTTTATCAGTTTTCTTTATCGAATTGGGAGGGTTCTGGGAAGTCTCCTTTCTTTTGCTTCGCTTGGTCCTTTATCCGTTTTCTTTATCGCTTGGGTGGGTTCTGGGAAGTCTCCTTTCTTTTGTTCCAGGCGCCAGTCCTATTTCAGTTTCAATTATTAGATTAGTTGGTCCCTTTTCTTTGTCGGTTCGGTAGGGTCAGGGGTGTCTTCCTTCCTTGGCTCAAGCCGCCAGTCCTATTTCAATATCTGTGCCTCGAGGTTGGTGATTGGCGGATTCAATTTGGTAGCGTGATTATAGTAGTCCTATGCGGCCGCCATTTTAAGGACAGGCGAGCCGCTTCTTGTTCCTCCTCAGTTGCGGTATCCCCCGTTTTTTCCTATGCTTGTTCTCGGGGAGTTGCGGTCTCGGGGAGTTACCAGCTGGTGGGGCCGCGCTGGGGGTGCCGGCGATCCTACCTTTCCTGTCGGTCACCGAGGTCTCCCAGCTCCACCTTCCGCGATGGTCAGTCTGTGTTCACAGGCACCGGAGCCGCCGCCGATTATTCCTCAGAGTCCTCAGGCCCGCTCACATCCGAGGGAATGTCCGTTGAGGGTTCTCCATGGCTGCTCCGCAGCTGGTGGTCCGCATCGTGAGAGGTCCGTCGTCCGAGGAGTCCGTGGAGGGGAGTCAGCCTCGTCTACTGACCAGGTACCGGATTCTCTTCAGCGTCTTGCGTTATCTGTGTTCGTTTTAGCTATAAGTTAGCTCAAAACATCGAGCAATGGTTCCGCTTGGTCCTAGGTCGTGATTAGGGGTTGTTCAGGGATTTAATCCAGACTTGGAGATCCCTAGCCCCAGAGCTCCTCACTAGGGCTCCCCTTCAGCGGCCATCTTGATTGTGCTCTACAATTGATTGACATCAAGGCACTATCCACTTTACAGGCTAATCACATGCTTTTCATGAACCACACACAATGACTTTCATGCTGCCAGCCACGGGCCCAATCCAACACAGCATAACACTCATATGCTCACTCAACATACCACCACCATTTAAGGGCTCTTCACATTCATACACCACAGGTCACATTTTCCAGTCACACCACTGCTCCCCCAATCATTGACCAACTTGCATACAAATACACCACAAGCAACCCTCTACACACATATGGCCAGACATGTTGTTAGTTGGTGCCTCAACAAGCAATGCAACATTTCAAATGAAAATAAACATAGACTGTTTTTACTACCTGTAGATTATCTGCCTCCCTCAACATCCTGAACAATACCGAACTTGTGCCAATGGAACCTTTACTAATAGCTCCCATGAGGGCCAGATGAGGCTCACAAAGGCGTCTCTTTCATGTTCATTTAGCGCATTTGCTGTGCTCAATCCAACTACTTCCAGCTTGTGGATGTGAATTGCGGGTCTCAAAGGGTGCATCAGGTTTACATTCCTCAAACTAAGTGAGCGTGTCTACCTTTGAAAGTAAGGTAAACGTGCTGGAGAAGATTGTCCTAAGTTCTCTAAAGAGCACATTCAAAACCATTAAGCACATCAGTTTTTGGCGCAGAGGGCACTGCGTGAAAATGTGTAATATGTCCTGTCCTCCATTATGTGCAGTACTGTGATTGTAATGTACTTGTCATATGGCAAACAGAACATCTGCCATGTTCTGATAGAGGATGAACATGGTAAGCAGGCCACAAATATGACCCATTTATTAGTGTTGGGTGCAGAGTTCTATGTAATGTTATGTATTTGTAAAGTCCTCTATCACCCGAGAGGGTATTCTGCCAGTGATGCAGGAGTAGTATGATGACAAGCCATGGACTCGCCTAGTGTAAGAACCAAGTATTCAGCTTTTTGCATAATGCAAGGATTTAAGAGGCTATTATGATATGTAGGAGCAGGCCTTTCAAGGATTTTAGGGGCAATGTAAGAGAAGGTACACCTGCTAGTTCTGGTGCCTAGTATGTGTTTGATGTGTCCGAGTAGGAGTCCGACTGAGCACAGATGTCTGGATGGTTTCTAAAATCTGATGCAGTTGTTGCGGTATACTGGCCAGTGTTGTGTAAGGATTTACATGTGAGGTGTTTGAAGACAGCGTGTTTATGTCTGAGGAGCCCGTGAAGCTATTGAGGCGCAGGGCGATCTGTGTGCAGGATGGGAGCTAGAGGATGAGTCTGGCTGTTGCGGTCTGTATGATTCAGAGTCATCTGATTCGTTGAGTAAGGGAATCATTGAGTATCGGGGTGAGTGAGGCACCCATAGGGTGGAGTCTCTTGGTGGAGATGAAGTGATAACATGTGTATCTCTCCTACCTTGATGACAATCTGCCTTCTACATGTGCAGTATCCCTATGAAAGAAAACCTAGCCTAAGCTTTTCCTACCTGTTCTAGTTTCTGTCTCCTTCAAAGTCCTGACTAACCCCGTTTTCTTGCCAAGTGAACATTTACTAATGCCTTCTGTGGCAGCCCCTTGATGCTTAAGAAGACACGTCTTACATGCACCTTTAGTGCACTTACTGTGCTAAATCCAACTCCTTCCAGTTTGAGGATGCAAGTGGGGGGTGTCCAAGGCTAGCTTGCGGCCTATATTTCTTAAATTGAGTGAACATATCTACTTTTGAAACTAAGGTAAACATGATGGGGAAGTCTATTCTAAGTTCCCTAAGGAGCACTTTAAAAAACTGCTAAAGGCATCAAGTTTTGCTGCACAGGGTACTCCCTGACAATGTGGCCTATATTCCGTCTACCAATATGTGAAGTGTGAGGCCTGTAATGTACTTGTCATATAGTGAATGGAACATTTACCATATTCTGGCAGAAGATAAAGGTGACAAGGAGGCCAAAAGCAAGTCCCAAATGTTCTGAACTAGAGGAAACAATTTTAAAGGCTGCTTGCCTAGTGAAGTAGTGTCTCATAGAGGGTATGTATCCAAATACAGTCGTTGAACAAGTATATACCCGGATAGCTCCACCTAAGGGAATTTCCCAGTACTTCACTTTTATATGGTACACAGTATGTTTGAAAATATAGATGTTATGATCTTAATTGTCTCTTGTCTGGGGTGTGTGTTATGATCTTAGATGACTGGGGTTTCTCATGTCTGGGGTTGCAATGTTATTTATAGTTCTATTGCCCTGGTGTCTCCGCTGTGAGTTCCAGACCAGATTGTCAGTTACACTTCTGGTCTGGAGTGAACAGACGGAGACACGGAGTGCTGATTTTCACCCATATCGAAACAAAACATTCCTTCTTCAAGAAACAAGCTTCTTTCCATTTATTGGGCAACACAATAATTGGCCTACCTGAGATGGGCACTTGGACAGTATTATTGACTCTCGTTCCTCTTTCCTTGCTTAGAGAAGACTCTGCAACTATGACATGGTAGAGTCTTTCTCTCTGTTGTAGTAACACTGTCAGCTAAGTGCAGCCTTAAAAGGTCCTGCATAGCATAAGAAGTAGAGGCTACTGTATCTGGAGCAGTACAACATTCGATGACAGTCATCTGAAAGTAAAAAGAAGACATCAGTTTTCCTATGGTGGTCTGATGGTAAACAACATATACATTGTATGTTGCCAACTCGATCAAGTGGGTATACAACTTCTTCTACTGTGTGCAAGTTTTATGACTCACGTTATATGGCTTCAGTACCTGGTCATTCTTATCCACTCCATTTATATACTTGTTGTAATCAAGTATATATACAGATGGGCTGGTGAACTTCGACCAATTGACCCTAAACCAAGACCGGAGTAATGCTCTCAACATGAATTGTAGAGAGCATATAAATATCCCATCTATGGAAGAATTTGACAGTGAGCAGTTTGTTGGAATGCACCCAGTGCTCAGGGATTTATGCAGCTTCTCATAAACAAGCTCCTGTTTGAAACATTTGCAGTGGTATTGAACTGTACCACAGTGCTGGTTTTCTACAGATCTCTGAACAGCTCTACTCCTGTATTGAAGTTGTCCACATAAAGGTTATAACCATTATGAAGGAGTGATTGGACAAGCTCCCGTACAATCTTAGTCATGATTCCTAGTGTGGAAGGGCAGCTGATATGATTTATAGCAGAGTCCTTCCCAGGCTGTATAATAGAGCTCTAACATAGCATATATATTTTGATACCATACAAACTCTTTTGTTCAGCATGTACTGCCTAAATAGCACGCAGCCTTTGTACAGGATCAAGGACTCATCAATGGATATATTCTTTCCAGAAGTATACATTTCTGGAAACTTGGCAGACAAATGTTACATGACAGGCCAAATTCTGAACAACCTGTCATGGTCTGGATGATCCTGGGGCAATACAGCAGAATTAATATTGAAATGCCCACAGCATACGCAGCAGGAGGAAAAACTCATTTCTGCTCATGACCTGTGTAAGTCTGAGTGCACATAGACCAGTAGGACTGCACACTTTGTTTGTGCACTATCATCATTTTGAGCATAAGGCCCAGAAATGCCTTCAACTCTACAAGTGTAGTAGGAGTCTGTGTTCTCTGTAGGTTGTGCGGTTGTGGTTGCGCACACCATTCTTTTTCCTAGCACCCAAAATCATTTTGGGAGCATGCAGGCCGATCTTGACACCAGGAGAGAAACTTTGGCATTAAAGCTAGCGTTCCTCTTGGCGCCCAGAAAAGCATTGATGTCGACGGGGAAAGGAGAAAGAGCAGACAGGCTTATATTCAGAGTCGCTCAAGGGGATTTGCGAGGGCTGGAGCAGGGGGCTCTTCCAAAGTGCTGTCTTCATCACATGTAGGGCCTGATTTAGATATTAACAGATGGGTTACTCAGCCACAACGGTGACGGATATCCCGTCCACTAAAATATAAATCTCACAATATCCATTTGATTTAGATTTTGGTGGATGGGATATCCGTCCCCGTTGTGATGGAGTAACATGTCCACCGATTTCGAAATTTGGCCCTTAATCTCAGAGGTGTGGGGCCCCTCAAGGAGGTGTGCCAGTACTGGGACAGCCAGTGCCTGTCAATCCTGACTGCTCTGCATTTTATTTGAAGAGAATTCTCTCTTACTTTCCAATTGGTAATAGACGAGAGACATGATGATTATCTAGCGAGTTTGACTGCTTCATGGAAAAGAGAGCAATTCATTATTGGAAACTTTACATATCAGAGTGTCAGCAAGGGGTTGTTCTCACCTTTATTTACACCCAAATGGTAGATGTGGCCAGCAGGGCACATGGATCCAGGCCACGGCTTCTGCTGACATCCTACTGCGCTGCATAAATAGGATAGGGCAGTGCAGCTATTGTATTTTTATAGACTCCTTTTACTGAAGTGGTTGAGAGCGTGCACATCATGAACCATCCCTGCCCCCTTTGCTTTAGCAGCTACAGTGAGGAAGGACAGACAACAGCTCATAATTAAGATAAGGAGGAAAGACAGAATGAAAGAAAACCAAAAGAAAGGATGGAATATTGAAAGTAAGGAACAGTAAAGGAAGGGTGATAGAATGTATGGATGGAGGAGAAGGAAGATAGATGTGGATGGATGTGTGGGTGGATGCAAGGCTGGCTGATTAACTACATAAATGGACAGGTGAATAGATGGCAAAGTAATTTGAAATCTGTATGAATAGACAAAAGAATTAACTGATGGATGAAAGGCTTTATTAATAGATGGTTACGTATGGATGTATAGGTAGATGGATATATGGCTGGATGAATGCATATATGGATGTGTGAGTGGATGGATCTAATTGCCAATGGAATGATTGAATGGTGCAAGATTGAAAGAAAAAATAGATGGCAGAATATAATGGTAAAAAATGGTAGTTATATAAGTGGATGGGTAGATGGATGGAGTGACCGAATGGATGTAATAGTGAAAGACTAAATGGCAAATGAAAGAATAAATAGATGATAATGTAAAGATGAAATGGTGGATATCGGCATGTGGTTCTAAAAGATGAACGGATACAAGCTTGGATTTAAGAGACAAATGACCTCTTCCTGGGGTTGAGAGAGGAGTCAGACTCACTTGCTTGGTGCCATCAGAGTTTTGGTTCAATATGGGGAGTATTTTAATTTTCTAGCTACTTCTTGGTAGTGCCTTGTACTGCACCACAGCCAACGTCTACAAGGAAAAGCTGGATGCCAATAGATCACTCTTGATCGTAACCAGGGCCAGACTGGCCGTAGCAAGCACCAGGCAGTTCTCTGGTGGACCGCAATGGTGGGGGCTGGTTTTGGGCCCCTGGGGTCGTTAGTGTTACTGGGAGTGGGCAATATCGGCCCTCTGTAACAAAATAGGTCAAAACCGGCCTTAGTAAACAGCTCGCCACACCCCAGGGGGCCTTCCAAGCAGGCTGCCAGGGCCAATTGTGGTTCCCAGTCCAGCCCTGATCGTAACCCTTCTCTGACATTTAATTATCACATATAGATATCAACATTGGAGGCCGTCAGTCTCTCACTTTGTGTTCTTTATATGTATTTGTTTTGTATTTAGGTATAAATAATGGGACTTTCCAGCCAAAGCCCTTCGACCCAATGAAAAAAAGAGTGTTTCCTCCTTATCTAGGTTGTGATTACAGTGACTGTAGAAGCCTTGAATTACAATAGAAAACTGAAGGAAATAATCTAAATGTCAGAAAACAAAAACAAAAAATGTATAACCCTTTTTATTGAAAAGAAGGCATGACATATGAGTAATCAAGTTGTCCACAGATTGGCAATAATTGGTACATTGTGAGTGATACATAAAAGCATAATTAATTCAAAATAATAGTGACTGTTAAACGCATTTAGGTCTCACTAAGAACATCCTCTCTCGATCTCAGCTGTTCACAAATCTCACCCATGTGGACATTCCATTACCCCCATATTTTCGTCCATTTATTCGGCACCCCCTTGCTTCATATATGGAATTTTCCTTGACCATACACCAGTCCATATCCTTGCCCCATTCTGCTATATTTAGTGGGCTCTGAGCCCTCCACAGTCTCACAATGTTCCTTTTCGCCACCATCAGCCCCAAGGTAACCCACATTCACTACCTGGAATTCAGGTCAGTGGGGCCCCACACATTCGGGAGGGCCAATTTTATATTGCAATCAATCTGCTGCCCCAAAGCTTCCTCCATCAGGTGCCCCACCACCTCAAAATATTTCTGGATAAATTTGCTTTCCTACAGGGTGAGAATAAAGGTGCCCTCCAGCCCACATTGTCTAAGACAGTCTCCATCTGAACTATACCCCATGGTGACCATCAGGGGCCCAGGCACATAGGACCTATGGAGAAACTTTAACTGTACAAGGCGGAGTCTGGACGAGATGGCTACCTCCCGTGGGGAGGCAACTGCAGCCAACCACTCCTCGTCGTCCAGTCCCGCCACGTCGTGGTCCCACTTAGCCCTCAAACGAATCAGGGGATCTGTCATGTTATTGATGAACTTTTTGTAAATAAGTGATATGGCCTTTTCGGGTAGGCCGCCATCTAGAACTCTTTTTTGAGCGGGGAGGACTCGAGGAGCATACTACCCTTAGGAAGAACCGCAAGTAAGGCATGTCTGATTTGGAGATACCTGAAGTGTTCAGACTGGGCTAATTCGTATTCTTGCTGCAGTTCTGAAAATGGGAACATCTCACCCGCCTTCCACAAGTCACCCACCCTGGATATACCTATGAGGTCCCAACGATCGAAGCCCTGTGAACGAATCAGTCTGCACAGTTGCTCACTATGCCAGAGTGGTGTAGCCTGCTTGAGTCTCCCCTTCCAACCCAAGCCTTTGGTAGCCGCTTTCCATTCATGTGCTGCATGTTCTGTTGGACCAGTCAGAGCAGGCATCAACAATCGCTTATAAAGAGCCCCCTCAAAGCTGCCCCCCGGGAGGAGCCACCTATCAATCTGAAATGCTGGGTCACCCTGCAGCCTATACATGCATTGGTTGATAGCAGAGAGGTGTGATGCCCGGTAGTATTTCTTTATATCCAGGAGTCCGATGCCTCCGTCAAACCATCCCAGATTGAGTTTGTGTGTTGCAATACAAGGTGGTTTACCCTCCCACAACAAGTCCCGTATGATACCGGTCTCTGAAGTACGCAGAGCCAACAGGATATGGAGTGTTTTGTAGCGCATATAAGAATCTGGGAAGGGACATCAATTTGACTAGGGACAATGGAAGTGACTTCCAATATAGGACATCTGATTTAAGATGCACAAAGGCGGCAGGAGATTACAATCATAGAATCTGGACAGGTCTTTGGAGACCCAAATCCCTTGGTATTTAAAACCATCCTCCGTTTCCATCAGTTGACAGCCCCGAGGGAATGAAGGGCGCTTGCCATGGAGGATGTAAAGCACTGATTTAGTCCAGTTTATTAAATAACCAGCAAATCTACCAAACACCTGAAATATGTCCAGGACCACATTGAGGGAAGCAGCTGGGGAGGCCAGGTAAAGCAAAATATCATCCCCATATAACGATATGCGGTCCTCCCATCCAGACGTCCATTTGAGGCCCCTTATAATGAGGTCTTGGCGGACCCACGTTGCCAGAGGCTCAAGGGCCAAAGCAAAGAGAAGCGGAGACAAGGGTGCAGCCCTGTCTAGTGCCCCTACTGAGAGCGAAAATGGTGGACTTCCTGTTAATGACAACCACTTGGGCGAACGGTTAGTGGTATAAAAGTCTAACCCAGCTGTTAAATTCGGGGCCAAAACCCAGTTTGTGGAGGACTGCGAACATCTAGGGCCATGCAATGGTGTAGAATGCTGAGGCAGCATCCAGGGATACCACGACAGCGTCTTCCCTGATTGTGTCGGCACAGCACAGCCCTCCGTGGAGCCTGCGCAAGTTGAGGGAGGTGTTTCTGGCAGGTATGAATCCCGATTGGTCCAGATGAACCAGCCCGGTGAGGACTCTAAACAGTTGGGAGGCAAGAACCTTCGCTAGTATTTTGGCTTTGCAGTTAAGCAACAAGATGGGTCTGTAGGAGGAACATCTGTTACCCGCTTATGGAGGACAACAATATTGGCGAGCCTCAGGTCCTCGGGCAGGATACCCCTTTTCCTACTTTCACGTAACATTCCTGTGAGATAGGGTGCCGTCTTGTCCGCTGTGAGCTTGAACAGCTCGATGGGCAAGCCATTAGGGCCCGACGCTTTCCGCCCATGTAAGACGTGGATGGCTTTTTCAACCTCCGCAGCTGTGATATCCAAGTCGAGATCAGAATGCTCCTCTTCAGTGAGAGTTGGCAAGGGAATATCATGTAGAATTGAGGAAGCCTCTTCCTCCATATGTAGTGTACGGGAAGAACAAAGAGTCTAATTATTGTGGCCGAATGTGCCCATAATATCCTGGGGGCAGTGAGGCGAGAGCGGGAGTCTGTTTCTATCTCAACCACTACTGGATGGGCCTGTTCCCTGCGATCTAGCCAGGCCAGCAATTTGCCTGCCTTATCGCCCACGTCATAGACCCTGCTAAGCGTGGCCCTATAGTGCATCTTAGCAGCTTCTGTAGATATGTCGGTGAATTCTTTGACTTTGATACATAATTTCTGGTGTATCTCCGCCGAGTCATGCGTCCGAAGTGCGTTCTCTAAGTTTAAGATTTCCCTCTCTAAGCGAGTCATACCTGCTCCCTTCTCCTTAAGCTGTCCCGCGATCTGGGCCAAAGCTACCCCCTGTATGACAACTTTGTAGACCTCCCAAAGAGTTGCCATAGAATCTAACAACCCCACATTCTCCTGAAAGTAAAGGTCCAGCTCACTCCACGTCCGTATCCCTGATTTGGGGATTTGGGAGATACCAGGAGTTTATTGGGGCAGTGCGGCCAACCAAGGGACAGGTGACACAAAATAGGCAAATGGTCGGAGATACCCCTGGCCAGGTGCTGTATTTCTTTTACGTTGTGGAGTTGGTGTGTTAGCGTCAGCACATAATCTTTCCGGGACATGCTGTGGTGGGCCTGAGTAGAAGGTGTATTGATGCTCGGTCGGATGGAGTCCCCTCCAGACATCCACCAGGCGCATCGCACCCAGAAAACTGTGGATACGCATATGGGAGGGCAACAATGCCCTTTATGGCCATCGGTCAAGGGAGTCAGGGACAATAGAGTTGAAAATCCCCCCCTATTAGGATTCTACCATCCGGCAAATCTAAAAGGAGATCCCCAAGGTCTGCAAAACCCTGAGTGTGCAGTCCCGGCAATATGTAGACCGAAAAGAGGTTGAGTATTTGTCTCTCCCAGGTCCCGGAGGCAGCAACATATCTACCCAGGACATCAGTGTGGATCGAGTCAATTGTCATGGGGAATGACTTTTGGACCAGTATACCCACTCCCCGGGAACCAGACCCAAAAGCTGAGTGCGCCTCCAGCAGGAAACCCATCCCGACATGGCCTTGCATGCATTTCCAGGCAAATGTGTCTCCTGCAGGAGGACTACATCGGGGGAGTGCTGTTTCAAAAACTGGAGCATTATGCCCCTCTTGATCTTGTCTCTCAGCCCATTAACATTCCACAATAGCAGCTTTAACCCCTGTCTAATCGTCTTGCCCATCTCGTCTTGATTTTTGATTGGTCAATTGCCGGGGGAACCAACTAGAGGGGCCCCAGGAGGAAACATACCAGCAGACCTTTAACCCTCCATAAACAAAAGTACCAAAAGCATGCAACCAGCTACTGCACTCGCATGGATCAAGTCAAATGTGTCATACCTGTGAAACAAAAAAATAACTATATAAATTAAAACAACCCCCCCAACCTACGCAAACCCCCTGAACCCATTAAACTGAATCCCCCTCCCTACCTCACTGCATGGCGGTGTCAGAGCCTCCCGCCCACCCGAACTTGCAGAGTGCCTATCGCCCACCGCTTAAACTTGTGGGTGCATGTGACCAACATGGCACCCGTCCCAGAGATGTGAATAACTGGCAGACAAAGAAGTCAATCAAAAATACTCATGAGACTACAGTTCCACATTCAAATCACAGTGTGTCCATCGCGAATGAGTTCCAGAACCACAGACCAAATGTAGTTCCTTAACTAGGAGTACTGGGACCGCCTCCCAGTTAAGTGACAAGTAGATAAGTCCCCAACCCAGAAATAGAGCAGCATACAGACCAGTCATTCAGACCCTCCTGTCGCCAATTCCTGCGCGGCAAGCAGGGTGCCTCCATCGGAGTCTTCGGTGCCCTTCTCACCCCTTGGCCCTCTGGCGCGGCCTCCACCGTGGGCAACGGTGCACCAGACGTCCAATCAATCCCAGGTCTCCTGTAGGGTAATGAGGAACCAAGCCTTCCCATTTGATTCCATCCTCAGTTTGGCCGGGAAGAGCATGAAGTATTTCAGATCTTTCTCGCGTAGTGCCTTTAGACCTCGAGGAAGCTGCATCGCTGTCGCTGCACCTTGAGGGTGAAGTCCGGGAAAAAGGTGATTTGACTGCTCTGGAAATTCATTGGGGGCACAGATCTAGCTGGCTGCAGGATGATGTCCCTATCTCTGAAATTAAAATACGACAGAGGGGCCCCTAGCTTTGGTCTGCCACCCAGCACCCGGTGCGCTCTTTCCACGGAAAGGAATGTGGATAGTCCGCTTGGTTTGAGGTGAGTGGTGACCAGTTCCTCCACAAACAGATCTAATGCCGGCACCTCTGCTCTCTCCGGAACCCCCGGTATGCAGACGTTGTTAACTTATTACGTCTGGAGCGCCCTTTATAATCGTCTAGCTGCGCTTCCAGTTTGGTAGTGTGAGCTTGAAGGTCATCCACCCTGCACTGCAGTTCAGAGGTGTCGTCAACCAAGGAGCTACCTTTGAATCAAATCCTTCAGTCACATTTTCATGGAGCGCATGTCCCCCTGGATAAGGGATACTTCAGTGGACACTGAGTCAACACATGACTCCAGCAATGTGCGAACAGTCGCAATGGTCGTGAGGATATCTTGCAGCATCGGTTCACTTGCCTCTTCTCCAGACTGTTGCTTTTCTATTGCGACCGCTTCGGCTTTTGCGCTTGCCCCAGTGGCCTTGTCCCATGCAAATTTGTTCAGCTTGTCATGCACCGCCGTCTTGGAGCCAAGTTCAAGTTCAAGTTCAGAAATTTGTATAGCGCACTACTCACCCAGAGGGTCTCAAGGCGCTTGAGGGAGAGGGGGTGCTTTACTTATCGAATATCCAAGTTTTTAGTTGCTTTCTGAAGGAGAGGTGGTTTTGTGTAAGGAGGAGGTGGGTGGGGAGAGAATTCCAGGTTTTGGCCGCTAAGTAGGAGAAGGATCTACCCCCCATGGTGGATTTATGGATGCGCGGAATATCGGCAAGGGCTTGATTGGACAATCGCAGAGGGCGGGTGGGGGTGTAAAAGGACAGTCGCGTGTTGAGGCATTCGGGTCCTAGGTCGTAGAGGGCTTTGTGTGCGTGGGTAAGGAGACGGAACGTTATTCTCTTGTTGACGGGGAGCCAGTGGAGGTCTTTCAGGTGACCGGAAATGTGAGCTTGACGGGGGATGTCCAGTATGAGTCTGGCTGAGGCGTTTTGGATGCGTTGGAGTTTTTTCTGTAGTTTGGCTGTGGTTCCGGCGTGGAGGGTATTTCCGTAATCCAGGCGGCTTGTGACCAGTGCGTGGGTGACCGTCTTTCTTGTTTCGGTGGGGATCCAGCGGAAGATTTTTTTGAGCATGCGTAGGATGTTGAAACATGATGATGAGGCGGCGTTGACTTGTCTGGTCATCGAGAGGGAGGAGTCCAGGATGAAGCCCATGTTACGTGCGTGATCCGTAGGTATGGGTGCGGTTCCCAGGGCCGGTGGCCACCATGAGTCGTCCCAGGCAGAGGGGGATGAACCTAGGATGGGGACTTCCATTTTTTCCGAGTTTAGTTTTAAACGGCTGTTCTTCATCCACTCGGCTACTTCTTTCATTTCTTCGTGTAAGTTGGTTTTGGCGGTGTTTGGGTCTTTGGTGAGTGAGAGGATCACCTGGGTGTCGTCTGCGTAGGAGATGATGTTGAGGTTGTGTTGGCGCGCGATGGATGCGAGGGGACTCATGTATACGTTGAAGAGGGTGGGACTGAGTGATGATCCTTGTCGTACGCCGCAAATGACTTTGGTGGCCTCTGATTTGAAAGGGGGAGGCGGACTCTTTGTGTTCTTCCGGCGAGGAACGAGATGATCCAGTCTAATGCTTTTCCTTGTATTCCGACGTTGTTGAGGCGTTGAGGGTGCTATGACAGACTGTGTCAAAGGCTGCGAGAGGTCAAGTAGAATGAGGGCGGCAGTTTCTCCGTTGTCCAGTAGAGTTCGAATGTCGTCTCTTGCTGCGATGAGGGCGGTTTCAGTGCCGTGTTTGGCTCGGAAGCCGGACTGTGAGGGGTCGAGGGATTTGTTGGATTCAAGGAAGGCGGCGAGCTGATTATAGACGGCTTTCTCAATGACTTTGGCAGGAAATGGGAGGAGCGAGATAGGGCGGTAGTTCTTAAGTTCAGTGGGGTCTGCTGTGGGTTTCTTCAGAAGGGCGCTGAGTTCGGCATGTTTCCAGCTTTCCGGGAAGGTGGCGGAGTTGAAGGAGCAGTTGATGACATCACGGAGATGGGGTGCGATAATGGAGTCTGCTTTGTTGAAAATGTGGGGGGACATGGGTCGGTTGGCGATCCTGAATGGATGGAGTTCATCAGGCGGATGGTGTCTTCAGTGGTGATTGGGTTCCAGGCGCTAAGGTTGTTAGAGTGCGGTTTTGGTTCAGAGGTGGGTGAAGTGGACTGGTCTTCGGACTGGTTTTCAAAGCTGTTATGTATGTCGACGATTTTGTTGTGGAAGAATGAGGATAGAGAGTCGCAGAGGTGTTGGGAGGGAGTGATGTCGTTGGTGCCGGCGGTGGGTTGGTAAATTCTTTGACGATGTTGAATAGTTCCTTGCCGTTTTGGGCGTTGTTATCAAGTCGATCCTTGAATGCTGATTTCTTGGTGGATCGGATCAGTTGGTGGTGTTTGCGGGTGGCGTTCTTGAAGGTGGCCAGGTTGTCCGTGGTTGGGTTTTTTCTCCAGGCTTTCTCGAGGGTACGACAGAACTTCTTGGATTTCTTAAGGTCATCGTGGAACCAGGGGGCTTTTTTGCTACCTTGCTTGATTTGATGGTTTTTCAAGGGTGCTAGTTCGTCGGCGCTGTGGGTGATCCATTGTGTGAGGTTGGTGGCTGCTTGGTTTGGGTTCGATGATTTGGCAGGAGGGTTTTGGTGAAGCGATGTGAAGAGGTGGTCGGTCGTAATTTTGTTCCAGTTTCTTCGGGGAATAGGTTGTGGGGGGTTGTGGGTCATGCTTTTTTTGTAGTTGAAGTGAACGCAGCTGTGGTCCGTCCAATGGAGAGCTGTGGTGTGATCGAAGGAGATGTGCTTGCTGGAGGTGAAGATTGGGTCGAGCGTGTGTCCGGCATAGTGGGTGGGGGTATTGACAAGTTGTTCGAGTCCGAGGTTGGCCAGGTTGGCCAGAAGGGTGGTGGTTTTGCTGTCGTTTTTCTTTTCCAGGTGGAAGTTGAGGTCTCCCAGTAGAATGTAGTTCTCTGAGGGGAGGGCATGTGGGCTGATGAAGTCAGTGATGTCTTCGCTGAATTGTGTGCGGGCTCCTGGTGGTCTGTAGATGAGGGTGCCTCTGAGTGTGGTCTTGGGGTCGGTGTGGATCTGGAAGTGAAGGTGTTCGGCGGTAGTGAGGTTATCGTCTGAACTGGTCGTGACGTGGATGGTGTTCTTATGGACAATGGCGATTCCTCCACCTGTTTGGTTGGTCCGGTCCTTTCGGATGATTTTGTAGCCGTCCGGGATGGCTATGGCGATGTCGGGAGCTGATGAGGCGTTCATCCAGGTTTCTGTAAGGAAGGCGACGTCCGGCGATGTAGTGTTGAGTAGGTTCCAGAGTTCGATGGAGTGTCTGTGGACCGAGCGGGTGTTGAGCAGGATGCATTTTAGGTGGTTAGTGTCGGAGCTCTGTTTGGAGATTGTGGATTTGGTGTGGGTCCTGGTGCTGTCGAACTTACAGGAGTGGCAGGTGAAGGGTCCATGGGTGTGTCCTGGGGCTGCTTGGTAGCAGTTAGGTGGGCGACCGGGGTTAAGGGCTGAGAGGGTTGCGGCGTCGTACGTTATGCGGGCAGGGAGTATATTAAGGGTGACAGGGGGTCTTGCCCTTGGCGCGGTCCAGGCGCGGACGGGCGTAGACGGGCTTATCTTTGGCTCACCTTCGGCGCGGATAGGGCGCATCCGCTGCGCGTGAATGCATCTGTCATAAGTGGCTAGTGGAGGGGGGCGGAGCGAGGGAGGAGCAGCTGGGAGGCGGGAGCGGGGTGGAGAGGCTGGCTACGAGGCACAACAAACAAAATGGCAGCGAAAACAAAACACAAACAGGACGAGATTGGGGCAGATGCTATGGGCAGTGGTACCAGCACAATCAGGCAATAATTATTAATTTTAAAGTCCAGCAATGCGAGCGCCACAAATTAAATGCGAGCAAAGGACAATAGCAGGCACAAGATCTTTGCGAGTAATGCTAACAAGCGCTACGATACCCAAGCAGCAATATTTTTACAGGCAAGCAGTGAGAGCCAAGCGCTGCGATATCCAGGCAGGGAGCGCGGGGAGCGACCACTTCTCCCAGAGTCAGAGAGGTCACAGCGGTGCTTTCAACGGGACGAGCCTAATCAGTCCGTGGGAGGGAGGAGCAGCTGGGAGGCGGGAGCGGGGTGGAGAGGCTGGCTACGAGGCACAACAAACAAAATGGCAGCGAAAACAAAACACAAACAGGACGAGATTGGGGCAGACGCTATGGGCAGTGGTACCAGCACAATCAGGCAATATTTATTAATTTTAAGGTCCAGCAATGCGAGCGCCACAAATTAAATGCGAGCAAAGGACAATAGCAGGCACAAGATCTTTGCGAGTAATGCTAACAAGTGCTACGATACCCAAGCAGCAATATTTTTACAGGCAAGCAGTGAGAGCCAAGCGCTGCGATATCCAGGCAGGGAGCGTGGGGAGCGACCGCTTCTCACAGAGTCAGAGAGGTCACAGCGGTGCTTTCAACGGGACGAGCCTAATCAGTCCGTGGGAGGGAGGAGCAGCTGGGAGGCGGGAGCGGGGTGGAGAGGCTGGCTACGAGGCACAACAAACAAAATGGCAGCGAAAACAAAACACAAACAGGACGAGATTGGGGCAGACGCTATGGGCAATGGTAACAGCACAATCAAGCAATAATTATTAATTTTAAAGTCCAGCAATGCGAGCGCCACAAATTAAATGCGAGCAAAGGACAATAGCAGGCACAAGATCTTTGCGAGTAATGCTAACAAGCGCTACGATACCCAAGCAGCAATATTTTTACAGGCAAGCAGTGAGAGCCAAGCACTGCGATATCCAGGCAGGGAGCGTGGGGAGCGACCGCTTCTCACAGAGTCAGAGAGGTCACAGCGGTGCTTTCAACGGGACGAGCCTAATCAGTCCGTGGGAGGGAAGAGCAGCTGGGAGGCGGGAGCGGGGTGGAGAGGCTGGCTACGAGGCACAACAAACAAAATGGCAGCAAAAACAAAACACAAACAGGACGAGATTGGGGCAGACGCTATGGGCAGTGGTACCAGCACAATCAGGCAATAATTATTAATTTTAAAGTCCAGCAATGCGAGTGCCACAAATTAAATGCGAGAAAAGGACAATAGCAGGCACAATATCTTTGTGAGTAATGCTAACAAGCGCTACGATACCTAAGCAGCAATATTTTTACAGGCAAGCAGTGAGAGCCAAGCGCTGCGATATCCAGGCAGGGAGCGTGGGGAGCGACCGCTTCTCCAGCGATGACTGTGCCGTTGTGATCTGCTTTGGATCCGAGGGAAAGGAGCAAATCAGTTCTGCACAGCTGGGGAGCTTTGCTAATCTTCTATGGGGCTTTCCCTGCGGGGCTACCTGTGGAGCAATGAACCACGTCGGCCTTGGAACAGACAGTTGCAGCGGGCAGGTATAGTACACCTACGGGGACCAGGCCTCAAACCCTCCTCCAATTTGCAGGCTGCCAAATCCACTCTGTGTAGGGCACCAAGAAACAGCAACTGCGGCTAAGCCTGACCTAGCAATGTTCTTGCTTCATCCCCCTTCACCTGCTGGGAGCGCAATCCAGCTGCTAGGACACTCAGTGGCCCACCTTGTCACTTCGGGAGAGTGAGCTAGTTGTTTTCCCCAGCATCTATCTGCGGCCACCCCTACCCCCTGTGGCAGCTTCGTGTCGGGGCCACGATCGGCCGGGAAGGCAGCAAGTGGGGCCCGGCGCCAAGGGACCATCAGGGTTGTGCCTTTCCCTCCTTCTCCTGCTCTTGGAGGCAGGCAGCGCCCAAAACTGAAGCCACCCGTCACAGGGCAGCCGGTTTTCTTGCCCGCCACGGTGCTCAGCAGTTACTTGTGGGGCCACACCCTTGGATCTGTGGGGTGGCGGCTTCTATTCTCCTCCGATGCAGGATATCCCTCTGTGTTTCCGCCGCACACAGCCCCCAGTGATGTAGCGGGCCCCTCAAAGGCCAGCGCCTAGCATGTAGCGCTGCTTGAGCTCCGAGGCCCGTGCGATGTTGAGGCAGGCAGCGGTGCTGATAGCAGGCTCAGCCAGACACCGCTCGACACAGCATGCTCCCCGGGGCTACCGCCCCGCCTCCACTCGGTCCTGGGGGCTGCAAGGATGCACTGACGTGGCTGACCCCGGCGGATTCGTTTGCTCGGAGTGGAGCCTCAGTCAGCAGTTCGAGTTTCTCACGAGTGCCGGCCGTGCAATACCACCGCCGGGCCGCGATGTGCGTCTACAGGGCTAGAGCCGGAACCGTGAGCTGGAAACTGGAGTTTCACAGCTCTTTCGATAGGCGGTTGTTGTGTTTGCATTCAGGCAGTGAACCTCCACTTAAATGGTTGGAGTGGAAACCTTACTTCTGCAATTATATTGATGCATTGGATGAGGACGGAAAAATGTCTCATGCTCAAAAGAAAAGACTACTTTTACATTCCTTAGGTCCTGTTGGATTAAAAGTGTATGAAACTATGACTAAACCCTCCTTTCCTGGAGATTTAAATGTTTATATGTTAGCACTTTTGCATTTAGATACTTACTTTGCTCCTAAAGTTTGTATTGGTGTAACAAGATACAAGTTTTTTTCAAGGAAACAAGCTAAAGAGGAAAATATTGAACATTTTTTTGCTGACCTTAAGAAATTATCGTTAGATTGCAAATTTGGTGTGTTACAAGGAGAACTTATTAGAGACCAAATTGTTATGCACTCTTACAATGCTTCCATACAGGATAGGTTGTGGATTAATGGAGATTCTCCACTAGATGATATTCTTGCCATTGCACGCAAAGCGGAAATGTCAGGCAGGTGTGCTAATGTAATTAAACTTGATAATAGTTCTCTTACTAATGAGGTTGTAAGCAAGGTGAATGCTGTTGATAGGAAGAGGTTTAACTATAACTCAAAAATGAGCGCTAGTAACAGACCATTTTATGCAAAACATTCCCAAGCCTCTTCTAATTCTAATTCTAGGCTTAAGTGTTATCGATGCAACAGTTTGGAGCATTTGGCAGACTTTAAAGGGTGCCCTGGCCTTAAAGCAAAATGCACTAGTTGTGGATTGAAAGGCCATTTGACAAAAGCTTGCAATAGAAAAAAGAAAAGTAAAGTGAATTTTGTGAATGACATGGATGAGGATGAAACTCTAGAGAATGATTTAGAGGATTTAGAGCCTGTACTGGGCTTCGTTCCGCCGCGGCTTGTGCCGTTAGAGCGGCGGGCCCACAGCAACACCATTTCCGGCACCCAACTCGGAAACCTCACTTCCGCCCTGACCTGCTGCTGAACAGGCAGGTTAGCGGTACAGTGAATGTAAGTGCCACCGGTACTTAAGACCTCGGCAGCTCTCACACTGGGCTGACTGGCGGCTAGAGAAGGCCGTGTAGGCTCCACGCAGGCATTCAAAGAATTACAAATACCGATTTTAAAACTGTTGATTTTATCTGTGTAGCTCTAAACCGATCGCCCCTCGGCGCAACGATTGTAATGCTAGAATCTATGCGAACCTTTTTAAAATTTGCCTTCTGCACAAACACCGCCTCTCGGTGCAACGTTTAATAGGAATTGTTTTTTACTCACCCTGTACTGGGCTTCGTTCCGCCGCGGCTTGTGCCGTTAGAGCGGCGGGCCCACAGCAACACCATTTCCGGCACCCAACTCGGAAACCTCACTTCCGCCCTGACCTGCTGCTGAACAGGCAGGTTAGCGGTACAGTGTATCCTTCCCCCCTGTATAAATGGCACTGTGGAGGAAGCGCAGCGGACGAGCGCAGCGGGAGCGCCGACTTCGCGCCGAAGTCATGCCAAAGTCCTGCCCGTCTGCGCCCGTCCGCGCCAGAACGGGGCTAGGGGCCACTTCCTCTGCTCAACTAACCTCAAACCATGCCACCATAATCTCTTATGACTCCCAAACTCTGTTGAAACTTAGGCCGCCCGTCCTTGACGGCTGCCTACACTCTATTGCACTCAGTAACCCCATCAATGCATGTACCCATTGTAGCTACCAACCTACGTGCCAGATAAAATATCCACAACCCACCAAAACATATCAAATGTTTCTATTAAATTGCCGCTCGCTTACCAAACATGCGGTTCAAATGTCGATCCTCTTAGAGGACAGCAGCCCCGATGCCATTTTTCTCACAGAAACATGGCTCAAAGAGGCGTCAGACCCTGATATCACCTCCCTTTTACAACAGGGATATTTACTACAAAGAGTCGACAGGCCAGAAGGCAGAGGAGGAGGAATAGGAATCCTCTACAAAAACCAATATCAATGTAGGATTAACGCAGGCTCTATATCTAACTGCGAAAGCATGCAATTTGCCCTTGACCTCTCTCCTACGGCGACCTTTTCAGGTATACTTATCTACCGCCCCCCAAACCAAATGGGAGATTTTCTTGACTCCTTACAACTTAAAGTTGCTGACTTAGCTGTCACTAGCCCACACCTCACCATATTAGGTGATATCAACATCCATCTGGATAATTCAGATGATCCCTCAACCAAAGCCTTGTTAGAGAATTTGGAAGCTATCCAACTCACTCAGAAGGGTTTCGAACCGACACATGAGAAAGGCCATCTTCTGGATGGAGTATTTAGTAATGACCACAGACTAGTAGTAGGAACCCCTTTGGCCCTCACTTGGTCTGACCACTACCTGGTCCCCCTACGGTGGCAACACACAACCTCTGCCCCACCACCTCCGCGTACTTTGCTTCAGGGGAGAGAATGGACTAAGCTCTCTGTTGACAGGTGGACAGATGCCCTACTTACCAACATCCTACAAGCTATGGATGACCCAATCCTATTGTATGACAACTACTCTCAATGGGTCTCCAAGGCCCTTGACAATGTGTTGCCACAAACAACCCTAAGGGAAAAAACTAAATCTAAGGTATCACCATGGTACACCCCCAAACTCAAAGAAATGAAAAGACACTCTAGGAAGTTAGAAAGAACCTGGAGGGCCACTCGCAGCAGTTCAGCCAAAATAAACCATCATGATGCCATAAAAGAATACAAAGCAGAGATTAACTCAACCAAGGCCCGCTTCTTTGAAGACAAAATTAATAACGCCCACAACTGTCCCAGAGAAATATTTCAAATCGCAAAATCTCTAATTGATACCCCATCTATCCCCCCTGACCCCAGTAAAGCACAATCCCGATGTAATAATCAAGCAGAATATTTTTATAATAAAATACAATTAATTTCATCGGCATTTGTCGCTCCAGATCCAGCTGACCTCGAAGCAACCATGCCACCCGGCATCACACCCCACAGACTGGTAGAATTCCCTCCAGTAGAAGTGGACGCCCTGGAGCTTATTATAAAAAAAGTTAAATCTGGATCCCCAAGCGATCCCGCACCCCCATGCCACTTAAAAAAGGTCACAGATACAATACGGCCAGTTATTCTTAACATCCTTAATAACTCCATCACTACTGGCATAGTCCCCACGGCCTGGAAGAAAGCACAAGTACGAGCTCTTCTAAAAAAACCCTCTTTAGATCCAGACAACATGGCCAATTATCGTCCAATATCCTTGCTCCCCTGGGTAAGCAAACTGCTCGAGAGACACATCAATTCATCTCTCACTCATTACCTAGAATCAAACAGCATACTTCACGATTCCCAGGCAGGATTCCGCCCCAGGTTGGGAACGGAAGCAGCTCTCCTGACAGTAACAGAGTTAGCTAGGAAACAGATGGACTCGGGTGGCACTACAGCAATTATTCTGCTGGATCTTAGTGCCGCCTTCGACACTGTAAACACCATCATCCTCATTCACCGTCTTAAGCAAATAGGGGTATTAGGAACAGCCATTCAATGGCTACAATCTTTCCTAGAAAATCGCTCTTTCCGAGTAGTTGAGGGCACCACACAATCCAGGACCTGGCCTCTTAACCAGGGTGTGCCTCAGGGGCCGGGCTCATCCCTGAGCCCCACCCTTTTTAACGTATATATGCTCCCCTTGGCAGACATCGTTCACTCATTCGGCCTGGAGCTGGTCACATATGCTGACGATACTCAACTGATCGTCTCCGTGAACCAAACCATCGCCTCCTCGCCCAATCTCGAGGAATGTTTAGTGGCAGTTAACAAATGGATGGCCAGCTCTCACCTAAAACTTAATGGTGATAAAACGGAGCTGATGATTCTGGGAAATCCAAACATCCCCTGCCTGCTACCAAACTGGCCCCCATGCATGGGCACCCAGCCCCAGTCCAAACCTCAAATAAAGAGCCTGGGCATTTGGCTTGATGCCAATTTGAATTTCACCTACCAAGCAACAATCGTATCTGCCACTTGTTTTGGCTTGATGCGTATGCTCAGGAAAGTACTACCACTTCTCCCCCCACAAGCCCGCAGGATCATGGTGCAAGCTATCATCCTGTCCCGTTTAGACTACGGGAACACGCTGTACCTAGGGGCCCCAGCCACTACAACAAAGAAGCTCCAGGTCACGCAAAATGCAGCAGCCCGTCTCCTGCTGGGCCTAAACAGGCGGGACTCAGGGACTGCTGCCCTAAAAAAACTCCACTGGTTACCCATCAAAGCTAGAACACTGTTTAAATCAATGTGCTTTATGCATAGGGCTATGTGGAAGGAAGCGCCAGCAATGATCTGCTTGCTGGCCATTCCATATCTCCCCCGCAGGTCGCTGCGTTCCAGCACAGCCTTTCTGGCCACCGAAAACCAAGTCAAACGTGCCAGATGGGGAGGCCGCTCCTTCTCTTGGAATGCAGCTAAGGCATGGAATTCTCTGCCAGTCTCCCTGCGTGGGGAACCTAATCTCCTAAAATTCCGGAAGGAATTGAAAACCCTCCTTTTCAAATAAACTACACCGCCTTTACCTGTCCCCCAGTCATTTCAGCGCTACGAGGCCTCCGGGTTGTCTGCGCTTAATAAAACCCATTTAATAATAATAATAATAATAATTTAGTTATGAATTTACATGACAAGTTAGTTTTGAAAATACGTGATGAAGATGTTGTTAACAAACCTATTTGTTTAATGAATATTGGTGGGGTGGATGTTAAAATCTATGCGGATTCTGGTTTGCCCTATACAATTATTAATGAGGAGATGTGGAAGTCCTCTTTTGTCCAACGAGTTGGTGAAAAATTATTACCACCAGATATTCATCCTGAAGGTTATATGGGAGAACCTATTGCTATCCTTGGATTCCGTTGGTTTGTATTTAAATTCAAGGGCAGAGAATGTAGAGGGAAGTTATACATTGCAAAGAAAGGGCCACCGGTGTAAGGGTGGTTCGACCAAAAGCAATTACACATCATTCTGGATCCTAACAGCCGTGAACACGTTTTGGTTTTGGATGATAGTACTACTGTCACTAATGAAATTTTACTTAAATTTCCAAAGGTTTTTAGCAAAAATTTAGGAAATTTAATTGGGTTTGAACACAAGATCATAATTAAGGAAGATGCTTGCCCTAAAGTGCATAAATGTAGAAATGTTCCCATTTTAGTGAGGGATGAAGTTAGCAAGGAATTGGACAAGTTAGTATCTACTGATATTATTGAGCCAATTGAAGCTAGCGAATGGGTTTCTCCAATTGTCGTTGCGAGACGGAGCAACGGAAAAATTAGGTTGTGTGTAGATTTAAGGTATTTAAATAACAACATTGTGGTTGACAAGTTCCCACTTCCTAAGATTAATGAAATGGTGTCTAGTCTAGGCAATGCAAGATGGTTCTCGACGATAGATCTATTGTCGGCGTATCATCAGATTTCCTTGTGTCCTGAGTCAATGAAGTTCACATCCTTTGTAACACCTTTTGGTTGCTTCTGTTATAAGCTAATGCCTTTCGGCCTAGCTTCAGCCGCCGCTGTTTTCCAGCGATTAATGTACCAGCTTTTTAAGGAGGAAAAGGGAGTCAGATTTTTCCAAGACGACATCCTTGTTTTTGGGGATGATGAGAATGAGCATTTGTCAAGGTTGGAAAGAGTGTTGAGTATCCTTGAGAGCAAAGGCCTTACTGTAGAACATTCAAAGTGCAAATTTGCACAAAAGAGCGTGACATATCTTGGTCATATCATAGATGAGGAAGGCGTAAGACCTAAACCCTCCTTAGTTTCTGCTATCTCAGAGGCTCCTATTCCTACGTGTAAGGATGACATCAAGTCATTTTTAGGGATGGCAGAATTTTGTTCAAAGTATGTTCCCAATTTTGCAACTGTCACTTATAATATTCGGCAACTTCTAAAAAAAAATGTAAAATTTGAGTGGTCCAATTCCTGTAGTGAAGATTTCGAAAACATTAAGCTAGCTATTGCCAAGGCCACTGCTTTGCATAGTTTTGATCCATCTCTAGAGAGCATAATTACTACAGATGCTAGTAACAAAGGTCTTGGAGCTGTTTTAGCACAAGTGGATAAGAATGGCATGGAAAAAGTAATTGCTTACGCTTCAAGATCTTTGTCTCCTTGTGAAGAAAAGTACCCAATAATAGAAAGGGAAGCCTTAGCATGTGCTTGGGCTTTGGATCATTTAAAGTCTTTTGTTTGGGGGAAAATGTGTATATTGCGTAGTGATCACAAACCTTTAGTGAAAATTTTAACGACAGAAGGTGTGATCAATGCTTCTGCAAGATTAGCTAGAATTTCAATGAGGTTGCAGAATTTCATTTACAAGATTGTCTATGTTCCAGGCAAAAGTAATGTTCTTGCTGATTTTTTATCTAGAATGCCTGTCATGTTGGAAGAATGTGATAATAATGAATGGAATGAATTGCAAGTCGCTTTTGTTCATGATGAGGGTCTTTCAGCTTTCAGTAAGGAAGAATGGAATAGTGAGTATTCTACAGATGAGAATTTGCAAAAGGTAATTTCATTTTCTGTTAATGGTTGGCCAAGTAAAAAGGATTTGTTGGATGATGCCATTAGACCCTTTTGGGAGGTTATGTCTGAACTTTCTGTAACTCATAACACACTTCTAAGAGATGAGAGGATTATTCCTCCTACAGGATTACGTGAAGGGATTATTGAACTTTGCCGCGAGGGTCATCCGGGAATTGTGAGGTCTAAGACATTGGTTAAACACTTGTTTTGGTGGCCAGGTTGTGATTCCCAAACGGAAAGGGTCGTTAGGAATTGTGTTATTTGTGCTTCTGCAGATAAGACTTTACGTACCTTTCGTCCTCCAATTTTGAGTGTTCCTTGCCTGAACATCCCTGGGAATGTGTAGCAGTTGACATTATGGGTCCTATTCAGGAGCATGATGGTTCTCATCATTTTTAAATTGTTTTAATGGATCTTTTCTCAAAATGGCCTGTCGTAAAAGTTGTCGAGAAGGCTGACACGGATTCAGTCCTTGCCTTTCTTGATGAAACTTTTATTACGGAAGGAATTCCTTCCTGCATCCTCACAGATAATGGAGTTCAGTTCTTGTCTTTAAGAGCGAGAAAATATTTTAATAAGCTAGGTATCAAGCATAGGACAACATAGCTTTATAATCCTGGTGGGAATGGCGTTGTTGAACGTTTTAATAAAGTTTTGAAAAATACTATTCAGCTGTCAATAAGTAATAATTTAAATTGGCCTACACAAGTTGGGAAGGTTGTTTGGAATTACCGTATCACTAATAGTGATTCTACTGGTATTTCCCCATTTGTATTAATGAAAGGCAGGAATCCACGTTCTAAGACTATTCCTACTTGGTTATTTTCTAGTGATGTAGAACCCTATTCTAGAGAATTGGTTAAAGCACGTATGGAACTGGTGCATGATAAAAGTAAAATATATCATGATTTGAAGCATGGTTCTAAGGAGGTTCAGATTGAAGTTGGAGATTGGATCAGAATCAAGAATCCTTTTAAGGTTCAAAAGGGTGATTCACAATTCTCTGAGCCTTTTCAGGTGGCTGAAGTTTTGAGAAACTCTGTTAGGCTTAACAATGGGAAAGTTTGGAAGTTGAATAGGATTGCGAAATGTAAACCTAGTGATTCTCACACTCTGATGTTTCTGAAGGGTCAATTTTAGTTCCACAAGAAGAGGGTTCTGTTTCTGAGAGTGAAGACTCATCTTTGTGTCGTCATTCCTCAAGGAAAAGGGTGGTGCCTCTTTGGCTTAAAGATTACATCATGAATAATAAGTAGAAGATGGAAGTAGAAGATAGATGTCTACCTTTATTGTTTTTTTTAATTGTATTGTATATATATTTAGAGTATCAATTATGTTATATAGTGTGCTATAATTCATTTTGGTTTTGATGTTCTTCCTTTCTTTTTTTGTTTTGTGGTTTTAATTATTAGGAAAGGGGGATGCGTTGTGTTTGCATTCTTAATTGTACTGTGTTTCTTTAATTGTGCATGTTCCAGTTAAGTCACTGCTGGAATATAGAATGTTATATATGTCAGGATACTGTGCATCATTGGTAAAGGACAGTTGTTCCTGAGATGCTGAACTTACTGGATGTCATGCATTTAGCTCTTCGATTGATTAAAGGATATCTTATCTTTTTTTCCTGAATTTATCCTTCATTTCAGCGGTGGGTTCCGATTTTTAATAATACCCTTTTCTGCCAGTTTACGTACGGATTATTGGGCTGATTTTCTCTGGAACGGGCGCTCAGTCAGAGCTGCCTCAGAAAGCGGCCATGTCTCTCAGCGGTTGGCCACGGCCCCCCAGAAAACTAAATTTGATTCAAACATGCACATCGATTATTCCTCTCACACACACAAAAGCAGGACTGTATTTAAAACTTTCTTTTTGTCGACCTCCACCATATTATGAAGGTGATTTTCAGCCATTGTTGTTTTTTATTTCAACAGCAAACATGACTGCATGCATCTTCACCGCTGTCTGGAGTAGACACTGCCTCATTTGTGAACTTTTTGATTGGCTGCCAAATCAGTGATCTTCACTTATATCACTAATGGAAATGTGTTAGCGAGTGCTAAGCTACCCCAGCTTGCTCTCTGGCAATGTGGCAATCTCTGAGTTGCTGTTAGAGCTGTAATCCAGCCACCAACTCTAGACGCCTGGTACAGCTAGAATACGTTAGAAAAATGTACCCCTATTTTCACAGTTCCTGTACAGAGTTCATTTGTCTTGTGGCTGCCCTAGCTTAAACATACAACATTTACCACTAATTTGAATACAAACTCCCTTAGGGAGACTCCTGGCAGACTCTAAACAGGATGCTGCCAACCCTTAACATTAGTAAAGTTATATTTTTCTTTTTCTTCCACCAGCAGAACAGTTTACAACAGAGCTTTGAAGTAGCCATATCTTGGGACAGTTGTCCACAGGGCATGGGCTCCTCTAACTTTCCCCAAGCTTGCCATATTCTTTGGGTGCTGTGAAATCTCTCTTTCTCCCTGAGGTGCAGAGTATCCCCTCTACTTGGCCTGGATTCTGCTTTTGGGTGAAACTTGCGTATAGAATCCTTTACCTGCAAAGCACTTTGTCTTATTTTAGCGTGAACGAACTGCATCAGAATTGTTCAGTCACACATGATATTCTGGACTACACTCCCATTAACGTATCGCGAAAGGAAAGACACAGAATTTCGCACTTAAAAATGTGAGGCAGTGCATTGTTTATGAAGTCTACAAATGCACATAATGTAATAGAACATGCAGAATACCAATCAATCAATCAGGATTTGTAGAGCGCAGCTGTTTCACCCGTGAGGGTCTCGAGGCGCTGTGGGATCATGCTGCAGGATCACACTGCCTGTTTCTACTGGATGAACATCTATGTCTTGAGGTTATTCCTGAACTGCTGAAGTGAAGGTGAGGCTCTGAGGTGCAGGGGGTTGGAGTTCCAGGTCTTAGCCACCAGGTGGGAGTAGGAGTGGCCTCCGCTGTTTGGCAAGCGGTACGATTGGGTAGATGCTTGGTACAGGGATCCAGAATGGAGTTTCCTGGTCTGTTGATGGTAATTCACTTGTTTGTTGAGGTACGCCGGTTCTTCATTAGTAGTGACTTGTAAGCGTGGGTGAGCAGCTTGAACTGGCATGTCTTCATGACTGGTAGCCAATGGAGTTTATTGAGGTGAGGGGTGATGTGTGCCTGTCTGGGGAGGTTGAGGATGAGTCTGGCTGCTGTGTTATGGATGGTCTGGAGTTTCCTCAGGAGTTGTGTGGTGATTCCTAAGTAGAGGGAGGTGCTGTAGTTGAGTATGCTGGTGACGAGAGCTTGCATGACAGTTCGCTTGGTGCTGGGTGGAACCCATATGAAGACCTTCCTGAGCATTCAGAGGGTGAGGAAGCAAGTAGAGGAGACTGCGCTGACCTGTTTTTTCATCGATAACTGGCTGTCAAGGATGATGCCATGGTTGCTGGAGTGGGTTTGGGGGTTAGGCCCAGCTTTGGTTTCTTTGCCTTTCTCGAAGATGAGTACTTCTGTCTTGTCTGTGTTGCCATGGTTGCTGGAGTGTTCCTTGGGTTTGGGGGTTAGGCCCAGAGTGTGTCTTTGCCTTTCTCGAAGATGAGTACTTCTGTCTTGTCTGTGTTGAGTTTGAACAGTTGTTGTGTATCCAGATGGCCACATCTTTCTTGCATCTTTATAACTTGTCTTTGATGGTCTTTGGTCAGGGAGAGGATGAGTTGGGTGTTGTCTGCGTAGGAGATGATGTTGAGTCTGTGGCTCCTGACGATGTTGGTCAGGGGTGTCATGTATATGTTGAAGAGGGGGTAGGGCTGTGGGATGAGCCTTGAGGTACACCGCAGGTGATGTTCTTAGGGAGGGAGGATAATCTTCTGTGTTTTCCTGTCAGGTAGGATGCAATCAACTTGAGGGCTGCTTCTTGAATTCTGATTTCCAATTGGGTGGAGTCTGTGGTGGAATACGGTGTTAAAGGCTGCTGAGAGGTCAAGGAGGATGAGGGCTGCTGTTTCCCGTTGTCTAGCAGCATTCTGATGTCACCCGTGGCTGCGACTAGAGCTGCCTCTGTGCCATGGTTTGCTTTGAAGCAGAATTGGGAGTAATCCAGAAGGTTGTGGTTCTTCAGATGTCTAGTTAGCAGGATGTTGATAGCTTTCTCAATGACCTTGGCTGGGAAGGGGAACAGGGAGATGGGTCAGTAGCTCTTGGGTTTTCCCGGGTGCGCAGAAGGTTTCTTCAGCAATGGCTTGACATCGACATGTTTCCATTTCTGGGTGAAGTGGGCCGTGGTGATAGAGGAGTTGAGGACTTTGGTGAGTTCTTTGCTGAGGGATGATTGCAGAGGTTGAAAGTCAGGTGGGGGCAGAGGTCTGCTGGGGCTCAAGAATGGATGGATCTCAAGATGAACACTGATTTCTTCTCAGTGACAGTGTTCCATGAGGTGAGCTGGTGTGGGTGGGTGTTGGTCGGTGTGAGGAGGTTGATGTAGTCCTCAGCAGGGGTTGGTGTGTGAAGTCTTGGTAGATGGTGTTTATTTTGTTGTGGAAGAAGTCAACAAGAGTATCACAGAGAGCTTGCGAGGGTTTGATGATCTTTTCGGGTGCATTGGGGTTGGTGAACTCCTTGACTATGTTGAACAATTACTTGCTGTTGTTGGAGCTGCCATTGATGTGGGTGGTTAAGGTGGTCTTCTTGGAGATTTTCAGAAGGTGGTGGTATCAGTTGCGGGCGTCTTTGAATCGTTTTTGGTCCTTGAATGTCTTACTGGCATGCCATCTTTCTTTCTGTCTGCAGTCGCGTGTCTGGGTTTTCAGTTCTGCTGTGAATAATTTGGGGTGTCGATTAAGTTTCTTGGAGTTTGTGGCTTTCCTTGGTGTGACTTCGTCAGCACTTGCCCTGATCCAGTTCACAACATTTTAAGCTGCCCGTTCTTTGTCTTCGGTGGCTGTGGGTAAACGGGAGTTGGGGGAATTGGTCCATCATTGCTCTGATACCTTTGACCAACTGCCCTGTGTCTCACTGACAGTGGGAGTGGGGGTTTCGAGATGACAAAATGGATGCAGTGGTGATCATTCAAGGTGTGCTCCTCTGTGTGGGTGTATTTTACTCTGTTGCTAGCTCAGAAGATAGGGTCGAGCATGTGTCCTGCGGTATGGGTGGGGTCGGTGATTAGCTGCTTGAGTCTGAGGTTAGCTTTGCTTTCTAGGAGGTTAGCTGTGTTGACGTCATTGGTGTTCTCAAAGTGAAAATTGAGGTCTTCTAGGACTATTTACAGATTTGAGTCGATGGCAATCGGGGAGATGAAGTTGGGGATTGCTTTGCAGAAGGCAGGGCGGGGCCCGTAGGTCTGTAAGCGAGGTGCCTCTGATGTTGGTTTTGTGGTTTGTTCAGAGGTGGGGAAGTAAAGTCATTCAATGATGGAGGTGGAGTCATCTGTGGTGGTTGAGCTTTCAAGGTTCTCTTTGTAGATTATGGTGAGGCCTTGACCATTTCTGTTGGATTGGTACCGGTGTATCCGTCAGAGGTGGCTGTGGTAATGTCCGGAGAAGATGTGGAGTTCAACCAAGTTTCTGTGATGAAGACGGTGATGAAGCGAGTTTCAGAAATTAATTATGTTTTTGACTCGTGAAGTTAAACTTCCATAATGACTAATTGTATTAATGAGTTTATGCACGAAAATGTACTAATCAACCTAGATTAAAATGCATACACGACATATGGGGTTAACATTATATGCTCTTTGTTGCATTTGCAAGTACGTTGAAAAATAATGAACTAACTTTGTCTTTTTGTTTTGTCATCATTAATTGCGGCTGTTTAATTAATGGCATGTGCTTATTTTAAATGTGCTTTTGTCTATGTCGTGTCTTATATGTGGCAAAGGCTCGTGGAGAATCCTGGAGGCCTATAAGAAGAAGGTTTTTATAAATGCTGCATTCATGTGCTTAAAGCTAGATAACATAAACTAATGGGTTAATATTTAGCAAGGGGGAGGGTAACAGAATAATCTTCATTACTCAAATTAATTAATGTTTTGTGTTTCTTTGAATACTAGCCTTCAAGAAAGAGGCCTAGCTTTTTAAAAGGGTGTTTAGAATCCTGTCGTGATGAGCTGAGCACTGCTAAGAAAGTGGAAAAGTTTTGCCACACTGACGTTCATCTGAACAATAAATAAATGGAACTGTGCAAGATGTGCTCTGAGTGAATAACTTCAAGGACAGGAAACGGCAGAACAGCCAAGCTGAGGAAGCAGCGAACTGTTATTTAATAAGATGTTGCAAAATCCTCGGAAGCTAATGTCGCCTGTGAATAAAGGACAAAGACGTTTTAGAAAGGCACAACTTTGGATTGAAAAAGTTATGATCTCATATGGACTGACGGCTGTCAGCCAATGGAAATGCTGAATGTCGGAGAAAAATTATTCTTTTAGTGTAGATTAGTAAGTTTTAGCTAGAGAAAAGGTATAAAACCTGACCCCTTGGGAGGAGCTGGCTGGCTCGTTCCTGAATCCTGAAGGGCGTGAGATGCTGTCGGACTTTTGACTCACGTAAGGGTAGCTGAACTAATGACTTTTCCTTTTAGGTTTTAATAAAGTTTAGTCAGGGAAATAGAATTTAGGGGATGAGACCTTTGCTGCTTTAATTCTTTGCAAATTGATCCGTTTAAAAGTGTCAGTCTAATGTGCCTTTATTTGATTAAATGATGCTTTCAAAAATTGCTAATAAAAAGATTTCATATTTCTAAAAATGCTCTTTGACTGATAATAAAATTAATAAATTAGATTTTGAAATGGCAAGCTGGTCTTGTTTATTCTTAGTCTAGTTACCATCAGTTGATCCATTTACCTAAGTGACTTAATTAAATGTTTCTGTTATATTTTCATGAATATGATGATGACAAACTGCAGTTGTATATAAAGTGTAAATAGTTTGTGAATATTTCCGAATATTTAGGTCACATGATTCAGTTGCCCAATATTTGTCTTGGTTACTTATGGGCCTTGTAGAAGTTTATGATTAATGGTGAGTATTATGGTGTTGGGAAGTGTTATTGAGAGAGATTTTCTATAGGGGCGCTGGATCAACGGCATCCCGGGCTTGGGTCACGATGGTATTCGAGACTTCCATGACGTGTTTTCTGAGTGAGTGTGCGTTGATTTTTCCATAGGTTTTGGCATCGGCCTTGTTGGTGAGTGTGCGTTGATTAGCAAGCAGATGATTTTTCCATGGGTGTTGGCATCGGCCTTGTTCTTGAGTGTGTGTTGCGCAGTGAGGCTTGTTTAAGAGGCATGGGGTGTAACCTTGATAATGCAGGCAAAATGGCAGTTCCAGCAGAACTAATGGCCCTCGGGTTCCTTGGGGAGGCATGGGCGCAGACGTTGTTTTACTGGCGTCTGGGGTTCAGGGCTCAAGGTTTGTCCAAGGTGAAGCAGTCCATGGGGTTTGGGGTCCTGTCACTGGGTGTTGTCCAGGAGTGCCCGCTGAGTGCCTCTACGCTCATCCGCTGCATGGTTATTGTGCAGTCTCCATGCCATGGGAAATGGGGTGCTGATGGAGGGGAGAGGGAGGTAGTGGTGGAGGCTTCATTGGGGGAGGTACCAGACACGGCGGAGGGTGGAGCAGGAGGCAAAGGGTGGGGGACAGCTAACTTGTGGGTAACAGTGGGGGGATAGGTATCGGAGGTGCTGTGGGCAAGAGGCTGGACCAGGGGTGGAAGCAGGCTGAGCATGCCCGGGGAAGGGCAGGCAGGCAGACAGATACTGACAATAAAAACTGCCTTTTTCAGAGAATGTAAGTGGTGAGGGCTGTTTCCTTTCAGAATTTTGTGGCAAAAACATAAGGTTTTAAACATCACTCTCATCCTCACTGGGAGCCAGTGCAGCTTAGCCAGTGCTTGGCCAATGGAGGACTATCTGGGAATATTCAGTAACAAGCGGAAGCACTTGAGGCTACCATGCTGGTGTCAGGTATAGAAATATCGGTACTGCAGGTCCAGGAGCACCTGTGTGAGGGCTCCTCAGAATCATTGAATTATGTTTTAATACTTACTCGCATTAGAAATCCAGCTTTTTTGGGTTTCACTCGTGCCTGAGGAAAAGTTATTCTCACTCCTTTTAAATTGCACATCTTATCGTTTTCACCAGCTAATTTAAAAAAAAACATACACTTGCTCCATTTGCCTGCACTCACCAGTCCACCGTGGATCATTCTTTTTGAGATGAGGGAGTCAACACCACCCGGAAGCGACATGCAGAACCACAACATCAATCACAGGTCAGCAGTTCAGCTGCCTGATAGCATAAAAGTCGATGGTGGGACCGACGCGCAGCAGACGCGTGCTGGAGTGCCTAAGGCAAGCCCGTCTGCGCTCGTCCGATACCTGGACGTTGCCAGGGGCCAGAACCCCTGCCGGTTCTGACAGGATTCATGTTAACAGCCCCGTAACCCGCCTGATGTATTCCAGCCATGACTTATTAAAAATCAGGGGCAAACAATGCAAAATTGGTGGGGAAAAAACCTACCCATGCCCTATCCCAATAGAAGTTGAAGGCCCCTTTGCATGTGGAACATGTAGATATCAGAGTATGCCACCCACACCACCAAATAGCAATGCCACATCTGCCAAGTCAAATACTAAAACCAAAAAATTACACAAGAACCAGTTAGGTCCTTCACCTCACACTGATAAAACTGTTTGCTGTAACTGCTTTTTGGCTAACATAAGATCCCTCCCCAAACACACCATAAATATATGGGACATGCTCTCCTCTTCCCTTCCCCACATCAGGTTCCTGACGGAAACATGGATCAAGCCATCTTCCAATCTGGCTATCACTCTAGCTCTACCCGATGGATATCACATCCAACAATTAGATAGACCCCTAAGAGCAGGGGGAGGGGTAGCTATAATATATAAAGATCCCGTCAAAGTCACATTCTTAGACCAACTTTGCGGGACAATATTGAATTTATCGTGTTTAGAATTGATCCACAAGCACAACTCAGCTGGAAAGGTGCCCTGGTGATACCGCCCCCAGGACCACTTCTCGACTGTCAACATTCTCATGGACCTAATCTACCCTTATGTCATCTCATCAAAAAATGTCTTATTCCTCTGAGATCTGAACATACATAGCGATAATCCTAGTGACTCCGACGCCTCCTCCCTTCTGACAGAGCTATCCATGCTTGAGTTGACCGTAATCAACAAAGAAACCTCCCACATAGCAGGACATACGTTAGATTGAATTCTCTCCAACTCGCCCAATATATTCTGTGGAAAAACATGCCCTCTCACTTGGTCCGACCATTCCAAAATAGAATTCTGTATTTTGGGACCTAAAGAACACCACGCCCCTAAATTGCATACCATCAGAAGCAACAGACAGTGGCACAAATTGACGCCCTCTCTCTTCCAAGATACCTTCGCCCCACCTCAATTTGCTGAGTCCGACAAAGTAGAAACACGTCTTACAGCCTATCATGCAAGCATAAAATCCACATTAGACACGCTCATACCACTAAAATCATTGTGTGCGGTTTCTAAACGTCCACATACACCTTGGTACACCCCTAACCTCTGAACTGAAAAAAGCCAGTGCAAAAAACTTGAACGCAACCGGTGACGCACACACAATCCCTGTGATAAAGAAAGATTAAAATCTGCCCTAACCAAATACCATAGTAACTTGAAAGCAGCCCGTAAACTACAAATTGCAAACCTAATTGATAAGGCAGATAACTCCCCTAAACTACTATTCCAGGTCCTTAAATCATTCACCAACCCCAAAGCATGCAGCACGGAAGAGGAGCCATCTCAGACCTTATGCGACAATATTGCAGGATACTTCACCTCAAAAATAGATAATATGTACAATAAGATCACAGCGACTAAAAGTGCCAAATCTAACAAAAACGTATCCCCCCACCATGCCCAGCGCACATAATTTTGTGGAATTTCCTATGTTTTCCCTTGAGGAAACTTCATCCTTGCTAAAAAAGACTAAATCTGGCACTCCTCTAGACCTTATCCCAGCAAAGATCTCAGCCACGCTTGCCAATCAGCTTGCTGCCCCTATCGGCTCCATTCTAAACAGTTCTTAATAGGGAAAAGAGCTCCCTTAAGAATGGAAAGCAGCTCAGATCTTGCCCATTAGAAAAAACGCCAAACTCCCCCCAGATGTTGTCGCTAACTACTGCCCTGTCTCTCTGCTCCCCCTGCTAAGTAAACTATTAGAGAAGCACATAAATAAACACCTGTCCAGCTTCCTAGAATCTTCCAACTGCCTGGATCCCTCACAGTCGGGATTCCAGCCTAGACACAGTACGGAGTCGACATTGGTGACAGTTACTGAAAACATCCGAATGCTGCCAGACAATGGTCAGGCAGTGATTCTCATCCTGCTTGACCTGTCTGCAGCATTCAACACCATCACCCATCAGATCTTATTGGAGAGACTCGGAAAGATAGGTATCGTTGAGAATGCACTAAAATGGCTGACTAATTTTCTGGCCGAGAGAACCCAAACCATCAACCTAGGCCCTTTCAGATCACAGACTACCACGGTCACCAAAGGAGTCCCCCAGGGCTCGTGTCTGAGCCCTACCCTTTTTAAATTTTACATCAATTGACGTGCAAACTTACTAAGAAACTCAGGGTTCATACCAATCTCCTACACCAATGACACACAACTGCTTCTTTCCTTTGATGAAAATAACACCAGCATTCAGGCTACATTTTCAGAGGTAATGAAAAACATACAGGACTGGATGAGTAACAACTTCCTTCAGTTAAAAACAGAAAAGACAGAAATCATGTTACTTAAAGAAGCAGAAATAAAGTGGTCCCCTAATTAGTGGCCAGGAGATCTGGGTTCAGCCCGTCCCCGAAACAAGTGGTTAAGAACCTAGGGGTTGAAATTGACCAGAAGTTAAACTTGGAGGAACATGCCACTTCTACTGCCAGAGCATGTTTCCACGCACTAAGTCTTCTGCACAAAGACTTCCCCCTACTCCCGCTGTCCACACGAAAAACTCTGATACAAGCACTGGTCACTAGTCACCTGGACTACTGCAATGCGTTGTTGATTTCAGCCAAGGAATCCTCATTAAACAGACTGCAAGTGGTCCAGAACAAGGCAGCACGATTAGTGACCAATCCCCCCCTCCCCAGAACAGCTTCACTTACCCTTCTCCGGAAATTGCACTGGCTCCCTATTCGCAAAAGGATCAGATTTAAGATCTGCTGCATGGTCTACAAAGCCCTCAACAACCTGGGACCAAGGTATATTGCTGACAAACTGGTCCGATATTCCCCCTCAAGGACCCTTTGCTTGGGATCCAAAGACCTTCTTCTTATGCTGCGTATTAAATAGGCTAGGTTGGGGGAGATACCCCGGTTGGAGTGATTCAGGCGCTTTACAAATTACATAAATAAATGAATAAATAAATAAATAAATAAACATGCAGCAGAATTCTGCCCTCTTTGAAGATTCTTAAGTCTACCTTTAGTAGCACCTAAATACAATACATTACATTACATTACAGTAGTCCAGCCTTGAGCTGATCAATGCCTGAACTACTGTTTTCCTGACAGCTTCTGGGAGGAGACCCAAGATCTTCAGTAGCATTTTTAGGATGCTAAAACAAATGCCAGCAACACAAGCTATCTGATTGTCAAAAGGAAGGTTACTATCAAACCTTGTTCCGAGGTTCTTAACTTTCTGTTTGGTGCTCAGAACTGGTCCCATCTGGACACCATGCTGTAGAATACATAGGCTGTCTCCCTACCACCAGCACCTCAGTTGTATTAGCATTCATCTTGAGACAGCTATGATCCATCCATTCAGTCAATCCTAACAAGCAAGATCTGAAGCAATCAGCTGAGAGATCCCCACCCTGATTTAGCATAATAATCAATAGGGTGTCATCGGCATATGAAACTATTTTGATGACAAAATGCTTGATGACATCAACTAGGGGGCGCATGTAAAGATTGAATAGCATTGGGCTTAAAGCTGAGCCCTGTGGCATCCCCTGGTGTAATGGGAAAACTTCAGAAGAGAAAGGTGGTTGTATTACTTGAAAGGCCTGTTTCTCAAGGAAAGAGGCCAGCCATCTCAAGGCTGTGCCTCCAACACCATAAGACCACAGCCACTTAAGCAGAAGGCCATTGGATACGGTATCGAACACTGCGCTCAGATCCAGCATTATGAGAGGCCAACAGCCAGGCAGAGTCCATGCTGTAAGATGGTCAAAAGGCAGATTGTCTCGTTCAGGGGATCTTTGGACTCAATATATTTCATCAACTGGTTTATGTGTTTTTCTGCTATTTGGTGAAAAGTAGGAGTATATAAATGGGCCTTAAACTTTCGGGTTTGACTGGATCCAAAGTGGCTACCACAGTATGTGTTATCAAAGGAGCAATCCTATCCAAAGCCTCCGTGATCCAATTTTCGAATTAATCGTTGGCTATACTAGCACAATAACTAAGTATAGGATGGGTAGCTGACAGCACCTCCTCAAAAGAGGCTGGGTTACCTTATTTCACTTCCGCATTATAAACTGCTGCCCTTCAGGCAGAGATGACTGGGGAGAAGGCAACATGAGAAAAAAAGGAGAATAAAGTGGTCTGACCATATCACCGGAAGTGGGCTGGTCACACTCACACGAGGAGAATTAGAGAACATTAGATTTAGCGTACGATCAAGTCTGTGCATCGAAACATGAACCAAATGCACAAGTAGGAGGATTTCATGATTTTCCAATCCAGAAGTGAGGTGGCCATGCGGCACATGGAATCCTCAAAAGGCAAGCTGAGATCCCCAGATTTATAAAATTGGAATAGCACAGTGAATAAACAGATGCAATGTCTGCTAAAGCTGTTATAAACTGTGAGGCTAGGCCAGGCGGATGATAAATCAGAAGGCCTGCCAAAGTACAGTTCCAGAGAAAGAGTAAAGAAAGCAGCCTCGCTGCCCACTATCTTGATCTCAGCAAATGTGCAGCAGAGGGATCATTTAGAAATCACCACAATCCCTCCTCCCCTCTGAGACTGTCTGTCCAGCCTCGCTGAACTATAACCCTGAGGGATAGCAGATAAGATATCAGGGGCCGAATCAGGAGTAAGCCAGGTTTCGGAGAGAAAAAAACGAACAAGGCAGGTGATCGGTGAGGAAGTCTTCCGCCCTATGCTTCGCAAGAGAATGGCAATTTAACACGAGGCATCAAGCCGAATAGAAGAAGGAACTATCCTTAACTTCCTTACATGCATCAATAGTGAGACTAAGCCAGACTTACTGCATGTTGTGGCACTAGTAGAGAGAACCAAAGAGTGCAGACAATCACTCTTCACTAACAGTACAAGCAATATCTCTACAAACCCAACAGCCCATACCTAAAATATAACTTTAAAAATATATTAATTATACAATATACATTATTCATTATTAATTAAATGATTAAAATGAACTACAAATTAATCATAATTCATTAACTTCCCAACCTTTATCCCTACAACCAACACCTAAAATATAGCTTACAATGTATTAATTACACAATTTACATAATTCATTATCAATTAAATAATATTAATTAAAAGTTAATTGTTAATTAATTATAATAAATTAACTTCCCACCCTGTACCCCTACAAACCTCACAACCCGCTATAACATTATGAATTACAAGTAAAAAACATTAAAAATTACCAAGAATTACAAACTATATTTAAAAACATTAACAACAATTATACAAACAATTGATAACATATACAATTAAAATATAAACTAAAATACATAAACATAATTAAAAAGACAATATTTTTGACAACTATATTTTTGTTAACGATATTAACAACACAGATATTTTTGACAATTATATTATTTACCTTAAAAAATCTATATTTTGTAAACAATATTTTTGCATCAAAATATTTATGTAGCCCAGTAATTACAAACTCAATATTTGTGTGACTTGATATGTTTGACCTAATATTTTGTCCAAAGTCTTTCTTGGCTTGATGCACAGTTCAGTAACATCGAGACAGTCATGCTCAACTTCGCCCTCAATAGAATCATTTACAGGAATAGGCAACAGGTTAGCAGGTTTCAACATAGTAGATCTCTTAAGGGTTATGTTTTCCACCTCAAGTATGGCTTGCTTATACTTAGTCAGACAACCATTCGTAGCTGTTAGCAATATTTCCACAGAATGGGGAACAAAAACTGTTAGAGGATGAACATAACACTGCTCTCACAGTGCTCAATGCTGACACCTGCGGAGGCCATGGCTTTGAGTTAAATGTAGCAAACACAAGGAGATGATGGACGGAGCGCTGAAACTTTTCAGACACTCACCCCCAGTCACAGATCTGGGTTGAATCCATCATCGTTCTCTAGTTCGCTTCGCCATCCCAGTTCAGACACAGCTATATGCAAATCAGTCTTGACCCTGTGCCTCATGGAAACAGTCCAGCCCGAACTGCCAAGCCAGGTCTTCCCTGAACTAGAAACAAGCATCCTGGGACTAGTTTCTGGGTAACACCCTTCATCAGCCAGGCTTCAATCCAGTGGACCCACGTCAGGCATACCCTGCCAACCGGTCCCAGGATGCTTGTTTTTGGTTCAGGTAAGACCTGGCATGGCAGTTTGGGCTGGACTGTTCCCAGCATTAGGTTTCACTGTTATGCGGATAGGCTCAACACCTTTAATGAGACCAATATCTTTCCCTGAAAAGTCGAAGACTTCAGGTAGCACAGTATCTCTCAGTTAAGGTGGCAGATCATTGCATGTCTACATAGGTTACAGTCTGCTGTCTCTGCCATCTGCCATCTGCTGTACAAGTTTGAAGGTAGCATCTTCATCATGAGTTTGAAACTCAATCCTCTTTGCTGTACAGTAAATGGAACAATTTAGCTTGCACAAAAAATCTCGTCCAAGCAGATTTACGGGACTTGGATCACACACCACAAATTTGTGATTCTCCTCAAAGAACACTATTTTAATTGGTACTGCTTTGGTGATAGGACTAGTCATTTGTTTATTTGCAACTCTGACAACTAGGATTCTTTTTCCCAGGTTGGAAACTCCTGCTGTGCTTACAGTACAGTTGGTAGGACCAGTATCAATAAAGAATGATTCAGGGTAGCCCCTAAAGCACTGTCATTGAGACAGGTCTCAGCTGTAATCTTCATCTGCTTGCATCATAGGGTACTGTTGAGACATACCCTGATTCATAAAAGTGTTTTGTTTTTGTTTGAACTGGGGGCCGGATTCGCCTTCAATCTGGAAGCATTCACATTCAGTTGCGGTGTTAGGGCTTGTGCAACCTGCGTCACCTGATCTTGGGGAACCTGAAAGTTTTGCTTCCGGTGCCTTTGTACATGCTGTGTCTGACCTAGATTATTATTTTGGGGTTGCACTAATACATTTTTCTGTTCTTGATTTCCTGCTTCAATCGACATTGCCACTTCCAATGCTCCAACTTGCCGCAAACATGACAAGGATTTGACTTCTTCAAAGTTGCCACATCAATCCCTGTTCTCGGATCAATTGGAACACCACGACGTCTACCTTGTTGTTGGAACCCAAGATCTCATCAATTGATGTATTCTGCCAAAAAATGAAATGCTGTTAAATCATCATGATAATTTCAGATTTCAATCCCTGCACGAATCTAAACACAAAATGTCCCATGTCTTTTACTTTAATAGTCTCTGTACCACTGTACTGTGTAAATGCTTGCAACAGTCTCTCCTAAAAAGAATGTATTGTTTCTTTGAACTCTTGGGTCGTTCTGTCAATCTTGAGCCTGTCAATATCTTTAGGAGATCCCTTAAATATTAAAAATGTAGTCACCTGCTGATACTTTTTCATCACTAACAGTGATGGAGCCTTTCTCACAGGATGTCTAATGGGCTCCTTGTCAGACCATTCTACAGAAACTTTACATTCAGCCCACAAATCACTTGAAACTACAATGTCAAACAAGGTATTCAAATCTGTCCACAAAACCTTTGACAGTTTCACAAATCAGCCAACCTGTTAGTACCAATCCAATGGCTTCTCTCTCAATTTCGGGAAATCATTTGTGAATGACGCAAGATCACTCCTACTCCAAGGCTCATAGACATAACTTTAACCGGGCACTTCTCTCAATAGAACATTTGATGCATCCTCTTCATCTTCTATAGACAGAGGCAGCTCAGCCCTTTGTTTCCTTAGTACTTTCTTTTTCCGACATCTGTGTTCCCATCTCTCTAGTTCACTCCACTTTTAGATATAGACAATAAATTCCTTAATTTGTAAATTAACTCCTTATGTTCTCATGCCAATGATGTCCTTATCCTTAAAACATGCACAGTAACTTTTCTGCAATGTCTTAGTCTTATTCAAAACAATTTCGTATTTCTGAGCCAATTCAGACAACCTTTCATAAACTTGTCCTGCATGCTGGGTAACATCTTTGCACATGAACACTAGTACATTCTCCTGGTGTGTATCTAATTAGGACAAATCAAGAGCTCAAAGTATCAATTCTTCTAATTCTACCTTTAATTTAACAATGTCCACTTTATTATCTCTCACTGTAGATTGAATAGTCTTTCTGCGTCGTCTTGCACTTCCACCTTCATCTGAGGGTTCTTGTTCTACAGGGATATTGACGATTATTTCTCCTCTAAATGTACCAGGATTTACATTGGGTGGTGAATTCCAAAGAGGTATATCAGAACTTGGAGAACCTATGGGTATTTCTGTCCAGGGGTACAGTCAATTGGGCATGAAAAAGGTGGCTATCTTTAGGGAAACCTGATACGCTGGGAAAACCCTGTTCTCATTGTCGGGCCAGCAGGAGTTTTACCTGTGCCATATATTTCCGTAGGAACTGCTAAAGTATGAGTTAAGTTTCCTATGGACTCAGTGTTGTACAACAGGACAACTGGGCATATAGCGACTGGAGCAGTAAGTGCATCTGGGGTATTCTAAGCATTTGGGTTAATGGGGTGCTAATCCCTGTATTCCCTCCCACTGCATTAGAACTTGTATTCACTGGTTTTGTAGCTAGTTCTGAAGTTCCATTGACACCTGCACCACTCATTCCCTCCAGTTTACTTTATTGTATGAGGGTGAACGGATTCACAATAATGCATTCAAAAGATCATCACTAGAATCACTACGATCCTCACTTTCTGCATTCTCCATCTTTTTCCCATTTTTCTTCTCTTCCTTTCCTGTCTCTGTCTATTCGCTTGTTAATGCGGGTACAATCTAGCTCCCTCCATCATATTGGTTCTCCACCTCTTTTGTTCTGCATCCTATCTAGAATCAGTGTAAGTACGCACTGCCTTTCTAGACCTACCCTAAAAAAATTACTTATGCTTTTCCTGAGATGCTCGCTCCCAAGCATTAAATGATTTGAAGTGTGCAGGTCTAGGAGGCGGTTCCATTTGGTATAGTACTCTCCTCAAATTGTCAATGATTCTCAAATTAAATGTGCCATAGCATGGGAACATCAATGCACCTTCTTTCTCTGTGAACGTATACCATTGGGTAAACCAAATAAATGTCTGGAGTCCTACGTTTATAGTCATATCTTGACCTGGCGCATCTTCAGGTGGTGCCTCTTCTCCTTCACAAACAGGTATCTTTACATGTCCCTTAAACAAGTCTTGTACATCCTTAAAGAATTTCATTTTCAGCAATAAGTCAACAATTACAATCATGGAAATTATTACTTAACCCACAGATCTTGTTTGCTATCAATAGCCAATACCAGCACAACACTCAATGATGTAGACAACCAATCTCAGCATGGCTTTACACCAACCAGCCAACTGTGACGGCAATCTCACTCCTTACAGTGGCTCACCCTTCTTTATAATTCTTCATGAGTGCGTTCTCTCAGAAATTTTCACCCCTCAAAAAAATGCAAGTAATTTCAACAACTTTGTCTGCTCCTCTATAGAAATTAAAGTGTTCAAACACACAACAAATGGTCTGGAGTAACACTTTTCGACCTACCCTGATGCACACTTGAACAAAACCACGACCAGCATGTTCTCACTCAAATTGATTCAGTTCCTCCCTGCGCACTTTGATTCACTATACCAATCACACCTCACAATGAAACAAAGATAAATTCACTATCTCAATTATGCTGTTGAAGACATCTCATGTCTAGCACTACAACACAGCAGATAGCTACAATATAGTGTATTCTGCATGCAGCCTATATAGAGAAAATGGCCTCCCTACAGGCGTCCGGCTAGGCGCTGTCCGGGACTCCGCACCAATCACAACGCTGCCTTATTGCAGCATTGTGATTGACTTACAGGAGGGCAGGGAGCATGCCTGTTCCTGTCCAGGAACAGACACAGCGCGGGACCCGTTCACCGCCGGTCAGGTAAGTTATTTTTAAGTTATTTTTTGTTTTACTCCCCCCCACATGTATTACGAGCCGGAGCTGCAACTGCATTTAGGGCCGACACCACTTCAAAGCACGGGCTGGAATGTTATCTCAGCCATTTATCGGCTACTCTGCTGCTACAGAGCTGCCTATCCCCAGAACACCAAATTTGCAGGAGACGCACGTGAAGTCAGCTTGAGGTCGATGCTTGCATGTAAATTTCAGTCCTCGAGGGCTCCTCTATGCAATTTGTCAAAATATGGTGCTGATTCTTCCTCACTCTCCCCATGCAGTAGATAGATTTAGCCAGGGCTTTAAGTGGAATGAAAAAACTGGGGGGTCTCTCAAAGGGGCATGGCCGACGTAATTAAGGGCGTGGATTTAAAACACTTACGATAAAAATCTGTGTTTAGCATAGCGTGCCGCCCGACTTGTATTTTGCTGTTTCTGTCATTGCATCCAGACATGTGATACTACAAGTAACATCATACCTACAACGAGTCAGGACTATTGGCTTTGTAAATGGTTATTAGTTGCATAGATAAATAAGCTGCAACTATGGCTTGTCACATATAATGTTGAAAAAGCTTCCAATTAAAGCCCTGGTGATACCGCGCCAATGTTGCTGCTCTTGCGTTTCAGAAAGAGAAGGGAAATCCAAAGAGAAAATGACTCTTTAAAGGATTTCCCTTCTCCTACAACGCTCACCTGGCATGACATCATGCCGTAACTTCTCCACTAGTGAGAAGTCAGCAGTGCACATTGATATGCCTGCTGTCTCGAAACGGGTCTCTATCGGGCAGTTTTGAACCCTGGCACTTTTTTCAGGACTGCTGTGAGAGCAAACTGCTGTCACTGCAGTCCGGAAAAAAATGGACTGCCAGTGCCAGGACACACTGAAGAACCGGGTTTTAGAACCCAGCGGCGCCAGGGAAAACGCCCAATGTTTTCGGATTCCCCTGCCTCGGCAAACAGAGACACGGGACACTTCTTGATGACGTCAAAGACCAACGTTTATTGGCTGCAACCAGGAACAGAGGTCTACGAAGCACAACACGGGTGGTTCGCTAGAGACTGCACAAATTCAATGAGCGGAGCATGGTCTTTTATGCCAAAAATCACATTCCAGGCTAGCATCGATTACATACAAACTGACCAATGGAAACATGACATTTCAAAAGTAGCGCATGACGACAATCCCACTTTCCGTTGTCCAGCCCACCAGAAATGACCAAACACATTCCAATATTCCTGTTCGATCAGGCCGGACAAACCCATCATAAAGCCTCAACCCAAATCAGTGATTAAGCCATAAAGGAAGGAACAGAAACAGATGAGAAGCAAGATAGAAGGGTGGGTGCAGTGTACCATACACTCAGCAATGTCCTGCTCTTTGATCTTCATCTGGCCAGCTGCTTAACAAGGAACTGGCTCAGCGAAGTCAGTCTCGGGCAAGGGAGTCAGTTCGGCCTGGTCAAACAAGAGTCAGCTAAGGTGTACGTGCCCCAAGGACTCGTTCGGCCGCAGTCATCGGCCTATGTGAGGGCAACCACACAAAATGGCTGCCGTACACAAAATGGAACCCGAGGGTTCAAACGAAATCCCTGAATACGTAGTGTTCTCATTGATCGATTATTGCGGAAACACTCGTACACACCGCACTCGTGATTTGCGGTCTGCTGATACCAAAATCGTCTATATCCGACGACCTTTATTGCACGGGTTCAGAATCTACGAACCACGGACCCATAAACTACGGAACCACAACACAACAGCGCCTGATAGAGACCCATTTCGAGGCCCCCTTTAAAAAACATCCGGTGCTCAAACCCCTTGAAACCCGGCCCACTTAAAACCCTGGATTTAACACCGTAGAGAAGCGGAGGGCACAGCTACGAAAGCACAAGGAAATTGGTTATTACTGTTATTTATGTGGCAAATGAAGTTTAAACCTCAGGTAGTCCAACCAGTACTTCCGCCTGAGGGGAAATCCAATACTTTTTGACGAGCCCTTATGTAGGAGCTGAGGGCCAGATGTAGGAAGCGTAATTCCGGTTGGTAACGGCCGAAATTACCGAATTTCAGCCGTTACCGACCGGAATTAGGCTACTGAGATGTAGGTGCCCAAATTGCTAATTCGGTAATTTACCGATTCTGTATTTTAAGGAATCAGTAAATTACTGAATCCTTAAAATACCGAATCGGTAAATTACTGAATTAGCAATGTAGGGAGCACTCAAATGAGTGCTTTCCCCTTTTTGGGATTCATTATTTACCACCAACTACAAGTTGGTGGTAAATAAAGAAAAAAACACAAAAAGCTATTTTATGCATATTGCTTTAGTGCCATGTTGCAGACATACATGCCCTTAGGGCATGTATGTCTGCAACATGTGCACCCATACACAATTGAGGGGTGGAAAAGGGTGTCAAAGTGACACCCTGCCACCCTTCAATGTTTCCCCCAATTACCGAATCGATATTTACCGATTCGGTAATTGACATTCATTCCTATGGGCCTCCCGGCCCATAGGAATGAATGGCAATTACCGAATTGGTAAATACTGATTCGGTAATTACCAAAACTTATTGATTCGGTAATTTTTTCGGTAAAATTACCTACACCCCATTTGCCTGTTCTTAAATACCGAATTGGTATGATTCGGTATTTAAGAATCGGTAATCTGTGATTACCTACATCTGGCCCTAAGTGAGCAGTATTTACAACAAGGGGTGGTGAGGGACAGAGTCTCTGAATTAAGCAGAAAGCTCTCACCCAGTCAAGAGATCAGGGCTAGATCCAACACAGTTTTTTAGCTCACTGCACCATCCCAGTTTCAGAACCTGGCTGTATGCAAATTAGTCTGTTCCTGTCCCAGTGCATGATGGGAACAGGGCAAACCAAACTACAAAAGCCAATTCTTACACTGGGAAGGAAACAAGCTCCCGGGGACCGGTTTCTGGCATTACAGCCGTCTTCGGCCCGGTTTGCTTGAATCCTGATGGTGCAATGAGCAAGGGTCTCACATCTGAGAATACCCTTCCACCCTAAGTGAGCAGTGTCAACACCGATTTTAAGCCCCATAATCATCTGAAAGTGAGAACTTTCGCTCTGCAGAGGAAAATTACAACCATGATTGTCTGTCTCAGTGGCAATTACAGACACTGATGGGCATATTTACTTTGTGGCGTCTATACAGCACACTGGCAATTTAAATGAAAAAATACTCTGACTGCTACAGAACAATTACAACTTGAATTGTCCTTATGGAGATACAACACTTTGCATAATTTACATATCATAATATTTCAAAGACAATCCCGTGAAGGACGGTATGCTTGGAAGAGGCTGTGTAATTAGTAAATGTGAAATTCGCAACAGTAAACACAATGGCGCGCTTTGTTACATTTGCGGTTGAGCCAGAACTTTACTTTTCACTCACTCTAGAGCAAATCCTAAATGTATTTTTTTGTCATAATATAAGGGATTTGTCCTGGTGCAGAGAAGCTGCCACCGTGCAGACAGTGCAAAAGAACTTTTTTTTAGCAGGCATTTCCGTAAATGTAGGACTGAACAGATATATCAAGCCCTGGCAATGTCAAACAGGGGATCTCTTAGGGCCTACTGCGGGATCACATTTTTCTGTGTTTTAATCTCTGCAAGGTATAAAAAATACCAATATATAGCAAACAAAATGGAGAAAGCAGGAATGAAAAGAGGCAAGAGGCAGAAAGTGCGGGGGGAAGAAGCATGAGGTGGAATCAAGAACCAATCTCTCCTAATGTCTGATGTTGTCAGAGGTTAAGCTGCGTATCTTGGTGGCAGTGCACCTGTGAACATTGAGATGCCCACCCAGGTGGAATAGGTGTGCTGCTTTGTGCATGTTTGTGATGGTCTGTCTAATGTGTGTTGTGCATATACAACTCAGATTCTAATTGGCACGCATGTGTGTGGAAATTAGCAAAATTAATGTACCTAAGCGGCGTTCATTTGCCTTTTCCCATTCCCCTCCCTGTAAGCACCATGAATACCGTGAAATATTGACCGCATCATTCCGCCAGTGAAAGCCCGTGCCCATATGTACATGACAGCCATTTTAGGCACCATGGCCTTTTTGCCCGCTCATTGGAATCCCCGGCTTCCCTCCTGCGCGTATTTGAACACCCCCCCTCTCACATGCATAGACCATGAAGCCCTCTCCCTCTGCGCGACCCTGCTCTGAAGAGCAACCCTCCTGCTTGACCCACGCAAACCCCCCCCATTTCCTCTCGAAGAAGCCTCCTTCGCCTCAGCTGACATAACACCCCCAGCTGTACCTGACTGCCCCCGCTCTCTCATGTACGGGTCATAAGACCTCTCTCTCTCTGTGCGACTCTGTCTCTGGGAATCACACCCCGCGCCTGACCTACACCTCCCTTCCTTTATGAATACCCCTCCTTTGATGACCCCTTCCACTGAGCCCGATTGTCCGCACGGACCACTGGTCATCCCCTTCGCCTGAGGATACAGTTTATTGCCCTCTACTGTATGCACTCGCCTCTTCAGAAGAACTACTGTTGATCATGACCTCCCCACCCCTCCGAGAATCGATCAGGCGCACACATTCCAAAGGAATCAGCGGAACACTTTGCTGCGTGATAGCCCCCTCCTTGTGTATGAGGGATAAGGACCTATACTGTAGCCACATGTTGGAATGAGCCGGGCCGGGGAGGGGTAGGGGATGTCTTTCCCTTTGTTTCACAATGTCGTTATTGTAATAAGGAATGTTTGTAATGTATAAAAGACGATGTCTCAGAGAACTTGTTAGAGCACCTCCCGAAAGACACTGTGTTTTGTGTCCGAAATGACAGGCTCTCCTCATGAGAAATAAAACTCTGTTCTTGTGTTCCTACTTCCAGCGCCAGTCTCTTTATTTGGTAACTATTCAGAATGGGAACTAAGAGGCGTCTTGCGCTAGCAGCCTGGGCATCGGTTGTAAATTGGGCTGACTTTCCACAATTGGCGTCCCAACGCGGGGTCCATCAGTGACATAAGGTCCAGTAAGAGAGATCCAGACGATGAGGTGAACATCTAAATGATTGGAGTATACCTGCCTTGAGAGGGCCCTCGTCCGGCTGCCGATTGAATGAACTTCACCAATTCTGAACGGACCTCTCTCGAGTGACCTATTGTCCTGACTGGAATCCCACAGGAATGCTGCATGGAGTAAGAGAACGATCGGGCGCTGGAGGGGGAAGACGAAGAACTGTCCACATGGTCCGGTCCGGGTAAGATTAAGTAGGGCGTTTTTACGCCTGATTGGTAGGATGGTTTTATCCATCTGATTGATTGATTGATTGTATTGGAATCGGTATTTAAATACTGATATTGTTTGTTTATTGGTTCATTTAGCTTTGGTTGCTACTTGAAATATTGGTTCTCTTCTTGAGAACGAGACATTCTCTGTTTGCAAACAGCGGCGAATAGGAACGTTCGTCTCTCTTTGCAGATAGAGAAGGGTAGGTAATGCCCCTTTATGATTCGTCATGCCTACCTTTCTCCCCACTGATTGTTTGATATCGATTAAATATCGATTGTTGCTCTTTGAGATCTTCCCTGTCCACAAACAGAGACAAATAGGAATATTCTGTCTCCCTTTGCAGATAGCGAAGGGCAGGTAATGCAGACGTTTGTCCCCGTTGTAATCCGTCATGCCTGTTTTTCTCCCCACTGATTGATTGATTGACTGGACATTTATTGTTCAAGGAATTGTTTGTTTGAGGTATTTTCTGTTTGCAAATAACGTGGAATAGAAATATTCTGTCTAGTCTTTGCAGATAGAGAAGGGTAGGTAATGCCCCTTTATGATTCGTCAGGCCTACCCACTCCCCACTGATTGATAATCTAGTTCCACCCGGACCATTTATTGGAGGTAACTCATCTGGTCCGTCCAGGAGTATCCCTGATAAAAGGACATATAAAATATGAAGTGATCACCGAATCCTGTTAACAGAAACTTTAGCATGAAACAAACTGGAAAGGAAGGAAGAACAAACTAAAAAGAGAAAAAAAAGAGGAAAGATATAGGAAAACGAAATCAGTAGGCCACTGATGAACTTTTATTTAAATAACGAACAAAGAAACGATAACAATACGTAATGATAAAACCTATTATTGTCCTAGAAACAAGAAACGTTAGAAATAGGCCCATAATAAGAATCCAGAGAACAGTAAGAGAAACCAAGCGTGACATTGCAATGGCCACGAGGCAACGAGGCTTCATCGCCCCTCACTGCCCCAAACGTGCCTGTCCCACCGTCTGCCACGCCCAAATAACGGCAAAATGGGAAATATACAAGTCACCAGACATCCGCCCCTTTTTCTGGAAACTTCCAAAATGCAACAGGCTTACGGCTACGCCCAGCAGGAAACAGTATATATAGGGCGGGTCCTGCTGCCAACCGTCGGCCAGGAGATCATCACGTAGGGTGTAGCCGGAGGAGAGGCCGAGGCCAGCGAAACCCGGCCAGGGGGATTGCCGCGGTAACACTGGAGAGTTGCAGGTTTTCCCTCTCTCTCCCAGTCTGGACCAGCATCCATGGGAGGCCTGGGGTGGAAAGGCCACTCCGCTAGCAGCCCGAAGGAGGCGCCGCGCGCCAAGGTCTGTCCCAAGGATGGACTAAGGGACCCGTTCCTGGAGCCGTGGCAAAGAACGTCCGGCCACCCTCAGCCAGAGGCCCGGCCCAGAGACGGACGGGACGTTTCTTCTTTCTTCTATAATTCCTGCAACAACCCTGAGGGGGGGATGTCTTGCCTCAGCCACCGACCCCCCCCCTCTCTATCGCCTGCTCCGGCCGTCAGCAAAACCGGAGCCAAAGCAGGTAGCCCCGCCAGCGATAACTCTGGAGAGTTGCAGGTAGCCCCTTCAGCGGCAACGCTTGCGAGTTGCAGGTAGTCCCGCCTGGTCTGGCCGCTCCTTCATTGCCTGGTACGGCCATACCAAAGTGGTGGAGCCAAGAAATGGCACGGGGTCGCTGGAAGGGGGAGGCGGCACGAACGAGCCTCCCCCACCTCCCTCCAGGTGGAGGCTTCCAGCGACACCCCAACGCTCCTGCTCAAAGAGGGTCCATATCAAAAAGGTGGATTTTTTTTGCCCGGGACTGGCACACGCCCTGTGCTCCTCGACCTTGAAGATTCTAAAAGAGCCGGGGGGGGCGACCTCCCCACGAGGCGCCCCCACCCCCGTCCTCCGATGGAGCCACGAGACGTCGGCGCACTCCTGCCGGCGCCAGCCTCAGCTTGGAAATGACTAAAAATCCTGCAAAGATACAGATTTGTTCAGTTCCGGTGGAACACCAGAATGACCCGGTAGGAAAGATTGTTGCCTCCCTCCCCACTTTTGACTGATGGTTCATATCGCTAGTCTGTTACCCTATTACAAAAAACTTTTTGAACTGCCAAAAGAAGGTTCTGGTCCAACCACGAGTCAGTAGAGACAATCTAACTATACTGGGACTTGCCTGACCTCGCCCAAAATGGCGCCGATATAAAATGAAACTTTCAACTCCTTGTTGCGCCCTGATTGCTCAGCCTTGATGTTCCAAGATATGTATGCAGTTTTTGGACAATGAAAATAGATAAAATGGATATTGATTATGTGTTTGGAAAAGAAAGCGATGTAAGATGGGTATTGATTATTTGTTGGGACAATGAACTGATATGGGGTGGGTACTAATTATGTGGATGGATAATGAACAGATATGAGATGGGTATTGATCATGTATTTCAACAATGAATTCAGCATAAGATGAATACTGGTTACATGATTTTTCAATGGATTGATGCACGATAGGTACTGAGTGAATAGTTGGACAATGAGATGATGTAAAGTTTGAAACCAATGGTTATTGAAAGTTCGAATTTTCGACATTTATGATGCTTGCTCCCAATGAATTTCGATATGATTTTATTACACTGCTGCACTTTATATTATGAAATAAATGGCCACCAACTTCGTTCCTCTTACGCACAGTTCCAGTCTGCTCCGTAGCCGGCCCACTGGGTTGTAGGCCCGTATTTGTGCGCCAACATTTTTATTAAAGGTTTTTTTGAACAGGCAAATATAATTGTAGCGTTTGGATTGATGAGTTTCGAAATGTATGGCTACTGTCACCGATATAAGTAAAATACATGCAGCATGATTAAGGTTGAAGGTTAAAAAGGCCCGATACTTAGCAGCTACATTATGTGTCACAAGCAGCCGGAAAAGTGTTTAGACGCCCTTAAGCGATACCGAAGAAATGCCACCTGACCCCCACCCTTGCACATGGCCTAAAAGGCCACGATCAAGTGCTTCATGTAGATACGCAGACCATCGATGATTATCTATCTAACAATACTGGTCCCTCTGGGCTTAAACGCCGAGATGGTAGAGAATGCACCCCGTGGAGATAGGTCGAGTATGTGGTAGGTAAAAACATTTTCGGATTATTGCGCGCTGATGTGTTTTGAATGCTGCCCCCACCCCCTTCTTTCTCCTCCCTTCTGCAGGTCGCGCCGGAACATCGGCTGAAGTATGGAAGAGCTATGATCCAACGACTGACAGAAGGGGAAAAAGGGGATCTGAGCATAGTACTTATGCTAACGAGCTTTGAAAGGCGTAGACTTAGATATGACTGTTCCTCCTTAGAGCGTAGCGACTGGGAGGATGGACTGATATAGAAACTTGACGGGATAGTACTGTATGACAGAATTTGACTCGAACCAGCACGCCAGATAGTGCAACTATGACGTTTTACTAGATAGGGAAAGGACAAGGAAAGTTCCGGGGTAAGGTTTACCTAGGCACCACCCGTCTGGAAAAGTAGGAGTGATGTTGATGTTCAAAAATGTACCACCTCCTTCTCGCACTTTTATAGATATAGCCAAGCTGTCCGACTGTTCTCCCGATTAATGCCCTCCGTTGCCTCAGCCTGGAGAACTTCTTGCCATAAGAAGAAACAAAAAAGTGGTTCAAGATCCAAACGTGGGCAATAGCCCGACCAGGTTAATTCCTGACCAACTGACCGAGGTGTAAGTATTGGCGATCGAGAACGCTCGCAAAGATAGCAAATGAAAGGAAAAGGAGGAAAAGGTAAAAAGAGCTCAGCACGTAGACAAATAGGATACTAAAGATACGCAGCATGCAGAAAGAGATCTTTTTGGCCAATAACTGTTTTATGTTTTGTCATGAACCTTTTTTATGTAATACATGTACTGTCTTCCTTTGACTGAGTTTGTGTGTATGTAATGTGTGGGTTTATGTCTCCCCCCTGTTCGCGTCTGTGTTGCCTGACCCCTGCTGTTCCGTGTTGTGAGCGCACTAAATGACCTATTACTGTACACGTCTCTCTCTCTCTCTCTCTCTCTCTCTCTCTCTCTCTCTCTCTCCCTCTCTATCTCCCTATCTCTCTCTCTCTCTCTCTCTCTCTCTCTACATGTCATACGTGTACCGAATGGCTCGTTTAGGTTGCGGACGACTCTCACTCTCTATGGGAGTCTCCCTATCCCCTCTTCCTTTTCGTGGTAAAATTGTGCCCCGTCGGCACCAGCCTAATTGGGTTCCTTTTTTGAACGCAAAGGTGTTCAGCAAAATTGACAGAAACTAAAACGATTGTGGCTTGCCATATTACTACCTCTCCTTTCTGCAAAATAAATGAACTTGAATTGGCTAAGAAAGAAAGGGCAGGTAAGACGACTGATATCCCCCAATCTGGCCTTTTATAGGGGGACTACATGTCAATGGCTTCCTATTCTTCAGTTCGTTAGAAATACAACCCCCAATGCCCAGATTTATCCCCAATGTCCAGGTTGCCCCACCCTTATGTACACAAGCGCGAATGTCCAAAGCGTCCCCGCTTCTCCCATTGCCCCCTGCTCCATATCGGCTACCCCCGAAGTATAACTGATGACCTTGATTAACTGTCGCTCCTCGATGAAAGTCTGTTTACCCTCCTCCTCTCCCGATGATAGCACCCCCACCCTGTTTGGAAGGGTTAGCCAGCTCTGAAGGGAAATGTTAGACTGTTGAAATGTTAGACTGTTAAGGCTCGGGTTAGAAAGACAAATCTCCGCTGGAGGTTCCGAAATGTTGAATTTGATGAAATGCGCAGTTGATAGGAGTCTGATTTCTCTCCATTTGTGTCATGAATAGACGATGAATAAACTTGGCGTGAACTCAGTAGGAATGCCGACATATACACTGCATGATAATAGACTTCTGACTGTGACCGATGAACGTATCCCCCAAGTGTGTAGGATTGAAGGAGGAATTCACATGCATAAATGTCTTCTCCTGCCAGTTCTCTAAAGCTTGTTTTGTACCCATTCAAAGATATACGATCATCGGAGGAGAAGGGTCGGACGTGACGTACAGCCTGGCTGCAGATCTTGAGACACATGTGACCTCAACCAAAGGTGGAGCTGCAGAGCAACAAGATACGGGACGAGACAGCAATCTCAAACATGGAAAATGAAAACTTGACGGGCTGCCCTGAAGCCCTCAGTTTGCTAACCCACGTATGCCTGAAGTCTTCGCCCCCTTTTTGGGCCCGATTGATGGGTCTGCCTGCTCGTTATCCTTTGCTCCCTTGGTCCCTTGGAAGTGTCCGAAAGGATCTGACCCCACTCCGCCCTCTCTTCCCTCGACTATCCAACAACCTCCTCTTTTTCCACATGACTTTTTGACTCAGAAAGAAGAAACAGCATTTAGGTGGAAATGAGGTTTGCAAACGGAAGTAAAAAGAAATATAGGTGCCGAGCATAAGGCACCACCAAAAGGACTGATTAGGGAACAGGACTGTGGTCTAACAGCAGAGGACTGACCGCACCCTGGAACGCGTAAGGATAGATCCGAGCTGGACCTATAGCTCCACCGCCGGTGCTCAACAGCGCCAACGAAAAGATACGGACGAGAGCCTACCAGTGATGGCTCGCTGCTAAAAAGACACTGTGACGAAGATATATTGGACTGAATTCCTCCCTCAACCACTTGGTATTGTTTTCAAAATGTTTGTCGGTCACCTTTAGAGCTGTACATTGATGAGAAAGTCAGAAGCATTTATACTGTGGAGTATGCTGCACCCTAGGCTTGTAGTAACCCAACAAATGTAAATTTCTATGTATTGCATTCTGCCAATCACATCGACTGCTCATGGTTATATGCAATCTGCTAGTATTGATAAGTTTTCATCAACCATACATGTTTATATGTACACCCATTAATTAGGAAATGAACTAGCTTATGGTAAAAGCGGCGACTGTGGAAATTAGCAAAATTAATGTACCTAAGCGGCGTTCATTTGCCTTTTCCCATTCTCCTCCCTGTAAGCACCATGAATACCGTGAAATATTGACCGCATCATTCCGCCAGTGAAAGCCCGTGCCCATATGTACATGACAGCCATTTTAGGCACCATGGCCTTTTTGCCCGCTCATTGGAATCCCCGGCTTCCCTCCTGCGCGTATTTGAACACCCCCCCCCTCTCACATGCATAGACCATGAAGCCCTCTCCCTCTGCGCGACCCTGCTCTGAAGAGCAACCCTCCTGCTTGACCCACGCAAACCCCCCCCATTTCCTCTCGAAGAAGCCTCCTTCGCCTCAGCTGACATAACACCCCCAGCTGTACCTGACTGCCCCCGCTCTCTCATGTACGGGTCATAAGACCTCTCTCTCTCTGTGCGACTCTGTCTCTGGGAATCACACCCCGCGCCTGACCTACACCTCCCTTCCTTTATGAATACCCCTCCTTTGATGACCCCTTCCACTGAGCCCGATTGTCCGCACGGACCACTGGTCATCCCCTTCGCCTGAGGATACAGTTTATTGCCCTCTACTGTATGCACTCGCCTCTTCAGAAGAACTACTGTTGATCATGACCTCCCCACCCCTCCGAGAATCGATCAGGCGCACACATTCCAAAGGAATCAGCAGAACACTTTGCTGCGTGATAGCCCCCTCCTTGTGTATGAGGGATAAGGACCTATACTGTAGCCACATGTTGGAATGAGCCGGGCCGGGGAGGGGTAGGGGATGTCTTTCCCTTTGTTTCACAATGTCGTTATTGTAATAAGGAATGTTTGTAATGTATAAAAGGCGATGTCTCAGAGAACTTGTTAGAGCACCTCCCGAAAGACACTGTGTTTCGTGTCCGAAATGACAGGCTCTCCTCATGAGAAATAAAACTCTGTTCTTGTGTTCCTACTTCCAGCGCCCGTCTCTTTATTTGGTAACTATTCAGAATGGGAACTAAGAGGCGTCTTGCGCTAGCAGCCTGGGCATCGGTTGTAAATTGGGCTGACTTTCCACATGTGTTGTTAACATGTTACCCAAATGTATGGCATATCTATGCAGTGCTGGGTTAGTGCATAGTGTTCTGTTTATCGTGTTGTGCATTTCATTATTCAAAATATATTTCCCCTGATAATGTCATAAATGAAATCATCAGCGATTTCTCTAGTGATAGTTAACACAAGGTAACATCGAAAAAGTTGGAGAAAGTTCTGAAATCAGGAGTGAACTGTAGACACAGATGCCTCGTGGCCTTGCATCCTTTACTATATATGTATACACCCACACACACCACTCACTACTATTTATGAATTGGATGGTCGACTTAAACTAATTTTCAAACTGCAAATACATAGAACTGTTTTATCTCTGCACTATAATGAAGTTAATTATCTGATATCTGTTTCACCACGACATTCTCTCTACGTGATGCCTGTTTTGTTTGTACGTTTCACTAGTTAAAATCATTACAAGTGTATCAGTGTGTTTAAAAGTTAATATGGGCAAATGATAACATTAACATACGCAAAGATTGTCCTGTATAGGTATTAAATGTATCAACACTTTTTCCAAAATTTTCTCGGACGAGAACCCCCCTGAACCCACTGTAGGCTGTACGGGCTAGCTCGCTAATCACGCCGCAGTGCAGTACAGCAATAATTTTATGACTCACCACTTTTAAATGTCACCAGCCGCCACTGCATGAACGTACCTGCAGTAAAAAAAAGTCACACAAGCAGAAAATGGGAAAACAGTACTTTGTGCAGAAAGAAATATAAGCCTAGTCATGCTAACTTAACGTATTAACTCAATGGCAGCCGCGGTCCATGCAGGTGAAAGCGGTGGGCCGGGTGGGGGGAATTTCGAGGGACAATGCCAAGGGAAAATTAAATAAATAATAAATTTTCCCTCTGCAACGTCCATCGGAATCCCCCCCACCGCCCCACCGAAGTTGCCTGCATGGACCACAGCTGCCCAGTGGTGCACATTTAATATGCATGTGCACATACAACTACAAACCAAATAAGAAATGTTAATACATTACATTCAGAATTAGCTTCATATTACATTTCTGTTAATATGAAGTAACGCTAAATACACAAATAAAAGTGTGACTAAGAACTATGTTATGAATACCAATGAAAACATTACTGCATACATTTACATAAATCATTCTCGTTTCTAAAGTAAATACATTTTAATAGTGTGAGGATGGATTTATCCAATCTCTAAAGCCTACATTTAGTTTAATAAAGTTAAGGCCCACAGTGTATTTGATTCCTAATTCTACAGTGATTGTACGAAGTTCAGGTGCAACACTTTACATTGATAACATTAGGAGCAGTGGTCGAAGTGGGGAAAAAAAGTAGGGGAACTGTGGGTGGAGAATCAGGGGGCAGGAATAACCAAAGATTGGATCAGTGGGTGGAGTCAGGGGTGTGGCTAGAAATGGCAAAACAAACCATTTTTAGTACGTTTAGCATTTCACTGACCAGTTACAGCTTATAACGTTATTTAATTCAAACAATGGATAAACATGTTTATTTGAGGTTTAATTCAGGAAAAAGCAAACACTCATAGGGAATACAGGTTTATGTAAAGCGTGTGAAATATAAGCAGGAACAACATGTTCCCTTAATGCTTTTACTCTCATTGTTCAGAAATCCATGAGTATTTTTTGTCTCAAACATTGAGGACATGAAAACAGGGTTCCTCCTGTACACATGTGTTAAGCAGGGTTCAGAAGAGAAAGGGACTCTTCATGAGAATCTAGACTCAGGGAAACCCACAAAGGCTCCTTCATATTCATGTCAGCCAGCTGGCTGCTCAATCATAATATAGCAAAAAGAACAACTCGTGGACAGAATGCAGAACAATGTCATACATTCACCCCAGTACAGAGATCTGGGCCTAAATCCATCGTTTTTTTGCTCACCATGCCATTCCAGTTTGAACCCAGCCATATATGCAAATCAGTCGTGATCCTGCGCCCAATGGGACCAGTCCAGCCCGACCTACCAGGCCATATGTATTCAAGTGTCTTTTCATTCGGGAAGTGAACACAAAGCAGTACCCACTGAATTATGCACATAAAATATTGCTCTTTGATATGCATGTTACACATTCTTTCCAGCAAGGATATTACCTCTCTGCGCTACCTTAGGTGAGTAAAACAGATACTAGACAAAACATGCTCCCATCTCTCTCCAGCAGGTACATTGATCACCAAAGTTATCTTGGCACTTGTATTGTTAATCGAAACCTGCTGAATATACAAAGAACTTTGCAGTTTTTTTAAAACTCCTCCACGTGTACAAAACTGCCCCCCCCCCCCCCAAACTAAACTGGCCCCCTACCCTTCCAGTCACCCTGGGAAACGCCTGATGCTTGGAACGGCCAGTCCGGCATTGTTACCTTTTTCAATGCAGTACTGCAGATATGTACTCTTATTAGATATAAATGTCATGGATCACTGTGTTTCAAGTTTAGGGTGCACAGGTACCCCGTTCAGTGTAGTCAGTTTGTTAAAATGAACTAGTTTGTGTGCCTCCCTGCACCACAGCATCCTCTAGAACAGAGGACTTTACACTCCTTGTTCTGTAATTCACTACTAATCAAGGGCCGGTATTGCATTGTCAACAGTCTGCTCTGCTCTGTAGTGTCACCAGTTAATTCACAGTTGTCTGATGGCCCTTTCAGTGTTGCTTTGCAGACCCCTAGATAGAAGGAAGGGTGAGGAGGTCGTGGGCACTGCAGAGTAGGGTGGCCAACTGGCATGGGTGCAAATTCTGAATGGGGAGTGTAAAAGTTCAGGACAAGGGGTCAACATTCACAACAAAAATTCAGGACAGGAGGTCAAAATTCAGGACAAAAATTCAGGGCAACAGGTATGCTTTGCAGACACATCAGTGGATGTCATGCAATAGTATGTAAATAAATAGGCAAGGAACATAAGTACAAGTCACTTCTCCTGCCCTGTCACTTTCTCCTGAGCAGTCACTTCTCCTACCCCATTACTGCTCCTTCCCTGTCATTTCCCCTGCCCTGTCACTGCTCCTTCCCGTTCACTGCTCCTGCCCCGTCACTGATCCTGCCCATTCACTGCTCCTTCCCGTTCACTGCTCCTGTCAGTTTACTACTCCTGCCCGTTCACTGCTCCTGCCCGTTATCTGCTCCTGCCCATTATCTGCTCCTACCGGTTATCTGCTCCTGCTCATGCCTAATCACTTCTCCTGCCCCTCACCTCTCCTGCCCCGTCACTTTGCCTGCCCCGTCACTTCTCCTGCCCCTCACTGCTCCTGCCCCGTCACTGCTCCTGCCCTTTCACTGCTCCTGTCCAGTCAGTACTGCTGCTCATGCACGATCAACGCTTCTGCCTCGTCAATTTCCCTACCCTCTCCCTTCTCCTGCCCCGTCACTTCTCCTGCCCTGTTCATCGCTCCTTCCCTGTTCACCGCTCCTGCCTGTTCACCACTCATGACCTGTTCACCGCTCATGCCCTATGACTGCTCCTGCTCATGCCTAATCACTGCTTCTGCCCAGTCAACTCTCCTGCCCGGTCACTGTCCTGCCCGGTCAACTCTCCTGTCCCGTCACCTCTCCTGCCCTGTCGCCTCTCCTATCCCGTCACTGCTCCTGCCCCGTTCACTGCTCCTGCCCCGTCCACTGCTCCTGCTCATGCCTAATCACCACTCCTACCCCATGAGTGTGGGTCAATGGTTAGAGCGGCAGACCCTGATGCAGAGTTCTGGCCAAGGACCAGGGTTCGATTCCCACCTCGGTGGGGTCTCGGGCTCAATTTCCTCGGACCTGTTAATTCTCGCCTCGGTGCCTATTCTAATCACGGGCCCCACGCTGCAACTCTGGGCAATAGCTTCCTTAGCCTCCACACCGGCCCCAACAGTGCTAAGGATGCCTGGCTTCACCCTGGGGGTGCCCAGGAGTGGACACTTCACAGGGAAAGCCAGGAGGGGTTCCACAGCGGTATGAGTATCAGCGCCAGGAAGCCGAATAGGTGACACCGCAAGGTGACCGTCTGGTGACAGTGCGCTCTATAAGTACCATGACATTTACATTTACATTTACATTTACATTTACTTCTGCTTCTTCACTTCTCCTGCCTGTCACTTCTCCTGCCCCGTCACTTCTCCTGCCCAGTCACCTCTCCTGCCCCATCACGTCACCTGCCCGTCACTTCTACTGCCCTGTCGCTTTTCCTGCCCTGTCACCTCTCCTGCCGCCTCTCCAGCCCTGTCACCTCTCCTGCCCTGTCACTGCTCCTGCCCTGTCACTGCTCCTGCCCCGTCACTGCTCCTGCCCCGTCACTGCTCCTGCCCCGTCACTGCTCCTACCCCGTCACTGCTCCTGCCCTGTCGCTTCTCCTGCCCCGTTCACCGTTCCTGCCCCGTTCACCACTCCCGCCCGGTCACCTCTCCCGCCCGGTCACCACTACCGCCCGGTCACCACTCCCGCCCGGTCATCACTCCTGCCCACTCACCTCTCCTTTCCTGTTGCCTCTCCTGCCCTGTCATGTCACCTGTCCGTCACGTCACCTGCCTGTCACTTCTACTGCCCTGTCGCTTTTCCTGCCCTGTCGCCTCTCCTGCCCTGTCGCCTCTCCTGCCCCATCACTGCTCCTGCCCCGTCGCTTCTCCTACCCCCGTTCACCGTTCCTGCCCCGTTCACCGCTCCTGCCCCGTCACTTCTCCTGCCCGGTCACTTCTTCAGCCCGGTCACCACTCCCGCCCCGTCACTACTCACGCCTGGTCACCACTCCTGCCCACTCACCTCTCCTTTCCTGTTGCCTCTCCTGCCCAGTCACTGCTCCTGCCCAGTCACTGCTCCTGCCCCGTCACTGCCCTGCCCCGTCACTGCTCCTGCCCCGTCACTTCTCCTATGCTGTCACTTCTCCTGGCCTGTCACTACTCCTGCCCGTTACTTCTTCTGCCCGGTCACCTCTCCTGCCCCATTACCTCTCCTTTCCTGTTGCCTCTTCTGTCCCGTCACTGTTTCTGCCCTGTTCACTCTGTGTACAACATGGACAAATAACGCAAGGGGGCAAGTTCCCCAGAGTACTCTGTTTGGGGAAAGCTCCTCTGTCATTACTAACTCTGACCTCATTGCAAACAGGAAAACGCGTTGTACCACAAATTCCCTGCGTGTGCGTCTTCCACCGGACTACGTTAACACCTGGCGTGCATCGTGTTAGAGGTTTTTTTGTAAGCTTGAACAATCAGACAATAAGGGCACTTTGTAAACTGTGGTATATTTGGAGGATCTGGACTAGAGGTTTTTACAGAAGACATATTATATCCTGAAAAACGATCGATTTAATTCACTGATGACGCAGTATCCTAAAAGTGAAAAGGTCTTCACACCAGGACACTCAAATGAGGGGGATTTGTCTCGCAGAACACCATCCCTCAATCTCCAGATCCACACAAGATCGGCACACCATCGTCAAAGGCAGAGGGCGGGCGCATTGTCATTCGAAAGAGGCTAATCAGCCTCAATCGAATGACAATGGGCCTGCCCACAGTCTGAGGAGCTCAGGGAGGGTCTGCTGCAGCCTCTGGAGTTCACCAGAGAAGTACGAGCAGCCCCTGGAAGCTGAATGAAAAAGTTATCGTTATTAAGTAGGACTATTCTTGCCGTCCCTGGACGATTTTTTGAAAGAAAGAAGTAGGGGAACGGACTGACCACTGGTTAGGACATACAAGTATGTTGTGCTAAGTGCACATTTATATGAGTATTTGCGACGTGTAAGGGTAGGGCCAAACTTATGCTGCTCGAAATCCTACAGGCAGCTAGACTGATCAGTTGACAAAGATGGCTGCCTCAGAATGAACTGTGCCCCTTCAATTTGGCAACCACTGAGTGGCAGGAAATATAGTAGCAAGTGGTGAAAAGAGCTTATCACTAAAATATTTTAAAACTGAGAAAGTTTGATCAAGGCCTACACTGTTCACCCAGCCACAGGCGTGCCAGTTCTTCCAGTCTCCATCATTTCCAAAAGAGATTTTCACTGATCAGCGGATAAGAACCAGTTCAGATCTTTGCAGCTTCCTAGATGTAAGACTCTTAGTAGTAGTTGTCATGATTACTGATTTTACTCAAATACCCTAAGGTAGAGGTGTTATAGATCACATCTGAAGGGGAAATGATTCCAGATCTTCAAAAATCCCTCAAAACACAGAGATTGTTGTGAGAACTCTTCACTGGCAATGGAGAACCATTCAAAGCCAAGCTTTTGCTGAATACTAACACTCACATACTCCCGTGTGGTTGATAGGTTAAATCATTTCTTTTGTGCTGTATTACATTTGGTAGATGAAAGGGGTGTCAGTGGGTACATGACAGCTGGGTATCATCACGGTTTTGTACGTTTTAAAGTGCAGTGCACAGCCCTGTCAAGTGATCCACATCTCCACATGAGATTGCCTCCCTGTCAGTGCATTTGATCTCTCACTCCCTGGTGGTGTGCTGAACATCTTATTTCCTAAATTGATAGTATAGGAGCGTGCCACTTCTTAACTTGTGCCGGTCTGATGAAGTTTGTCTCCCAGGTTACTGTACTGATGCAGTGGACTGCACTGTACACGCCTCCTCCTAAACTGACTGCATGAGCATGCTGCAGCATGGCCGTGCGAGCTGAGCACCACTGCAGTGTCTATTGATGGAGACACACTCAGCAAAGAGACAGACGGAGAGCCCCATTTCAATCTCATATTATCACCTCCATGAGCCTGGTGCGCAACACCCATTGGGCTCAAATGGCTTCACCCTCCCCTGTCGTGTGTGTCAGCCCGGCTGAGAAGGCTTCCCGGGCACAAACACAGCCGCAACGAGTACATCACAGATCTAAAAGACCATTTATTTGCTAATGAGGCTTTGTTGTGTTTTCACCCCTTCTTAGACCCCTGCATCTCCACTCTGCATATTGCTGGAAGAATCAGCCCCGCCCCCTCCCCCGCCCGAAATCTGGCTCTAGTTGCGCCACTGACATGAGCTATGATGGAAGAGAAGCACCTGGACCCAGGCTGTCTCTCGGCTATATCCATTCTTCAGATCCTGGCCCCAGAAATGAGTGTCAGCCCCTCGAGGGAGTCCTTTGACCGGCAGGGGGACGCTGTAGTGCTCATGCCTTCAGTCTCAGTTCACTGAGTCGGAGGCCGATGCTTGCACTGGTGGCGAACAGCATGCTCCACACACAGTACATACACAACATCTGCTGTGTTGTTATGTTCCTGGAGGTCCGCCCCTGACGCCCCGGGCGTGGGGCGCGCTAGTCATGTGACTCCTGATAATAAAAAGAGGTCTTGCACGCACGCAGGCGTTCAGAGGCGCGCAGACCAAGCAACAAAGTTATTCCCAGTGTCCGACTGAGTTTATTCTAGGGCCACGTGTTAGGCCTAGTTAGGATTAGATGCCCCGGAGTGTAGGTCCAAGATTAATACCCCTAGGGCGATCACTTCCCACCTACAGGACACAACAATTGGCGACGAGGGTGGTTGCCGACCCCTCGCTTCGGGTGTGTATGTGCCCATTTTCGGGTGAGGCGGCTGCGAGCGTTGCCATTCGCTCGTGGTGCTCGTGCCTTGCTGCCCCACACACCCCCACCCAGCGCGCCTGGAGAGACGACGACTTCTACCCCTGGCACTTTGGAGGTGAGCGGCGCTGCCCAACGCTACCCTGCTGCGCATCGAAGCACAATTGGTCGTGCGAGACCGTGCCCCCGCAGGATCTCCCTGTCCGGTGCCGCACCGTGCTCAGTGGCACGTGCGTGAATCGCACCTCGGCCCGCCTGGCGAGGCGATCTGGGCGGCGTCCGGTCCTGCCGGGCTGCTCGAGGGGACGTGGTGTCTGCCTGTCCCTAGGCGCTACATTGCCATCCGAATCCGGAGCGCCGGTCGCACGCGCTCCGCTGCGTTCGCTAAGGGACACACAGCGGTCATTGTCCGCACTGCCGGTGGGCATTGACACGTCCGTGCAAGTCCCCAGTCGTCAACGGCCTCATCGTAGTGCCTCTTCGGACCTCACCTCGGCCGGCCACGGGCCTGATCAAGCGCGTCCTGGGCGATGGCTACCATTCCGCCCATTGAACCGTTTGTGGTGGAGGGTGCGCCCTCCACTCTCGCTCCGAAATGGAAGGAGTGGGTGGACAGGCTCCTAATATTCTTTGAGGCCACCAAGGTCCACAAGGAACAGAAGCGTGCCATGGTTCTCCACCTTGGTGGCAAAGACATTCATTCCATTGCTCGGACCCTCACAGAGGCGACCCCCAAGACTCATCATACCCTGATTAACGCTCTCAATGCGCACTTTGAGCCCATGGCGAACCAGGACTACGAACGGTTCATCTTCCGACAAGCACGGCAACTGCCGGAAGAGTCGCTGGATGCATACCACACCAGACTTAAGAAACTGGCACTAACTTGTGGGTTCCAGGATGTAACGGAGGAGATCAGGGGACAGATAATACAAGGGTGCGCTTCTGCAAAGTTGCGAGAGAGAATCCTGGAAGAATCGGGGAAGCCTCTACCCGACATCCTCACCCTTGGCCGCACAAAGGAGCTGTCCAAGGCCAGGGCGGCACACATGGAGGCTGCACTACAAGCCAATGTGAAGGTGGAACCGATCAATAAGATACAGGTCCAAACACCGTCCAAATGGCCCAAGAGAACGACACCCCCTCAAGGTGGGGCATCAGGACAGTCATGCGGTTACTGTGGAGGCCCGAGACACCCGGCACCAGAATGTCCAGCACGGGGCAAGAGATGCTCAGGATGTGGCAAGATGAACCACTTCGAAAAAGTATGCCGGTCCAAGAGGTTCCGCAAGCCACGCCAGACGGTGCACACGGTCGCAGAAGGTGAGCCCAGCAACAGCGACATGGATGACGGTGACGAGGAGGAGCGGTCCGTACACAAGGTGCACATGATCGGCACCGCCACCAGACGCACCAGGACACTGCCCCAATGCTCCATCCAGGTGGCGGATCAGGAAATCATGGCGGTAGTGGACACCGGCGCATCTATAAACCTTATGAGTGCGTCTCTCTACAGCAACATGTCTACACCTCCGAGACTCAGCCCCACCCCCATAACGGTGTTTGCCTATGGTCAAGACATTCCGCTCCGGATCCGTGGGAAGTTCAAAGCGGCAGTCCGCCATGGGGACAAAGTCACAAGAGCCAACATCTTCGTGTCGGAAGAGGGTCAAGGCATGCTCCTGAGCTGCAGAACAGCCGAAGACCTGGGGGTGGTCACATTCGCCTTTGGAGTACATGAAGAGTCGGTGCAACAGCTGATCATGGACTTTCCAGATCTATTTGAGGGAATTGGGTGTCTCAAAGGGCGTGAAATACATCTGCACGTGGACCCCACAGTGCAACCTGTGGCCCTGCGACACCGTCGCATTGCATTCCACCTTCGGCCACTAGTGGAAGAAGAACTGCAGAAGCTGGAAGCAGCCGGAATATTCGAGAAGGTATCAGGCCCCACCCCCTGGGTTTCGCCCATTGTGGTCACGCGGAAACCGAAGCAGCCGGGAGCGGTCCGGATCTGCGTAGATATGCGCCTCCCAAATGCTGCCATCAAAAGGGAGCGCCATATCACCCCCACGATAGATGACTTAATCGGGGAAATGGCTGGAGCCTGCTGGTTTTCCAAACTTGACCTTCGTGCGGGGTATCACCAACTGGTGCTAGACAAAGAGTCAAGAAATATCACAACCTTCTCCACTTATATTGGACTTCGCAGATACACCAGACTTAGTTTTGGGATATCCAGTGCGGCTGAAGTCTTCCAAAATGTCATTCAGGAGCTGATTGCTGGCATACCTGGAGTGATAAATGTCAGCGATGACATCATGGTGCACGCCCGAACAATTCCAGAACACAATCACCGGTTGGCGCAAGTATTCCGCAGGCTCCGCAGTGCGGGGCTCACGCTACACCGAGACAAGTGTGAATTCCTGCGGACCAAAATAGGGTTCTTCGGGTATGTTTTCTCAGCTGAAGGTGTCAACCCCGATCCTGACAAAGTCAAAGACATTAAGGATGCACCACCACCCACGACGGTCACGGAAGTTAGGAGTTTTCTTGGCATGGTAAACTACTGTGGTCGTTTCATCAAGGACCTGGCCAACCTAACCCTCCCGCTGCGTGAGCTCACTAAGGACTCCACTCCGTGGAGCTGGGGACCGGAGCAGGAGAAGGCATTCCAGGACATCAAGAGCTCCCTCTCCAGCAACACCACGCTGGCGTTCTTTGACCCGCGAAACTCCACACTCATCGCGGTAGATGCCGGACCGGCGGGGTTGGGGGCCGTACTGATGCAAAGGCCAAGAGATGAAATAGACTGGACACCAGTTGCCTTCGCCAGCAGGTCCCTTACGGACACTGAACAAAGGTACTCACAGATTGAAAAAGAAGCAATTGCAATTCATTGTGGATGTCGACACTTCCACCTGTACGTCTATGGTAAGCCATTTACGGTGGTGACCGACCATAAGCCGCTGGTGGCTCTGTTCTCAGGAACCTCATCGAAACCACCCCCAAGAATAGAAAAATGGATATTGCAACTGCAGGAATACAACTGCAATATTGAGTATCAACCAGGAGCGAAGAACCCGGCAGATTACTTATCGCGACATCCCAGGCCTGCGACTCCAGAAGAGATGGATGAGGCGGAAGAAACAGAAGCATATGTGAAGTGGGTAGTGGCCAGGTCATGCCCGCGCCCCATATCTCTGGAGGACGTCGTGAGCGCCACGGCTCAAGACGCCTGCATACAGCGGGCTAAGGACCTCCTTCGGACTGCCAACTGGCGGAAAGCTAAGGAGAGCTGGAAAGCGCTCACCCCGGAGGCTCAGAAAATTATGGAAAGTTTGTACCATGTCAGGGCTGAACTTAATGAAGATACGGCAGGATGCCTGCTGCGAGGACATCGCCTAGTAATACCAACGGCTCTCACGGGACAAGTGATACAACTAGCCCACATAGGTCACCAGGGGATGGTCAAGACCAAGGCCCGGCTGCGAACCAAGGTATGGTTCCCCCTCATGGACGACATGGTGGAAAGCGTGGTGAGGTCGTGCACTGCCTGCCAAGTCACGGGAGAGGCCTCCCGGGAAGCCCCCATCATTGTGGAGCCCCGACCACAAGGACCCTGGGAGCGGGTCAGTATGGATTTTGGCAGTCTCCCGGATGGAAGACACACTCTGGTGATGATAGATGACCATTCAAAGTACCCCGAAGTGGAAATCGTAACAAGTACCAGTGCAGACTGTGTCATCCCCAAAATGGAAAAGATAGTTGCTACTCATGGTGCCATGAAGGAACTTCGAACAGACAATGGACCACCATTTCAAGGGCAGGATTTGGCTACCTATCTGTCAGCGCTTGGGACACGCCACAGGCGCATAACACCTCGGTGGCCTCAAGCCAATGGGGAAGCCAAGAGGTTTATGAGGACACTGAATAAGGTTATTGGTATTGCTCACGATAAGGGACAGTCCGTGGAAATGGCCATTTTCACGTTTCTTCGAAGCTACCGCCAGACCCCTCACTCCACAACGGGGGTTGCCCCAGCACATCTTCTCCTAGGGAGAGTGATACCGGACTCCATCCCTCATCATCCACAGTGGTCACCCGAAGTGGTAAATGAAGAGGTGGTCGCGAGGAGAAGAAACACCACGTTTGCCAAGATCAGCCAAAGACGACGGGCAGTGCCACCCCAATTCAGACGAGGAGATGTGGTGCTTCTTCGCAATCGCGTCACTAGTGGCAAGTTTAGACTCAATTATGAGAGAAGGCCGTGGCGAGTGATTGGGGTGAAAGGCACCCGTCTCACAGCAATCCGAGGACGAGAGAGGGTGACTCGCAATGTGTCTCATTTCAAACTGTTTCATTCTGCAGCCCCAGAGTCAGAGCATCGGCAGGGTGGTGAACAAACTGAAACTGCAACTAATTCACCAAATGTCGAATCAACACCCAGTCACGAGGTCAGACAAAGTAACGATCCACAAGCCTCCAGTGAAGAAGTGGGAGGTGACGCGGAGGCCCTGGAAGAGGCCCCAGATCCGGAGGGGGCCGACAGAGAGGCGCCAAGTCATGAGTCAGAGGCTGGAGCGGAAATGCTGAGTCACAGGGGGTCGCAACGTTGATTAAGAGACAATCCCAACCCCTCCGGCTGGTTACGAGACTACTTCACGTAAGACTGTTTCCATTTGAATATGCATATAGCCGAGCAGACCAGCCAGTAAAGTGGCACTCCACTTGAAGGACGCTGAAAGTATCGGTCCTAATGTTCCCTGAGACTGGAGTGAAAATGTTTAAGTTTGGTTCTGTTTGTGTTTTGGGTTTTCCTTATTTTAGGAGGAATGTTATGTTCCTGGAGGTCCGCCCCTGACGCCCCGGGCGTGGGGCGCGCTAGTCCTGTGACTCCTGATAATAAAAAGAGGTCTCACACGCACGCAGGCGTTCAGAGGCGCGCAGACCAAGCAACAAAGTTATTCCCAGTGTCCGACTGAGTTTATTCTAGGGCCACGTGTTAGGCCTAGTTAGGATTAGATGCCCCGGAGTGTAGGTCCCAGATTAATACCTCTAGGGCGATCACTTCCCACCTACAGGACACAACATGTGTCTGTGAAGAACATCCACTCCAAGCCATGGCTTACCCCTGCAGAAACTCCGCACGTTCCCACTAGTGCCCCGCCTACTATCACTCTAGAATTAGGAATCAACTACACTGTGTGCCTTAACTTTATGAAACAAAATGTAGATTGGCTAAATCCATCCTCACACTATTAAAATGTATTTACTTTAGAAACAAGAATGATTTATGTAAATGTATGCCGTAATGTTTTCATTGGCATTCATAACATAGTTCTTAGTCACATTGATATTTGTGTATTCAGAGTTACTTCATATTAACTGACATGTAATATGAAGCTAATTATGCATGTTAATGTATTAACATTTCTTATTTGGTTTGTAGTTGTATGTGCACATGCATATTAAATGTGCACCACTGAGCAGCCGTGGTCCGTGCAGGCAACTTCGGTGGGGCGGTGGGGCAGGGTGGAGGGATTCCGATGGACGTTGCAGAGGGAAAATGTATTATTTATTTACTTTTCCCTTGGCATTGTCCCTCGAAATTCCCCCCACTCGGCCCCACAGCTTTTACCTGCACGGACCGCGGCTGCCATTGAGTTAATACATTAAAGGGTAGATTATGATTGTGGTGAATCTGCATCCTCCGGGCCGGTGGAAGCCACCGCCGGCCCGTCCAATGCTGATCCGCGGGTGTTGGCTGCAATTTGGTGGCGGTGTCTGCAAGACACCGCCAGCCAAATTACGATGGGTTTGTAAACATGCTTTTCCACGGCGGATTTTCCGCCGTGGAAAAGCATGTAGACATTAGCTTCCGGGGGGCCCTTGCGGGCCCCCAGGGTGTCGGGGAGTCGGGGGTGCACATGGGGGGTGCCTATGGTACCCCCTGCATTTGCATGTACAAAGCGGCAGGCACCGCGCAGTGCCTGCTGCTTTGTGCATGCAAATGCAAAGCATGCATATTTAACCTTGCGGCGGATGCTGCTTAAAGCAGCACCCGCCGCAATGTTAAATATACAGGATGTGACCGCCAGGGTGGCGGTCACATCCTAATCCCAATGGAGGGAACGCCGCTGCCCCTGTGGATGGTCGGTCCCTCCACCTCGGGGTGGCGGACGGATGCAAGTCCTAATCGACCACTAAGTTAGCATGACTAGGCTTGTATTTCTTTAGTACTGTTTACCATTTTCTGCTTGCGTGACTTTTTTACTGCAGGTCCGTTCATGCACGGGCGGCTGGTGACATTTGAAAGTGGTGAGGCGTAAAATTATTGCAGTACTGCACTGCGGCGAGCGTAGCGAGCAAGCCCGAACAACCTACAGGGGATTTTGAAAAGAGAGTGGATAAATGGTGCATTTTCAGGCAAATTTGAGGAAGTAGGAAGGTTAATAAAGCAATACGATTGAATTATTTATCATTTAAGAAATTGCCAATATTTATTAACTAAAGAGGACGTATGTTGATGTTATCTTTTGCCCATATTAACTTTTGAACACATTGATACACACTTGTAATGGTTTTAACTAGTGAAACGTACAAACAAAACAGTCATCACGCAGACAGAACGTCGTGGTAAAACAGATATCAGATAATTAACTTCATTTATAGTGCAGAGATAAAACAGTTCTTTGTAATTGCATTTTGAAAATTAGTTTAAGTCAACCATCCAATTCATAAATCCTTTAAACTGAGGAGTGAGTGGTGTGTATGGGTGTATACATATATAGTAAAGGATGCATGGACACGAAGCGTCTGTGTCTACGTTTCACTCCTGATTTCAGAACTTTCTCCAACTTTTTCGATGTTACCTTGTGTTAACTATCACTAGAAAAATCTCTGATGATTTCATATATGACATCATATGGGGAAATATATTTTGAATAATGAATGCACAACACGATAAACAGAACACTGTGCACTCACCCAACACTGCATAGATATGCCATATATTTGGGTAGCATGTTAACAACACGTGCGTGCCATTTAGAATCTGAGTTGCATATGCACACCACCAAACAGCACACATTAGACAGACCATCACAAACATGCCCAAAACAGCACACCTATTCCACATGGGTGGGCATCCCCATGTTCCTGCAGGACTGCGAACTGCTGCTGTGATGGTTCTCACTAAATTGCTTCTGACGCATGGGTGCTATAAGCAACAATACATTAGCAGTTCTGTAAAAATTCTGTTGCCATAGACTACATATATAAAAGTGAAGGAGGCAAGCTGAACTATTATCTAAAACGTGAATTCCTTTTGGCACTCAAACTTGTAAAAAATTATACAGCCCTTATGCAGGGCACAAGTCCTATAAAAAGAAGTGGGGGGCCTATCCAAGTTAGGCAGTATGGAAGTGACATCATGACATCACAGTATGTGTGTGCCATCACAGCACATGACGTCACGACCCGTGACTTTCCACGTGGCATCACAGTAAGTGACCCCAATGGAAGTGATGTCACAAGAAATTACATCAGACACTAAGATCTCACACATATATTTATCAGGTGTTTCATGAGTACATTTAAGTGCATTATGGTATTCAAGCAAATCAGATTTGGAGTCGGGGATGTGCCAAAAAGGTGGCTCAATCCGTACCAAAATCTGGGCCTCAACTAATAGAATTTTTTAAAACCCTGCCACAAAGAAATTGGCAACAAGGAAAAGCATGGTAGTAGATCTGTTCTGCTTAATTGGTTGAAAAGTCTGCATTTTAAAATATTTTTGGGGGTTAAAGCATCTGCCCCAGAGATGCCCAGGAAATCACAGGGAATTATAATAATGGTGAGATAACTCTGGATGTTAACGCATTTGTGGGAGAGATCTGTGTTTTGTGTAGTCCCAAATTTGAATCAAAGTAGTATTGAAGATTATGTTGTCTCCTGCAAAGCATAATCAACCACAGTTCTTGGGGGAGTGGGGCAGGCATTTGGGGATTGTTGAACCTCTATTTTGTTGCTACCATCTTCGGATTTGTAATTCATGATATTGGAACACACACAGCGTGCATCTTATACAATGTTGTAAGCGAAAATGTACCACTTAATTATGCAACAGTGCTCTGATATGTTATAACAAATGCCAACTGAAAATGCAATAAAATATGTTTAAAAAAAGTTGTCTCCTGCAAAGCACATCATGTAACATGCATATCACAGACTTTTATTTTATGTAGATAGGTAAGTGGATTACTGCTTTGAACACAGAGATCCTTTTGTTACTTGCAGTTCATAAACTATAATTCTTCTAGTACACCACAGTGATCTGTGAAGGGCATTGGACTCCTACACCTTGCAAACCTAACTGTCTCATGTAACACATCTTGTACATTGATTTGCATAATTACATGATTTATTTTGAATGGATAATGTGTGTGTTATCTAGAGCACTACAACACTCTACATTAGGATGAGTAGCGCTACAAAAGAAATAAAATAGTGCTATTCAATTTGTTATTTGTGTAAAAACCGGGACAGACAAATCTATCTGACATACTTACAGTGCATGCACTTACATACAGGGACTGAAAAAAGTAAAAAGCATATATCTCTTAAGTACCTGTGAAGAGATAACAAGCTGTGTGTTTTGTTTCCTCTCCATTACATTTGCATTTGAATGTGAGGTTCCCGGCAGCCTTCAGTCCTATACTCGATCAAAAGAGGCCTGATGGCCCCTTAACTTCTGTCTTTATCTTTGGCACAGCTGGAGGTGAAAAAAAAACCTTGCTGCCTGCACATTACTCCTGGGAATGCAAAGCAGAAAACATGCAGGACCTGCTGAATGTGTCCCGGTGTTTGAAAATTACACTGGGACAAGTTCAATATAATTCGGTGGGGCCCAACTTCTTGGCAGGGTGGACGACGTCCACCCTGTGAAAATAGTGGGCGGACGCCGTGTACCCACGTGCACTCCTGACTCGTGCCCTGCCCATATGTGATGAAAAAGACACCAACCTAACTTGTATAATGTCCAAGCTTCAGAGGTATATGATGAAGGTGAAATTGGATCAATCGAGTTGGTTTATGCAGCCACAAGCTGTACTTGTTTATAAAACTCCGGTTGTGCCACGGGACCTAGTGCAACATTGAAAAATGTGCCCATGATTGCTGTCTGAGTAGTAAAATACAAGAATAAGCAGAGTGCAGTAGGCCCTTCCGGACCCCGGCCACTGCACCTGCTACACCATTGATAACTACACTGTTCTAAAAGTCCCAGAACCAATCCACACGTTCTGGTCGGTAGCACTACAAAATCAGGAAAGTATTACACATTATTATGATGTAGTGACTACCTTTAGCTGGGAAGAACAACTTATCACAGTCTGACTTTTACCTTACCAATAAGTAATGCTGCTGCAAAGCAGTAGCCAATTCCTTGCAAAGCAACATAAGAAGTAAGTTGAGCATGTGCTAATTAGGGCTAAACACCTCATGGGAATGGCAGCTATTTTAAAACCATTTCTAAAGCCTCATATTGCACTTTTCGGGTTACATTTTAAAATTTCAGTATTCAATCGGTAGAATTAGGGGACCACTCCAGCTGCAGAATTAACTGGTCCAAGTTGGTATACCCGTTGTCTGGAATGGTTCCCCGCCTGCCACAGGACTGCCAGGCCCTATTGAAGCCTGAGGGGTGTTAGTACTTAGGAATCGACATCACACGAGCCCCCAAGAGTTTTTTCGCAGAAATATTGAGGCACATTTAGAGAGGCTCAAAGGGGATGTGACACATTGAGAAAACCTACAGCTAACGCAAATGGGAAGAGGAGTTCTATACAAAATGACGATCCCACCTAGAATACTCTAAATTATGCAAAATATGCCCTACAAGATCCAGCTGGCAGTTTTCAGAAGCGTAGATCAAAAGTTTGTGAATTGCTGTGGAGCGGGGGAGTTCCCAGAATAGAGCTACAGCAGGGGATCTACGATGAGGGGTTGGCGATTCGTAATATACTGAAGTATTATGGGACTCAACTCCTGGTCATTAACGAATGGGCGTTTGCTGACCACCAGGATCCAGCATATAGAGTAGACAGGGCGTCCTTGTGCCGGGGTGGGTATTAGTAACTTCTCTAAGGGGAAAAAGTGGCAGGAAACAACATAAATTGACGAATAGAAAGAAGCTACCCGGTTTCTGGTCAGGAAAGGGAAACTTATTGGGCTGACACCGCTTTGGTGCAGTGATCTGCTGTGCGAGGAGGATGGTCTTGCAGGATTCTTGAAATGGGAGCTCTTAGGCATAGAACACCTAGAGATGTCTGGAGGAATCAAGCCTACATAACATTCAAGGACTTGAGCGGGGAATACAATCTGGCGGAGTCTGAGCGCTTCCAACACTTACAGTTGGGGCACACCATATGCTGCCATTTATTGGACGGGGGTAAATACCTGAGTCCTCACCCGTGGAGGGCCGGATACTAACCGAGGCATTGACAGAAAAGGGAGTGTCAATGAATTACCGGAAATTAATGAATAATTCCCCAAACCTATTGGGCCACTTGAGGCTGGTGTGGGTGGGAGATCTAGAAGAGCTTGAAGATGACAACTGGCTGGAGGCCCTGCAGGCCCACGGGAGATTGCTATTTGAGTATTGTACCGATTAATCCAATACTCCATACTTTGAGTAATCCTATTACTCACAGACATTGCTGCACAGGATGGGCAGGGCAGAGTCTCCACTGTGTAAGAGAGGGTCTGGGAATGTCCACTGGTGCAGGGCTACAGGGCCGGAGTGACAGCAAAAATGGCTAGGGTCACAGCGATGAAAGTTCCTATTGATACAAAATGGTTACTCCTGGGTACAAAGGGGAGCAGGAATATCCCAGCTGCACGACTGTCTGGCTGAGACTGGAACCTGGAGTTGACTAAATGCAATATAGCAAGAGTGTGGGTGGGCAAAGGGCAGGACAAGTGGTATATAAGGCAAGAGGTTGCCCCCAAAATGGGAGAAAGTTTGGGGGAATGGAATGAATATATCATCCTCCAGGAAAAAATATGAATTTCATTGACCAAATGATGGGGATCATCACTGCTAACACCAACTCTGACATCAATAATATATTTTTAGGGGACTTCAACCTTCGCTGGAACGACAACAACGACAAACAAGTCAACGCCTTTAAAGAATTTTTAAATGATTTGAAACTATCCCAAGCATGTCTTCAACCGACGCACTCAAAAGGTGCTACACTGGATTGGATTATCTCAAAGAACAAGGTCATCTCAATTCTCTCCATTGAACAGTGCGACTGGTCAGATCACCATGCCATAACCTTCCGAATACATTCACGGGAAAAAATAAAAACGACTCCATCTACCAGAATGAAAAAATGGATCCAAGATACTAGAGACGCTAATATAGATCTGCTATCTAAAAGTTGCAAGAGAGACTTGAACCCGCCTGAGAATTTGAAAAATGTGAACGATCTAACGAACCATTACAATACCACAGTAACGAAAATAGTCAACGAAACCATACCACTCAAATTAAAAAGAGTTACAGAAAAGAATAAAAATCCTTGGTTCAATGGAATACTGAATGAAGAAAGACGTACCTTGAGACGAGCAGAAAGAAAATGGAGAAAACACCCATCCTCCCCGACACTGAAAACACTCAGAAAAATAAGAAATGATTATAACAAGAAGATCATCAACACAAAAAAGGAATTTATCAGAACTGAATTGGATAACGCCAAAAACAGACCACGTAAATTATTCGAAATCATAAAACAGCAATCCAACAAACTGGCAAAATCTGTCCAAGAAGCCACTAAAACACAACTAAGCTGCGATGAATTTTCTACCTTCTTCATTAACAAAGCCAATAAGTTGGAAGAAGAGCTTGAGACCGCCGCAGATAACATCAAAGACATCAAGCCTACATAACCATCCAACCCAAACGATATGAATAGGATGACCAAAAACAATGCACACTGGAACACTTTCAAATTATTAGACCAGAATGACATTACTAAAACAATGACATCCACAAAACCAAATAACCATTTTAACGACCCTATTCCAGCAAAATGCCTGAAAGAAATTAGCCACAATATGATTCCAATTTGGACAGACATCATAAATGCATCACTCACACAGGGGTGCCTGCCAGAAAGCCTGAAGACGGGACAAGTAGTCCCGATCATCAAAAAACCCACTGTGGACCCATCAGATCCAAACAACTATCGACCAGTAACCAACATCCCTTTTCTCGCCAAACTCCTAGAGAAGTGTGTACAGAATCAGTTGAGTAAACATATCGACAACTACTCATCACTTGATGACTGCCAATCAGGATTCCGAGCGAATCATAGCACGGAAACAGCAACGCTTCACATTGTCGATGATGCACTACAAGCTCTTGATCGAAATCAATCTTGTCGACTCATCCTACTAGACTTGTCAACTGCATTTGACACAGTCAACCACGAAAAATTACTGAACAGACTCCACAACAGGATGGGAATGTCCGGCACGGTTCTAAAATGGTTCGAATCATTTTTAAAGAACAGAACACAGAGATTCCTAGTAAACCAAACACTATCGCCACCTTGCCCAAACACAATCGGAGTACCACAAGGATCCACCTTATCTCCTTCGCTGTTTAACTTATACATCGAACCTCTTACCGAAATATTACGAAAATCAAAAATATCCTATCACATGTATGCAGATGATACGCAACTCTACATCAAGATCGCTAGCCTGGAAGACATAACTACAATGAATGATGCCCTCAAAACATCGCTGAATTGGTTAACTAACAATCATCTCAAGCTTAACGCTAACAAAACCGAATTCTTACTCATTTCATCTAAAAAAAATCAATCCTTAGTCAAAGAATGGTCCAAAAGGATTACAGCATTAAACTGCATCCCAACGCTAGTGGACTCGGCGAAATCCCTTGGAATAACACTGGACGAGAACCTGGATATGAAAACCCACATTAACTCTATGGCAAAAAATGCCTGTTTCCACCTGAACTATTTGAGAAAGATGAAATCTTTTTTAACGGAGACAGACCTAAAACTAGCAGTGCAATCGCTGTTAATATCTAGGATCGAATATGGTTGTACTACACTTGCCGGCCTTCCAAAAATTTCAACTGCACCCTTAAAAGCCTGCCTCAATGCTGCGGCAAGACTTATTACAGGATCGAGGAAATTTGACCACATCAAACCTCACCTGAAGGCCTTAAACTGGCTACCGTACGAGGCCAGAGTACAGATGAAAATGGCATGTATCACCCATAAAGCGATTCATCACAACACACCTAAATATCTCGCCCTCAAAATAGAAATCACAGGAAGAAACAGACCTGTCAGGAGTGCCAATTATCTGCTCCTGAAACCACCTATCTTCAAGAAGAAAAAAACTTATGATAGGACATTCTCAGGCGTAGCTCCCAGGATTTGGAACTCCCTCCCTGCTAACATTAGAAGAGTTAGAAACACAAAAACATTCAAGAAAGAAATCAAGAACTTTTTTATGAGCAAGTTCCTCCCATAAACAAGTTAAACGTAAACGAATACTTATCATGGACTTTATAACCTTAAACCAAATAGAGGATGCGAGTGAACCGCTTGAATAATACCTCAGAACATTGTTAACTCAGGTCTTAATCAATACCTACCCGTTGCTGATATCCCGATATTAGCCTTTAGTTACTAGGTCGAAAATGACACTATTTAATCTGCATCTCTAAAGGCTTTATGTACACTGTTCCGTAACCTATACCATATGATGTTAAGCGCTCTGATACCCATGGGTCATGTCCGCGCTATAGAAAACTGTTAATAAATAAATATAGAGGACAAGTAGGCTTTACTTTACTGGGCTGTAAAAGCACCACTTTTGTGAGACTGGGCAATACAGATTGGTCCTAGAATATATCAAGGCTCACTGTGTATGTAATGATGGTAAACCCTCTTTTCATCATACAATGTACAAATCCTATGTTTCTTTTGAATAATCTAACAGTTTGGCATTAACAAATGCTTTTTTGTACTTGTGACAAATTGTCACTAAAAGTGTCACACATAAGGCATTGAACTGTCACAAATAATCAATCTAAAAACTTGGCAGACATAGCATGGGAGTAGTTGTTATAGCATACTGACTCCTTTGGCAAGAGGATATGGTTTACATTATGAAGACAACCTTATATTTGTGAAGAGGGTTACAATGGAAGAATAAGGAAAGAGCAGAAATGTGTGGGATCAGTGTCACAGTGAGAGAAAGCAATGGTTACTTGTTTTAAAGCAAGAAAACCACTTGTGATTTTGTGACATACAAAAGAAAATCGAGTTGGGAGCAGAAGATGGGCTACTGCAATATATTTAGCCCAGCCTACAAAACAAAAGAGTTAATGTAACGGTGACTGTCATGGCTAAAGTGTTAGTTTGACTAGGGTTCAAGCCCTACCTGCAGATATTTCCACAGGCACTTCAAATAAGCCCTTGTCTCCTTTCAAATGGATGTTTATTGTGACAACAGATGTTATTGGCTTTTATTGTGACAACAGATGTTATCTGCTTCTAAATGTATTTTCACTAAGACATGGACATGGGTGCAGTTGCTTTATATATGTGATAAGGTTTTTTCCAAAACAACATATTTATTTAATTGTAAAGCATGGTGAGAGTAACTGATTTGCTCTGAACCAAATGGATGTTGTGCTGAGACCTAACAAGCATTGTCAAAGCTAATAGGTTTCTCCTTTGTGACTATTGGCTTCGCCATTGCTTTTTGTTCGTGCTGTACAGCATGGGCATTGCCGACATTAGCAATGATCTGTAGTCATGCTATTTAGCATTGTGGCTGCTATGCAGCGTAGCTAAAAATAATATTTAAAAAAAGAACTGTGATGCATCCAGCACTAATGCACTTTTCATAGCATCATAGCACTCTTTAATTTTAGCCACACTGCAAAGCAGAAACAGTGCTGTACAGCATGGGTACAAAACATTGCCAAAGGCATTAACTCTCATAGGCGGGACCTATTGGATTTGCCAGTGCTTCTTCGTTTTATTTTTTTAAACCTCATTTTACACAAGTAAAAGAGGATTCTTTGGAAATCAATCACTGGCACTGTACCAGAGGTTTCTGGCCTAATTAGGCATGACACAGCATATTGTAAATCTGTGAGTGCTTTGTCATGTAGGAGAGGGGAGTAATTTGTTGTGAAAGAAAGCCCTTTGTTTGTGGTAAGAGTTATAGTGTAAGAGTCTGACATGCCACAGTGAAAGAGAGGAAGGGTTATTTGTTTAAGGCATTACAAACACTTGAGAGTTTGTGTCATGTTAATGATAATCAGCCTAGTAATAGGAGAAGGATTACCCGACTATCTATGTGTAAAATGTTCATTTATCCAACTCTATTACATGATAGAATAGGTCATGAGTGGTATGGTTTATGTAATATCTTGACTAGGGTTCAAGACCCACCTACAGATATTCATAAAATAAAAAAAATCTTATTTCATCAAAGTGAAAGATTACCCTTTGTAAACACCCATTGGCAGTGTCTGTGCCATGTGCCAGCGCGTGACTCCAACTCCTTCTAAACCCATCACAGTATATTGATGTCCACACTACTCTTCACTAGTCGCCATTGTAAAGAAGGAACGGAGATGAGAAATAGAAGCTGCTGCCTATACTGGCCAGCGTGTGAGTAGAGCTGAGTGGCAACCGTAGAGAACCTTGAACCAACAACTGTAACCAACAGGTACAACCTTTTCATCGACTTGTCCTTGCTTGTATGAAACCGAGAGATATTCCACGCATGCCGGCATTAACTACAACACAAAGTTCCAAAAATCACATCATAACAAGAGGGACATTTTGTTCACACTACTAAACCGAAAACATTCTGGGATAGCTTAAGATTCTTCCTATATTAAGAATCCAGTTATGCTTTCTGGGGAAGAACTGACAAAAGCTTGTGTCCAACAGACTTTGTAACATCAATGATCAGATGCAATTTCCACTACATTCATCCAGATTCTTATCACAGAGACGGCATAAATTAGACGACAACTCCAAATAGACGTTTGAAAATCCTCAGGGCTATGACCAGTTATAACTGCATGAGTTAATGCCACTAATAAATTGGTACAGTATATTTGTCACATAAAAAAACTTGAGCAGCTGATCTGGCAGAAAATTCCACTTTTAACACCTCCTTCTTTTTTACTTGGCAAACACAGGATTCATTACTAAACCAACTAACAGCACTGGTGGCAGGTTTCAGGGCAGGGGAATGTGAGTTCCTCTATCTCACGCCTGCTCCTTGTATCCTTTTTCTTTTACTCTACCTGTTTCGATGTCTATATTTTCAAGCAACCAACAAGTGCAAAATCAAGAAGACTATGAGCTTTCGAATACAACAAATTCCAATTGATTCAAGAGATTAAAATACATATTATATATGCATTATATATTAGGGTAACCCCGGCTAGCATTTTTTAACACCTTGATGTGACTTTGATGCCAAAAGAGGAATAATTAAATGCACATACTGTCTGGGGTCTAGGAGAAGGCGTTTTCATGTTTATTTTGTATTTAGGACCAGTAGGACCTTCACCCTGCAATAAGAACCCTTTGGCTGCCAGTTCACAGTTTGACAGTTTGATATTAACTGCAGTTAAGGTAGGATTCATATCCATGTGTTCATGCAATCCAAACTTGCTTTGATGGTTCATTAATGCAAAGCCTTTATTGGTACACTGTTAGCTCAGCTTGCCCTACTGAGAGTGGTTCCAGCATAAACATGTGTACACACATTTGCAACGTTTACAAATATGAAACTATCTGTAATGCTCCCGAAATGCCCTCTGATTAGATGCAAACATTTGCAGAAGCTTGAAAGAAAGAGTGATGATTCTTTGCTATTACAATAAAATATACACACAAAGTAAGCAGCTAGAAAAAAAATGTATGCTAAACTACTGTGAAATTTTAGGTACCATTTCTTTGAAGCATCCTTTAGTACAACATGTTTGATACATGCTAAGATTTCCAAAAGATATTAATAATGGAAAATCAGGTTTGGCAAGATTATGGAAAACATCAAAATAAACAAGCATTGGAAAAGCCAATAGTTCTGGCACTGGTTGTCAGAATTGTGATGTTCCCTCCTATCCGTCCTCTCCTAATGCTACCTTCATGTTAGCACTTATTAATGCACGTTCTATGTGCAGACACAGGCAGGAAATCGCAGATCTTATACTAGATTCTCACTTAGACCTGCTGTTTATAACGGAAACCTGGTTGGATGGTGCATCAGACCCTGACTTAGTCATAGCGGTCCCCAGAGGTTTCACGATATATAGGCAGGACAGAATAGGTCAGAGGGGAGGCGGGGTTGCCATCATCGCCAAAGATCATCTCCCTATTAGGACCACTTCTATACCATCTACCACCTGTGAAGCAATTATGTTTAGTATTCAACTCACTCCCCTATTCAACCTCAAAGGCGTACTGATATATCGCCCGCCAGGAGCACGCGCCCCCTTTTTATCTTCTTTGGGGTCGATATTGGAATCCATAGCACTTGATGATCACTGCATGGTGCTAGGGGATTTCAATTTCCACCTTGAAAAGGCCAGCGACGTTGATACAGCTTGTCTTTTATCAGACATGGAAATGTTAGGGTTGCATCAACTTATATCTGCCCCCACCCACGAGGCCGGTCATACCCTTGACGGCATATTTACCAATCTGGAGACATTACACATCCTAGCCCTCCTTCCTATGCCATGGACCGACCATCATGTCATATCAAGCAAGTTAGTCATTCCCGATATCCCCAAGACGCGAGTGGTCAACCATGCCCCTAAACAGGTGAGGGCTTGGAAAGACCTACACCCGGAGACATTTAATACTCTCCTGGTAAGAATATCGCCTCTGTTGTCCGACGACCCTAGTGTCGCCACAGATCAGTTTCATAACTGGCTCAGTCAGGCCACACAGGAGCTAGTGCCACTAAAATCTGTTTCCCAGAATCGAGCCTCTCCCAGTGCTCCTTGGTTCTCTGATGAACTCAAAAAGCAGAAACAAACTAATAAACAAAGAGAAAGACATTGGCGAAAGCACTATGACCCAGAGAGTAAAGTGCTATACAAAGAATCACTCACTCGGTACAAACAAATGATTGCGGAGGCAAAAAAAACTTACTATGCTGAACAAATAGACAAGGCAAAAAACTCATGTAAGGAGCTATTTGATATAACTAAGCTTCTGTCAGGTAGTACGCAGGATCTCACTCCCCCTCCTTCACAACATCTTTGTGATGCTCTATCCAACTTTTTCTTCAAGAAAGTCAATGATATCTTCCAGGCATTCTCCCTAAATACCAACATCGATCCTCATTCCCCTCCTTCTACACCGCGTGACAATACATTTACGCGCTTTGCTGACCTCACGATGGACCAGACGAAGAGCCTCACTTCGAGGATTAAATCAGGGTCAGCACTGGATCCTTGCCCGCTGAAAGTGCTTACACCAGTTATGGACACGCTGATTCCGGTCATTACACAGGTTTGTAATGCTGTGTTTAGATCGGGCATTTTCCCTGCCTCACTGAAACACACGTTGGTTAAACCCCTACTAAAAAAATTCAATCTTAACAAAGATGAACTAAAAAACTATCGGCCGATAGCTAGTCTCCCCTTCCTGGCCAAGGTCATAGAAAAAGGTATGAACCAACAATTGTCGGAGTTTGTTGAGCGGCACCAGTTGCTCGACAATACTCAGTTCGGTTTTCGCAAATGCCATGGCACGGAAACCGCCCTTCTAAAAGCGGCAGATGATATCCGAGCCATACGAGATCAGGGGGGGACAGCAGTCTTGGTCCTGCTGGATCTATCTGCAGCCTTCGACACGGTCGACCACAAGATCTTGGCCGACCGTGTCGAACGATTAGGGGTCCAGAAAACAGCGCTGGACCTACTTGTATCATTTCTGGCCAACAGAACTCAGGCGGTATCACTTGGACCATACCAATCTCCTAAAGTGTCCTTGCCGTGTGGGGTCCCCCAAGGCTCGTCCCTAAGTCCGACGCTCTTTAACATATACGTGTCGGACCTTGCTAGTGTCATCAAAGCATTTGGGATGAGCCTGACCTCCTACGCCGACGACACCCAACTGGTACTGGCCATTAAAGGGGATGGGGATGAAGTGGCCAAGTCATTTACTAGGGGAATGGTGGCCATAGGTGACTGGATGGCCACGAATTGTCTCAAACTTAATTCAGATAAAACTGAAGTGGTCATCTTCGGTCACCTTTCTCCGGCCTGGTCACCAGAATGGTGGCCAACATCGTTTGGAACTCCTCCCAGCCCAGCTCTTAAAGTCAGAAATCTGGGTATCACCTTTGATGCAGGTCTAAATTTCATGGCACACGCTAACAAGACTGCGGCGACTGCTCATATGAAACTCAGAATGATCAGGAAATTACTACCATATCTACCGGACACTGCTGGGAGAACTCTGGTCAGCTCACTAGTCCTGTCCGCACTGGACTATTGTAATGCTCTATTCCTAAATGCACAATCCCGGGTGACTAACAAGATGCAGTCCATTCAAAATGCTGCCGCCCGGATGCTGGCGGGACTTCCCAAGTTTGCATCGGTCTCAAACACCATCAGGGAACTTCACTGGCTTCCGATACGTAGCCGTATAAAATTTAAATCATTGTGTATTCTTTACAAGGCACTCAATAACCAAGGCCCCTACTTCCTCAAACATAATCTTCATCACTATACCCCAACCCGTTCCCTTCGCTCCTCTCACCACAATCACCTAGTAGTGCCTCGTACCAGAACAGTCACTTGGGGTGACAGGCGCTTTCTGGTTGCCGCCCCCAAACTCTGGAACACCCTTCCTCTACACATTAGGACCAGCCCTTCCCTGTTCATATTTCGCAAACAACTCAAGACTTGGTTATTTGACCAATAGCTCCACTTTTTGTTAGGTCTTCTAAAATACTGATCCATCCCTTACGCCAGCGCCGAGACGCCTACGGGTATTCGCCGCGCTTAATAAATGTTAAAATAATAATAATAATAATAATAATGTTGTCAAGCATGTCTTGTTTTTACATAGTTTTTGTAAAACGTTATTATTGTGAGAGCCGCCAGGTCATTGTCAATATAACCAAAAATTTGCTAAAAGCAAAACTGTATGTGCTCTCAAAATCACACATTGCCCTGTTAATCGATCAATCAAAATAACTTTATTCAGTCTATATGAGACCATAAAAGTACATAGTAACATCATTACATACATCAATCAATAAAAATAAAATGTATCAGCATTATTAAAATAAAATCAATAAAAAAGACCTAATACAAGTTAATAGAATCAATTAATAGATCAGCAGTTCAATCCTGATCTATACATGGTTAAAAACAGAACAAACTTATTGTGCAAATTATACAAAATTCTAAATCATCCAGGCAATTAATGGTCGAAAAAATACATGCCTAATAGAGCCCCTTAAAACACTGACTAAGAAGAAGCAAATCACAGTAAAGTGCATTACATTCAGATCCAGCTGGCTCAACAAGGCAGGGGTCAATCATACGAAGTCTCATACTGCAATAAAGTGCATGTTATATAACATACCAGGCCGGCCAAGTCCTTTATCAAATGTCTTCTGCAGCCTCAATGATGAGGCCAGAAAGCAAGCAACAATATAAGTTGTATAGACATCCAGAAGTAATTGAAAGTACATGAGAGCAGGCTTAACCTCAATAAAGTTCAAAGATTTCATTAAAGGTAATAAAATAGTCCTACAAGGAAGATCATAAAAACCACAAAAAAACAAAAAGTTCACAAGGCCCTTGGCAGACAAATGATCACACGTACAAGACCTCAGCAGCACATTCTAGGTACTAGGCTTGGGAAGAGTTAGTAAAAGAAGAACTTGATTAAACAGGAATCTGGTGAGAAGTAACGGATGTTGAAAGTTGGACACATTAAGCCAACAGTGTTCAACAGCAGGTTCTCTTAAGATCTGTGCATGCCCATGCACCAAGGGCTGCTCGAGTTCTGCACTCTCTCTTGCTGCTTTCCTCCTTGACAGGAAATTATTCTGAGTCCAAAGGATATCTGACCTTCACAATATCATGTGGTCAATTAAATAGGGCTGCTCTGCCTGGACTAATAAAGGTGTCCCATATACATGCCAATTTTAGTCATAGTTCATCATAGTTTTCCACACCAATCCTTCAAAGTTGCGTGCTCACAGGTTTGTAGTGCCTTGCCCAGGTGGCACCCGGATACTACATCACAATATTTGGGGCGACGCTCCGCCTCAAATCCAATGGCACAGCGTAATGCTGCTTGCGCAAATTTTTCTAAAAGTACTCAAATGTATTCAAAGTTATCCTGATTTTCATCCTATATTTTCACTTAAATCCCTCTTTGTTCCATACATAGGGTAACATGCCAATTTTCATAGGTTTCTCATGTTCGAGATTGTTTATCTGGACCTTTTTACAAAAACACCTACAAATGCAGCAGTTCATCCAAGGCAGTATTTTATTAAACCCAATGCATTTCAGGCATTTTGAACCCTTCGTCAGGGGTCACTAAAATTAACAATGAAACAAGCGTTATTAATAAAACCATCAATATGTAATCATAACAAAACCACAATAATCAATGCGAAAATAAATGTACCCCTATTACCATTAAAACATCACTTTGCGCTATTGCTAATATCCCAATGCGTGTACAATCAAGTAACACTCCCTTATTTTTGGCCAGGCTGGTTCTAACCCTCTTCCCCCATGTTTACCTCCCTTTATTAAATAGGTGATTCACTCTAGCTGAAGGCTTGACCTTAAACTCAACTCTTCAACTTCTCTGTGTGTGAGCACTTTTTCAAACTCTCTGTGTCTTCCCTTCCATCCATGCAGCCATTCATTCTCCATACCCAGCAATCATTCTTTTCCTTACTCAACCATCTCCCCCTCCTCATACTCCTCACTATTGCCTCCCATCCTTCTCCTGGTTATGCTCACTCACTCATTTATCCATATACCATTCATCACATTTCTTCTTCTGCGCCCATGTCTGCATCAACTCATCATCTTCCCAGCACTCTCCCAGCCTCCAAAATTCACAAACTTGAAACGTCCCCATTTCTTCACGTTCTACATCTCCCCTCTTTCCCGTTCATTCCCCCCAGGTCTCCAGCCTGTTCACAAACTCCCATGTTTCTAACCAAACTCTCATTCTACAAAATACCACGTACCTGCCTGCAATCTATAACATTTCCTTCCTCCTCACATTCTTTCGGTGTCTGTGTGTCCCATTATTTCAAACCGCCTATTTTTAAACACACACCCATGCCCAAGCTCCTCCTGCTTTCTCAATTCCTAATTAACCACCTCATTAACACACCTGCGCTGAAACCCACCCTTCATTTTCAAATACTACTCTTCCCACAATGCACCTTAATAGTATGTAGAAACAGCATATTCCCAAGCGTCCCGGTAAAAATCCAGTATCACCATATTACTATAAATAAATGCTGAGAATACAACACCGCACTTATAAACACGTTACAAAATTAAAACTTGTTCCATTCAAGTTTTCTAATACGAGTTATAATATATTTAGATGCCCCTTCAGTAAAAAATATTGTTTGATGAACCACGATTTCCGCCGTACGTGTGGAAAAAGCACTTTTTTCAGGGTTCATCATAAAGTCCATCTTTGACATTGGGTGCAAACCAGAATTAGGGCAAAGTTATGAAGACAATTTTAAATGATAGGGAAAGCACACCTTCTTTAGTCAGAGTTCATCATAGTTTTCCACACCAATCGTTCAACATTGCGTGCTCACAGGTTTGTGGTGCCTTGCCCAGGTGGCACCCGGATACTACATCACAATATTTTGGGGCGACGCTCCACCCCAAATCCAATGCCACAGCTTAATGCTGCTTGCGCAATTTTTTCTAAAAGTACTCAAATGTATTCAAAGTTCTCCTGATTTTCATCCTATATTTTCACTTGAATCCCTCTTTGTTCCACACGTAGGTAACATACCAATTTCCAAGGGTTTCTCATGTTCGGGATTTTCCATCCGGACCTTTTTACAAGAACACGTACAAATGCAGCAGTTAATCCAAGGCAGTATTTTATTAAACCCAATGCATTTTGGGTATTTTGAGGCCTTCGTCAGGGGTCACTACAAATAACAATGAAACAAGCGTTATTGATAAAACCATCGATATGTAGTCATAACAAAACCACAATAATCTGTGCGAAAATAATTGTACCCCTATTACCATTAAATCACTTTGCGCTTTTGCTAATATCCCAATGCATGTGCAATCAAGTAACACTCCCTTATTTTTGGCCAGGCTGGTTCTAGCCCTCTTCCCCCATGTATACCTCCCTTTATTAAATAGGTGATTCACTCTATCTGAAGGCTGAATTTCATTGTTATTTGTAGTGACCCCTGACCAAGGGCTCAAAATGCCCAAAATGCATTGGGTTTAATAAAATACTGCCTTGGATGAACTGCTGCATTTGTACGTGTTCTTGTAAAAAGATCCGGGTGGACAATCTCAAACATGAGAAACCTATGAAAATTGGCATGTTACCCTACGTGTGGAACAAAAGAGGGATTCAAGTGAAAATATAGTATGAAAATCAAGAGAACTTTGAAAATATTTCAGTACTTTTAGAAAAAATTGCGCAAGCAGCATTACACTGTGCCATTGAATTTGGGGTGGAGCGTCGCCCCAAAATATTGCCATATACATGCCAGCCATTTGATTGACATCCACCCAAATGGTGACCCACCTAATAAGGTTGCGCAAAGCAATAAGGTCTGACAAGTAATGTAGCTATAGCTCTTCATGTACTATGAGAGCAGGAATAGATGCTGGGACTGCCAAAAGACATCTGTAGAACCTATTCTCCTCCACTTGAAGCTCCCTTGCATTTATATTACCCCAAACGTCACTGCCAAATGTCGCTACAGAGACAGATTTGGCCTAGTAAATCTTGATCATTGCACGCAGTGGCTTGTTACGAAATCCGGAGGAAAAGGAAAATACTTTCCCTATGGAGCGAGACAGGGATAATCTTTTGTATCTTTTCAGCTGAGCCCAGGTGGATCGATCATCAAAGCCCACACCTAGGTTTGTATAAGTCTGAGCCATGGACAACTTATGGCCCTGAACAAGAAAGAATCTTGACTTGCTCCCCGGTGGCCCAACACCATCACCTGAGATTTGCTGTAGCTGGTTGAGAGGTCAAGACCGCTCATGTACGTGACAAACCCATCAAACAATGTCTGAAGGACCAGGGCAGTCCTTGTCAGCAAAACGGTGTCATCCGCATATAACAATGCGGGGATCTGGCAAGTACCTGACAGTCCACCTGACTATCACATACAAGGTGAACAAAAAAGGGGCCCATATAGATCCCTGTCTTACCCCACTCTTAAGACGGGAGAAGCTAGTAAAGAACCCATCCAAATTATATCAGGTAATATGCAGATATATGCTGGTGCAGCTCACTAAAGAAATAGACGGTGTCTATATCCATTCCCATATCCAACAAAATGGGCCCCAACTTGGATTTATTTACTATGGCAAAGGCAGAGGACAGATCCATAAATGCAATAAACAGTTTGCAACTACGCACCTACGAGAGTACTTAGATCATCTTCTGCTGACTTTGCATGTGTCCCTAAGGTACGCCTGGTATGCAGGGGCAGTATATGCTTTAGCATCCTGGGTGCTAAAACATGGAAAAAACTTCCGGTGGCTCTGCGAGCTTCCATAGATCTGACTAACTTCAAGAAACTGCTGAAAAATTGCTTTTTAAGAGCTAAATCATCCTCAGGGCAGTCATGTGTGAACCTACTAGTGGCGGGACAATCCTGTTGGAGTATCTGTGCATTTTATAAATACCTGTCATTCATTCATTCATTCATTCATTCATTCATTCATACAATGACCCCGGTGTTGCCACTTGTTAATTAACAGAAAAAGATATAAGCAATGATCACATATGCCTAAACTCGGGGGAAACCCAAACTGTAGATCTGAGGGACTTGAACCGTCCTCTGCCCATAACATGGCCCTCTCCAAGATGATGCTGCCCATCCCCTTAACTATTGAGTCTATCAAAGAGATGAAATGAAATTAAATGAAATACCAGCATTTGTAAAGTGCACAGCTCCTTCCGGAGAGGTGTCCTGGCGCTGTGGACCGTCAGGAAGATTAAGCAAGCTATTTTCCAGAGTCACATGGTGCTGGGCTAACCTGCCGCCAGGGATCGAGCCGTGAACCCTGTGGTCCAGAGTCAGGCATCCTGGCTTCTGCGCCACACCCCTTACTTTAGCAATTCGGTAGGTCTCTAGAGCCCTTTTTTTATACAGGGATAATGATGGGCTGGGACAAGTATGGTCTCTCCAGTATGGGAGACCTGTACATACAGCCAAGTTCAACATATGAGTTAAGAGTGGGCCCAAAGTTTAGGTGACATCTCAAACAGACTTCATCAACATTGAATGTTAAATTACATAGGTCATTAACAAGGTGATCTCATGATGGGCAACACTATCCAAGGAATTATAGATACCCTCAACATGTTAAATTAACTTCTCCGGAAGGATATGTGATGAAATGGTATGGGCCCTATTATCAATAAATAAAGGGCATTTAAAAACCTTTAAGAATTTACTACTATCAGCCCTGAGTAAAGCCTCCGTAAGATCAGCCCAAGCTTCCTCTTTGAGTGCTCTCTTCCTCAAGTCTAGTGCCTTTTTATATGCAATGCACATGCTAGTTATTAGGCATCAGTCTTTGGGCTGAGCTTTAAGTGCAGGTATTAATGATTTGTGTCCTTTGCGCAGTCTTTATTGAACCAACGAGGATTACCATTTGCTGCCACTTTAGGGGGAAGTGATAACCTAGATTTGACTTCAGCCCCAATCTCTGAATAAACATTCAAAAGCACTCTTTCCCCAGACACAGATCAAATTATCTACCCTTAACTTCCACAAGGCATTTCAAACATCCTCAAAAACAATCTTCGACCACCTTAGCCTTCTTCCCCGATCAGTCATTAGGCCATCCAGATGGTTAGACAAACCCTGTGCCAGGGATCATACAAACAGATCAATGACACTAACAGAACTACAATAATGATCACTAAAACTCAAATCAAATCGATCTAAAGCAACTTGTAGAAATAAAAAAATATAAATAAAATCTATTATGGAGTGCAAACCGCATCCAATAAAAGTGGAGGCAGAACTACTATCTGAATTTTGAAACATTTACACATGGTGTATTCCAGATAAAGTCTGTAAGGATATTATTCAAAAAGTCAGCCACTTCACTATGTTTCAGGTGCAAAGATTCTTCATTATACACTTGGTTGCATTGGGGGTAGGAATATGGGCAGGGGCGGATATTAAAATCTCCCTCTAAAATAAATCCAGCTTTTGCATTAGGACAAGTGTCAATATTCAACATTTGATCCCTGAGAGTGGAAAGTGTGTCGCGAAAGGTAGAACCAGTGGTTGCATTATAAAAAAAATTACAAAACAAAACCACCAACCACAGCGGAGGTAAACAAAATTGCTTGCATATTGGCTGAACTTATTGCCATATAATCCTCCCCTTGTGGAAGACACAGCATGATTAAAATATGATTTATAGCTGTCCAGAAAAAAAGGAGCCCTCTACATCCCACGTCTCCTTTAGGCATGCTATGGCAAATGATCTGTGAAAGCCAACTACTCTGAGTCATTTCTTCTGATATTTTTCCCTGCCGCATTCCAGGATGCTAACCTAAGAGGATTAACAATGGTATCTCCATTGGTTGTATAGCTTTCTGAGATAACAGTGATACTGCAAAAGATCTTTCCCTGCTGTGGTGAGATTTACACCATTTAGTGAGGCCCTGTAAATGGTTAGCAGCTCTTCATCCACAGAAGTGGGTACCGCAGAACATACCCCCTACTGATAGTCCTCGCAGACTGGCCATGAAGATACGAGGGCATCTCGCCTTTACGTCACGATGTACTTCGATCTGTGGGGCCCTAGTTCTGATATTTGAGTTAACACCCTGCTAACCCCAACCCAAGTACTCTCCTCAGTAAGATGCTTCTCACAATTGCAACCATGCAGTCAAACAAGTGTATCTGCCTGTAAAACCTCAAATCTATTAGAGGTATGAAAAACAGAGTAACTTGCCCTGGCTGGCCTCGCAGCCCCATTACGTCTGCTTTTGATTCTATCACTGGTCCACAGTTGAGTTTGAACTGCCAGTGGGCAGTAAAAATCTACAAACGAAAAATCCTGGATAATAGATGTACGGGTAAGCTACCTGGCAAGATTCAAAATCATTGACACAGCTCTGGGACAGTCAAAATGAATAACTACACAATCCCCATTATGGGTGTTGGGAGTTGGTCCAACCCAATCTACCCTCTGAGCCATAATAAGCCTATTTGCCAAAAATCGCCCTTCGTCACTCAGTTGGGATAGCCAGTATCTAACTTTATTTCTTAAGCTGGAATAATCTTCTCTACCCCTTATTTAAAAATGTGGGAACCCCAGTGAGTACTGGATCATAAGGGGGCCAAGGCAAGAAGGAGACTAAGAATATCTCAGGAGGGTGTGGGACTGTCTTTACTACTTGCAGCACTTGACTTATAGATAACTTATTTGCTGGGTTACACCTGAGACCTCCTGAATGGGCCAGCAGCTTTAAATACCCTATAACACCAGGCAGCACATGCTAAATCGGCAAATTTCCCTGACAATCAGATACAAATAGACTGGAAGGTGGCAGATTGCGGAACAATGGAAGTCCATCTTTAATCTGTGTACATCTGTAGAACCCCGTACGGGTTCCCTCACAAACTTCAGCCCTGTCTGCCAGGTTCCTCCAGACATGTTGGCTTTACAAAACAAAATTAAATTATTCAAACTGCCTTCAATAGATGACAGTTTCTCTAGATGTTTACCAACTAAAGCCTTTATCATTGACTGGACCTTAGGGACAAATTTGTCAAAACTGATATTGACAGATTGAACTCTAGGCAGTTTATCACCATTATCCTTTATGGTTGATAAAAGAGCTACTCTTCCCTTGGCTTTGGACGAGGTCTGCGCTGCAACTGCATTAGACTTTCTGCTTTTTCCCGTTTGAAACCCGGTGGCCCACAGTCAACCGGAGAGTTCCTCATTACGGTCTCAGTCTCTGGTCGATGAACATCTGCAATAGCAATGGTGACAGTGGCCCCATCTAACTGAACCGTGCCACTTTTCTCCATGGCGGCATTCCTCTTGGAATCAGAGCTGGACAAAGGAACAGCTACAGAATCCATTGGGGCAGATCGAATACCCAGCTTCTCCTCCACTGTTCTAATTTCCTCATTAATTGCTCCCACTGATGTTGTTAGATAAGAGAGAACTGATGACTTGCAGTGGACATTAGTAATTAAATCCTTTGGGACTGCACCAGACGGTAAGCCTCCTGTATCTGTTGAGGTATATTTATGTTTACCCATTCTGATGCAGAAGAAGAAGAGCAGATCCTGGAAAAAAAGGATGGTGGCCAGGCCCAGACGCAGTCAAGCAGTAACACACATGCAGCAGGAAGAATTTTTTTAACTAATGTCCTCCTCCTCCACCTCTGAACTAGAAGGTCTCGGGACAAGTAGCCCTTTTTCAAGTGAAAGCACAAATAAGCAGATTGTCCACTAAAGAGTCAATTGTTTGCCTGTTATGGGAAGCGAGAGAACAGTTGCCCACCCTGGACCCACCAGACAACAAACAGACAACATTTTGGATACTCAGATCAAGTGCCAATGTTGATGTAAGAAAAGTACAATGAATCACACAAATAGCTTCTGGGTTTTCAGATATCAGAGAGGTGGTCCAGTCTAGATTCCTCTGGGCAATAAAAGGTGCACCCTTGGCACAGGCTTTGTCCAGGTGGGCTTGTGTGATATCATGCCACACTATATGTGCAGTAGGGGGTAATGTCGCCCCCCCCCATCTCTGATTGTTTGTACCTACTAACAAAATGTCCTGGGACTTGGAGTCCCTTCGCTGGTACCCCGCACTGCGGGAGAGCACTCTGCGATATATGCGCTATTTGGGGTAATGCTGCCTCCTCCCCCTTAGATTATTGGCTCCTCCTGGTGCAAACTGTCTTGGGACTTGAAGTCATTTTGCTGGTCCTTGCCACTAAAAAAAATTACTTTGTGTGCTAATATGCTTCTTGTGAAATAGGAGAATGCTGTCAATAACAGCAAAGTTAGCCAAATATGAAGTTCTATTTATTTTTACAATAGATAGATATACAAACAGATAGATAGATAGATAGATAGATAGATAGATAGATAGATAGATAGATAGATAGATAGATAGATAGATAGATAGATCGATTGATAGATGGATAGATGTATAGATAGATTGATAGATAGATACATTTTCAATAAAAACATAAACTTTTGACTAAAGTGAACCCCTGGTAAATGCGCATGTATTACAGCAGATTTATGACTGTAATAAATTCACAAGAATTTACAGAGGTAGGCCATGAAACAGTACTCCTAGAACATTTTTGTGAACTGCATATTGGCATGAACGAGTCTGGAGAAGTGTGGCTCAATGGTTAGAGCAGGCAGACCTCGATGCAGAGCTCTGGCCAGGGACCAGGGTTCGATTCCCGCCTCGGTGGGTCTCGGACTCATTAATTCCCCTGACCGGATATTCTCACCTCAGTGCCTATTCTGATCATGGGTCCCATGCTGCAACTCTGGGCAATAGCTTGCTTAGTCTCCACAACGGCCCCCACAACGTGAGGGATGCCTGGTCTGCACCATGGGGGTGCCCAGGAGTGGACACTTCACAGGGAAAGCCAGGAAGGGTTCCCTTGTGGTATTCGTAGAAGCGCCGGGAAACCCACTGCGGGTAGCTGTGCGCTATAAAAGTACAAACAGAAAAGAATACATGTGTCTATTTGCTCACGTGAAAATCTGCTGAGCGTTTGCAATATCACTTTCCACACAATCCCTTTTTTATTTTTTTTATTTTCAAAAGTTTTTATTTGCATCAAAGGAACACATAAGCAACAATAAACATTTCATTTTTACATAAAAAGAAAGAATATATAACAATATTCAAAGGCTGCAGTAGATAGTTATATAACATTACTTAGACCGTGCCACACATATAGAAGAGAACAGATAAACGTAAGTTTTAAGTAAAAATTACTGAGACTTAAATAAACCCCATATTCTGTCAATTTTTCGTCTGGCCTGCAATCCCCTTGAGTCCGCGATAGCGGTTTCCATACTATAAATATCCTTGACTAGACTCCACCATTCCAAAACTATTGGTGGGTTCTTTTGGATCCAAGCTCTAGCAATAGTTAACCTTGCACAAGTGATTAGGATATTCAAAAGATCTCTAAACATTTCACCCCCATTAATGCCCACACAAACATCAATGTGTGAGAGTGAGAAGGGTTGCTCAAGCCTATCAGAGATAACCTTAATTATTCCTTCCCAATATTCATTAAGATGAGGGCAAGAATAAAACATGTGGACAATATCCGCACCACTCATATCACATTTAGGGCATTTCGTTCTATCAGAATAATTATTATTTGTTGCCCATTTGATTATCCTTTCAGGTGTATAATATAGTTGACAAACAGTTTTAAACATTTGCAATTTTAAGCTCGAAGATTGAACAGATACATTAAGGCTTTTGAGAGATGTGGTAATTAAATCTGCTGGGACACTCACTGCCAATTTCCTATTCCATTTCTCTGTTAAAGTAATAACATCGCCGGTCCTAAGATCAGAAAAAAGCTTGTAACCCAAACTCATGATAGATTTATCTGCATCTCTATAGATACAGTCCCATATCTCGAATTCTAATACTGCAGTGAGTTCTAATTTCTTCACAAGAAAATCTCTAATCTGATAGTATTTAAACCTTGCCAGTTCAGGTAAATTATAGCAGAGTTTCATTTTATCAAATGCCATAAAACCATAATGGTCATATAAATCCCCCAGAAATCTAATACCGGAGTTTAAAAACATTTGACAAGCTGGATCATGAAAAATAGTAGGGAAACCGGGATTACCCTAGGTGTTTTACAATGAAAAAGAGAGGTATTGCATTTAGCCATAATAGATCGCCAGACACTCACAGTGTCCCGTATGGTCTTAAATTTAACCCTTTTAAAATAGTTGGGGTCGTTTATCCTATAGAGAAACATATTGACATCCAATCCTAGTAGGAACCTGTGAAAATATAAGCATTTGTCCATAACTGTCAGACTACAAATCCGAGTCAAAAATGCTGACCAGTAATAAAATTTAAAGTCCGGAAATAGCAGTCCTCCTTGACTAAAGGGGAGTTTAAGCAATGATACGGCGCGCCGGGCTTTTTTATATCCCCATACAAAACTGCCAATGATCCCTTCTAGTCTAATGAAGAAGGAGTTATTGAGCCGTAGAGGAATCGTTCGAAACAAATATAAAAATTTAGGCAGAATTTTCATTTTTATTAAATTTATTCGACCAATCATACTGATTGGCAGTTTATGCCATTTCTTCAGTTGCATGGCGGTTTCTTTTAGTAAAGGTTCATAGTTTAATCCTATGATAGAATCAATATCCGAGGAGATTTTAACACCTAAATAGGTGGCTGCATTACTTGTTCCAGAAACAGGAGTAGTTGGTTGGTGATTCATGACAACCTGAGTTTTGGTGGTGTTAAGTCTGTAACCAGAGACAGAGCCATATGTGCCTGCTTCTATTAAAATACCTTTCATAGTTTTAACAACATCTGGCGAAAAAATGGCAATATCATCAGCATATACAGTTATATCTAATTTGTTTGAGCCATTAATAAAAGGGCAAATTAAAGTTTGGCGTTGTAGGGCAATTAAGAAAGGTTCTATTGCAAGAGCAAAAAGCAGTGGTGATAAAGGACACCCCTGCCTTGTCCCCCTTTTAATGGAGAACAGAGAAGAGCATTTCCCCATATATGAGATCTTACCCATAGGATTATCATATATTGATTGGATCCATCGTAAATGTTGTCCTTTAATACCGAATGCCTGTAGAACTGCCCATAGAAAACCCCACCCCACCCGGTCAAATGCTTTTTCAGCGTCTAATAAAATCATACTGAGTAGGGTGTGTTTAATCCGTGCTGCATCAAAGGCCGATATAGCCATGTGGTGTCACGCTTAGGAATAAAACCATGTTGTTGGGGAGAGACAAGTTGGGACATGTATGGAGCTAGTCTAGTAGCCAATATTTTGGCAAAGATTTTTGCGTCACTATTAATAAGTGAAATAGGCCTATAAGATCCCCTCTCTTGGGGTGCTTTACCTTTTTTTAAAAAGAAAATAATTTGGGTTAAATTCCAGGATCTGGGTGCTTGTTGCCCTTTACCAATAGCACTAATCACATCAACAAATAATGATATTAATTCTTCGATACAATATTTATACAGTTCCAGAGGGATAAGATCTTCCCCTACGGCTTTGCCCATTGCTAAAGATTTAATTGCCCCCTTAATTTCTAAAGGCGTAATATCGGCCTCTAATTGAGCCGATTGTTCCGGCTCTAAATTATTAACTTTGTTAACATTAATATAGTTGTTAATGCAATCATCTGGAATAGCAACTTCCCTTTTTTTCCAATTCTTCAAAAAGCTTTACTTCTGCCCTTGTCAGGGGCAAATTTTCAACCTTTCTAAGTAAGGAAAAAGATTAGAGAAGAGTTGGTGAAACTCCTTGAACATGCAAGTTCGTAGGTGTGCGCAGACTCAAAAAGGCATTCCAACCTTAGAATTACTGCTTCCCACGACTTCTAGCCCCAGTATGTAGATGTACAAAATGCAGGCAAAATCAAACAACTGCCAGTATCCAAACCCTGCTGTAATTGTATTGTTGGCATAATCAGAGAGGCTATTGTAAGAGGTCTGATATAATCAGAATGCTGCCATAATGTGTCACCTCACTGCATGGCATCAAATAAACAAGTGGATTACATATAGGTCAAATACATTTATGAAGCATCCCATCCCATGGACGAGTAGAGCTTTTTTCCATTCCTCACCCCTGTAGCTGACTTGCATTCGATGAGTTAGAATTTGAAAACATTAACACAATTGCAATTCTAAAAAATGTGGATTTCCTTTTCTACATTGGAAGATTTGGTTTCTGTTACTTCATAACCAACAGCACATCTTCGCTTCTGTGTTTTGTACATGAAAGTGATGGGGTTTAAACCTGTTTCAGGTACAGCCAACACTCTAGATCTTTATTAATCCTCCCACACTTAAACAGGGACTCATTGGAGTATCTAACTTCTAAAGCCCCGCCCTTTATCCATTACAAGTAGTAGCTGAAGTAGGCAGGATCTATGGCAGAGGTCTTCAAACCTTTTTGCTATGAGCCCCCCCCCCCATCCCCAGCCCCCAAGCACAATGTTTTGGTGCCAGCCCCCCCCCCCCTCCACACCCCCACACCCCACAAAAAATGCATGGCAAGAATAGGGAGAGTGGGAGGAGAAGGGGTGAACTCCAGGACAGCGCTTAGGAGATCATTTCAGGGGTATTTTACTGTAGTTTTTAATCCATGCTATTTGTGAGATTTATAAAAGTACATGTTAGACGGACCGGGAGGGTCGGCCGAGATTACGGGGAGAGGTCTCCAGGGAGAGCCGTCTCCAACGACTGTACAGATAAGTAACTTCCCCCCCACAGACGGACACCACACAAGATTGAAGGTTAACGAGACTTTATATGCACTTCTTAGGTTACGTTGATATAATACAAGGAGGTCTGGACTCAGGGGTCCCCTCGGTTCTGATCTCTGGTTGAGGAAAAGGGTAGCGGGACAGTCTTAGTTACCAATGAGTTCAATAGCTCTCAATCCTCGAGCTCGGCGTGGTTGCTGATCGGGCCGTGGAGGAGCCAAGCAGGTCCCGAGATGGATGAAGGATGGTCGACGGGCCGTGGAGAAGCCAAGCAGGTCCCTAGATGGATGAAGGATGGTCGACGGGCCGTGGAGAAGCCAAGCAGGTCCCGATGCAGATGACAGTTACAACGGTCCGCGGCCTCGCCAGCAGATCCGGACGACGGTGAAGGATGAAGGTTACGACGGCTGTGGCAGCGCCACCAGGCAGGATGATGGTGCACAGGACAGAGCTACGGCAGCGCCAGTAGTCCGTCCAGGATGAGTTCTTCTTTCGTCTCTCGACTCCAAGATACAACTGCCTTCCTGTTCTGGAGCTGCCCCAGTTATAGGGCTGGCGTGCTTTGATGTCCGGACCCTCGCACTTGGAGGTCGGGAGGTCCGGGATGAGGGAGTCCAGACACCCAGCAGGGGGGTGGAGCCAGCGCCCGGGGAGGCGATGGGCGAGCGGCACTGGCCGGGGGAGAACCATCGACACCTCTTTCTCCCATTGACTGGCCAAGTAGCTCGCTCACCTCCTGGGTGGAGGGTGGTGCCGGAATGTCTGAGGCCGGGCTAGGCCCAGGGTTGAGGTCGATCGGGGGCCAGGCGGCCTCGTGGCGAAGTGTCCAAGATGGCGGCCCGGGCTGGGCGCGTGGGTCGGCCGTGGATCGGACCCACGAGGTTATCATGCTCGGGGGCAGGTGTCCCTGAGGGGACGTAGGACGTGCAATGGTGGGGTGTGGTGCTTGTATGACTGGCTCGGGCTTGGTCGAGCCGGGGGAGAGCGGCCCGTCACGTGGCCTGTCCAACATGCGTCCCCCCCAGCTGAAGGCGGGGAGAGTTACCCATCCTCTTGGGGACTCTCTTCGTCGAGGCGGAAAAACCGGGACAGGCCATCCGCGTTGGCGTGGTCAGACCCAGGCCGGTGTTCAACGGTAAAGTCCATACCTTGCAAGGAGATGGACCAGCGTAGCAGTTTTGGGTTTTCCCCCCGCATATGCATCAACCACTGCAGGGGTCGGTGGTCAGTCTGCACCCGGAAGTGGGTGCCAAAAAGGTAGGGTCGGAGCTTCTTGAGGGCCCATACCACAGCGAAGGCTTCCCTCTCTATGGTGCTCCAGCGTTGCTCCCGTGGTAGGAGTCTCCGGCTGATGAAGGCCACCGGTTGATCAAGGCCTTCGGTGTTCACCTGGGACAGGACCGCCCCAATGCCCTGGTCGGAGGCGTCCGTCTGGACGACGAACTCCCGGCTGTAGTCTGGGGCCTGGAGTACAGGAGCGGAACACATGGCGGCCTTTAGCTGTTCGAAGGCCGCTTGACACTCTGGGGTCCAGTTCACCTTCTTGGGCTGATTTTTCGACGTGAGTTCGGTGAGAGGCCCCACGATGGTACCATAGTCTTTCACGAACCTTCGGTAGTAGCCCGTGAGGCCCAGGAAGGCTCGCACCTCAGTTTGAGTGTTAGGGGGTTGCCAGTTCTGGATGGCGGCAATTTTCAGTTGAAGAGGGGCCACTAGACCGCTTCCCACTTGGTGTCCGAGGTAGGTCACTGACCCTTGTCCAATTTGACATTTGCTGGCCTTGATCGTGAGGCCAGCTCGCTGAAGGGCTTGCAACACTGCCTGGAGGTGGTGGAGGTGCTCGGTCCAGTGGTGGCTGTACACAGCGATGTCGTCCAGGTAGGCGGCGCTGAACTCTTCGAGCCCCGCCAGGACCTGATTGACGAGCCGTTGGAAAGTCGCTGGGGCATTTTTCATGCCGAAGGGCATGACCGTGAAGTGATAGTGGCCATCGGGGGTGGAGAAGGCAGAACGTTCTTGTGCTCGGGGTGTGAGGCCGATCTGCCAATAGCCTGCCGTTAGATCGAAGATGCTGAGGTAACGGGCAGCGCCCATTCGGTCGACCAGTTCATCTGCCCGGGGGATGGGGTGTGCGTCCGTTCTGGTGACTTCATTCAGGCCCCGGTAGTCGACACAGAACCGGAGTTCGGGTGTGGTTCCGGGGGCGGCTGCTTTGGGGACCAGTACGACCGGGCTGGCCCATGGACTGTCGGAGGGCTCGATGACCCCGAGCGTGAGCATCTTAGTTACTTCCGCCTGGATGCAGGCCCGTACCCGATCAGGTACGCGGTAGGCCCGGTGGCGGATAGGAGGGCTGTCTCCGGTGTCCACATCGTGCACACACCAGGAAGTGACACCTGGGGTGAGGGAGAACAGGCTGGCAAATCGTGATAGGAGGGCTTGGCACTCTTGGCGTTGTTCCTGGGTGAGGGTCTCCGAGAGTCGGACCCCATCCACGGAGCCGTCTTGCTCCTGGGTCCGCAAGAGGTCAGGGAGAGGCTCGGAGTCGTCCTCAACCCCGTTGTCTGTGGCCATCAAGAGGCTGAGTTCTGTTCGTGCAAAGTGGGGTTTCAGTCTGTTGGTGTGGAGGACTCGGAGCGGATTCCGGGCGGACTCCATATTGATCAGATAGGTGGCGGGTCCCTTGCGCTCGATTACCTTGAAGGGTCCCGTCCATTTGTCTTGGAGAGCGCACGGTTCTGTGGGGGACATTACCCAGACCTGTTGCCCCGGCTCGAATTCAATAGATGAGGCGTTCTGGTCATACCATCTCTTCATGTCCTCTTGACTGGCCTCTAGGTTGGCTTTCGCTAGGTCTCTGAACCGCTGGGACTGGTTGCGGAGGGTGAGGAGGTACCGGAAGACATCTGGAGGACTCTTGGCCGGAGGCAACTCCCAGCCTTCTTTGATCAGGCTGAGTGGCCCCCGTACTGGGTGCCCATAGAGCAGCTCGAATGGGCTGAAGCCTAGGGACTTCTGTGGGACCTCCCGGTAGGCGAAGAGGAGGCACGGCAGCAGCACGTCCCACTGGCGACGGAGGGGTTCTTCCAATCCCCCGATCATCCCTTTTAGTGTGCGATTGAACCGTTCAACAAGTCCGTTTCCTTGGGGGTGATAGGGGGTCGTGAAGCGGTAGGTGACCCCACACTGTTGCCAGAGGGACTTCATGTATTTGGAAATAAAGTTCGTGCCTCTGTCACTGACGACTTCTCGGGGGAACCCCACACGGGAGAAGATCCCCATCAGGGCCCTGCCGACCACTGGGGCTGTGACGGTCCGGAGAGGAATAGCCTCAGGGTAGCGGGTGGCGTGGTCCACTAGTACTAGGATGAAGCGATGGCCTTGTCTTGTACGTGGGTCTAGGGGTCCCACAATGTCTATTCCGACCCTCTCAAATGGGGTTGTGACTACGGGAAAGGGTTGCAGGGGGGCCTTTAATTTGCGGCCGCTCTTCCCACTGGCTTGGCACGTGGGGCAAGATCGGCAATGCTGGTGCACATCGTTTCTCATTTTTGGCCAGAAGAAGTGGGTCACTAGGCGGCTGTAGGTTTTATCTTGTCCCAGGTGCCCTGCCAGGGGGACATCGTGGGCCAGATTTAGCAGGAAGTCTCTAAAGCGGAGTGGCACCACTAGTACTCGGTTGGCCCCCAGCTCGGCGATTCGTTGCTCGCTGTACAGTAGGTCATTGTCCCAGTAGACCCAATGAGCTCCGGAGGTATCCCCTGCGCTTTGGGCGAGCGCTTGTTGTCGGAGTCCCTCAAGGGAGGGACAGGTCTTCTGCTCCTGACGAAATTGTTCTTGTGTGGGCCCCCCTTCTTGAGCCCACTGGTCGAGATTAGCAAGGTCGGAAGGTTGAGCAGGTTCGAGGGGGATGCACTGGTCGGGGGTCTCGGCGGGGGCGACCGGAGGCGGAGGCGCCGGCCATTCTGGTTCTTCCGGGTGATGGTTGGCACGGGCGGCCATAGACCGGGTGGTGACGCACGCCCAGTCTGGGACGCCCAACATCCCCAAGTGTTCTTTTCGCTCCACGGCTGCCCACGGGGAGCTTTCCAGGTCATTTCCGAGGAGGCAGTCCACGGGGGCGTCGTCTCGGACCGTTACTTTCAACATGCCGGAGACCCCTCCCCATTCAAAGGGGACGCAGGCCATCCGACACAGACTCTCCGAGTTGTCGGCTGATCGTACAGGGCAGAGAATGTTCGGTAGATATTGCTCTGGGGTCACCAGATGACAGCGGACGGCTGTCACACTGGCCCCGGTGTCTCGAAGGGCTTCGGCCCGTTGTCCATTGATGCTCACCCATTGGCCGTACTTCTGGGTGTTAGCGGGTAGGGGGACCCGCGGGACCATGTCTCTTCCCCCTAAGCACGCGAGAGTCATGGCGGCTGGCTCCCACCCTTGATACTCTTGCTCGTCTGTTTCTTGTTCCTCGGAGATCTGTTCTTCCCCTAGTGCCGCGGCGGTCACCTGGCGGGGTCTTGGGCTCTGATACTGCGGGCAGCTTGGGTCATTTGCATAGTGGCCGACTCGTTGGCATCGGTGACATGTAACATTGGCTCTGTATCCCGGTCGCGCCGGGGTGCTGCCCCGGTTGGCCGGGGGGGTGGTGCTGGTAGCGGGGGCGGCCGGAGTATTGTCTCTTCCTCGCCCTTGGCCCCCTCCTCCTCCTCTGGATCGGTGGTGACCATTGTTGTTCCTGTTCTGCTCGTAGGACCCATTCCGGCCCACTCGGGTGATCTCCCACCGGTCAGCTTCGGCTGCGAGCTGCCGGGGATCGGTTAACTTGCTGTCGAGGAGGTGTTGGCGTAGTTCAATGAAGCAGTTGTTGGACAGATGCTCCCATACCATCAGATTGAACAACTGCTCGTAGGTCGTGACGTTGTTCCCTCTGATCCAGCCTTCGAAGGCTCGGCTAAAGTACGTTACATAGTCCACCCAAGTTGTACCTGGAATGCGTGTGCAGTCTCGGAACCTCTGACGGTACATCTCGGGCGTGAGGCCATAGCGAGTGAGGAGGGCCGCTTTCATATGGTCGTAGGAGGTCATCTGGTGGTCTGGGAGCTGTAACAGAGTATCGCGGCCCTCATTGAGGAATTTGCCCCATAGGCCGGCTCCCCAGTCGGCTCTATCGATCCGGTGCGCAGTCATCGCGATTTCATATGCTTTAAACCATTGCTGGATGTCGTCTTCTCGAAAATATTCTCGGACCACATCCTTGGGGATGTGCACTTTTTTGTCCGTGGTCCCGGGGGTGGACGGTCTGTCGGGCACCCCTAATTCTTTATTCTGTTTGCGCAGGTTGATCTCGGCTAGGTTCCGCTCGTGCTCGTACGTTAGTCTTTTTTCCTCGAGCTCCCTTTGCCTCTGTTTCTCCTCTCTTTCTTCTCGGAGGCGAAGGTGCTCTAAGTTTATTTTTTGCTCGGCCAATTTGAGTTCTATGTCCATCTTGAGTCGGGCCATTTCAAGTTCGTGTAGTCGGGCTTTTTCTCTTTCTTGGATCTCGTCTTGCGAGAGACCCGTTCTTTGCTCTTCAGGGGCCGTGTTGGTCTTTTTCGCGGTGCTTTGCTCCGGGGCTTCGACATCCCCGGTCTCTGCCCAAGATTCTAGGGCATGCTTAAAATCGTCCTTGGTACTTAGTCCGGTGGTAGCGATACCTAGTTCGATGCAGAACTGCTTTAGTTCACGATGGCTGTATTCCTCTAGCTTTTCCATTTGGAACTTCTCAGTTGATCCGCTCTCTTTAGTCGACATTGTTGTTCGTTGTGGGGTGAGCTACTCTCTGTACGTTATGCGGTGATTCGGATCGCGCCGCTGGCCACCAATGTTAGACGGACCGGGAGGGTCGGCCGAGATTACGGGGAGAGGTCTCCAGGGAGAGCCGTCTCCAACGACTGTACAGATAAGTAACTTCCCCCCCACAGACGGACACCACACAAGATTGAAGGTTAACGAGACTTTATATGCACTTCTTAGGTTACGTTGATATAATACAAGGAGGTCTGGACTCAGGGGTCCCCTCGGTTCTGATCTCTGGTTGAGGAAAAGGGTAGCGGGACAGTCTTAGTTACCAATGAGTTCAATAGCTCTCAATCCTCGAGCTCGGCGTGGTTGCTGATCGGGCCGTGGAGGAGCCAAGCAGGTCCCGAGATGGATGAAGGATGGTCGACGGGCCGTGGAGAAGCCAAGCAGGTCCCTAGATGGATGAAGGATGGTCGACGGGCCGTGGAGAAGCCAAGCAGGTCCCGATGCAGATGACAGTTACAACGGTCCGCGGCCTCGCCAGCAGATCCGGACGACGGTGAAGGATGAAGGTTACGACGGCTGTGGCAGCGCCACCAGGCAGGATGATGGTGCACAGGACAGAGCTACGGCAGCGCCAGTAGTCCGTCCAGGATGAGTTCTTCTTTCGTCTCTCGACTCCAAGATACAACTGCCTTCCTGTTCTGGAGCTGCCCCAGTTATAGGGCTGGCGTGCTTTGATGTCCGGACCCTCGCACTTGGAGGTCGGGAGGTCCGGGATGAGGGAGTCCAGACACCCAGCAGGGGGGTGGAGCCAGCGCCCGGGGAGGCGATGGGCGAGCGGCACTGGCCGGGGGAGAACCATCGACACCTCTTTCTCCCATTGACTGGCCAAGTAGCTCGCTCACCTCCTGGGTGGAGGGTGGTGCCGGAATGTCTGAGGCCGGGCTAGGCCCAGGGTTGAGGTCGATCGGGGGCCAGGCGGCCTCGTGGCGAAGTGTCCAAGATGGCGGCCCGGGCTGGGCGCGTGGGTCGGCCGTGGATCGGACCCACGAGGTTATCATGCTCGGGGGCAGGTGTCCCTGAGGGGACGTAGGACGTGCAATGGTGGGGTGTGGTGCTTGTATGACTGGCTCGGGCTTGGTCGAGCCGGGGGAGAGCGGCCCGTCACGTGGCCTGTCCAACAGTACAAATATATCAAAACAATACAGAAATTGACCATAACTGGCATGCTGTGAGCCTGGTTCCCAATGGAACTGCACCTGCTGCACTATATAATGTATTGTTTGATTAATAAAAAGCATTACAATAGTGAACATGCAACAATAAAACATATATCAAAAATAAATACAGCCCTTAGACCATTGTTAGCATCACGTTTAAATAGCAAGTAATTAGGGATTATGATGTTTAACAATAAAAATTGTTTGAGGCCTAATCAGTACGCATTAAAGCTTTTGTAATCTCTCTAAATTCATGCTGCGTGAATTTGGACCACATTTGGGCGAAGTCTCTTTAGTTTAATCACAGTTGAAAAGCCATAAGCACCTGCTGCACTAGAAAGCCGTACTAAAAAAGCTTTAAAAACTCCTCACCTTCCTCAAGGCATCTCTCTGAGGAAGCTGTCTCTATCATTTGTAATCTAAAAAAATATCCCCAGACCCCCATACAGCAGCACTTCCTCTGGGCTAACTCTTTGGGCTATCCAAAAATCTCACCACTTTCCTCTTTCTCCTGACCATTACTCTGAGACCCAAGGGGGTGTGGATGATGAGAGTGCTTAGTCTGAACATGACCCTGCTGTCCTCCTTCCTGTCACCCACTGGACTCACCTTGAAAGACAGGTGCATGTAAACCGAGGTCGAAGTTGACGGGATCTATGGGGATCCACATGCCCCATGCTTTTTTCATTTTACAAAAGCAGTTCCCATACTTTTCGTAAAAAAAACAACCCTCTCTGAACAGATACTATGGCCTTTGAAGTACCTCTACTTAAACGTTAAGGGAAGGCGGGTTGAAGTGGGAAGGAGTTTTCCTGTGCTATGAAGCTCACTGAGGGACACAGAACTAAGGACGAAACAGGCATGCTCACCAGGGTGTCTGCTACATGGAAGAATGTAAATGTGTGCAATAGGTTAATCACCAAATGTAAAGGCTACTTGGTAGCCAGTTTAGGCTTTAATTGATGGAATCAGCTGAGGCTACATGGGGACAATAAGTTCTTCTTTTTGATACTTAATATCAGGATGTTATAAGATGAATTCTAAAAAGTGTACTTTTAATAAACAAATGCGTGCACAAGGTATGATTTACCTATTACAAATATATACGTTTAAAGCACTTACTTTATCTTAAAACATGAAATCCTTTTGCAGCATTCTAACTTACACTTTGTATCATAATTTTTTTAAATAATGACTTGCATATTCATAGTGCTTTCTGCTCCAGGTTGGGACATTGTAGCACTATAAATACACAAGTCACTATTACTCACATCTGCAGTTGTCACAATACCCAAATGAAATTTCATAATATAAATAAAGTATTTCTATCTTATTAGCTTAATCTGCATTTATTTTTCATTTAAGGTTTCTTCATTATTTTACATGCATTTACCTGAAAGTGAAAAATAAAACAACTTGTAGAATATTTTGTTCTTTTTTGACACCATGTGGCTAAAAGGAACAAAATATTTTGTACGTGTCTTATTTTTCCACTTTCAGTTGCTGCATATAAAATAGTACAGAAACCTTAAATGAAAAATAATTGCAAGTTGAGCTAATCGGATGGAAATACATTCTTTAACATTATGGGAATGTATTGTATTGTATTGTAATTGCATTTATATAGAGCTTACTACCCCTGACGAGGCGTTGAAGCACTATTTCGGCGAGTAGCACGATACTCCAGGACCCATAGAGGATTAGTGTTGAATTAGTATAGTGAAACATGCAAGTACATTTTAAGTGGTGGATAGGTTAGTAAGTTATTTGGATTTGGAATGATAGGAGAAGGATAGAGGAGGACAAAGGTTTGTATTTATATAGCGCTTGTTGACGCACGCTATTCAGGAAGTCTACAAAGGATTAGTGGTGAATTAATATGGTGAAATACGAAGTAATTTCAGTGTTGGATATTAGTCAGTTACTTGGAGTGAGAAGGATAGCGGATGGATAAAAGGGGAAGAAAGATTTCCATTCATATAGCACTTGTTACCCCTGATGGGTGTTGAATCGCTTTTCTGGCGAGTAGCACGCCACTCCGGAACCCATAAAGGATTACTGTTGAAAATTAGTATAGTAAAAAAAATATGTTAACTAATTTGAGTAGTGGATATGTTATTCAGTTATTTGGGTAGTATATTAGTATAGTTTAATATGGAATTTGAGAAGTGAACATGTTAGTCTGTTAATTTCGATTGAAAAGGATAGTGGAGGGATAAAAGAGTGAAAGATTTTCTTTTTTTTAAGTCTTAGCAATAGGAGGAGGCTTTTGGATGAGTAAAAGGGAGTTTTGGAGGGGAGGACTCAGAGGAAAGAGTTTAGAAAAGTTTGTTTTAGGGGATCGGTATAGTAAAAGAGGTGTCAGATGATGCAAGGAGGGGTAGAGTAGGAAGGAGTCTAGAAAGGGTTATTTTGGCAATCATAGTAGTGGTATGGGGTTTGGGATAAATGAGAGAGCGGATGTAGAGGATATATTGATAGATGTATAGGATGAGAGATAGGGTAGTGCATTGGAAAAGAAGTTTGAGATGAGTCAGAAGGTTGGGCTAGAAGATATATTGAGCGAAGTATAGGCTGAGAAATAGGGTAGTGCATTGGAAATGCTAAATTAGAAGAAAGTGATAAATATATAGATCCATAATTACATTGAAATTATATAGAAACATAAAGGAGGTAAGTATATATAGATTAAAGATATTGATAGAGGCACAGGAAGAGAAATAGGGTAGTGCATTGGATATGCTTTTTCAGGAGAAAAGTAACAGACACACAGATCCAAGTACATGGAAGGTACATAGTTGCACAATGAAAGTATGTACATGTAGACCAAAGATGATTTTTATTTATTTAATTTTTTTTCTCTCAACAACATAATTAATGTACATGTTTATACAAAGTAATACACAAAGATTGGTACATATGTATAGTGAAAAAAATGCTTGTATACAGAGGGATATGCTGTAAATTTCTGTTTGTGTATGGTGCAGATCCAGCGGGCCAAAGGAAATTCAGTCTCATATGTACAACTCTACACCACGATACTCACCATAATTCATAAATCTATCACTAGGCCCATAAATGACTGAGACATGAATTGACCAACTTAATCATATGACCTAATTAATCAGACACATTATAATACATTTAATTAAGTCACTATCATAGGCAATGGATTAACTAATGGTAACTCAAGGAAACAAACAAGACCAGCTTGTCATTTCAAATCTATTTTATTAACTTTATTATAGAGCATAATGCATTTTGAAGCGTAAATTCTTTTATTAGCAATTTTTATTAAGCAAAATTATTTATTAGAAAGGCACATTTGACTGGCAGTTCAAACTCAAAATCAGCATGAGAAATGTTCAAACATTTTGGAAATTCCCTAAACCCTATTTCCCTAACTTAGCTAAAGAAAACAACCTAAAGGGAAAAAGTAAAGTCGCAATGGATCTTATGTGAAACGAAAGTCCAACAGCATCTCTGGAGCACAGGAACGAGCCAGCAGTGCTCTTTGCAAGGGGGCAATTTTTATACCTTTTTCCTATCTAAAACTAACTAAAAGAATACAAATATTCGAGCAACACGAAACACGATTGGACTAGAGACATCGTCCGATGAAGTAATTTGCCTTTCGCATAGCAAAAGTCATGTTTCTTCAAGAGCGGCTTTGTTCATAGACTAAGAGTGTCACAGGTTTTTCCGTGATTTGCAACATTAGGTAAAATCAACTAATGCTTCCTCCGTCCAAGCTTTTCCGCTTCTGCACATCCTGTCCTTGACCATGAAAGCTGAATCAAATGTCTTTTCATAACTTCCACACAGCCTTGTTTTTACGAGCGACTTTCAAAGAATTATTGTAGAAAATATTTCCACTTTCATACGTTGCTGTACAAGGCCCAACTTTGACAGGACTTCGGACATCCATTTTAGAAATAGGCCACAGGCCTCTTTAGCATGAGTCTAGTATGCAAGGAAACACAAGACAATAATTAATTCAAGAAATGATAATTATTCTGTTACCCACCCCCTTTTCTAATATTAACCCATTAGTCTATGTTACCTAGCTTTGCATACAAAAGACAAACATAGCACAAACACATGAGATGACACGACATAAACAAAAGCACATTAAAAAGAATGCACATGCTATTATTTAAAACAGCCGCAGTTAATGTTCAACAAAACGAAAGACAAAGTAAATGTATTATTTTAAACGGAATGACAAACATGACAAGAGCACAAATAATTAAACCTGCGTGTTCGTGTAAGTGCACTTTATTCTAGGTTGTGTCAGTACAAAAACGTGCAAAACATACAACACTCATTAGTAAATTAAAATTATGGGAGTTTCATTACTGCGTGCTTTAATTCAAAATGTATTCTGAAAGTCCTCTCCATCAATGCTTATGTGGGGAAGAGCCAAATCTTGAGTAGTTTTCTGAAGATAAGGTGGTTGTGGGTGGACTTTATGTTGGGGGGTAAAGAGTTCCATAGTTTGGCTCCTAGAACAGAGAAGGATGTGCCACCCATGGTTTTTTTTTCTTGTATGGTGGGATTTTGAGGCGAGATGATCCTTTAGAGCGGAGGTTCCTTTGTTGAATGCGTTTGATGATGTTATTCCTGAAGAAGAGTTGTGCTAGGCCATCTTCATTTACAAATACTTGCTTGGCCATCTGCGCCCCCTGTGAATGCAGCCACGGCTTCTCAGGGGGGCGCAGCCCCACAGTTTGAAGACCTCTGAAATTATGGGGACCTACATGCCCAAGATGTTTCCAATGTTACAAAAACAGTTACCACTTTTTTTTTAAAAGACTACCGTCCCTAAACATTTAATGCTGCCCTTGAGGTGTCTCCGCTGAAAGAGTCTCCTGTGTTGTGAAGGCAGGAATGGAACAGAGAGCTGAAAAAGTAATAAGCCTTCTGCCCAGGGAACCTATGTAAGAATTATAAATGTGTGCAATGAGATAGTTAGCAAATGTAAAGGGTACTTCGGCTATTATACGATTTATTGGATGGAGTGACTTATACCTTCAAGATGACAAAGATTTATTTTTGGTAATCTAAAGGTGTTACAGCTGAGCTCTGTAGCGTGTCCTTTTAATTGATACATTAAAAAATATTTGTACTAGGTACAAACTGATTGTATATTACCAAAATCTAAATTTTGATAGCACTTGTTTTATCTTAAAGAATAAACCTGTTTACACATGTTGTGCCAGCCCATCATCTTGTAGTGTGCGTTATATTTGTCTCAAACTGGAACTTCGCACCACTATAAATTCGTAGGTCACTATTCTGTATCTCTCGCGGCACGCGTGACACGCCGCGTAGGTGAGGAGTGACACTCACAGACCAGAACTGTTTAAATTTACCGAGTGAGGAATTTTACTTTATAAAAAAAACGCAGTACCCTAAACAGTGGTGTAGATTTAGACTCCTATTTTGGTGAAAACACGACAGGAATCTGGAATATAAATAAGACGCAGGCGCAAGATTAAGACACGATACACGGAGGATTGTTGTTTGTGGGTGTGCGCATGCGTTACATCTCACGTTCTGATTAGTTGTGCCGTGTGGGAAATTATGCATGCGCAGATCTGTCTCAGGAAGTTCTGCGCGCATGCGCATTCGTGCCACCTGCCTATGCTACTGAGCTGTCAACGAAGACTGGCTACACCAGCTATCAGTCCCAAAGAGTGGTGCGCAGGCGCCTTGGCGCGCCCGTCGCCCCCTGGTGGTCCCGCATGATAAAGGTGCTAGGGGTTCCATCGCGGTGTTTGCAGCTCAGAGGAGTGATTGGCGATGGAGCCCAGCGGCGGCGGGAGGCCTGGCCCGGCCAGGGAGCTGAGTCGCAGCTTTATTCATTACAACAAGTACCGTGCTCGCCTACAGCAGAGCCTGCGAGACACAAAAGCATTCTTCAGGGAGGTGCAGCACACGTACTGCCGGGGCGGACTGGAGGCGGGGTCAGACGCAGGTGAGAAGAGTGACAGTGGTGAGTGCCCAGAGTGACACTAAAGTGTTTTCCAGAGAGATGTGTGCACCTGCTGCCAGGCCCAAGTGATAAATTGTGCCAGAGGAAGGCCGTGGGCTGTTGTTATGAGGCTAAAGGAGGGCACAGGGTGGTGCATTTCAGCTGCTGTTGGGCGTGTCCCAAGTGGGTGGATAGGCATTAGGTAAAGGATGAGAGGGAAGTCGATACCACTGAGAACGGGACTGAAGAGGGTCACTGAAGGAAGTATGGGGAATGAGGGTGTAGCGACGCTCCCTTCGAGGACGTATAGCACAACGAATTTTGTTGATGAATATGTTTGTATGGGGTTTTAACGTTGCTAAAGTGCCTTTTCACTTTTGGAATTCTCCTCCAAGTATCTAGTCCTGGGTTTTATGAACGTCCACAGATTACAGAACTATATGGAGAAAAGTGGCTTGCCACAAAGTGTAAACAAAAGTCTTGCCAATCGGTCCTATAACAGGGTGCCGCGGCTTGTGAGACGCCCTTGTTGCTGGAGGAGTTCCTACGTGTCTGACTAGCCTAATAGCGCAATCTAGCAGTGTCGGATGGGCTGATCTGACAGATCAGTGTGTAGGGCAGTTTTTAGAATTTTGTGAGCCAGCTTAATGGCCCGGTTTGCCGTTTTTTGAGGGTGATTTACCTGAAATGTCCACAAACATTGCCTGCAGCAAACCAATGCATGCATTCTCCCATATCTTGCAAAATAATCACAGTGGTCTTTACACGTTCAAAACTGGCCTGACTTGCAAATGTGGCCACTTTTTTTTATTTAGCTACCTGGTTCACTAACGGGGGGACTTTGATTTTGGTGCCCAGACCTGGGTTCCCCTTGTTCCATGCCCAGCCCTAGCTCGAGCCTTTCCTTCCGGCTCGGGAGGAAGCCCCGATTCTAATTGAATGGAAGGGTCGTGTGGAGTGACCTTCTGTTGGTAAGGATGGGGAAAGATATCCTCTGCCTCTTGTAATGTGTTATCTTGCAAAGGCACAGCTGATGCTGGGGTGCCTGTGCTGGGTTGTGATTTATAAAGCACGTTTTTTTTTATTATTTGTAAAATTGTATTCACTGTATTTCACATTTGTACCTCGTTCTGCGCGCTTTTCGAAATAGGAGTCTTATTTCAATATCTGACGTTGTTTACAGCTTCAGCACCCACTTTGCTCTGTTTGTACATGCCTGTTGTGCTACAGATATGCCCTACAGTTCTCTTGTAGTGGGATGGGCACATATTACTATTCCTATTTCAAATTTGGGATTTGTAGCATTCATGTGGGTATTTTGTTGTTGTTGCCTCCTTGGGGGTGCACACAGCGCCAGCATGGTGGGTAAGGGCAAGATTGGCTCAAGATAATGTGTGGCCCTGACCCACCATGCTAGCGCTGTGTGCACCCCTAAGGAGGCATAATGCACCTAGTTTCATCTTGTGGCTCTCCAGGAATACTGGACCCACGTTATAAACACCATGAACACTTCCAACTTGTTTGCCCTACGATTATCCTCAGAACTTATTTTCCTTCAGGACACGCTAAGGCCCATATTTATCATGTAGCTGCGTCGCTTTTGCACCACACAAAGGGGTGCATGCGTGATGCAAATACTAAGTGCAATTTATCAAGCCCCGCAAAGCTGCCTTGTGTGGCCCTGAGGGACTTGATATATCTGGAGCAATGTAACACAGAGCACATTGCTGCGTTGCGTTACTCTGACCAAGGGGGACATTCAATGAGTGGTGTGTGGGTGTTAACACGCAACACCCATGTATCGTTATATAATTAATGCTGTTATCTGCTTCAAAAAAATAGAATTTGATATGCAGGGGTGGTAGAAGTACACTCGCTGTGTACACCCTTGGTGAGGCCTGGTGTAGATCTGGCTAGGACCACTGGAGAAGGGAATCTGTCCTACTTGATGTGGGCAAAGCAATTGTATGGTTATAAACTGGTTAAGATTCCTTCAGAAGATGTGTGGTCTGTGTAAATGGATTGTATTATTGAAGTAGTTAATCTTTACCTGTACTCTAGTTGTCAACGTCTGCTTCACCACTGGAGAAGGGAATCTGTCCTACTTGATGTGTGCAAAGCAATTGTATGGTTATAAACTGGTTAAAATTCCTTCGGAAGATGTGTGGTCTGTGTAAATGGATTGTACTATTGAAGTAGTTAATCTTTACCTGTACTCTAGTTGTCAACGTCTGCTTCACCTTAGTTTGCAATCAGACGTTGTTCGGCGTGGCATGTTAATGAGCACGTTGCTCATGGAGACCTTTTGTAATCTGCAGTCTGGTTTTCCCATTGTTGGGGCAGTGCCCCGCCTCAGCCTGGGTTTGTACTTCTACCTGCTCTGCCATATGCAATTGAGTATTTGTCCAGGCGGGTCTTTATTGTTTATCCAGAACAGCATTGGCGTTAAGATTATGGGGCACCTTCAAGTTTGTAACATTTCATTGTTTTATTAACTTACTTATGAACGGTGTGGGTTATTTTCACGTTAGCTATTCGAGTGTTATTCAGGATGCGCTTATCTTATCTCGTCCCCACGCACAGTCTGATAACGGCGGTCCAGCCAATAGGTGCTTGAGAGACCGGCTTGGACTTTGGAATCTTGTTGCTTTGTTATCATCCTATACGCAGACGGCGTGATTGCCATTTTATGTGCTATTCCACTCCAAGGGATCACCCATCTCCCCCATGTGTTGCATAATAAAAACTTAATCAATTCACCTCTTTATTACAGTAACCATTACAGGTGAGGGCGCATCATGTCGGGTTCACTGGAAGTCTATGTTGCTAAATGTAGAGTGGACGCACATTGAACTTAATCATTAGTCTAAAAGATAAATAGATAAAAATGTTCGCGCTATATAAACTTTAAAATAAATGTAGTAGCTGTAGAATGGGAATCGTGATCACGTACAGTTTACCGGATCCCTGTTGCGAACATCCAGATCATGGGCTGTTGTATACGTCATAGTACTATTTTATTGACACGAAGCCCATAGCCATAGGGCATTAACCCCTGACGTGTCTTGCTGAAGAAACCGTGCTCAAGTGTGCGAAAGTACGGCTTAGCCTATTTCTACCCCTAAACTTGACCTCAGTCTTGTGGGAGAGTGACATAACAGAGTAGCCCTGCTGGAGAATTGGTAATGAGTCATAACCTGTAAACGCTGCCAAGAAGCGGTGGAAAAATAGTCAACTTGTGGTATTTTGCTGGTATGCGGCTGAATTATTAGCAGCCATCCTTGCCCAAAAGGCTCCGTTAAGGAACCCCTCCCTGGCACCACAGCAAACTGAATCACGGAGGTACCGAAAGCCCAACTGATATTATAGTCTGTAGAAATGTCAATCTTTATTTCCTGTCGCACGGCTGTATTTCCTGAAATGAAAGCGTGCGCTTTTAAGTATCTTGTTTGTAACCGCTTCCTTTGTTTAAAAATGCCCCTGCTTTTTCGTGGCCGAGTGACCGCTATCTACCGCGCCTCGCACGTAGGGCAGGCACTTGAGGTCCTTGCATTACAACAAGCATTGATGTCTTCAATAAACATAAAAATGCAACTTAATTTTTTTTTTTAAGAACTGCTTTGTAGCTGGGCTTCCGACCTTCTGCAATAGGAGAACGTCCCTTCTGGTCGCTTGCGGTTTAAAGCAGATTTCGGAGTTCTTAAATGTTGTAATCCGTTCCTCATGATTACTGGCTGCTGCAGAGAAGCCCGCCCGTTAAAACCCAGGGCCTCTTGTCATTAGCCGCCCTGCAGTTCTTTCCCGTCCGAAGCCTCATCTCTAAACTGTTGCCCAATTAGCAACTATACTAGCAACGATTTGCTGGCGTTGCAGATTAGCGAACAGTGATTGGCGTTGTTGCTGGGAGTTTGGCAGGACCAAGCGAGTGATGTTAATGTTTGGATGACTGTTCAGTTGCCGGAGAGAGCAAAGTCTAGTTTTGGGGATGGTTAAGTAATTACTACAGTTTATTGGTTAGAGACCCTCAGAGAAGAGTACGGAGTACAAGAATGAAGATCCTATAACACGAAACACTCTCTTGTCAAGTAGACATTTTAGCCTTAGACGCATCTCATTCGTTTTGAGAAAGCACTTCTTAAATCTTAATTATTACAAATAGGAGATAGAAAATAAACATTGCATATAACATTTTCAAAAATACACATTGCTTACCAATAATTCAAACCTGCTCTTATAGCTAGACCCCAATCTCCTAACCTTTTCTCCATCCAGAGTCATGGTTAACCACCAAGCTGACCCTTTCAGCCATGGAGAAGTGAATAGGGCCCATTCCCCAAACTCTGTGTTCTTACAAAATTTTAACTGGAGAAACTCACCTGCTCCCCTGCACGAGGGAGCTGGGCCTACTAGAAAGCTGCGCCCAAAACCAGTGTTGCAAAGCTAACCCTAATGAGGGACGACCTTCTTGCACCCTAGGGGAGGAAGCCTGGGCAACCGGGCCATAACTTGGTCCCTTGGCACAGGAACCATCTAACCAATTCCCCAGTGCAATACTATGGAGTGACTACGAAAGGATAGGTACAGTTGCACAAGCGCCCACCTCCAATACCCCTCCCCCACTTTATTATCAGCGGTCCCCTGCCTATGTTTGGGGTAAAAATGTGCCAATCGAGAATTTGCTAGACGTTTTGTTATGTCTAATGCCAAGGTGTCTACCTGCCTTGAGACCAACCAAGAGTTTACCCTGCCACAGGCACTAATGGCTAACAGACCACCGGTAACCTGTCCACTGTTCTAGCCCATGAATATTGCATGTACAGTGACTGCAAGCAGCTAAACTCCGAACATCTCCTTACCCGGAGAGAACAAATTCACAAAATCAACTTTGTTTAAAAAAAACAAAAAAAAAACAAATGACCCCTCAAACCGAGCATTGGGTGACTGTCTTTAAGCTAGCCATATCAAATACATTGCTCGTGTTACTTTCCAGGTTCTATGATTGATGATTAGGATGTAAACCTATATCATTTTGTAACTTTTTTTATTTTTTTTTAAGAGCAGCAGCTCCGCTTAATGCGTGATGAGTGTTACCTTTGCTGAAGAATGCTGTTTATTGGTCAATATGCCATCGAGTGGTGGCGCATTGATGTAATGGCTCCTACTAGGTAATGCTAATTCATAGATCAAGGTTAATACAAATAACTGAAGGATTGAACATACCTGAAAGCCATTTAAATACCAGACAGGTCATTTTAAACCTCCATTTGACTAATGCCAACTAATTGCAAAGGTTTAGGTCAGTCCTGATAATTAAATTCTTTCTTCCAATATTAAGACCTAGGTTTGCTCATTTGTTTTTACATCATGAAGCCATGCTGTCTGACTGTTAGAGCCGCACCCACTACTTCTATAGCATAATCTACTTTAGAATTTCTAAGAGTGACTGCTGTTATGGTTCATTTTGTCAATTAAGGCACTGTTTGCTGAATTTTCTTAGAAAAAAGATGGTCGATTTGGCCACTTGCCGAAATTGGATTGAAAGTTGAGGTTTGTGATTCGTATAATGCCCAAATATTTTGCTAATTCGGAGAATGTGGGTGTTAGAAAACATTCTGGTGTCTAATCTTAACAGCTGAAGTTTTAAGTTTTATGGGGCTCAATTTTTGATCACTTTTATTTACCTAGAGGTAATCAGCTCTAATTTTATTAAATGTACTTGTTTTAGTGCGAAAACAGCATCTCTATATAAATGGAACTGCAGGGTTCTTTCATTAATGATTGACAACAGAGGCTTGTTGAAGATTTTCAATAGAGGTGATTAAGTGGAGAGCTTTGGGTACTCTGCATTCCTCCTAATTCCAGATGTTTTGAAAAGTCAAAGTGTAACCTTATGGTAGGGACTATATCTTCTGCCAGTTTCCAACCTGATCATCTGATTAGCAGCCAGAGCATGACTGCAGCGGGGCAAAATTAGAATTACAGTATAGCTCTGCTCAGTCAGTAGAGCTTTGAGGGTGGTTAACTTGAAACATACATTTCTCACATACTAAGAAGATGCTGTGTTGCTCTATGGCCAGCAAAAGGTTAACTGAACTGTTTCCTGGTCCAGCTCATGACTTCTCAACCATCTTACCCTTCCCAAGATTACCGTGCTCAAGTAGAAATGACAACTCTATTAACTCATTTAACATTAGCCCAATTAACATCAGCAGATCCAATGCTCCTGAATATATAAAAAGTAAACCTGCCACACAGTGCCACAAAACTGTCCAAGGAATGGTTGCAAAGCATGTGAAAACGGTTGAAATCCTTCTGAAATAGTCACCAAATGTGAGGAAAACCACTTCAAAACTCTACTTTCCCACGTGTAGCAATGATCTATACCCCAATCTGAAATGGCTGCAGCACACCATGTCTTGACATCACTGGTCACATGTTGCACAGCAGCAAATGAGGCTGGATAGAGTCCTTCGTCTGCTTCAAATGGCACTTGCTCACAAAAGCACGTGCTGGTAAGCTACCTCAACCAAAATGCCGAGTAAGTCACTTAAGGGCCAGATTGTACTCTGAAATTCACCTACAAAGAAGTGGCAAAACCACAATGCGCTGCAAGGGACAAATTGCAGTGCTTCTTGCTTCCCAACGGAGGAAAGTGCAAGAAATTAGGATGGACTTATGCCAAACAACGTATCGCCAGGTATATCGTTGACAAATAGACTTCGAGGCAAGTGTAAATCCTCTTTCCAAGTTTATTGTAGAAAATGCAGGTGCTCACGGAGGAGCGACCTCGTCCTGTCCTTTCCATCTGCAACTGCCGTAGAGGTGGCTTTCGGAACTCTGAGTGAGTGAGCAGTCACGGGCCACATCTTCAAGCACAACATGTTCTTAACAAGCACTGCATGTACTGTTGAATTACAAAAATTCTTGAGCCCGCGCATGTCCAGTAAATTGTGAGCAATAAAGAAGACTAATACAATGTACACAACATTACAGCCAGTCAGTGCCATTTCTGGAAACTCCTAGGCTAGTCAGAGCGTGAGCACATGTGTACTGTTGTTGATTCCAGGTTCATGTTCCATGTCACTAGTTGTCCAAGTATGCATATGCTCCCTATTAGTATTATGTAATTAACAGCCTTACACACTCAAATATTAACCCCATCCGACAATATCGTAAATTTATCACACCTGTCAATCACATAGTTACCACTTGAGAAGACAAAGCTGCTATCTCAGAGCCAAGTGTAAATAGGAAATGTAGTGTGGTCCCCTTCCCACTGTACAGACCACCGGATTTGTTTGTTTCATAAATATAGTGGACAACTAGTAATTGTGCCTGGGAGGGGAGCGGTTGCAGGGAGGAACAGTCAGAAATGCGCCTTTAAGACATTTGGTCGTGGGAGAGAGATCCTGTATCGGTGGACAGGGAGGGAGAGACAGTGCTTTGACGTGCATTTATTTTGTAACCTAACGTCTTGCAGACCTCACAACAGCTTTACTGCTTTTGAGCACTAGACAGGTTTGAGTCCATTCTTGAAAGCTTTGCTGATTTAAAAAAAAGTTTGATATGGTTGTGGGGTGAGTATGTGGATTTGTGTCAAAGTTATGAGAATTCTGCACAAGAAGACCACAACTGTCATATCAGCTCCTCCAACTATATAACACTGCGTGATCCAGACCTAGCTTAAATATCTGGTTGTTCTTCCACTCCCTTTTTTTAAGGTCGAGCAGCGTAGTCTGCTCGAGACCTTTTGTTGCCCGTATCTGGGAATGTGGACAGCAATGTGCCACGCGGTTTGCCTTTCCAGTTTTCACCGCGGGAGCGCGCCTCTGACGCGCTTGCGCAGACACTCACACACAGCCCCTGCTTTCGCCTGGCTTGCATGCAAACACGGCGCGCGCACACACAGCCAGCCCCCACCCCCTGCACACACAGGCGCGCGCACATACACATGCCGCCCCCCCTGCACACACACATACAGACACGCACACACAGGACACGCACGCATACACCCGCCGCAAATACCCCAACCCCCCCCCCTCCCCCGGCCGCGCCACCGCCGCCGCATACATACACGCGCACCCCCCCCAAAGCCCCACTTACTGCCATTCTAAACTTCTGCAGCCTCCGCGGGGCTCTCCCTCGGCCATGGGAGCCCCGCGTCACCAGCACTGCTTCTCTCCGTGGGCGCGTGCGTGGGCTTCCGAAGACGGAAGTCCCGCCCCATGGAAGGTTTCGGTTTCGCTCACGTCGCCCTGCCGGACTAACCATGCTAGCACGGTCAGATTGCGCGGTAGCCTGATCCGACCCACATCAGCCCCGAGGATTAAAGGGGTGCCTTTCGGATGCTGGCCGACGAGGCAGCACCTTGTGGCCCTTGTGAGCTGGGCCCGAGAGTCGGAGGTCATCCGGTGAGAAACAGAGTAAACTGGAATTGCTTCCATCGTACAATTCCGATCGGATTTGTTCTTGACTGGGGAGTCAAGATTAGGAGGTTTATCTTTTGTGCACGTCGGGATGTTTTTTTGTTCTTTATCTTCGATTGTGAACAATTAGACATACCATTGCAAAGTTCTGTCCTTGCTTTCTAGTCATACTAAAGGGTTCACAGGTCTCACATGTATTTGTTTTGTTAGGTTTATTTTCCTCCAATCAAGTTTCTTATGGCGGTCTCGGAGTTAACATACATTAAATAAGTTCTCTCACATCAATACTGACCCACTATACTCTTGCTTAGAGTGTATTTAATGCGTACACAACCTGATCTGCTTAAAACTATATAGTAGCCAGAGTCAGATCCCGACTATGCAGCTTAGTAGACCCTCTCGTTTGTATCCGATAAGCCATTGCTCTGGTTTCTCTTGTGGTTATAGTTGCTTGCAGTATTGTTCTCTGATGTCATAAGTCACTATCTTACTTTGTTTGTTATGCTACTTTAAATATTTGGTTATAAAGCGCTCAATAAAACTACTTCTCCAGAGTAAGTTCAATCCCCCTCGTGGTAACACTATACGTGTGATTTTTTTTTTTTTTTCAGTACTCCCAATATTGCTTCTTATTTCTCCAGCTAAAGCAGTCTCCAGCAACAGAGTGGCACAAATATGTAAATGCATCGCTGGCGCTGTTGCTTCACGCCATGCTTGTCCTCGGCCCATCCATTTTGTATTTTTCATGAGAGCATAAATGTAAGTGTGTAAGAGCTATTTCAAGTACTATGTGTGTAACTCACTTGTGGAACTCCTGCTTTAGTGTGATGCAGTGAATGGCCACAGAGGGGTATCTTCTACATTCTAAATCCTGCCATCTAGTGGTGGTATCCGGAATATACAGTTGTTTTTCTCTGAGTATAACTGCCCCGGCTCGTTCACCACCCTTATTGCTACTTTCGATGATGATGAGTTGGCCGCCGTAGTGCTCTTCACTGGCCTGCTATCATTATTAAATTGTTTTTTTGCCTGCTCTCAAATTGTGTTTTTTTTTTTTTTTTTTTTTTTTTTTTTTTGCTTTGTGGGTTTCAGTTTTTGGAGGTAGGGACTGGAAGGTTAGTACGGCACACCACTGTTTTAATTGCACTTTTTAAATGCCATTCAATTAGACCTAAACGAAACAACCCAGAAACCACAGAAATAATGTAAGCAGAGTATGATTTGGCAGTGAGGACAATTAGTTTAAAAGCATTTAAGCTTTGCCAGGAGAGCACAAAAGAGAATTATTTGGAACCCATCAGTTACAATGAGTGGGTTACAAACACATCAAGACGGGAAAGGAAACTAAAGTGTTTGATGCAGCATTGGGAGTGACCTGTACAGTAGGAAGGAACCGTCCCCGCCACCAATGTTGTATGAATATTACCAACAGCAAGGGATCGGTAGGTGTCTCAGGCCCTCGGTGCCGCTGTGCCTGTTGCACCAATTGAAGCCACGCTCCTGTACCTATCAGTAATCTGTTTATCAGAGAATGGATTTCAAAAGCGCCTGGATACCCTATAGTGATTAGCTGTGCTGTATAATTCCTTAATGATTATTATTGTACATATTTAACCGTAACAATGATTATATTGTTTTCCTGAAATGTGTGTTTGAAGAAGTTTCCAAAGACTGATTTAATGTTGCCTCTAGAGTACGTCACAGCAGCATAGTTCGCTGGCTGTGGTGCTGTCGCATCACCCACATGCCATGAAATCCATACAGTATTCGAACACCTTGGCATATTCTCTTCCATTCATGAAGGAAACTGATTTTCTAAATTGTGCTGGATTCTAGATGGTTTACAGGTGTGTAGCGTGACCTGAGTAGGTGGCCGGGAGGCACATTGCAGACTTTTCTTCAGTCATTGGTGGCCCATATGGCCTGGAAGTAGCCCCACCGCTGTTGATGAATGTGGGGGAGTTTGGTGTTGGTTAAAGTGCATGGTAAATGTTTAGGGTGGCACCCGCCGTTGTCGGAGGTCAGTGCTTGCGATATCCAGTTAATATCAGTGGCGAACGGAGAGGCTTGGCCCTGTTTTTGAGAGTGGGCCACGTACCTCTGGAATGTAAATGCAACACATATTGCTTTACAAATGCTATAGGTGTCACGTTTGCGAAAGTTAAAACTATTGGCATTGTAAATGACAAAGCTATTAAAATCGCTAGTTTCAAAACCAACACAGAAATAAAATATTTGTCATTTACAATACCAATAGCTCAAACTTTCCTAAGGCGAGACCTATTGCATTGCAAATGCTTGTTTCCTAATTGGTTGTGCTAAGAATCTAGCTTAGCTCGGTTTTACCTGCTGAAAATCGAAACTGATCCTTGCACCTCCACAGAGCACTACACAAGTATCTTATGCTATATCTCGAGTAGAGATCTGCAATCTGTTCTAGCTGATGTGTTCTGTTAGAAGTGATTGTGTGTGTTTACTAGCGATTGTAGCTGTTATGCAGTATAACTGACATGCAGTATGATTGTTGGGCCCCAGGCCCAGCACTCCCCATTCTGATGCGTTGCTCTTACGCCTGTCTGATCCTTGCTTTTTCCCCCATGTTTGATTGCCTTCTCCTTTTTCTTCAGTTTTAGGTTTCGCGCCTAGCATTGCAGTGCTCAGCAAGACTTCATGTAGGGGCTTCTGAAAGCTGACCACACGCTTGTGCGTGTGGGTTTGTTATCGTTGCAGGCTATTGGGCGTTGCATGTATCTTTCAAACAAAGACAGCACGCAAATGGGCAAATGCGGGCGCATGTCCCGCATTTTCCCCGCTCATGGCCTTTTGGTGTCTGTTTTGCATTATCGTGCCCGATAATGCAAAACAGATGTCTCGCTGTGGCACGCGCACCACTTGGTTGCTTGTTTGTTTCTTAACAGTTTATTCCACAGTGAAAAAAAACTGGTGCATCAAGAGGCGAATCACTGCATTAGAACACTCTGTTTGGCTAGATGGCGGCACTTTGATTATGACTGGTGACCTCTGCTTGTCGCTGGGTGTGTCTGGTTGGTAAGGATTATCACGTCAGTGTCAGCGGTTGACTGTTTATGTTTAGTTGCTTGTTCGATCTTCTTGGCGTTCTTACTTGACAAAATCGCAGAGCTTAATTTTGGATGTGTAGCTTCTTAAGTCTTCTTAGCGCTTTCGCTTTTACAACATTAGGCATAGTTTCAAGTCGACTCATGGTACAGTTCTGGCTGCTGTTTTCCCTCACCTGCCTATATACAGCACTTTCTAAACCTGCAGTGATATTAGCACTATAGCATATATAAATACAATACCTCCCATAGTACGCATGGGAAACAGACCGAGGCGACATCTACTCAATTGTTACCAGTCACTTATGCAATGTTTTACAGGCAGCAATATCAAGAGGTGTGTGTTTGTGTGCTCGTGATGTGCTATGCCACATATATGCATGTGCCCCTTATCAACCAGGGGGAAACAGCCAAAGGCCACATCTACCCGTTAGTTCCTGGTTGCTTTTACGCTCACTGTCTGGTATGTACCTTCTTCAATATCCATGGCGCTTCCACTTCAGCACATCCGGGCGGTTTATACTTTTATTAACTGCCTATTTATTTCTTCTTGGCACTTCCACTTCACCAAACCGCAGTGCTCCATTTTTGTTGTGTGGCTTCTTAGGTCTTTATGGTGCGTTCGTTTTAACAACGCCAGGCATTGTTTCACATCGACTCATGGTCTAGTTCTAGCTAGTGTTTTTTCTCTCCGCTATCTATATACAGTGCTCTCTAACCCCACAATGGCATACACAATCACAGGTCACATCTGCCTTATTGTTCTAAGCCACTTTTTATCAAAGCTCAGTTTTGTCCTTAATTTAAATAAAGTACGACATGCAGCTTATCCATTAATTGATACAATATAGGAAAGTGTGTGTTTTGTGCGATTCATATCTATAGTACATGTATGCGTCCATCTTGCCAGAGCCTGGAAACAAAGTGCAGGCGACATGTTGCTAAAGCCTGAAAATACATTTAAGGGGGAGGGGGGAGAGCAGCACGCATACATAGGAAATCCTTACATAATAGCGCTTACGAAGAACATCTGTTACTATACCCACAACTCATGACTCTAACACACTCAGAAGACTTGTACTACACTTTACACTACTGTGCTCCAAATACATTTCTACTTATTACACCTCTAGACAGTCCTACAGCTGCTACTCTGGTACGACTGTAAATCCACATTATTGCTACTCTTGGTATTGCTGCAGATGCTTCTCTCATCACGTCAAATATTCATTCGAAATACTCTAGACCGTGCACACTACTGCTACCTACTACTCTCGCCACCACCACTAATTCTTGCATACCAGTTGTCAACCCACATACTTAATCCACTACAAAGTGCTGCAGCTATTTCTCTTGACATACATACACTACACTAAAAACAAAAACATATTAGGAAGATATTGTAAGTACAATGCCAATAGCTCTAACTCTAACAAATGCAAGACCTGTTGCATTGCAAAAGCTTGTTCTCATTATCACTACTTTCCCCATTTTGAGAGTTCCTTCTGTCTTTTACCTCGTTTTCACTGCTTTCTAGCTTTTCCCACGTTTTTAAGTGCCTTCTTGCTGTTCACTTGTTTTCACTGATTTCCCCCACGTTTTGTGAGTGTCTTTTCGTGGGTTTTCCCCCTTTTCAATGCTTTATCCTATTTTTTTCCCTCATTGCCGCTCCTTCCTTTTTAGGTCTCTGCTAGCGTAGGCTGCGAACATGCGCAGTCTCGCTGGTGAGATTTTATGTTTCTTAGTAGCGAGGGTAAACCCCACCGCTCTTCTCCATTGGCTGGCTTCCTAAACGGCGGCCAGCCATTGGAGAAGAGGTTTTAGTGATGTCATTTTTTCCGTTTTTTGTTTCTTTCATTCTTCTCCATTGGCTGAAATGTAACAACAACAGTCAAAAACACGCCCATTGTTTACATTCCAGCTAATGGAGAAGAGGGGAGAAAGAAACTAAAAAAACATGCCCCCCAATCCGAAAAGGACGGGGCTTAGTGACAAATGGCGAGGATTTGTGCTGTGGTTAAAATGTATATTTTCAGACTGTTACCGTACATGCACTGTAGCTTGGTCCAAGCTAATTGAACTCCCTCAAAATACTTCTCAAAGTTGTGCTTATAAAAAGTTGTCCTGTAACTGGATTGCAGGGTGTGAGCCTCTCTGCGAAAGTGGAGACACACTGCATGGTCCGTCTCCTCCCAGTCACGCACGAGCAGACACCGAAGGCACCGCCCCTTGTAAATGCGGGGAATGAGGAGGCCTAGCCCGAGCCAGCAGTTATCATTGACCCAGAACCGGGAGTCGGCTGGCCCCCATGAACTATGATGAATGTGTCCGTCTAATGACACCAGGACACACTTAACTGCCCGCACTGTGCCTGCTTTCCATCCAGAGCAGTTCCGCAACCAGACAACCGGAAACACACGTCTCACACCTGGCCGGAAGCCCAGCAGGCAGAAGGTAACCCACAGATTCCCTGGCTTCCCTAGTCCCATGCACCACAATTTACTACGCCTCGGCGCCAGAAATCCATGCCCCCTGCCCTAGAACTCACGCGCTACCACTGCTCACGCAGTCACCCTCTGTGTTGCGACGCCTATCCCGCGGCTCTGTCTCCTTACTACTGCTGCCGCCTTCTCATTCCTTTCTCCGGTTGCACCTCTAGCGCTCTGGGTCCTGTCCCTCAAGAGCTCTGGGTGGGGAGGCCCCTCAGGCTGTACCACCTCGAGAAGGAGGGAGGTACGTGTGCAGAAACACAGCTGTGTAGAACCTATTGTTTTCCAAAGCTCCCTGCTAAATGTGCTTGTCACAGCACAAGGGTTTCTACAGGGCGTGGCGCCCAGTATAGTTACATCCAAACCTCTCCAAACCCAGCCTTAGGCCTTCCTGAAAGCACGGGCAGGTGCAGCCAATACAGTCTTGAGGGGAGGAGGTAGCAGGTGGGGAAACCTAGAACATTTAAATGACGTCGCTCAGCTGATTGTGTTTTTGTTGTTTGTAACACCGCCCGTGTTTTGAGAGCACATTAGGAGAATGGGCTAGGTAGCTTGCTGCACCTTGTGGTGATAAGGAATAAACGCGAAACACTGCCCCAAAGTCGCCATGTAGCAAGGTCGGACTAGCATGCAGGGCAATCTGTCAGTTCCTGAATTGAAGGGTTGACCTGACAGATTAGTGTATGCCTTGGGTTGTGTTTTTGGGCGGTTTGTGGGCCTGTTTTATGGTCTGCTCTCTGCTGACCCATTTTTACTGCTGATTTCTCTGACATTACCATGCGCATTCCCTAGGGCAGACACAAATGCAAGCAGCTCCTTTCCTTCCAAAGCACATATAAGGGGAGCCCATTGCACACTGTGCGCGCTGCTGTGATTACCCTGCCATGCATAATTGATCGTCGCTGCTGGGGGTGAGGAGACCGTCTCCGCGAGAGCCATGGACTGTCCGCGCTGCAGCTGGAGAGACAAGGGTATTGTAAAGGTGTTTAATTGCGCTTTTGACACCTCGCCCACTCTGTTTTTTTAAGCTAGGAGACGGGTATTTTTTATTTATTTGTAAGCTCAGCAAAGAAATTCTAGCTCCTTATTTCTGTGAAGAGGATGTAGCGTTACAGAACATAAGATACCGTGGGTTTCAGCTAATAAAACAGTTAGCTTTGATAAAAGGCATTGAGGGATGTCATGAGTGAATGTTTCTTGGGACTGAGCGATTTTTAATTTCAAAATCCTTCGATTCAATCTGAGGGGTATTCAACTTGTTTAATTGATGCTAACCTTTGGCCGGTAGTGTTGGAAGAGTGCTGGCTTAATGTTTAGATAGTCAAGGGCAGGACCTGAAGTGGACAGTGATTCACAGCGTAGAGTCCTTTTTTAAGTGTGTTAAACTGGTTCCGATAGCATCTACATTTACATTTGGGAGGGTTGATAGTATGCATATTTTCAATGTATATAGGCAATATTTATATACTACCCTCACCATGCCCCCTTTGCTACTTTACGTTGCAAATCTGTGTCCCCAGCTCACTGGGTAAGTACCCCCACCCCGGTAGGAGACACTCAAATAACTCTTCAAATGTAATTCCTATTTAAGTTGTTAATTTCGAGGTGTGGCAACCATTTACTTAGTGCTCTGGTTGATGGAAATGTTTATAAGATGTTAAATATAAAAGACAGATTTTTTTTTTCAAACTCCATTTAACGTTTCCATACTTTTCCGATCACATCGCGCAAACTGATTTGCTTGTATTTTTAGGTGAACACATATAAAAGTCTACGTATTAAGAGGAAAAAAACGTGATTGTGATTTGTAGGGATGTTTGAGCTTTTCAACAGCACAGTGATGAACTCTAAATGACCAGATTTGGTAGGAGTGGCTGTGTAAGCCTTGGAAAACTTCAAGCACTTAAATTTATCGAACACAAAAGTAGCTCAAATGATTCAGTTGATGGCGACCAGTCCTTCCACTGTCCTAGTATTGTATTGTAATTGCATTTATATATGGCTTACTACCCCTGACGAGGTGTCGAAGCGCTTTTTCGGCGAGTAGCACGCTACTCCGGGACCCATAGAGGATTAGTGTTCCTGCAATCCACCAACAGTGGCAGCCTGTCTAGGGATACAAGAGGTTATTCATGGAATATATGCTTTTCCCTCCTACACTCTTGTATGTCTCTTTTTCTCTTCTCTGTTCACCACACCATCTACATGCCCCACTATCTACTAGTTTCAGAGGTTGTCGTCTCCACTCCTAACTTCTGAAGACTTCTGGTTTTCCAGCTTTGGACCGTTCATAGACTTACAGGATTGAAGTACTCCATCTCAGAATCCCTGGTAAAGTATAAACAAAGCGCTGATGCAGAGCAAGAGTTTGTAGCGTCATTGATGGCATACTCACCTAAACTACCATCAATGAGATGGAAGTACTCTGTACTCCTCTTTCCCAGAGACTACCTACTGTGAAATTTAAACGGCAAGAGAGTTGAGGCCAGGGAAACCTTGACGGGCTCTGCTTTCTCAACTACTTTTAACTGATTAAAACAAATATACTGAGAGTCGGTAGCGGGAACATGGCGGCCAGTAGCTAACGGCCGTGACAGACCGCTCCCGTGATGCGTGGTGTAAGGAGGCTGACTGTTTACTGCGCCGGCCGGTGATCATCGGCTCTGCCCTGAGATGTTGCTAGCTTTTTCGGCATAGCTTCAGTGTTACCCTGCTTCTGCTGCTTATTTTCATCATTTTGTTTCATCTTTTCCCTGGCTCACTTGTTCCGAATCTTATAAGGCTCGCGCCCCCCCGCCTGCTCCTGCGGCCCGCCCGGTCACCTGTTTGCTCCTTTTTCACCTGCAGCGGTCCGAGTGCTGGGTGTACGGAGGGCGGCTCTCTCTGTTCCTCTGCTTCAGTTTTGCGCGCCTCCGGAGTGGAGTTCGTGTTTGTCTGCGCTCGCCCTGCCACCTTTTTGTTTTCTGCGCCTGTTTCTTGCACCTGGTGTGGTTCGGGTGTTAAGAGAGTCGAGGACGGCTTTCCTTCTCTTTGATTATGGCTTTCCTGTGCATCTGCGCTGTGTTTGCCTACTTGCTCCTTGCGTCTCCTGCAGTTCGGGGACAATTTCATGGGCAGTGTGTGCGGATGGACAGCTTTTTTTGTTTTTTGCCCTCCGCTTCAGCTTCATGACACACCTGGGACTTGATTATGTGCCTCGTTCACGCCCCCTGAGGCGATTCAGGTGCGGTGTGCAGATGGTGCAGGCCGGTGGGGGTGGAAAGGCTCCAGAATTTTCGTGTAGCCACGTCATCGGTGCTGCTAGGGTGTGGAGGCGGTGGGATCTTTTGATACAACCCCGGCTGCCCTTGGGCACGGTGCCGTCCTCTCTTTTTTTTGCACCCATTTCGGTAAGCCGTAGTGAACTCACAGGATATACTGGACTTCAACGCAGCGCGAAATGAGGTAGGATTTGGGAGCAAGATTGTGGGGTGCGTGAGTGAGCCAGGCAAGGTGACATCAAGCAGCATATGCTTTATCCCAGTATCGGGGGTTCACAAGGAGGTTCTTGCATTGCACACGTCAAAAATCTTGTACACCAATTTATTCATCCCGGGGCCTATGGTTTGTTGCTACACGCTGCGTAATCGGCCCCCTAGCAGCCTTGCTGTAATCCCTATACCACAGGTTGTCTCTCCCCCCATAGTAGTAGTAAAGGCTACCACTAGGCAGGTGGTAAGTACCTCTGTAGCGGAGGGAACGCCCCCAGGTAAGGGAAAAGATTGTAAGAAAAAACCCAGGGGAGGCACTAAAGTTAAAATTACGTCCTTTCTGACTTTTATAAAGTTATTTCATCTAGTACTGTGGTCTGTGGGCAGAATAATAGCACTAATTATATGGATGAGGTGGTGGCTTTAAATATGGCGACCACTAGTGTCTTGCTATGGCCCTAATGTTGACGACCCGGCTTGTCTCCTTAAAGTGCAGGCCAAACTTGCAGAAGTCACCACGCCAATAATAATGGGTGGGGACTTTAATATCCTCCTCAGCCCCTCCAAAGATGGGTCTAACCTTAGCCGCTTTGTGGCAGCTCAGCGCATGCCTCGGACGATGATTAACATGATGCATGAGCTCGGGTTATTTGATTTTTATGGAGCTCAAAGAAGGAGGGTGAACCGGGTTTTATTTTTTTTTAGTAAAAAGTATGGCCACTCTTCTAGATTAGACTATATTCTTTCAGATCGGTCCTGTCTAGAACTTTTAGCAGATTTCTCTATTCTTCCATCTATTTTGTCTGACCATGCCCCAATAACCTTCCTTTTTCGAAAGGGGAAATCGACCACTGCTCCAAGGTGGACATTGAAAAGGGCAATGTTGTCAAATGAGGAGTTAATAAGAACCATTAAAACATCGACTGTGGAGTATTTCACTGAGAATGTGGGTTCAACATCATTGGAGTATGTTTGAGACACGTATAAGGCCCATATTCGCGGTCTACTCCACTGGATAAGCTCCAAAAATAGAGAAGAAACATCAAAACTTAGAAGGGTGGAGAAGGAGATATCTAGGCTGGAAAGGGTCAGATGAGGCTGCACATTAGATCACTTGCCACAAGTCCTTATGGACTTGGGAGGGTCTGCGCTTGGCCTATAGGGATAAATTAGATCAAAAGCTCAGAGCCCAATGGGCAGTTCATAATATGGACAACTTTGAATATGGCGATAAGGCAGGAGCCACCCTAGCACGGAAGATCAAAGGTGACCGAGTGAGGAAAAATATTATTAAGTTAATAGTGGATGAGAGTGGTATGACATCTTGTCATTAGGAGGATATGCAAGGTGTCTCCTGTCTTTATTTTCTAAGCTTTATAAAGAAGACCGGGCTCCCTCCACCGCCTCAATCCAAGATTGGCTTCAAAGTAAAGCGTTACCTAGTCTGTCAAGGGAGGGCCGGGACCTACTAGAAGGTCCAATCTCTGAAGAAGAAATAATGAGCTGTCTAACACCTTCGATGCTTGTGACAAGGTCAACTCGTCATGGGTTTTACCTGCCCTGTGCTTATGACGAGTTGACCTTGTCACATAACATGGGATTTTAAAAATTGCAGCACACAGCGGGAATTTACTCTAGCAGTGATGCGGCTAAAGAAGATCAAAAATAATAAGGCGGCAGGGGCAGACGCACTTCCGGGGCAGGTATATAAAATCTTGGAAGAAGTTAAAGTGCCTAGACTCAGAGAGCTGTTTAATTTTATCTTTAGCCCTGAAGGCAGGATCCCCCCCATCATGGAAGGAAGCAATAATTGTACTGGTCCCGAAGCCCGGTAAAGACCCTCTTCGAGCGGACTCATACAGACCAATCTCCCTGATGAATGCAGATTATAAGATCTTTACTAGCATTCTGGCAGGGAGGTTGGTGAGGGTAGCTACGCAACTAATTAACGAGGACCAAAGTGGCTTCCTGCTGGGAAGATACATCCAGGAGCAAACTTTACAACTAATTGGGTGTATTGACCTGGCGGTGGCACGGTAGGAACCCTTGGCATTAGCCGCATACCACGCCGCCAAGGCGTTTGATTGTGTGAGTTGGTTGTACTTCTGAGAGACCCTGAAAGTAATGGGTTTTGGTCTACCGTTTATCAATACACTAACTAGGTGCTATGAAGGGGCTTCCGCTGTTATTCTTCTTAATGGATTATTGACACCAAGTTTTAGTATTCAAAGGGGAACACAACGGGGGTGCCCTATTTCACCCCTGTTTGATATTTATATTGAGCCCCTTGCCCAAGCCCTGAGACTTGACGAGCAGATCACTCCATTCCAGGTATCTGATTATAAATGTAAATTGGCCCTCTGTGCTGATGACCTGCTGGTGTATACCAACAATCCAGCGGAGGCGTTTCCCAGGGTGAAAGATATCTTGGTTGAGTTTGGCCTGCACTCTGGATACTCGGTCAATCCCTCCAAGACCGAGGTTATGTGCTGGGGAGTTGAGGGCTATACTGTGAGGCACTGTGGGGAGTTCAGGTTTTTGGGGATTATTATAACCCATGATAGAGGACATCCCCACGTCAAACCTGAAGAAAGTGTCTAAAGAAATTGACCATCTTTTCTTGAAATGGCATATTCTTCCCCTCACTATTTACAGCAGGGTAAACCTGGTCAAAATGGTTATCCTGCCGAAGTTGACATACCTGTTTGGGGCTGTTCCACTCTACTTTTCTGGGAAATTCAAAGTATGATAGGGAGCTTTAATATGGGCCAACAAAAACTCCAGGCTTTCTTGGAAGAAGTTAAAATGGAGACTACCTAAAGGTGGCTTTGCTCTCCCCAATGTATTTTTATACTCCCTTGCCTTTTTGTTTAAAAATATCCGTTGCCTACTCTCTAGCCCTCCTGGTTCTAATTGGGGGATGATCCTGAATGCCATGGTTCACTTCGAGGGAGGTTGTACCGGGTTTTTAAATACATTTGGTGCCCCCAGATTTTTCAAAAAGGTACGACTAAAAGTAATGAGGTCAGTTCTCAGGGTGTGGCAAAATTTGAAAATGAAGTGGGGAATAAGATCTTCTTCCGGCTTTGCCCCTATTTGGGAATTTCCAGGGCTCCCCGCCTGCCTAAAGGATATCGTGGCTATTCCGATTAGGAAGGCGGGAATTGTCCTCTGGTCCATTTCTAAATATCTTCGGATGGAGTTCACCCATGGGATGTGTTCAGGGCAAAGATAGGAGACTCCCTCTCCCGCTTCAAATATTTGCAAATATGTCCTTGGCTTGCTGCAGAGAGAGACCTTATAGGTGGAAACTGGGAGATTGTAGATACACTCCAAAATGTAAACACCAAAAAAAAGGAGGTAGGGCTATGGTACAGGGCTTTAATTGATGCAGAGGATACATATCTTCCTCCTCCCTCTAGGGTATGGAATTCAACATGCCTGGAAGATGCTGCCTCCGATTTTTATTTTTTTCTCTCCCTTCATAATTTATATAAGTATGTCAAATCCGCCTCCCTAAAGAAGAATTTTTTTGTGGTGAATAAATTATACTACACTCCAAAAAAGATTGCTAGGTTTGCTTCAAACTTAGCTCCGAAGTGCCCGAGGTGTGTTTTAGTGGAGGCTGACTATTTGCATATGTTTTTTGATTGTGGATCCCTAGGGGTCTTTTGGGAGAATGTTGGGAGGGCATTGGAGGGAATTTCTAAAGTTAAGATTAACCTTAATTTGTCTTTAGTTGTTTTTGGTATTTTTGGTATTGAGAATAATCTTATAAATCCACTATCTAACAAACTGACTGGTTTACTGCTCTGCTTGATATTAGTGGCCCGTAGAGAGATGTGCAGGTTGTGGAAAGACCCAGAGCCACCGAAATATGAGATTTGGTTGAGAGCAGTATTGAGCATGGCGAGACTGGACCAAGGGGAGGGGAGTATCTGGGCACCATTAGTTATCTGGGGAACAGAAATGAGGCTGGTCTAAGTACCTGCGGTCCAATGATTACACCAATCCTCGCACAAAAGAAGCTTGCCTGGTGGGCCTAAAAGCGAATGCTAGAGCATGGACCCAGGGTGCCCAGTTTGGAAGGGGTTTTTTATGCGAAAATTGCAGATGCTTAAGGTGAAATGAGGACAAAACAAATGTACTGAAGGACAAAAAGACTGATGTGAGCATATTTATCCTACTCATTATGCCTTACATCTTTAGGTCTCCGCCTGCGATGGCTGCGCAGACATGCCAGTCTCGCTGGCGAGACTTAATGAGATAGAGAGAGAGTATATCACTAGCGCGGTTAAGCCCCGCCCATCTTCTCCATTGGCTGGCCTCCTAAACGGTGGCCAGCCATTGGAGAAGAGGTCCTAGTGACTTCTTCTTTCTCTTTAAACCCTGTCCTTTTCAGATTGGGTCACCACCACGTCCACCACCACCACCACCACCACCACCACCACCACCACCACCACCACCATCACATTCACCAGATCCAACACCACCACATCTCTGTGTGTGTTTGTGTGTGTGTGCAAATGCAATAGGTCTCGCATTCTGCGAGAGATTAAGCGATTGGCATTTAAGCGATTGGCATTGTAAATGACGACTGTCATTTATTTATCATTTTTCAAAATAACAAATAAATAAAAAATGTGCCATTTACAATGCCAATAGCTCTAACTTTTGCGAAGGCGAAACCGTTGCATTGTAAATGCTTGTTCCTGCCTCTGCCTAGCCCCTTCATCTTCCCAGACCTACTCTATGGAGCCTGCTGTGTGACCCCACTGGAAAGACCCCACGCCCAGCTCTTCTCGTGCTGCTGCATCGCTCTTGCTATTGTCTTTTCCTTGCATTTCCCCCATTTTTGAATGCTTTCTCCTTGTTTTCATTGCTTTCGCCTTGTTTTCCCCCTCATTTCTTGGAGTGCATTTTCTTTGCTTTCCACTTTAAAAAAAGAAAAAAAAAAAGTTAGCAACTCTAGTTCCTTGATACCATCACGGGTAATTTGCCGCACTTCATAAATCATTGATTGATCTAGTCTTGATGGTGTTGGATATTTTTGTTATTTTTTCTTTTGGTTTTATACAGGAGCAATGCATAAAGTACAAACAATTACAGTGCTTAGGATGGATGGGTAGCATGCAATGAACACTAACAACAATCAAGTTCAATATCCAAACTCTGTGGGCTGTGTATGGACACTCATTTTGAGATGATCAAGAAGATTGGTGTACATGCATATGTGTTGTACTTATGTGTGTACTAACATACATTCCGCTTTTGGTGACAAGAGTTTGGGTTTCCCTCTTGCTTGTAGGCATCAATCTAGCATGGTGAGACTTTTGTGCCTGAGGCTAAGAAGTCTATCTGTAGGTGGAGTGCTGTGGCTGGTTCCTAGCCCAACTAAATTAGTTGTTCATCATGAAAAGTGCAGCACTTCTTTCCTCTCTTATCTTAGAGAGTGAGCTCACTGTTCTGCTTTGCTACAACTCTACAGTATGAAGAAGAGCTCAAAAACGTCTAGTTTGAATTGTTGCCACTTGGGTATTTTCGTTGGCTGGTGGTCTTCTCTGTTTGCTTCCCCTTTGCCTCCTATTATTTGAAGTGTTGCAGATATGCTTGCTCATTTCCTCTGAATAGCAGTCTTCCCACCCCAGCTGCAACTGTCCTATCTCGTTAGTCAATATCTAGAGGTTACTTCACTCACTGGTAGGCCAATATGACGATATGTACTAAATGTGTTCTCTTGAGTCTGGGGATCCTCACTCTACCTTAATCGATAGACATGCTGCCCCTAGTTTTAGCTTCCACTTTATGCTCACACCACCAGGTTATCGTCAACTGTATTGGCTGGCATTGGCCCTGCTTTCATTTCTTCCTCCCTCTGTCACTACGTCCCTTCCCGTAACCTTCGATCCTCCCATCTCGCTTTGCTTAAAACTCCCACTTTCAAACGCAAGAAGCATGGTGGGCTTCGATTCTCGTTCCTTGCTCCTTCTTTTTGGAACGTGCTCCCGTTAGAGTTTAGGCTTACTTCTTCCTACACTCAGTTCAGGTCTCTCCTGAAAACTCACTTGTTTCGCAAGGCTCACAATTAGGTTTCCTTTTGGCTTTCCTTTCTTTTCCCTGCTGCCCATTTATCCTTCCTGTTCCTTTTATGCCGACTAGCGCCAAGAAACCGCTGGGTGTAAGCGCGCTCTATACATTTCTTTACATAACATAACCTTGAAAGCAAATTGAAGGGATTCTAACCCTTATCACTAAAGCAAGCCATCAGTTTTACCTGCAGCGGAAGTAAATGTTAAAGAAAATACATGTTAACATCTAAAGGCATCTGAATTTCCTGGAGACTAAACACAAACCACATTTGCAGACATCATACAGTGCATGCTAAGATGGTCTAGGATGGTGCATTTCATGGTATAAAAGTTTGCCCATAGCCTTTACCTCCCTTATAAAATTGAGGTAACGTTTCATGACCTTCACTGGAGGGGTCTTCAAGTGTATTCGCAGAAAGTGTTATGAGAAAATGCCTCAAAATTGAGTCTTCTTGTGTTGTGTCATTGTTGCATAGGTTTCATTGAATTTGGGAACTAGAGCACCAAGACTTTGTGTTTACGTGTGCATTTAAATTATTGGTACCTCAATTTCTTTGTCTGAAGTAGCTGATTGTTCTGTGACTGCTTGTTTGTCAACGCTTGTCATATAATATACATTTGCATCCTTTCCCTCCTCGCACCTTTAAAAATTTTTTAAGTCTGAAAGTGCTGTTCCGTTACTAACCCTTTTAAATGATTCCCTTTCTTAAGGAATGGTATCTAGCACTTTTAAAGAGGCTATTGTAATCTGGCTACAAAAAAGCCAAGCAAAAAATCCCCTTTTCTTTTTATTTAAAATAAATAAATAAGTATTGCCCCATTTCCCTATTACCATTTTCTTAATGCATGTAGCTCATGAATTATGTCACCATTTACAGCCAACCAATTTTCCTGAAGCTCTTTAACCCCTTCGATGCTCATGACGGAACTGTTCCATCATGACCACGCCCGTTTCCATTAGTGCTCAGCACCGGGGATAAATCTGGGCAGCACGGATGTGGTTAAGGTGACTTTTGGCTATCTCCTAATACTGAGTCAGTTATGCTCTCTATTCTTCATGATATGCTTGGGGCAGGTGAAATTGGACAAAAAATAGTCTTGTCCCTGTTAGATCTTTCTGCGGTTTTCTAAATAATCCACCATTCTAAAATCTTGTTCCATTGTGTGGAAGCTTCTAGCATAAAATGCTCTGCCATAAAATGGATCTAATCCTTTATTGATATCCCTACCCAAGTTATTAATTTTGGCTCATTTAAAGCCAATGCAGTTTAGGTCAAATGTGGGGTGCCTCCGGGATCTTCTTTCTTCCCCCATCTCTTTAATATTTATGCGAGGCCTTTCATCAAAGAACTTGGGAATAGAAACTGCATGTTATACAACTATGTGGTCGACTTGTAGATTTTTTTTCTGTCTGAAGGATCCTACTGCCTCTCTGGAAAACATTTAACTATTATGCAGTACATCTGGGAGTAGATTGCTGATAACCAATTGAAAGTCCATGCCGATAAGACCGAAAATTGTAATTCTACAAAATAAAGACCGGTTATGAGGCCACTTATTTTAGCCTCTTGAATAGAGAGAGGCTTCCACTGCTAAACATAAAGACAAAGTCTTGAAGTCAATATTGATGGGGATCTGGCCATAACACCACACATTAACACAGTGATCTCTTCTTGCATATTAACATTGAAAAATAATTTTAAAAAGTTGCAATGTTTCTCTCATGAGAAGTATTAAAAAGGTATTCTAGCTTTAGTAATATCTAAACTAAATTATGCAAACATCCTCTACTACAGATTACAAAGGGTCCAAAATCAAGTAGCAAGATTGATCTACAAGTCGCAGAGATACAGTGACTGCTCACCCTTGCTTAGGAGATTTCATTGGTTTTTGTCGATGGAATATAGGATCAAATGTAAGTTTCCTGCCTTATCTTTAAAGCTTTAGTAGGAGAACTCAATTTCTAAGGAAACAACATTACGATAAATTCGCTCTTCTTTGGCGTTTCTGCATGTGGTCCCTAGATTTATAATATTGGAATTGGATGGCTGTAGATTTTCCTATATGGCTCCATCAATCTGGAATTCGCTGCTGCTCTTTTTGATCACTGACTAATTATGATTTAATTTTTTCCTTTTTATAATCCACAAGCAAAGCCTTTCGAAAACCTCTTCTGCACACAGCTCAGCAGTGATCCACTTATGAGTCCTTGGAGGTGGAAAGCGCCTTTTTTTTGTCCTTGTGCTGGCTGAGGGCTTGTCACCCTCTTATATCGCAGTGCCTAGGGTCAGTGAAGTTTTGATGCTGACAGTAGGACTGGTTCCCCCTCACACCTATTACACCATTGATGAGCGTCTGGAAGTAGCACCCATCTTCCAAGCACAGAATGAGCTTACTTTGCGTGCCACCTCTCTTCTTTCTGCCGCCATTCCTCCCCTGGGAAACTTGGCCTTGCAGTTCATACCACCCTGCAGTGAGTATATGGTACCTTGGCTCGACTGAGACCAGAGGCTAGGAAATCAAAAGGATTGTCGATCTTCCAACATTCACACCCCTCTGCACAGGGTCTGGGCGAGCACAGCCTTTTCGTACTGCATTCACTGCAGAGATGCTTTGCTTTCTGGGGTAAGGAAACTTAAAATTGGATCCATGTTTTAAAAAACTGGAACATGGTATGGATTCATGCAGTCTGTGGCCACTGATGTAGTTATTCCTTGTAGTTGTAGTGCAAACAATCTTGGATTGTTGATGCAGATAGTATGTGGAACTCTTTATGCACATTTTGCGTGTGACCATGATGGCATTTACAGTCAGTGCACTTAATGCAGATTTCCAGTCCTCTAAAATGTATTCGACCACTCGCTATGGTGCTTCAGTTTGTTTCAGGGCGAGCTATTTTTATGGTCTACTTCTCCCTTCTGGTTAGCATGGGCTGGCAAAGAACAGGTGTTCTGTTCATTCAGAAAGTGGATGAGCATTAAAGATGCCTTTAAATATTATCTCGTCACATCTGCTGTACGTTCAGATAGAGGTCAAATGTCAGATTGTCTTCTTTCCAATTGTTGCTTATTTTATATTCGAGATTGACGTTTACTTTTCTTTCTCTGACTGCAAAGTTATAGGATTTTGCTAAGTGAACCGTCTGTCAATGGTACGGGAGTACAATGATGGTGAAAGGAAAGGCTGGAGAATGTCAGTTTTTTCCTAACCCAACATTTAAATACTTTGTAAATTAACTGTAGGACATTTTAAAGTATATCGGCAGCTAGGAAAGCACATTGTTTGAATTGTGATGGAAACCAAGATTTTAATCGGATGAAAACAAATCCGAACACCTTACTTGGTGATGTGCAAATGAAAAATATTTGCTGAAACTCTATTACCACACATTATCATTTGCATGCTATATAGTTTTATCAGTAAAACAGCATATATGTGGGACATTTTTGTGGCCAGTTCAATTGAAAATATTCTCTTTGTAACTGACAGCGTGGGACCACATCATGCTTTAGTAATATATTTGTGACCATGTGCTGCAAAATGCATCACCGGCTACCTACCAAACTTACCACTCCTGCAGAATGATCGTGGATCATTTGCTATACTTCTTTGCTTAACAATTGTATTTTTCATAATACCAATGGCTGACTTTGGCAAGACTCCCCTCCACCGCCCTGAAAATTGTTCCGGCATCACTGTTTCTGCCTGAAAGATTGCAGCTCGAGCTCAGATTGCAGCCTGAGTTGCAACCAGCTAATCAGATTGCACTTGAGTTTGGTCACTGCTGTAGTGTGCTTCTCATTGCAATATTTGGGATTTACACCCTGAGACACATTCACTCTGCGTTTGCCAGACCCTAAGTGCCAGGCCTCAGTACTCTGTCTGGGATTGAGTAGCAGTTCAGACTGCATTCGGAAATGCTCATCTTGGCAAGTACTTCTCCTGTGCTTTTTTTTTTTAACCCCTACCGTGCGGGCTGTTTCCCCCGCTGTGCTGGGGGGGCAGGGTTGTGTACTGCGCCCCGGTGCTCATGACTAGGTCAGCTCTTCATGAGCTACGGCGCGCCAGTGCTCATGACGAGCTGAGCTCGTCATGGCCACACCCGTTCCAATGGAACGTTCAGCACAGCAGGGAATCAGCCCAGCATGCGAGCGTTCCACGGAACGGGCGAGGTCATGACTAGCTCAGCTCGTCATGAGCACTGGAGCGCCGTAGCTCATGACAAGCTGACCTCGTGATGAGCACCCGAGGGGTTAAGTTTTGGTAAAGAATTGTAATATCATCTCCTTCAGAAGCGGTCTTGAGTCTTGACAACTCCACTTTTCGAACTGGCATAGCGTGACAGGCCTGCACAGTATCACACTCCTTGTTCATTCCAGGTAAATAAAGTAAAAAAAAGTGTTCATTAAAAATGCGGAAGCTTTTCACCTACATTTAATTACATTACTTGCTTGAGAGGTATTAAAAAGATACTTTTAACACCATTCTGCCCATTTCCCCCCTGCCCCCGCCTCCTATCCTGTCATGATGACCGTGCAAGCGGGGACTGGCTGTAATGAAAGTGGGTCATGGGACCACCCTGAAAGGACTGATGTTCTACCTGACCTTTCATACTAGCATAGAGTTCAAACCACATTTTACTGGGTAGACTTTCACATGTCAGAATATCTCTTAACATTTGCACATGGGCCCATGTTTTAATCAAAACCGGGTTACAGCTTGTTGCCAGTGTCCGCACACTAAGTTATAATGGCACAGGTTCTTACTTGATATCCTTGTCAAGGGCGCCCAGCTTTAAAGACTGTGGGATTCTGGCTTTTGAACAGCCTGTGGCTTTCAGTTACCTCAGAGGGGCACTGGTGAGAGGCCACCAGAAAGCTAGGGAGCCAAAGTAGGCAAATTTTTTGAGAACTTGAGGGACCTTGCTAATTACACTATTTATTTAAGGTGTATAGTTAAAAAAATAACTGCCATGCTTCTTTGTGCATCTTTTACTCGTTATGTCACAGGTAGCTGATGCAGTCCCCTAGAGGCGGATGAACCGGCTCCAGATCACTAAGCTCCCAGGTAGCCCTGCCGATAACTGAGGGCGCAAACACCAGCGGGGAGACCTTGGCTTTTGGGGTAAAAGGGTGGGGGCGAGTGTAGAGGTGAGGAGGGTCCAGCTGTGCCTAGTATTGTATTAACCGTAAGCGCAATGCCTAACTGGTTCTGCTCTGTGAACTTGTTTAAAAAGGTAAAAGCCCGGAGTACAAGGGCAGTAAAGATGTAAGGCAGTGATTTTCTTTTTTTGGGCCCACTGTGGTTCTCCCTTAGTTGCACATATTAGCTGTCTTAGGCTGCCTTTGCTTTGCACGGCCACACATAAATCATTTGTTTTTGTAACATGATATTTTTTTAGAAATACGCTGCACATATTATGTGTCATTCAGTGACTGTTCTTGGGATTCATTCTGAACTTTTCGTACAAGGTTGAAGAACCTGGTGTACTGTTTTTTTTTTGTGCCCGGTCAGCAACATATCCTAATGCTTTTAGACTTAACACAGCTGCGAGTTTCATACACAGTAGTTCTTATCATATAAACCTTGTCTCACCTACTTGGGAGGCAGGAGAATTCCAACAGAGAAGACCAGTCCTGTAACTGAGGCAGCGGCCTGGCGTAAACTGAGTTTACACCTATGATGTGGACCCCGTAGCTACACACACCAGGTGCGGGATCCGGTGCTAATCCCAGAGATCACTAATCTATCCTTGTGCTCACACAGTGAGGGTATTTTACTATAGAGAACAGTGGTCCCTATTCAGAAAAGAAAATACACAAGAGGGGATAATCATACACTAAATAGTAAGTATGTCTTTTGTCCAGCCGGACAAGAATTTATTCTCATATAGGTTTTCAATAGTAGCGTTTATGGAACAATTAATAACAAGTGGGCACAGCCGTGACCCACCAAACACTAGACAAAACAACGAAACAGATTGGCCAAAAGGCAAACAAAATGGGTCTGTATACTTGTAATCAGTTAGACAGACATAGATCAGTTTCTTAACCTCTTCGCTGCTGATGACGAGCTCAGCTCGTCATCAGCCACGGTGGTCGTGTGCTGATGACGAGCTGAGCTCGTCATGTAACGCGGCTTTTTGAAATTTGCCACACACAGCGGGAAAAGCCGCCGCAGCGATGCGGTTAACACCATTGCATACTATAATATAGCTCGGTCTTATTGCATATGGTGTATTGGTGTCGATGATGGTTCGATGCCAACATTACATACAAGGCATCATCTTCAGGACAATGGAATGAAGCATTGTAGTCTTGACAATATAATATATTGTGCCTTTTTTTCAATACGTTACATTTAAAATGACAAGGGAAAAACGTGGGATAAACACGGGGAAAAAAGGAGGGTATAAGACACATTAGAAAATTGAGCTAGGCATATTTTTCATGAAAAGATCTGTGACATTTGTGGTAAAAAACGGCGAGTGGCGTGATATTGGTGGTGAAAATTTCATGCTTGAGGATAGGACACGTGGCGTTTGTGCCATGGATGATTTCAGACTCTGCTGGTGATTGTTCAAAAACGCTCATGCACGCAGCGCGTGGCGTGTTCTTAAACGTGAAATTATCATGTTTGTGACTAGACTGTTCGAAATAGCGCGTTATGGAGAAAGGACTTTGCTTGTGATATTCATAAATCAGTTTCCGATAGCGAAAAAGGTCAAAAACATTAAAATGTGACTCAGTGCATAGTGGTCCATACTAAAATAATAAAGCGAGAGCCCAAACCTTTGATGCGGGTAATCTCAGGAACCACAGCACCAATCACAACACCCAATACAGCGTTGGAAAGGGCAGTTGCAACAGAAGGACATAGGCTATACAGACGCCCACCATATGCATTTAAAAGGTAAAAGAACCGTGCCAGCTAAGTAGTCCCTTGTGGGTGTGTTTGCGTTGTGCTGAGGGAGTGTGCTGGGATCGTGACAAACGCTGGGGGCGTGTGGTATGTTCCGCCCTTCATGCCATGTCTCTCATTGTGTGCTAATCCCCCTCCCTTTAAATACCCCATGCACCCCATAATCATAACCCACCCTTACTCCTTAAAATACCCCAACACCCTTAAACACTAACCCATCTCAACCCTATACCCCCAAACCCAAACCTATCCCTAAACCCTAAAAATACCCTTGTACCCCAAAACCCAAACCTAGCCCCCAACCCTATAAATACCCCTGTACCCCAAAACTCAAACCTAGCCCTTAACCCTAAAAATACCCCTGTACCCCAAAACCACCCCTGAACCCTAAAAATACCCCTGTACCCCAAAACCCAAACCTAGCCCTGAACCCTAAAAATTCCCCTGTACCCCAAACCTAGCCCTGAACCCTTAAAATACCCCTGAACCCTAAAAATACCCCTATAACCCAAACCTGAACCCTAAAAAATACCCCTGTACCCCAAAACCTATACCTATCCCATAACCCTAAAACTACTCCTATACCCCATAACCCAAAACTATATCTGAACCCTTAAAATACCCAAACACCCCAAAACATATACCTCAGTACCCCAAAACATATACTCCTATACCCAAACTTACCTTATCCAAACATTAAAAAAAATGCTTTTACCATTCATGTATTTACAACGAATTTCATTGTAAATGTATGCATGGTAAAAGCATATAAAATGTAATGCCATGCGTTATAATGTGAATGTAAATGTACCAGCATTTATAGAGCGCACAGCTACTTCCCTGAGGTAGTGTCCCGGCGCTGTACGTATACCGCTTAGGCACCCTTCCTGTTTTTTCCCTGTGAGTGTCAACTGCTGGGCACCCCCAGGGTGAAACCAGGCATCCCAGCGCTTTTGGGGCCGTTGTGGAGATTAAGCAAGCTATTGCCCAGAGTCGCAGAGTGGGACCCATGATTAGAATAGGCACCGAGGCGAGAATTATCAGGTCCGAGGAAATTGAGCCCAAGTCCCGCCAAGGCGGGTATTTAACCCTGGTCCCGGGCCAGATCTCTGCATCAGGGTATGCCGCTCTAACCATACGAGCCACGCTTCTCCATATATGGCATTCTCTATAATGGCATTGCGGGTCATGGTACTTTCGTAATGAAAGTATGCGGAGTGATGCTATGCAGAAAGAAAGTTGCGTAATAATGGGTGTTTACCCTCCCCCGGTAAGTACATTGGTGGCACGGCGGCCCACATCTCCAGCAACATACTCACATTTTTTCTCCACCCATTTGAAAAATGCACATGTCTCTCTCTCATTGATGGCCAGCACCGACATACACTTTTAGACACACCTCCCGCCACAAGTTCTAGAATTGCGAACTTTAGAGCTGGGGAGCTACGTTCGAATCTCTGCATCAGCTCAACATCCTGTGATTCCAGGCAAATCGCTTTGTCTCCCCGTGCCTACCACAAATGAATGTGTTCTTCTGTAATGTAAATTGTGCTCATGCCATGTTGTTGAGTTCGCGCTATATAATATTGCAAGGAAAAATTAAGTAGGGAAACTCGAGTTCAAACACTACTGAACGGGCACTCTTAAGTGCATCAGCAGTGCACTGTGAATCGGAGCGCTTCACAGGCCTGTCACAGATAAGAAATGCTATCAAAACGAAATCCTACAAAACCATATACTACTGGCCGGCAGCAATTCATACCCGGACAACGTCTGGACGGGCTGCTAGTAAGTAATAAATGGAGGGCGAGTAGTTGGAATTGTGTCTCACGTTGTTATTTCAAGCGTGTGAGGTTAAGACCGATGCAGTGTATACTAATAAACGAGGTGCAGTGTGAGCGGAGACGGCGGGCGAGGAATTAAGCATTTACCTAAGGCAGGGGGTTTAAATTGTGCCTCACGTGTTTCTTTGATTACAGGTGGTCAGTTTGCCAGCAATTAAGGTATCTGTAAGGGGGAGATCAGGGGTTAGAGGTTAGAGTTGCTCGCGGAATTACTCGGGTGATTACAAAGTGAGGAGAGAACATAATTACCAGTTCCGTATTTCAGAACGACCAAGCACGATCGCGTTAGCTGGGGGCCAGACGATGAATAATGCACAATCGCATTATCTGTGGACAGAAGTATTATCGGGGGTTAGGCGGGAAATTACTAGAATATGAGAAGGTATTTCGCAGGTGGGAGGAAAGTTAAACATGAGCACTAACTGCGGTAGTTGTGAGCTGGATGGCTCAATCTACTTCCGTGTTGCTTGGGAAGCTGTCAGCATGCCGCTTATGGCCCCGGTATAAGGAGCAGAGCAGCACTGTCAGCGGACAGCAAGGAAGGACTAGAGAGTCTCTGGTATAGGGGTTAGCAATGGAAAGGAGGCGGCCATCTTAGGGTGGTGTGAGACAGACAGTGTTGGTGCAGGGGGGGGTGAAGTAAATTAAAATTACCGAAACAAAAACATGCAAGGTGGCGCAATTTGTGACTTGAATACATGTTGCAGTACAGGGTACAGATGGCATTCTTATAATAGGGAGGTCCAGTCCTCAAGACGGTTAAGACCACTGCGGAAGCTGTTGGCCCTTAAAATCCAATGTAGTTCTTCTTTGTTGAGTAACTGGGATATGTCAGCACCTCGTGGAGGCGGTTTGATCAATGTTGTTCTTGTCCATGTAAGGTCCTTTTGAGAGTGTCCTTTCTCTGTGTAGTGATCCACAAGGGGGGCATTAGCTGTTTTGCAGCGAATCCTGCAGCGATGCTGTCCGATCCTGAGTTTGATTTTCTGGCTTGTTTGACCTACATCGATCAACATGCAGGGGCATAAAATAGCGTACACTACATTTGCTGAGTTACAATTTGAAAAATACTTTCTCTCAAATTTGATGGTTCCATATTCGAAGGTTTTTCCTTCCACAGTGGAATCACAACATACGCAGCTGCCACATTTCGCATGCCCTGTCAAGGTTGGTAGGCCCCATGCATCATTAAGTGTGGTTTTTAGGGTTCATTGAGGGAGAGATGCCCGGACCAAATGATCTTTTATGTTTTTCGCCCTTTTAAAAGCGAACAGTGGGTGTTCAAGATTAAATTGGCCAGCATTCAGCACAGGCCAATGTTTTATTACACTCTTTCTTTTGGCATTGGAAGCTGGGGAGAATGTCGTGACGCTTTTAAAAGGGGCATGTTGATCTATGTAGGTCAAACAAGCCAGAAAATCAAACTCTTTTAGTTGGTTATAATATATTATTCAGGTTATTAGACCTGGTAAAATGTTTTATGATTTATCGAAGCCTGCTGTTGCCAGGGAAAAATGGTGTACAAAACTTTCAAGAACAATGCTGAATATGTCGAGGCGGCCTCTGCAGTGAATTCCACTTTGGCCCTTAACATATATCGCCCAGAATCAGTTATGTACGCATCGTATCGCATGAGATCATTGCTACATGTACTGTACACCTTGCATGGTGCGAATACTGTGTATTCGGTCTGGTCAGTGCAGCATATATTATGTGGGACAATTGAAGCACATGCGTCTTACCATTGGTGCATATATGGTGTACATAGTGTCTGGGGCAACTGATTTTATATGGTCAGAGCAATTACTGCTTCTACTGCCACAGGTTTATATTTTTGTATTGCGCTGTTATATGTATATATATATATATACTGTAGGGCATGGAAAGAGGGTATATTTGTTGGTTTAGAGAGAGTACATATATATATTAAAATATTGCATAGAGGAATGAATATTCAAAGAAAAAAAGTGCTATGCTTTAATGCGTTATAGATTTATTTCTACATACTGTGTTATAGTGTGACTCCCTCCACCCATATAAGGACTATAACTTTCAGAATCTAAAGTTTAGATGGAGGGAATGTTCATTGATGTAGATGTTAGTTTTAGAGATTAAAGATCAGTGTTGCGTGTAACGCGAGCCTTGGATATAATAAAGGTCCAACTGCATTGTACTACTATCACAAGGTTTTTGTACGAATTTCAGTTGTTAAGTATTAGAAGTTGCTGATTCTCTTCTCAAGACTTCTTTTAGAATTTAGCACGTTCTGAGAATGAAATTTCCATACAGGGTAGGAAGGAAAATAATGTAATGAGCAATCTGGCCGATTGACTTAAAGGCAGATGCTCAAAGAATATTTATCTGCACACTTAACCTTGAGGTATAAAATTGCTGACCGTCTAGAGCTGCGGCCTCAGAAGTTTGAAAAATGTGGAAAACAGATTAAGTATGGTCATAAAAAATATTTTGTATCGCATTGGCCTCAGATATCAAATTCAGTTTCAAGAAATACTTAGTAAACATTTTGGTGAATAATTGCTAGTAAAATATCTTGACTATTAAAAATGCAATGTAGCAGAGGAAGCTTGGGCGATGCATCTACCCAACTTATTTAGGAGTAGTAAACCAAACAGTTGGAGTCAGATAAAGTTAATGCACCAAGATCATATTGGTAGCTTGCAGCAACATCTTAACAAACTATGAATTTTAGTGTAGTATTGTTTGAGGGCTTGCATGCTGACTTGCAACCCCCCCCCCCAAATAAAATTGGTGATATATATTTGTTTTCAATGATTCTGATGTACTATGTCCTCGTCCTGGAAAGAGGCAATATGGGTCCAGATCCATACAAGTGGTTTGATTGGTTCTCCAGCTAACTTTTGACTAATAACAATCCTGTCTCATATGAAAACCTTTTTTTGTTTCACTTTTGTTTGCCGTTTCATTCGAGGCCTGCTCTTGTGAAGTGTCCCTGCCCCAGCACTGTGGAGATTCAAGAGAAAAGTATTCAATTGATAACTTTAATATGCTGTTACATGTTAAAGAAGCAAGACTGTTGTAGAAACCCTACCCCCCCTCCTTGTGTACAATCTTTTTTCTATGATGGAGGGTAAGGAATATTCTGAAGGAGAAAAAAAAGATTGGAAAGGTGAACCAGTTATTTGATTATCCTTATTCTGGAATTGTACACCAACTCCGGTTTTCCATATAATGATACATCTTGTTGGTACATAGCTAATGAGGATATTCACAACGTGTGGGGAAGGGGGCCGTCAGGTTGCTTGCTTTCCCCTTATTTTTTTCCCTATATTTGGTCATTTTCTCTGTGTTTGGGAAAGGGCCAACCACTTTTTCTATAAAATTCGAAGGAGATATAATTTACTTAACCTTTTTTACCAATAACCTGTTTGAGGGCACCTCAAGGGCTCTCAGTCCGCACTGGATAGCGTAGAACAACAAGCATGCAATAGTAAGATGGTCATGAATCTTGTGAAATAAAAAATGATGCATTTCCTACAAGAACTTCGATTGAAAGTTACTTATGGGCGCTTGTCTCAAATTATAAATATGTTAATGGTTTTATTTAATAAAAACCTTCTGACTTCCTTATTAGAGGATGAGCTATGAATAGCTGTGGCAGCCATGAGAGGCTTTTGCAGAATTAATTCCCTTTCCAAATCGTTGTCCTCTTCTTATGACAACAAAAGCACTTGTGCTAGTAAGCTAATTCCAGCTTTAATGTTTCAACCGCGGTGTTATGGTTTATTAGAGAAAGTCTCCCTTGATAAGATCAAAGAAGCATTTGAAAGAACTAGATATACAGCAGTTCTTCTAACGAAGCAGTTTGTTTTAGATCTTGGGCTTCTCTCACTGAAGACAAGAATATTTCAGGTTTTAACTCACTTGAATCCAGATTTTCTTAGTGCTGATCTTGGGGCTCTTCCTAGGGTTGAAGAGTAAAACATGTTTTTTTTCCATTATTGCACAAGTTTCTTTAGCGTGGAGATGAAAATGTGCGGGAAATGGTGGTGTAAAATTGGCTGGAATATTTTTGGTATCGGTGAGACGTTGGTGTCTGAGAATAAAGGTTGCAAGAAAATGGCCAGCGAAATAAGACTTGCGAGTGTTGACAGCTAATCAGGTTGGTATTGTGGTGCAGGCATTTGTATCCAGACATATTTAGAGATGCTCGGATGAGGTAAAAAGGTGAGATTTCGATGAATCGTAGGTGAAATGTATGGTGCGACACTTTAAGGGAACAGTGTGAGTCTTGGTTGGCGTCTTGCGATATCGTTGGTTTTGTAGGCTGTTTTAAAAAGGATAGATAATAAACGACATGTCATGCTGTGCTTCTCGGATATGCAAGAGGAATGAAGCAGATGGTTTGTTTATTTTTTAGATAGTTGATGGATGGTGATAATACTTGGCTCATGCTTTTAGCTGCCGGTACCAATTGTGCCTGGCTAGGCATACTTTCTGCGTTTATTTCATGCTTAACTGATGATTAAATTATTATTATTATTATTATTTTTTAAAGGGGTTTGTAAAGCGCCTGGTGACGCCACCCGGCGTGTCCCCGCGCTGTGGAGAGAGAATGTTAGGAGGAATGACAGGGAGCCACTACGAAGTAAATAAATGGGTTTTCAGCAACTCTCTAAAAGATGCCTCGTTCGTTTCTAGTCTGATGTTCGTGGGGAGGAGATTCCATTTCTTGGCTGCCATTGCACAGGCACTAATTAATGGCATTGCACAGGCACTAATTAATGCACAGGCACTAATTAATGTATTGTATGTCATATTTTTTAATTTTATTTATCGTTTTCCAAAAGAAAAAAATCAAAAAGACAAAGGATCAAGGAAATTTCCACCAGTCAAGAGCGACATGTCTGGAATGTACATGCACATTGAAGGTCTTTAGCTTTGAAAATTATACAGCATAGGAGCACATGTATATCCATAGTAATTCTGCACGCATAGTGATACAATAGTCTTTTGGGGTGTAGTCTATGGTAGAGGTTATTCATATCTTGAGGTACATAAAAGTCCATAATACAGCCTATTTATGGGTTGGCATGTGGATCTCTACTCTAAATATAATCTTTCAGCGGTTGCCAAAAATCTTTTGGTCTGGATGTAGGAGGTTGGAATGTAGCGTATAATTCACTTGTGGAGTTGCAGGTAATCAAGCTTGTAATCCATGTTTTAACTGTCGTTCTAATTCTATTTCCCCGGTGTAACACTATTTCCCCTTTTGGCTGCGACCTGTTTGCGCATACAAAAACTCTACAGGGCCATGCACAAACGCTATTTAGCGAGTCGCAATTTACTTGAGTTTATTACCCTATTGCTTAGGAACAGTTATCAAGTTTTTACTATGGCTTAACTTTAAGGAAGTTTATACAAACAATACATGCCTTAAATCCTGTAGCAATACGTTGCTCAATGGGCATATGCACTCCACCGCAAGCCTTCAGAGCCTCCAATACAAGATCTTAAGGGGCTTCCGTTACACTGCAAGTTCTAATAACATCTTGTGGCTTGTGTAATATAACATTGGTTGGTGAGGGGAGGGTTTGTATGGGTGGGGGCACATCTGACCCTTGCCCCTTCCCCCAAAGGACTCCTACCGATCAGCGAAGCACCACCACCCGTTCTCAACGCCTCAATCGACTTATTCCTGTACACCTGAAAACACACCACTATCACGTTCTTGCACAAGGAATCACCCGCTGACCACAAGGTCCAACTAAAAATCCATCTACCTCCTGTCCTACTCAGCCAAGGTCTTGGTGAAACGAATTAACCAATGCCTCACCGACCACTTCAGCAACCGTCAGCTTATCAATACCAAGCAGTCTGGATTGTGACCCAACTGCAGTACATAAATTGCACTTCTTGCCGCCACAGACGACCTGCACATGATCCTTGACAGAGAAGACATGCAGCCTTCATTCTACTGGGCATCTCTACAGCATTTGAAATAGTTTAACAACCCATCCTCATCGGGTGCCTATATAAGATTGGGATGCCAGGACCTTCTCTCCGCTGAATCTGCTCCATCTTAATGGAAAGATCACAAAATGTCAAACTGGCACCTTATTTATTGGAAGCAAACTCATCTACCGAGTGCTCCAAGGTTGCTCATCTCCACACTTTTCAATGCATACCTGATCCCTCTGGCCATTGTCATCTGTGCACACGCCATTGACATCCTTCCCTGCTCTGATAACTAACCACTTTATGCTCTCCCTCTCGTAGAAGAGCCATACACAAGATACCAGTTCAGCTCTTGCATGACCGAGTTTGCTAACTGGGTGAAAGCAGCTGTCTCAAGCTCAACACCGACAAGACTGAAGTAGTCCTTTTCAACAACACCACCTCGCCATGGGACTCTAACTGGTGGCTGGCTGAACTCTGAGCCAAACCCTGCACCCATGTCAGAACCCTAAAATCATCATCCTCCTCATAATCTGCAAACCAGACATGACCGCTCAAGTTCACATCATTACTATATTCATGCTTCCACACCCTGAAGATGCTGAGAACGATCTTCAAATGCCTCTAAAACACCTGCAAAATATTCGCTAGCATCCTAGTCACTAAGTTGGATTATGGGAACACCCTTTGTCTGGATCACCAAACAACTCGCCAGTAGACTGCAAACCACCCAGAACATGGCAGCCTGAGTATTCCACCTCCCACAGGACTCCCATCACACCTCGGGGAGCTCCACTGGCTCCTGGTTCACAAACCCACTAATTTCAAAATACTTAGGCATTCAAGACACTACACAAATTGGGCCCCATCTACTTGAACAGTCCTCTCCTTCCTCTAACCGGCCAAAGGCCAACTCTCTGGAGCACTCCTACTCACACGCATCCTGCCCAGACACAGAACCTGGTCAGGAGGATAGGATTCTCTTGCATTGCTTCTAAACCTAGAACTTGGTCTGATTCCACATCCAAGCCTTCTCTCGTCTTGAGTTGCAGAAGAAGCTGAACGGCTGGCTTTTAAATAAACAACCTACCATAGGCTGGGTTAGCCATACACACACCTGTTCTGTGCCAGTGTGCGCTTATGGATGATGGTGAGCTTTACAAATGCACCTAACTTGTCCTTTTTAAATGAGAAAGTTGCTTTTTTCTCCGTGCTTTATAAAATCTTGGAGTCCAGCTTCGTGTGCAATGGCTTTTCTCTGAAATTGATTTGTGCGGGGACAGATTTGGCTTATTCTCACAGAAGATCACCCTTGGAAAATGTAGCACTTGACTCCTTCCTGTTGGATAAGCCCAATGGACCATTTAATTAGCACTTTTTTTCTTTCCTTTTTCTTCATTGAACTTCAGCCAATGATTATTTTTGGTATCAGATTAGTCTATTGTCACCATAAAGTAAGGTGCGTGTTTTATTCATTCCCATAAAACATACACGTAAGGCGTGTGTTTTACAATTCCGCAATTGTTTAAAGAGCATTCCAGAATTTTCTAATGGTGATGGAAAACGAAGTAAATGCAAAACGAACAGAGGTCAGATATGCTCCTCTGCTTAAGGCTTTTTTTTTTTTTTAATAGTACCAGATTGCTCAGGCCACTTTCAGTGCCTAATACAATTTTATTCCTATTTGTATGAAGTGAGATTATTAGTCTGAGCATCCCGTCTGGGATACCAAGCACATCCAGTTTATTCCACAACTTGCAATAGGTTTGACCATTCTTTACTGTGGTACAGTGTTGTGAAATAGGAAGTGTGTATATTCAAAATAGATTAGTTGCCTCCTTACAAATGAATATTTTTCAACGGCAATGTTTAATATTGTTATGTTTTAAACAATGTTTTTTGAAAGCTGGCTTACTCCGAGTAGAATTCCATTAACTGCCCATTTTTGGAGATGTTCTAGAATTCATGTGCAGAATAGCTTTCGATTGCATCCAATTAGGCAATTTGATGACTGGACTATCTATTGCAAGTTGTTTAGGTTTCACGTATCGGACAACTTTCCGCTGTCTGTAGGCAAAAGCCTCTTGTGGACCACACCAAAAACCTACGGTGTACTTAGGACCTGCCTATTGCATTCAATTGGTAACCTTTGTCACTCTTATTTGCTTGCTACTTATTCAGCGGCTTGCCTTTCTCGTCTTGTTGCAACAGTCTTTTAACCATCCATTTGATAGGATATTGGGTGAATGCTTTCATTCAGAGGCCAACTTTTCATATTCTTTCAGTCCTCCATGCGAGTGTACATGTTTTTTTAATCAAAAGCCAGTTACCAGCAGCGATTTCCTTACTTTTCACATTTATCCTGTGGTCAAAGCTCTTTTTAAAAAAAATGTTTTTTTTGTTCACTTTGTTAATTCGCAGCTCTTTCCCTCGAAAAACCTTTGCACAACTGCATTTCGATATCGAATTTACTTTTACAAGTTACATCATACAACCATAGGTACAAGCTTCATTTTTTGGCTTCCTCCCTCTTAACAGTTTGAATGGTGCAACACCTATGGTCGACAGTTAGAATGGTGAAACGTTTATGGTCGGAAGTCAAATATGCTCAACTCCTCTCTGGAAAAAAAATAAAAATACCCTCATCAAGTCCTGCAGTTAGGGTGATTTGCACCACTTCTTTCAAAAGCTGGTTGGCTCTTTCAATGAAATCATTAGCAGAAGGTCAAAAAGAGCAACTTGTAGATGTTTGACATTGTGTGTTCCCATCAAAATCTGTCATTTATACAAAGTGTGTGAATAATCTGTGACCATTGCTTTGGAGATCCGTCTAAAAGAAATATCCCCTTCAAAAATGTTAACACACTCCTGGTGTTCCGAGAATCCACAAAAGAAAAATATATCCTCTTTGAAAAATAATCAGTTAGGACAATCAAATACCTTTTGTCAACCGGCACAATTGAAAAGCCACGTTGTCCCGCAGGCCACTGGGCAAAGGTACAGGAAAATAATCATTGTTTACTATTGTCCAATGCTTATCAGAAACCACACACTGTGGACACTCACCGGTCAGACCAGCAGCTTGTTTGTCAGGGCTTGACTCTGTTTCTTTCAAGAATCTGAATTACCTAGATGCCATTCAAGAGCAAAATGAATACGCTCCGTAATTCTGCCGGAGGTACGAACAACCCCCTTCATTAAACAAATGTGGTTCTTGCTCGTAAACTTTGAAGGCACCTGATTAAAACTCCTTAAATCACCAGAAAGATTCTTTGAGGGAGGCCAGCCCTTTCTGATGAACTTGAAAACCTTCTGCAATACCAAGTTGTGAGTTGTTGCACTCTCGTTCATGCTCCGACATAGACCCATTACATCCTGAAAGAGCATCAGTTACAGCCACTACATTCGCGCTCATCCGCATGGTCATTCTAATGTGACTCAAACATACGTAAAGGTAGATGTGACTAGCTATTATTATTATTATTATTATTATTATTATTATTATTATTATTATTAAATGGGTTTTATTAAGCGCAGACAACCCGGAGGCCTCGTAGCGCTGAATATGACTCGGGGACAGGTAAAGGCGGTGTAATTTATTTGAAAAGGAGGGTTTTTAATTCCTTCCGGAATTTTAGGAGATTAGGTTCCCCACGCAGGGAGACTGGCAGAGAATTCCATTCCTTAGCCGCATTCCAAGAGAAGGAGCGGCCTCCCCATCTGGCACGTTTGACTTGGTTCTCAGTGGCCAGAAAGGCTGTGCTGGAACGTAGCGACCTGCGGGGGAGATATGGAGTGGCCAGCGAGCAGATCATTGCTGGCGCTTCCTTCCACATAGCCCTATGCATAAAGCACATTGATTTAAACAGTGTTCTAGCCTTGATGGGTAGCCAGTGGAGTCTTTTTAGGGCAGCAGTCCCTGAGTCCCGCCTGTTAAGGCCCAGCAGGAGACGGGCTGCTGCATTTTGCGTGACCTGGAGCTTCTTTGTTGTAGTGGCTGGGACCCCTAGGTACAGCGCGTTCCCGTAGTCTAAGCGGGACAGAATAATAGCTTGCACCATGATCCTGCGGGCTTGTGGGGGGAGAAGTGGTAGTACTTTCCTGAGCATACGCATCAAGCCAAAACAGGTGGCAGATACGATTGTTGCTTGGTAGTTGAAATTCAGATTGGCATCAAGCCAGATGCCCAGGCTCTTTATTTGGGGTTTGGACTGAGGCTGGGTACCCATGCATGGGGGCCAGTTTGGTAGCAGGCAGGGGATGTTTGGATTTCCAAGAATCATCCGTTTTATCACCATTAAGTTTTAGGTGAGAGCTGGCCATCCATTTGTTAACTGCCACTAAACATTCCTCGAGATTGGGCGAGGAGGCGATGGTTTGATTCACGGAGACGATCAGTTGAGTATCGTCAGCATATGTGACCAACTCCAGGCCAAATGAGTGGACGATGTCTGCCAAGGGGAGCATATATATGTTAAAAAGGGTGGGGCTCAGGGACGAGCCCTGAGGCACACCCTGGCCAAGAGGCCAGGTCCTGGATTGTGTGGTGCCCTCAACTACTCGGAAAGAGCGATTTTCTAGGAAAGATTGTAGCCATCGAATGGCTGTTCCTGATACCCCTATTTGCTTAAGACGGTGAATGAGGATGATGGTATTTACAGTGTCGAAGGCGGCACTAAGATCCAGCAAAATAATTGCTGTAGTGCCGCCCGAGTCCATCTGTTTCCTAGCTAACTCGGTTACTGTCAGGAGAGCTGCTTCCGTTCCCAACCTGGGGCGAAATCCTGCCTGGGAATCGTGAAGTATGCTGTTTGATTCTAGGTAATGAGTGAGAGATGAATTGATGTGTCTCTCTAGCAGTTTGCTAACCCAGGGGAGCAGGGATATTGGACGGTAATTGGCCATGTTGTCTGGATCTAAGGAGGGTTTTTTCAGAAGAGCTCGTACTTGTGCTTTCTTCCAGGCCGTGGGGACTATACCAGTAGTGATGGAGTTATTAAGGATGTTAAGAATAACTGGCCGTATTGTATCTGTTATCTTTTTTAAGTGGCATGGGGGTGCGGGGTCGCTTGGGGATCCAGATTTAACTTTTTTTATGATAAGCTCCAGGGCGTCCACTTCTACTGGAGGGAACTCTACTAGTCTGTGGGGTGTGATGCCGGATGGCATGGTTGCTTCGAGGTCAGCTAGATCTGGAACAACAAATGCCAATGAAATTGATTGTATTTTATTATAAAAATATTCTGCTTGATTATTACATCGGAATTGTGCTTTGCTGGGATCAGGGGGGATAGATGGGGTGTCAATTAGAGATTTTGCGATTTGGAATATTTCTCTGGGACAGTTGTGGGCGTTATTAATTTTGTCTTCAAAGAAGCGGGCCTTGGTTGAGTTAATCTCTGCTTTATATTCTTTTATGGCATCATAATGATTTATTTTAGCTGAACTGCTGCGAGTGGCCCTCCAGGTTCTTTCTAGCTTCCTACAGTGTCTTTTCATTTCTTTGAGTTTAGGGGTGTACCATGGTGATACCTTGGATTTAGTTTTTTCCCTTAGGGTTGTTTGTGGCAACACATCGTCAAGGGCCTTGGAGACCCATTGGGAGTAGTTGTCATACAATAGTGTTGGGTCATCCATAGCTTGTGGGATGTTGGTAAGTAGAGCATCTGTCCACCTGTCAACAGAGCTTAGTCCATTCTCTCCCCTGAAGCAAAGTACGCGGGGGTAGTGGGACAGAGGCGGTGTGTTGCCACCGTAGGGGGACCAGGTAGTGGTCAGACCATGTGAGGGCCATAGGGGTTCCTACTACTAGTCTGTGGTCATTGCTGAATACTCCATCCAGAAGATGGCCTCTCTCATGTGTCGGTTCGAAACCCTTCTGAGTGAGTTGGATAGCTTCCAAATTCTCTAACAAGGCTTTGGTTGAGGGATCATCTAAATTATCCAGATGGATGTTGATATCGCCTAATATGGTGAGGTGTGGGCTGGTGACAGCTAAGTCAGCAACTTTAAGTTGTAAGGAGTCAAGAAAATCTCCCATTTGGTTTGGGGGGGCGGTAGATAAGTATACCTGCAATCAGCATGAAACTTTGTTCCTCCTTGAAGGCATTTAGCATGAATAATCATACTTGTGTAATTTCAGAAGCAGTCTTGCCAAGCATGATGAGAAATTACTCAAATCACTTCCAAAGCGCATCAGTGACAGGGCCCTAAATGTATGTTTTGTATTTTTGCACTGTCCATATACAAGCCACTGCTTCACGCTCAAAGGTGCTATATGTGACATCCGCTTCTTTGAGTGTTCTTGAAGCAAAAGCAACAGTATTTAATTTACCTTTCACCAACTGACCAAAAGAGCGCCAATCTTTGAGGGTAGCAGCAGCTGCAATGAATAACTTCCCATTCGGTATATACAGAATAAAAACTGGGGCATTCGTGGCTGGTTTATTAATTTCTTCAAAAGCATTTCCCATCTGCACAGACTAGTCAAATCTAGCTCTTTTGTTGAGCACAGACCTTAACGGTTGCATAGTTGAAGCATACCCTGTCACAAATCTAGTGTAATATTTACACAGCCTTAAAAATGAGCATAGGGAATCTTTTACAGTTTAGGGTGGTGCATTTTCTTTATAGCTACATTACAAAACATAAGTTTGATTCCCTTTTCTGAGATTGTGCCCCAGATAATTAACCTGTTGAACAAGTTTACATTTCTCTGGTGTAATAGCCATTCACCTTTTTGTCTAAAATATGCAAGACCTGTTCAAATACCTTTTAAAAGTTCTCCCTCTTTTCATAAAATAAAGAGGTCTGCTTTAAATGCTTGCACACTTTTTAAATAATTAAATAAAATGTCCATCAGTTTCTGGAATATACTAGCTGCTGATGTCAAACCAAACGGCAGCTGTCGATATTTATATAAAGGCACCATGAGGAGTGACAAAGGTAGTTAGTGCTTGAGAATATTTACTGATTAGAATTTGACGAGAGGCTGAATGCAAATCTACAGTAGTGAAATGTTTACCATCCCTTATATCCCACAAATATTTGCAATCCTCTCTTGGGTACAGGGGCTATGGATGACCGTACACTAAAATGAGGGGCTACGGATGACAGTACACTAAAATGTTCTGATTAAGTGATAGCATACCACATACAGACGTAAATCCCCAGAACAGTTCCTCATCAAAACGGAGCAACCCGTTTTGATGAATCTGTGGTCCCTTCTGACCCTATCCTATCCAAACAAATCTTTTTCACTTTATCAATGGTATAGGTCTGACCTATATGAACTGTCCGTGTGGCATCTTTCCTTAATTACGGTGTTCAAAACCCTTAACTGTATCAATCTAATTTTTGAAAACTCAGGGAAATTGAGAAATTATTACCTAGATGATATTGTTATTGGTACCTATGGCTAAAACCAGCATCTCCCCCAAAGACCTGGAGTTTAATGTCCTTGACGTAAAAGATTGATTACTGTAGTAAAGTGCCCCTTTTTTTTTTTGCATGGTACCCCCTACCTTTTTGGTAGATACCTGAAGCCAACGTGTATGAGTGTGCCCAGGGCCTGTATTCTTTCCCCAAACTGTACCTTTGTCTACACAATTAGCACCGCTCTGGACCACATGGAAGTCCCTTATAAAAGGTACCTCTGGTACCAAGGGTCTTGTGACCAGAGAGGGCTGCATCGTGCATTATGCCTCCCGCTGGGAACCCTCACCTGAACACCCACACACTGACATTGCAGGCAGTGTGTTCTGCTGGGTGCCCTGCCCACCAACACTGCCTGTGACATGGGCAAGTCACCCCTCTAGCAGGCCTTATAGCCCTAAAGGCACGGTGCAACATAGCACCGGTGAGGGCATAGCTGCTTGAGCAATATGCCCCTATAGTGTCTGTGCCATTCACAGGCATTGTAAGTGCAGTGAAGCCATTTTGAGTACAGCGGCTGGGAGTCTGTCATTATGAACTCCACAGCCCCATAATGGCTACACTAAAAATTGGGAAATTTGGTACTAAACATCTCTGCACATTAAACCCTTACTGGTGCCTGGTGGGATTTAATGTAAATTGCCCTCAGAGGGCATCTGAGAGATGCCCCTAAAAAATGACCAGCCATGATGTAGTTCCTGACAGGCTACCAGCCATCTATCACCATCCAACAGATTTCTGGACCCCTGGGTTGAGCGCCTCCTCTCTCTGGGTCTTGAAACTAAACCTTTCCGACAGAGGTATCATGCCTCCTCCCACAAGATGGGCAGGGTCCACGCTGGAGCAGCTTCAAAGGCCTGTCATCTTTGTTAGCCACCCCCCAACCTTTTGCTGTTATCAGCTACTGGCCCCCACTGTTTCTGACCCCCACTTTTGTCGAGAGAATCGGTGGGAAAACCAAGCCAGGAAGGGAGGTGTGCCCAACTTTACCAACCCCACGGGTGTGTGAGGCGAAGTAAAGCATAAATCTCGGTCCCCTCCATCCTGAAGATGAGGGTACTCACCCAATCAGGAAGAGGCCTATGCCCCCCCCCCCCTCCCACTGGAGGGTGGCATTATAGGAGGGTGTAGACATCTCAGGAAAGGGACCAATTGGTCCTAGCTGGCACACCCCTGTAATGCCCCTAAAGCTAGTATTTAGGGATACCTCAACCTTAAAAGGACCGAAGAGCCATGCAGAAAGAATACGACATCTGACTTGACCCCAGCCCTACTGGCCTGTCTTTACCTCCAGCAACCCTGCTTCCAAGAATTGCCATGGCTCGCAGCCAGCAACCTCAAGAATCCCAGAGGACCTGTGCTGTCTTGAACAAAGACTCCAGACTCCAGTCTCCTGTGGACACCAGATTTGTCCAGCAATGAAACCAACACCAGGTTACGGATCCAGGTGCATCCATGACACTGCATCCGAACCCCACAGGCTGTATGACTCGCCACTCTGGTGCCGAGGCCAGGCTGAGAGGTGCTGCCTTTGGACATGGGGGAGGTGAGAATTAAACTTTTGGTACCTTTGTGTGTGTGTGTGTGTGTGTGTGTGTGTGTTTGTGTGGTGGCCTGAGAGACCGAGGGAAAGAGGGAGCCAGTGTGTGTGCAGTTTTTTTTTGACTTGTTATATATTTTTATAGGACTGTTCTCAACTTTAACCAACCAATTGAAACATATACACAAGCATTTGCAATGCAATAGGTCTCGCATTTACACGATTTTGAGCTAGTGGCATTGTAAATGACAATACCTTTTATGTTTTTGTTTTTAAAACCTAAATAAAAGGCATTGTCATTTAAAATGCCAATAGCTCAAGCTTGCGTAAATGCGAGACCTATTGCATTGTAAATGCTTGTTTAATCACTGGACCCTTGCCAGCTGACCAAAAATGTTCTTCCTGTGAGGAAAAGCCCTTCCTTTGCAAAAGGGCACCTATCCTCGATTCCATTTTCCTGTCCAAATCAAAGTGCGAATTTGTTTAGCATATTCCCTATTTTATCTTCAATAGATGGATTCTGCTCTCCATTCAAAATATCATTTGCCATCTTAAATATGTTTTCTCTAACCAAATATTTCCTTGCGACTAAAGAGCATGACCTTGTATGACCAAAATAATCTGGTTGACCGGATAAATTATAGTTTCCTACACACAGGCCAATTTCTTCATAACACACCAGAGCAATCAGTTTCCACTGTGTGACTGAACCTGACAAGACTCCTGATGCTTTGACATCAAAGTAAACCGGAGCAGCGCACGTTCGCGTTGCTAGGCCGCGTGAATGGTTATGTTGGCATTCTAGACTTGACCCAAGATGGCCGCCATGAGAGTAACATGTCAAATCAATTGTGATGTGCTCTGCGCTCCATAAAGATCTCGCGGACGCTGGCTCCATTACAAAGGTAAACTTGATTTTTTTTAAATAGAAGCTCGTGCCAATTCAATTCTCTCATCTAAGTGAACTATTGTCGATTATTTGCCTAAATAATTACTACCTCAAAATAGGGAAGTTTGGGACCAACGTATGTCGGCCGAAAACTCATACTTCACCCCTTCTATTAAATAACACACACCCCTCATAGCCCTGAGAATTAATCATGCAATCCCAAACCCTCACATGAAAACGAGATAAAATAACAGAACACACACAATTATTTAACGCCAGACTGCACCTATTGGAAATAACGAACTATATCAAGTAAGATAATCTCTTTTCAACTTAAAGTATAAGACTTACTTTCCTAATAAGTCAAGACCTATTAGCATACGTGAAAAAGGCCTATCGGTCCAAAATATATAAAGAATTCCACTCGGTCAAAACAGCCAATTTACATTGAAACATACACAGCCTCAACACGCATAGACTTATCTCAGTGAGCAGCAGCAACAAAGAAGGAAGATGGCTTGGGATTCTGGCCTCTTGGTACTATTGTTATTTTGTTGTAGTTCTATACTCTTTAAAGGGGCTGCTGTGAGTGGCGCAATAAAAGAGATTGCAATAATGTTATCCTCCGGTCTTGACATAAAATCAATTCAAGCTTTAAACATAATTTCCCGTTCTACTTCTGTACCAGTGATCTGGGGAAAAAAACAAACTAGTCCAAGATGGCTGCCAGCGTCTACCTTCAGATGCACGTATGCTGCACTCCGCAAATAATGCAGGGTTTAACAGGAAATAATTAAGTGAGAAATGAACTCCAAGAGAACACCCAACGGTGTAGGAAGCTTCTTATATGGTAGGAAATCGACCCACAACAGAAGACTATACAAGACAGTCTAGGGGTCCTTGGCAACTGACACCAGAGCCAGAGGACTCCAGAACTAACCCTACATTCCAAGAAAAGAACCATTGCATCCAGTACAAGTACATAAGATTGAACATCAATATTACACTACCATGCACGCATTTCCTGTGTGAAGCCCTCTCCAAGACTAAGAGGATAAATAACCTTCCATGGAGTGAACAGTACCGTGTGTGAAGAGTGGGATTGAGAGAAATCCAAGCCTTTCTTTTACTTCCTCTCCATGAAAGTGGTGACAGACTGTTATATTGAGAGCTTTCTCTCCTTTCCTTGCCTCCTCGTGCTTGACAGCACGAGAGCTCTCACCTGATTCTGGAACCCAGTTCTCCAGTCGTGAGGATTCCTAGAATGTCAGATCGGACGTTGGCTTCCTCACGACTGGACGGCTCTGGCAGTGGGTGCTTTTATCCTGGAAATAAGCTTTATTAAACCAAGCTTCAACCTACGCAAGTTTCCTGAGGTCCTTATTTAACATATTGGCGACGATCGGGATTTTGCCGCACCCACGCCAATCAACTCACCTGAATCCGACTCTTCGTCTCCTCAGCTGAGCCTGCCTCCAGTCCATCTTCTTCAGCATCAGGTCGTATGCTTTCTGGACAATTTTCCTGTCCATTTCCTGGCTCCAAGTGTGGGAATTGACTAATTTCATCGCCTTTCTCCCTGGCGCTACGTCTGGCAGTTGCTTTCTCGCGCCCAGCCGCGCGCAACGTTCCGACTTCCTGCTCGCGCTTTCTCACGCGTGCCTCGCTTTCGTCACAAAGCAAGCTCCACCGCCCTTAGAGACTTGCGTCTCTCCGTCTCCCTGACGACGACGCCGGCGGCCATTTTAAGCCTGCTTCAAAGCCTCCTTTCCATTGCGCTTTGTTTCCACGCAACACAGTGCGTTTTACACGCTTTTTCTTCAGCGTTTTAAATCTCTTCACAGCGATAGGCACGCTCATTGCCTACCACGCTCATATTTCACAGCGATAGGCACGCTCATTGCCTACCACGTTTATTTATCACAGCGATAGGCACGCTCATTGCCTACCACGTCCATCTGCCACAGCGATAGGCACGCTTATTACCTACCACTTTCATTTGCCACAGCGATAGGCACGCTCATTACCTACCACGTTTATTTTCATCAGCAATTGGCACGCTTCATTGCCACCATATTTATTTGACTTTCTTCATTGATTTTCCAAGTCATCAGCGATAGGCACGCTTCCTGCCTATCACTCATTTCAACCTATCATTTTTACAATATTATTTCACGCTTTTCTTTCATTTCATCAATACAATGGCTTCTGGCCAACAGTTTCAAACACCAGCTCCTTTCCTACAAACTCCTGGCAAACCTACTCTCGCTTGGCGCAACTGGCTAAAAGGTTTTGAAAATTATTTAGTAGCCATTGATGCCACTAAGTACGATCCTCCTCGCAAAGTTGCCATTTTCTATGGTTGTCTGGGAGTTGCTGCTCAGCAAGTCTTTGAAAATTTACCGCTTGTTGCTTCTCCTGCTGGTGAATCCGGTGACAACTGGGATGCTTTCCAAGAAGCCATTGCTCGTCTTAATAAACAATATGATGATGAACCTAGCATTGTACTAGAACGCCATAACTTCTTCAAACGAAGACAAAGTATTGATGAATCTGTAGAGGACTACATCGCTCAACTTAGAATTTTAGCTTCTACTTGTGACTTTGGTGCTAGTACAGATACCTCTATCAGAGATCAATTTATATTTGCTTGCCATTCAAAAAAAATCCAGGAACGTCTCGAGTTGCAAAAATCCTTCTTTAACTGAAACTTTTGATATTGCCAAAGGAATTGAGCGTGCAACTTATTCTTCTAGGATTTTACTAGAGAGCATTTCTCAACCCTCTGTTCATCTTGTTGAACAATCCTCTGGTTTCCCTTCCATTGACCTTGTCAACAGTTCTTCAAGACAACCAAATAGAAAACCTCTTATTTGTTACAGATGCGGATCCAGGAACCATCTTGGCAATTCTCCCACGTGTCCTGCCTCTGGCAAAAAGTGCTCCTCCTGCAAGAAAATTGGTCATTTTCCTTCTGTCTGCAGGGGTCGTAAGAGATTCACTAGAGTCAATAATATTGAGATCCAGGAAAATATAGAGTCTTGTTCCTCCAGACTCAATGATGTCATGTTATCGATTGAATGTGATTCTCTTGAATTTACCAAAATTAAGAGTCCTTTGTGTGAATTGCTAGTTGGTACAATCACTATCCAAGTTAAAGCTGATTCTGGTTCTCCCATCACCATTTTGTCTGACCTCACATTTTATGCAAATTGGCCTAAAGTTGTTCTTTCTAAATCCGATCTCCATCTCAAAGCATTTGGCGAAAAAGACATTGATATGTTGGGCTTCTTTTATTCCAACATTGCTTGTCTTGGTAGATACACTTTCACCAAAGTTTATGTTGCCCTCAAGGGCAGGGATGTCGTTGGCTGGGTCGACTTAGCCAGAATGGGCTTGATCCTCAGGCCTGGTTCTGACCAACCCATTGCCTTAGGTGACATCCCTCATGACTATTATACCAGTCATGATTCTGGGAACTTTGACATTTCTGATCTCTCCTTTCCCATTGTCAAAATTGACTCCTTGCTGAGTTCTTTTCCAAACTTATTTCAAAACAAGGTTGGCACTGTGATTGGTTTTAAACATGAAATTCGTCTCAAACCCAATGCTCAACCAGTTGTTCACAAGGTTCGCCCTCTTCCCTTGAGCGCTAGAGACGAACTCAAATGTGTTCTTAAAAATCTTTGTGACGAAGGAATCATTGCTCCCTGCGGTTCTTCTGAATGGGTTTCCCCCATTGTCCTAGTTCGCAAGAAGACCGGAGAGGTTAGGTTATGTGCCGATTTACGCTCCCTAAACAATAATATCATTATTGATTGTCACCCCCTCCCCAAAGTTCACGACCTTTTGGCTAATCTGGGTGGGGCTAAATTCTTCTCCCTCCTTGACCTTAGATCCGCCTATCACCAAATTCCCTTATCCCTCAGGTCTCAAGATTTAACAACATTTGTCACCCCCTTTGGTGCTTTCAAGTACCTTAGGCTTCCCTTTGGCTTGGCCTCTGCAGCCAGCATTTTCCAAAAACTAATGGACAACCTCTTTCAAGATATCCCTGGCGTACAAGCCTACCAAGACGACATCTTGGTCTACGCCAATGACTCTTTTCAGCACAATCAAACTCTTAATACCGTGTTACAAGTCCTAGAAAAAGCTGGCATGACTGTTAGACACGATGAGTGTAAATTTGGCGTTCAAGAGTTGGATTACTTGGGTCACTCCCTTTCTCCCAATGGCATTAAACCCAAGTTTTCTTTAATTAAAGCCATTCGTGACGCTGTACCCCCCCAAGGATCGTGATGCACTTCGCTCTTTCCTTGGCTTATCTGAATATTACGCCAGGTTCGTTCACGGTTACGCCCAAATTGTTGAACCTTTAAGAACACTCTTAAGAAAAGGTGTAAAATTCGTTTGGTCCCAAGACTTGCAAAGAGTTTTCGAGCAAGTCAAAAAGATCATCGAAGACTCACCTGCTTTGAACCCCTTTTGCGACGGCTCTATGTGCTTTATCACTGTAGACGCCAGTCTTACCGGTTTGGGTGCTGTCCTGGGTCAGTGGGTTGAGGGCAAAGAACACACGGTTGCCTTCGCTTCCAGAACCCTTCTTCCCGCTGAAACCAGGTACAGCACAATTGAAAGAGAAGCCCTGGCTTGCGTCTGGGCTATTCAAAAGTTCAAATCCTACATTTGGGGTCGCGAGTTCGAAATCTACACAGACCACAAGCCACTCATGCATATGCTCTCTGACAGTGCCTCCAATAGAGCTTCCGCTAGACTTGTTCGTCTCCTTTCTAAGCTTCACGAATTTCACTTTGTCATCAAACACATCTCCGGAGGTAAAAATTTCAGGGCCGATTGCCTCTCTAGAATGTCTCTAAATGATGATTCAATTGTTAATGATGATGTTGAGTGCGTTGTTGCCACCATTGATGCAGTTGCCGAGTGTCAACCCATTTCTGAAGCAGAATGGAATACAGCTTATGCCAATGATCCTGTTCTCTGTAAAGTTAAGAATTTTATTGTCAACAAATGGCCCGAACGTAGAACCTTATCCACTGATCTTAAAGGTTTTGCTAATGTTTCTGAAGAACTTTCTTTGGTCAATGATATGGTTATGCGCAATGATCTATTTGTTCCCCCTCAATCTGTTCGTGATCTTATCATTCGCTCTGCTCATCAGGGTCACCTCGGCATCTTTAAGACCTGTCAACGCATCAAACAATTTTACTGGTGGCCTTCTATGGACTCTCACATTAGAAAGATGATTGACAATTGCACCCAGTGCATCCTTTCTGATAAACATTGGAAGACCCTTTCCACTCCTTTATGTCCTGTCTCTCTACCGGCTGGCCCGTGGGACAAAGTAGCCTTGGACTTTTCTGGTCCTTATGATATTTTACCCTCTGAACACAAGATTCTCATACTCCTGGTTGATTATTATTCCAAATGGCTCTATTATTCTTTTTGCAATTCTGCTTCTACTGACAATGCCATTAATTTCTTACAGTCTGTTTTTGATATTGAAGGTTTTCCCAAATCCATCGTTACTGACAACGGAACTCATTTTGTCTCTCAAAAGATGTGTTCTTTTCTCAAACGTAACGATATTTTTCATCACAAAGTTGCCTTGTACTCCCCCTCCTCAAATGGCCTTGTTGAGAGATGCAATCGCATTATCCAGGAGGGTGTCCAAACCGCCATTTCCTCTCGGCTTGACCCTCTACCCTTCGTTCATGACAAAGTGTGGGCCTATAATACTTCTCCACATTCGACCACCGGGGTCTCACCCTTTAGCTTACTTAGAAAAAGAAGAGTTCATTCTGTTCTTAATCCCAGTTGGTTACATAAGAATGTTGGTTTATCTAATTCTTCTTTTTCTGTTCAAGATCGTGTGTCTGCTAAACAATTGTCTATGAAATCTCGTTTCGATCAAGGTAAACATTCTGTTGACCAGCCATTACAAAAAGGAGATATGGTTCTTATCAAAAATCCCAAAAGAGTTTCTAAGGGCATGTCCAAATTTTCTTCCCCAAATTTGGTCACACAAGTTAGTAAAACCTCAGCCCTTCTTGATGACAGTGGATGGTGGAACAAACGAGTTCTTGTCAAGATCTCTCCTCTTCAAGCCAACGTCATCAAGGAACATGCCACTTCAGATTCTGAGCATTGTGATTGGTTTGACTTTCTTTACCCCCAACCACCTTCCAACAAACCTGTTTCTGAAATTGTTTCTGCAACCTCCACGTCCACCACGGACACCTCTCCTACTCCCTCATCCCCAACACCTGATGCCCTTCACACCATCTCCTCTTTGCCACCCTCCTCTGCCTCCGAGGAGTTTTCCCTTCCACACGTTTCGTCTTCTCATGAAACTTCTGAAGTGGCAACGAAAAGGGCATTTCGTTTGAAACAGCTATCCTGCAGGTTGAGAGATTATGTTTTAGAATAATGTTGCTTAACTCTGCACTTGCTTAAGTTTATTTTTTCTGCCTAATCTCTTGTTTGCTTTTGTTTGTTTGCATTGTTTCTCTTCTTAGTGGGAAAGATGTTATATTGAGAGCTTTCTCTCCTTTCCTTGCCTCCTCGTGCTTGCCAGCACGAGAGCTCTCACCTGATTCTGGAACCCAGTTCTCCAGTCGTGAGGATTCCTAGAACGTCAGATCGGACGTTGGCTTCCTCACGACTGGACGGCTCTGGCAGTGGGTGCTTTTATCCTGGAAATAAGCTTTAATAAACCAAGCTTCAACCTACGCAAGTTTCCTGAGGTCCTTATTTAACATAGACCGGGCTGCAAAACGTTATATAGCAGTTATCTGTATAGTTCTACACTTAATATGGCACAGGACCTGCTCAGATTTGTTTCCCTTTAAGTGTTAACTTCCTGTAACATACTGGTCTTTTTAATGGGAATCTGAGACGCTTTGCCACATGGCCTTTTCTTGTGGTGAGGAACTAGGCCTCCCTAAGGGGATCCCAGCAAGCAGCTAAGGCTGAAGCAACTGTCACCTGTTCCATTCGTCTCATTCCCCCAGGGAATACCTGAATCATGTAATGTATATTCTGCCATTGCAAATGCTTTAAAGTTTGCTACACCAACAATTTGTCTCTGGGTTAACTCGTGTCACTAATATCTGCAGGCATTTGAAGATTACTAGTTTGAAAACCATTAAGTCAGACAATTATTATAATTGCATCTGTTTATAATGCTTAAATGGTGGAGTGCATTATGAAGTGCTATATGAAAAACAAAGTAATATTGTTGGTATTACTGTGCTTTTCTCTTTTTCATTGAGTCAACAAATGTCCTGGGACATGGTGTTAATCTGTAATGCAAAAACATTTTCAGGTCGAGCTGGTGTAAGCGGTTATCCACTTGCTGGGAAAGTGGGACAGGGGATGTGCACGCGCAGCATGGGTGCGCGCACGTACAGCCACGCGCCGGGCACATCTCCTGTCCCAGAGCAAGTCAGCCTCTCGCGAACACTCACGCACTCACACTTACCTCCCTGGCTACAGGCTCCATAATGCTTAGGACTCAGCCGATCCTCCCTTATGTGTGCATCCACCGCGGGGCTCTCCTGCAGGCATGGGAGCCCCGTGTCACCACTGTTGCTCTCTGCCAGGCACTCCGTGGATGCGGGCTTCACGCAGAAGGCGGAAGTCCCACCCCACGTCCGGCTTCCTACTCCCAAACTTCCGGATTTCGGGCTGGCGGCGGTAGTACATTCTTGTTTGTAAATGGTGTCGCTACTTTGGGGCCATGTTCTATGTTAGAGATGTGTATGTATACACATTTGCGCAAAACTATTCATAAACTCCTAGCGCCACACTCCTAAATGTTATGTTATATAATATTTGTAAAACGCGAACTGTCGCTCCAAAAGGAGCATCCTGGCGCTAAGGAAAGTGGGAGTAAACCGAGGTGAGATCTAAATGGCGGCCAATACGTATGCATCTGTCAGGTTGAAAATCCAGGTTTTAAGTTGTTTCCTGAATTAGGTCTTCAAATCCAGTAGTCTTAGTTGTTTAGGCATGGCATTCCATGCCCTAGAAGCCAAGACACTAAGTTTTTCCACCCTTGGTTTTGTAGTGAAATTTAGGGATACTGATTAAATTACAGCAAGCTGATCTTAAAACTCTAGTGGGGTTGTAACGAAAAACTCTAGTGGGGTTGTAACGAGTATATCTTCTCAAAAGATACTTAGGACCAACTTTATTTATTGCCCTAAAGGTAGTCAGTAGGATTTTAAACAGAATCCTTTTGTTGAGAGGGAGCCAGTGCAATGTCCTAAGGGCTGCAGATTTAGAGGATTTTCTGGGCAGTTTCAAAACCAGTCGTGCAGCGTGTTGGACGCTTTGTAATTTTTTTAGCGTAAGCTTTTTTATCCCTGCTATCAGACCATTACAGTAATCGAGGCGGGAAAGTATGAGAGCAACTGCCGCAGACTTTCTCGATTCGATGGGGAGAAAATCAAAGAATTTCTTCAATGATTTAATGCTGTTAAAGCAACTTCCTGCAACACTCCTTGCATGATGGTCAAAAGACAAGGACGAGTCAAAGAGAACACCCAGATTTTTGGCCCCTTCAACCGAACAAGGGGGCGAAGTAGTGCCCTTAGGCCACCATTTATTGGGGCTGAAATTGACATTTTTTTCCCATGGGCAATATTTCAGTTTTACTTGAATTACATTTCAAATGGTTATTCATTCACGAAAAGACGTTTGTCAAGCAGTTCTGAAAATTCTGTTCAGCCTTTGTGGAGTTTTTATCAAAGGATACAATCAATTGAGTATCATCGGCATACGATGTTACTAGGATCCCGTATGGTTCAATTAGAGTAATGAGGGGCGACATGTAAATATTAAAAAGTAGCGGACTTAGAATGGAGCCCTGGGGAACTCCAGAGGTGATTTTTTTTTTTTTTCTCGCTCGAGAGAAGGTCCCAGTGAAATGTTGGTCACTCAGACAGGAAAGAACTTATCCAGTCAAGGGCCCCTCCTGTTAGTCCATTTTCTCTCAATCTGCCAATGAGTATTTTGTGGGAAATGGGATCAAACGCCGCCGATAGGTCGAGTAATATCAGGACGGCGTTTTTTCCTTCATCCTGTAAATTTTTAATGGAATCAGTTAGTTCAATATGAGCCGTTTCGGTGGAATGCTTTTGCGCGAAAACCTGATTGTGGTGGTGTAAGATGTTATGCATTTCAACAAAGTTCGTCAGCTCATGATGGACCATGTGTTCGGTTATTTTCCCAAGGACTGGGAAAAGGGATATAGGTTGTAGATTGGAAAGGTCTGTGGTATTTTTATTTTGTTTTTTCATTAAAGGTTTCACTATGACTACAAACTGTGTGTGTGTGCATGCATAGTGCTCAGTTGTTTTTTTGCAGTGCTCTTACTGTGTGTTGTTCAGCTTAGCGTGACCGGCACAGATATTTTGAGGGATGTTACACCTCTGAGAGCTATGGTTCTTTTCACTATGCACCACGGTGTGTGCCAGCGTGTATTCCTTTGTTGGTATCACGTTATTTTATTTACTTACTCGCTCCTTGTGTGTCAGGTGGGCGCCTGAATTAAAGCGCTCGCCTTGAACACTATATTCGGGGTCTGCTACACCATAGCAGTGGGAAGTGTTGCGTCTGTGCAGTTGGGTGTTTTGTGTAGGAGCTATATTGAGGATACCACAGAGGGTAACGTTTCTGTATAGAAGGCCGCAAGTACCCTATATGCCAAAGTTTGCTATCTGTATGTGAGTCTACAGATTACGTTTTATCTAACTCCTCGTTGATACCTGGGTATGGTGGAGATATGAGCGTCCTTTATTCTGTATATACCGATGGACGGAAAGGACCATTCAAAAGACGCGCTTTATCTTTTCTAAGGGATGATTTATAAATGGATGCATAGCTTTGGCTACAAATAGCAAAACAAAGACCAGTGCTGTATATAGGTGAGAGAAAGCCCTGTGTGTAGGGCAAGTAATTTACAGATGACTAGAGTGATGGACGGGTGCATGCACAGGGTGCGATGTTTGACAGCTAAGCATAAGTGCCTGTGGGAGACAGAAGGCCCCTGTGAATTCAGCTGATTTATTGAATATACATTTTTAACTTGATAAATATATACGGTAGTGTCCTATATATGCTAGAGCCTAGCTGCGCTGGTGTGTGTGCGTTTTTTTTTCTTTGCTCTTTATAAATGCGGATTGGATTGATTGAACTAATGGGTATTTCCGAATTGGTAGGGGGGCTTGATGTATCTAAAGAAATGTATAGTTAGAAATCAGTATTGATAAATGCAAATGCTGATATTTTTCTATAGATATACAGAAGGGTACGTCAGACCGTGCTCTTTGTTATATTTATGCCCACATCACACTCAGCCTATTAATGCACGCATCGGGAGCAATGCTTTGTAAAAGTGTTGGGTATGTTTATGGGCGAGTGAAGGGCTCGAATGTTTGTTTTCACTCCCGATAAATGTATGCAGGGCTGTTTCGTAAGCGTCTGATGCCCAGGTATGGGCTGAAGAACCGTGATTTGTAGGCGGTGACTTTTTGAAGTGGACACATATGGAAGGTGTCATTTTTTTTTCTAGCGGGGGTGTTTGTATATGCACGGGGCGGGGTATCTGTGCAGGGATCTGTATGACTTGTAGAGTTTTATATAGTGCAAACTTGACCCGGAGGCATCAGAGCGCTCCTGTCGGTGCCCGAATTTCGTGGTGCCTACACGCACAAAGGTGTCGCGTTTTTATGTAGCAGCGGATGTTTATTTATGCACCAGGTGATGTTTGGCGTATATGTGCAGTCATTTCTCTGTTCCAGATTTTGTGGTGGGTACCTGTAGAGGGTCTCCTGTTTTTATTTAGCACCTGTTGTGTATTTATAAACGCGGTGATATTAAGTGCATCATGGCTGCAGTGATTTGTCGGGGTGCACAATTTGTGGTGGGTACATATAAAATGTGTCGCATTTTTATGTGGCTTTGGAAATTTATGCACGTGGGGGTGTTTGGCCTTTCTGTGCAGTGATCTGTCAGTGGTCAGATTTCGGTGTGTAAATAGTGCCCTGTTTTATCTAGTACTAGATATCCATTTATGTATGTGGTGAATCTACCTATCGCCCTTTATCTATCCATCTTATCGCCCTCACTCTATCTTATCGCCCTCACTCTATCTTACGCTTCACCACAGCATCACTGAACGCCACCACAACATCCCCCAGCGCCACCACAGCATCAATCTGTGCAACCATTCAACAACAATTGGTTCAAATATGTTCTCTCAATGTTTCAAGCTTTATTACAAATGTCACAAAAAGATGTTCATATTTCACTTATGTTCTTGGATTTTCGTCACAATAAAATACACTGAACAAAAGTTATATACAAAAGTTATTTACAAAAGTTTAAGCTATTGCCATTATAAATTACAATAACTTTTATTTAAGTATTAATTATTAAAAAATTAAAAGCCATTGCTATTTGTAATATCAATACATCTAAATCACGTAAATACAACACATTGGATTACAGATGCTATAGATGTCACATTTGCGAAAGTTAAAACTATTGGTATTGTAAATGACAAAGCTATAAATTTCGCTATTTTCAAAACAACACATGAATAAATTTGTCATTTACAATACCAATAGGTCAAACTTTCCTAATGCGAGACCTATTGCATTGCAAATGCTTGTTTCCTTTGGTGGTAAGACTGCGTTTTTATTTATGTTGCTTTTGTTCAAAGCCTACTGCATGTAGGGTCCTAATTGGAAAATATGTTCTGTATGTTATACATGTAAGAATTTGTATTTTGTCGCGTTTGGTCTCTTGGATAAGGACCTACAATACCAAGCATTTACAATGCAACGGTCTCGCCTTTGCAAAAGTCAGAGCAATTGGCATTATAAATGACAATGTTTTTATTTTTGTGTTGGTTTTGAAAACCGATAAATGGCATTGTCATTTACAATGCCAATAGTTTAATCTCTCGCAAATGCCACACACACACGCACCCACAGAGCCCCGCACCCACAGAGCCCCGCACCCACAGAGCCCCGCGCACACAGAGCCCCGCGCACACAGAGCCCCGCACATCCCCCGCGCACACATCCCCCACGCATACACACGCACATAGCCACAAACATGATGTAGTAATCTCATACACAAAGTGTTACTGGCCGGTCTGTGTCTAAGTGGACAGAAGAGTGAACACTGCGTCACCCAGCAGAAACTCATATTCACTTCTACATGCATTTATAACAAGGAACCACTGCTCTATAGAATAAAAGTGGTGCTTACATGTGCAGTAGTAGACTTTTTCACCACCCTTTTCAGAAAACTAATAGCATTCGTGAAGCCTCAGTATTTCATTATTGGAGATTTTCATCACAGCTAAGGGCAACAGGTCTTCGAAGTTGCCAGCCTTATCCAAGCAACTACTTTCCTCCCAATTATCGAAGTCAGTGGCTTTACAGGTCATACTTCTGTTGCCAAAACACAGAGCAAGCAAGGCACTGTCAGAGTGGATGTGGAAATAAATAATGAGGTTCAAAGTCATGGTTGGTGGGTCCCAATATAAAACGGTCCTGGAAAGTATTAGCTCGCTAGATGTAGGTGTGCAAACATCCTGCTGTAGAGAGACAAGTCAAAAAGAGGAATGGTGCTGGTTATTGTAATTGGGGTACTGTTGAGGGGTAGACAAAAGGGGAACAAATGTCCCCGGAAACCATTGCTTTAAATGGAAAAGTAAAAGTGCAGGTACTAGCTACTTAAAGTACTTGCTTGCCCTGAGAAGTGCCGGCGCTCTCATTAAATGTATTGCAGCAGTGCTGGGAAGTAAAGGTCCTTTCCATTTCAAACTGAATAAATGCAGGCACTTGGTCCCTGCCCATTTACAGTGTAGTGTAGTTCCTATATTCCCAATAGGCTCTGCGCAATAGGCTCTGCGCATTGGAATAACATAAACGACAGTGTAGACGTAGGACTGAGGTCGACTAGGTCTCTATTGAATATGTTAGACTTCATTATGAAATGCCAGCTAGCTCAGAGGTCATTAGAAACTTTCTTGAGTAAACAAGAAGGTGTTAAATTTCCTGAATAGACAAGAAGGGAATAGTTTCTGACAACTGCATAAACATGACAACTTTGCTCCCCCAGAATAAGGAGTATATCTCCAGAGTCGCGGAAACAATAGATAGCTATTTCACTCAGTCAATCGTGCATGCTTAGTTTCACCAGGAGTGCAGAGAAATAGAGAGACGGCGTTTTCAATAAAGTGGTTATTTATTGAGCAGTCTACTTTCTCATGCAAGAGAAGTGAATTTCACAATTGCAATACTTGTCATAAAGTAAAGTGCGTACAGTAAAATGAGTATTATGAAATAATACCGTAAAAGCATTTATATCGTTTCTAAGCCATAAGATACTTAAAATAGATAAAATACATACTATGATAAAATAATGACTAAACGTACTCAACTGGCGTTTCTAAGATACGCCTAACCCGGTGTACCTAAGTCTAGTACAGGGAAGGAGTAGATGAGTTTTTGCCAAGAATTCTCTATGGGTCTAATCGGCTCCGTACCTTGGTTATAGAATGAAGGAGGTCTTGTATCTCTTTCTCAGGACTCTATCTCCAAGCAACCCGCGAGGGTGACAGGGAAACACTAGAGCTGGATTTCTCGGCAGGAGAAAAGACCGCGTCTCTCTCAGTGCATCAGCAGGGAGGGTCGGCTTCCTTCGGCACTCTCATCACCAGGGCGTCGGGCAAGTAGATAGCCGATCTGCTCCAAACCACCGTGTGTTGCTTTAGGCAGATGCTGGTATATTTATACCTGGAAGGTGCAGAGTTTGACGTAAGGTTGGACATAAGACGTCACTAAGAACTCTCAGTTCTTTCAGGACTCCAGGAGTTCTAGGACCAATCAATACAGAAGCAGGGGGAATTCCCTGGCTGCTGGAGGCTTGGTTTGTTTAAGAACGCGTTGTGCTTTCTAGGAGTCTATGGGAGTAGCCTTGCCGTATTTGGACTGCATTGGCTATGTCTTAATATGGGTATGATTCTTATGCCTATATAAGGGTATGATTTGATATAACCACATAAGGGCATGAAATCGGGACTATTTACTAGAGTCATCTACAACAGCACTGCCGGAAGCACTCCCTCCTTGGGCCACTCCCACAGGTGTGTCGAGATGCTTCGCGGCCTCTGTTATGTGGCTGGGTGCCTCATCATCGTTCTATGGGTGTGTCTGGAGAGCGCTCACCCAGAAGTGTGCCATGACGGAGTATGTACAGGTTCCCTCCAAAGCTCTATGCGGGTATAATCTCACCCTAGGTGTGTTCTGGTTCTCGCTGATGCCGTACAGCGCATGTACAGTGTTTCTTTTGCAGAGGTGGGAGTGACGATGTCCTCGGGAGAGTACAGAAGCCCACTCACTCTAGATGAGTAACTGGAAGTACTCTTCCCCCGAGGTGTGCATGGGATGTCTTATCACACTGTTATTATTGAGGTGTCATTTTTCCAAACGGAGCGTGCAGCACTTTAAGAGCGAGCTCTCTGGTTGCACGTGTCCCCAGTCACGTGGGCCTCCTCCCACCAGCCGATTTGTCTAGGGGGCATACTACACCATTCGCCAAGGACGTGTGAAGGGGCTCTTGCCTTCCGAGATGTGATTTGGGGCTCACTTTCTTCCTGTGGTGCCTTAAGAGACGCAACGGTAAAGTCTCTTTCCTCCCACAGTGGGTAGGAATTTGCCATCTGCAACTATGATAGAATGCTTCACACGCAACCATCATCCCCTTTCTCCCATTTCAAAGAGGCATGATTTCAGCGCGCTGGGTTTTTGGCACAAAACGCTAAATATCAGGTTAACACGAGGACATTTTACTTACGAAAAAAATGCACAATTCCAACGTGTCGCGTTCGTTAACCAATAGATTCCCGGCTAACTGGCCCTAGAGCCCTGAAACTTAAATACGCGCTCTGATTTGCTTAGATTGTGATCGCGGTGAAAAATAAAATTCGGACAGCATTGAATGTATTAAATGTGCATATTGTCCCTCACAAGTGTATTTCTTCATTCAAAACCATTTATCTAGATGAAATCTAGATAAAATCACGCTGGTTTCTTTTAAACACATCCTCACTGGCAAAATAATGTTTTCGAGTTGGCATGAACCAGTCGAAGCTTAAATGCTGTTAATTCACAATTAAACGTTCTGAAGTTTGTACAAACCAAAAAATAAACGAATTAACAAAACAACAATACTTCTGGTCACATATAGATATTATGAATTAGTTTTGGTCGGCCATCTTGGAATGGGTTAAAGGGGCCACAGTTGAACACAGGAAACCAAACACTATCCTAAACATTAATTATAGAAAACACGATAATTCAATCCTATCATTTAAACCCTGTGGTTGCAAGCTGTCCATTTTGCGGATCCAAAAATATTCAGCTCTTAATCTCTGTTTATGCGAGTCACTGTCCGGTTGTGGTTTGATTACTTCTAGTATGGTAAGCAAATGTTATTTTATCAGCGAATAACGGTTGCAGGTCAGGTTCTTGAGTAATTAAGGGCCAATGTCTTCTCATGATGTTAGTTATTTGTGTTGTTTGCATGGAGTATTTTAACACACATACTGTCTTTTGTGAAGTGTTTTTTTTTTTTCTTTTTTCTTAAACAATGATTCTCTACTCATTGTCATGACTCTAATATTATTTGCTTACAACAGATCTAAAAATCTGAATGAACTATTAAAAAAGCAACAGTTAAAAAGCACAATCACAAAACATTGAGGAATGCGAAAATGTGAAAACTGTACACATTGCAATAATGTAATGGTAGGTCAAATGTTCACTCCCCCTATGACAGGGAAAAAGATTCCACTACAACACACCAGCACTTGTGATACCAAAGGTGTTATTTATGGAATAAAGTGTCCATGTGGTAAATTATATGTGAGACAGACTGAGCGAAACATTAAAGTAAGAATAACGGAACACAAGAGCAATATTCGTAAAAAAAAACAAAAATCAACAATAGCAACACACTGGACAGAAGCGGGCCATAACATCTCACAGTTAAGATTCACCATACTAGAAGTAATCAAACCTCAACCGGACAGTTACTCGCATAAACAGAGATTAAGAGCTGAATATTTTTGGATCCGCAAAATGGACAGCTTGCAACCACAGGGTTTAAATGATAGGATTGAATTATCGTGTTTTCTATAATTAATGTTTAGGATAGTGGACTTTGGTTTCCTGTGTTCAACTGTGGCCCCTTCAACCCATTCCAAGATGGCCAACCAAAACTGTTATTCAGAATATCTATATGTGACCAGAAGTATTGTTGTTTTGTTAATTAGTTTATTTTTGGTTTGTACAAACTTCAGAACGTTTAATTGTGAATTAACAGCATTTAAGCTTCGACTGATTCATGCCAACTCAAAAACATTATTTTGCCAGTGAGGATGTGTTTAATAGAATCCAGCGTGATTTTATCTAGATTTTAACTAGATAAATGGTTTTGAATGAAGAAATACACTTGAGGGACAATATGCGCATTTAATACATTCAATGCTGTCCGAATTTTATTTTTCACGTGATCGCAATCTAAGCAAATCAGAGCGCGTATTTAAGTTTCAGGGCTCTAGGGCCAGTTAGCCGGGAATCTATTGGTTAACGAACGCGACACGTGGGAATTTTGCATTTTAGTAAGTAAAATGTCTTCGCATTAACCTGATATTTAGCGTTATGTGCCAAAAACCCAGCGCGCTGCAATCATGCCTCTTTACATGAGCAAAATGCTAGCTTTTTTTGAATTAAGCGTCAGAGTTTAGACATTAGAGTTGGTATTCACAAGTGTCGGAGTGATTCGTACTGGACAGTCATTTGTAACCTCAGCAGCTTAACATAGCGTCATGCAAAAATGAATGAGCTTTTATAGTTAAGTTTCTCGCTCAACCATGGGTTTTATAGCACTGGTCATGTTTGATTCATGTTTTAATCATTGGGCAGAGATCTCAGTAGGCCATGAATGCGAGATATCACGTTTACAGTTATGAGTTTTGTATCAGCAGTAGTATTGGGTTGAGTATGTTAATAATTTAAATGCAACGCACCTTGTGTTATATTATCAGGCCGGACGGCTCATAAGATTTCCTTATTTGTTTTCATTTAGACCCCTGATGAAGGTCCATTATGACCCGAAATGCATTGGGTGGATATAAAATGTGAATTATGATGTGAGAATCAGAAAACGAATGTTTCGAAGAATGAAAAGAGAGAAAATCAATAAACGCACACTATGGTTTGAAACTACTTCAATTTGGAGAATTCTTTATTGAAAAAGAACAAAATGGAGTAAGACCTCCAAGGTCTATGTATTACAGTGCACACCAACTTTGAAAGCGGTAACACCGATTTCCCCTAACCAAAGTACCAGAACAGTGTTTCCAGACAAAACACTAGGTGGGAGCAGCACGCAAAAAAAGTGAAGAGAAATACTCGAGCAATAATATTGAAACAAGAGTGCCGGATGGACTATTAGTAGGCTTATCAAGTACAAAACATCAGGTACTCATGCTCTACATCACATTCCATAGGTCTGTTATCCTCTCTGTAGAGCATGCCATAACGTATGTATACATGTGCTAGGACTGAATGAAAGGCTTTTTTGCAGGAGGCTGTCAGCATGGCATTGTCTGTGGAATGAAAACATGTAGCTTTAGTAGATCGTTTGCCTTCTTGAAATATGGGCATCTGATATGAAAAGTACACCCCCCCCCCCCCCCACCCATGTTGTACCTTGACTACTTCTACCTTGCCCCCGCCCCCTATTAAGAATACTAAATAGCAGGGCCCCTATGTTGTGTACTAGCGTTTTGTGAATTTTTGTTAAAATTCACATTTTAGAGATTAGACTTGAGGAAAGTTAACTCTTTTGTTTGGTAATTTGGCACATAAATACTTAACATTTCTCATGTCTTTTGCACTTTCGTGAAATAGCAAAAATTATTTTTGCGGAACCATGCTTTACCCAACTCTCAATGGCAGTTGACTTACGGCTGGTCCCCGTTAATGTCCAGATCCTGGACGTTCGAGTGAGATGCTGTGCAATCCTAAAGGGGTTCATGGCAAAGATATTGGGGTTGTTATGTTACTGGGAAGAAACTTTCTGTGCCATGATGGCACAAAACCTCGATTGTGCTAGTACCAGACAAAATTTCACTTGCACTCTGCCAACAAAACAAAAGGGGTGACCTTCCTGGAGAGGAAGGTCTTCCCATCCAAGTTCGAGGTAGTGGCCAGAGATCAGAGGGAGAAGGGGGTGTGGGGTGGAGCGCACCCAAGCCGGCCCCACGCCCGCCGCGACGGAACTGGGGCACGGTCACTGAGGAGCACCTAAACTCCCCCCCCACCCCCCTCTTCCAAGACCCCCCCCCCCCCACCCTCCCAGGCCGCAACCGACACCAACTCTGCAGCCAGGGAATTCCACCGCTGGGTCGCCGATGAGCTGGCCCCTCTCTGCCGCACTGCCAAACGCCCTCTGAGGGCCGCCAAGTTCACCACAGAACTACAAGAAGCCAGACTTGCCTGCAGACACCTGGAGGAGCCAGAAGACAACGGAAGCACGGAACAAGAAGAGCGCCCTGAAGGACTTCCACCAGCGTATAAAGCACAACAAAAGGACCATCATCCGAGACCAAGTCAAGACCAACGCATCCAACGTCAAGGAACTGTTCAACGTCATTCAGCAGTTTGCTAAACACACCTGCGAAGCCACTGACTTCACCCCCTCCCAGGAACTCTGCGACAACCTCAGCTCCTTCCACCTGAAGATCAAGTCCCTTAACGACCACTTCAGCGAGCCAACAGAAAACAGCACCACTACTGGCCCACTCTCTCCTCCCCTTCGTAGCCCCAGTAACCGAAAGACTTGTGAACGCCCAGCTGACCGCCTTCGTTTAAGAAGACTCCATCCTAGACACATCCTAGTCTGGCTTCCACAGCAAAGAGTACGCCCTCCTCGCCGCCACCGACCACATCCGCATGCTGCTAGACCAGGGACACACCGCAGCCCTCCTCTTCCCTAGACCCCTCTGCAGCTTTCGACACAGTCTCACATCTCACACTAGCCGCCAGATTCCACAACGCAGGAATACAGGGATCTGCCACCCCCACCCCTCCCAGCGCCTTAAGACCCTCACAGGTGAGAAGCGCGCTCTATAAACAACTGATTGATTGAGGTGATGCACCCTGACTGGCAAGATTCCTATTTTGAGCACTATTCACCTCCTGTTTTACCTTGGGAAATTATCCCGGAGTTGTAACAACTACTTTCCCCATTAGAAGTAAAGCTAACATTTTATGGCATGTCCTTGGAATAGGCCCCTGATAGTTTTTAATAATATTTTGGAAAGCATTCTTGAGTTCCTTTTTCGTTCCCTTAAAACTCTATACCAATATGGGTGCGGTGGAGAGGGTTACACATACAAAGGAGACCTCTAGTGCAGTCCTTCATAAACTTGGAAAAGACTAAATTAAGCTTTTCATACTGCCCCATTGGTGCTCTTAACAATGACTCCAATCTTAACCAAGATTCTGGTCACTAAATCACATCCGTTTTTTGGCCGTCCTGGTCTCCCCACTTCAGGCAGCATTCATGTGTGGATGACAGGCTAGTGCAAATTACACATCTGATAGTATAGCTTATCCACTTGCCAATGCCGGTGGACCTTTTCTAGATGGATGTGAAGGCCTTCGATTGGGTGGGTTGGTGGTTGGTGTTTAGTTTCTAAGGATCTAGCCAGAACATCTATAGGTCCAACCTTAACCTCCTTTATCAATTTTAAACAGCTTAGTGCACTCGTTCGGATTAATGGTGAATTATCACATCAAATCCATCGTAAGGGGGCATGAGGCATGGGTGCCCCTTGTTGCCGCTTGTCTTTATCAATTATTCTTTACAAAAGCAGCTCCATAATGAGGGTAACCAGTTAATTAATGGCTTCATGACAGTGTGAGACATAGACATGCCATCTTTGTAGATTACGTTTTGTTTAATAATTGATCCTGCCATCTCTCTACCACCCATGGTTGCAGAGATAGCTTTTCTTCTAAAGTATTGGGATTCAAGATCAACTTTTCCAAATCATCCCGAATGGGAATAGCTGATCCAAATCACACCTCATGCCCCTATCTAGTTGGGGACAGCTTCCAAAACAAGGAAGGCCTGCTACTCTATATTGGTGTCTAGGTTCACAACGTTTGATCTGCCCTATATCGCAGCAAAGTTTCAGTCCTGTTGGATACACTTTATGGACCTATATAGAAGGGCCTGGTTGGATTTATTCTGATTTAGCTTTATCCACAGCACTAACATTAATTTTCTTCCCTGTGTTATGTGGGGGAAAACTCTCAGTAACATTTCCCAGAAATGTACCTAAGGAAACTGAATCTCATCCTCTGCAGTTTGTGTAAGTGAACAAGAAGCCCAGAGTTGCATGACCATTCCTCTTCATAAAGCCACTTGAGGGTGGTCTGGGATTCCTAGATATAACACCCTAAGATACAGAGCTTTGTCCGGCTCTTGAGTGGATAGAGCCCGGCAACAAAGCCTTGGCTAGTTGTAAAGGAATCTCCTTCCCTCATTGCTCTCCGGCACTTGCTGTGGTTTCCCCCATTTCGCAGGCCTAAGTCCCAAGAGCTCTTAAATACTATAGCACACAAATATCCAACTGGCAAGGCTTGGTTTGACTAACTAAACCAACCACTGACCTATCCACCTTGACCACTCACTCCTAATCTGAACTTTCCACCAGGATTTCATGATCTGCTATTCTTGAACAGAGGTGGTCTCTGCTTCCAGAGACCAGGGCGCAAAGGAGGGAAAAGGGATGCCAAAACAGTTTGTGTAACCACTTTCTGGTTGCTAAGAACTCCGCTTTAATTCTTCCGTATTTATGTCTCTGAGGTTGGTGTGGGTACAAGCCCTGCCTCAAATTGGATTTCAATGCTGGATGTGGAAGGGAAGTAGGTATTAGCTTTGTACACACCACACACCCTACACCCCCAGCCCTCTGAGCCAAGTTTAGTATGGTTGAAGATTTTGGTCATCTTGAAAATTCCCAAAGTGGGTTGGCTCAGTCCTGGGAACTCTACCTCATTGGTTAGGGTGACCACAGAGGTCATTCCCACCCCTTAGCTTGTGCCAGGCATAAATGATGCATCTTCAGGCACACACTTCAGAACGCTCCTGGACCTAAGAAAGAGCACAAGAGGACTGGACCTGCTGTCTGCACACTAAGAGCTATGGAGTATGTTGTGGGTAAAAGAGGATAAAATGTAGAGGTAGCCAGGTAATTTATCCAGAGTACCTGACCTGCTCTGTCTTGTACCCGGGACAATGAAATGGACTCTAAGTTCATAAGGCTGACCTCCCATGAAAGCTACAGAGAAGAAACCATCTACTAGAAGCCTTTTCCTGCACCTACCCAGCTGGCTAGTGGCACCTTGACTAGACTCTGCTTGACACACAGCGAGTCTCTAAGACCCTGAGGTCTTTGGGGGCTTTAAAAGTATACTTCTGTGGCCTCAAATTGTGCATAGGCCGGCTCTACCACAACCATTGGCTATCATTGGGACTTTGTGCTTCTTGGCGCTATTTCTAATTACAATTTTATATCTCAGGCTTCCCTTAGTGGATTTTTGTCATTTGGTTCTTTTTTGTTTATTAAATTTTAATTGTACTCTATTTTTATGATTATTTTGGAGATTTTAGTTTAGCATTTTGACTATTGATAATTTGGTACTGCATAAAATCTTAACACATTGCCCTATTTGATATTTGAGGGGATATTTCTAAAGCGCAGCGTTCGCTCCGGAGGGAGCATCATGGCCCTGAAATTCCTGAAGGCCCAGTCGTGGTGGCAGAAGGAGGCTAGATGGCAGCTTTTGTCCAGTCGTCGGGGAGGTTAAAGATCCAAGTCTTTAGAAGTTTTCTGAAAGGTTTCTCAAGGGCCTGTTGTCTCAAGTGTTTGGGCATGCTGTTCCAGGCTTTAATGGCCAGGAAGCTTAAAGTTTTTCCACCTTTCGTCTTCAAGTTGTACCTGGCGGGGGACATGAGGTTGTCCTGGGCAGAACGGAGAGATCGACTCGGGTTGTAGTGGGGGAAGCGTCTGGTTAGATATTTTGGACCAGTAGTGTTGAACGCCCGAAAGGCGATGGTAAGTATTTTGAAAAGTATTCTTTTATGGAGGGGGAGCCAATGCAGGGATCTTAGGGCTGCGGAAACAGATGATTTTCGGGGCAATTTTAGGACCAATCGGGCAGCCGTGTGAAGAACACTTTGAAGTTTGGTCAGTGTGGACTTTTTGTCCCCGCCAAGAGGCCGTTACAGTAATCTAGGCGTGAGATTATGAGGGCTACTGTTACTGTTTTCCTGGCGTCCAGTGGAAGAAAGTCGAAGAACTTTCTTAGTGATTTTATTATACCAAAGCATCTGCCGGCAACATTCCTGGCGTGCTGGTCGAATGATAAATCTGAGTCTAATAGTACACCGAGGTTCCTAGCTGTTGTTACGGTCTGGGGAGGGGCAACAGATTTATCCGGCCACCAGAGGGCTGGGCAGAAGGAGGTGTTCTTTCTGATGGGGAGGATCTCTGTTTTGCTAGAGTTACATCTGAGATGATTAGTGTCCATCCAGTGGAAGACCGCTGTTAAACAGTTTTTGAGATTGAGCTCAGCTTTGGTTGAGTTATCCTCTAGGGGTACGATCAGCTGCGTATCATCGGCATACGATGTTACCGGTATGCCGAATGATTCAATAAGGGATAGGAGTGGGATGAGGTAAATATTAAAAAGGAGGGGACTCGGGATGGACCCTTGAGGTACTCCGGAGGAGACCTTTTTCTCTTTGGAATGGAAAGGGCCAAGGGCGACAGTTTGGAACCTGTCGGTAAGGAATGATTTTATCCATGATAGGGCTGTATCTGAAATCCCTATGTCCCTCAATCTGTTGATCAGGATTGAGTGGGATATGGTGTCGAATGCTGCTGTGAGGTCGAAGTATGAGAATAGCTTTCTTCCTCTGGTCTTGCAGCGTTTTTATTGTATCTGACAATTCAATCAGAGCTGTTTCGGTTGAGTGTTTGGGACGGAAACCAGATTGTTGCGGGTGGAGTATATTATGAGCTTCCAGATAAAGTTTGAGTTCTCTGTAGACCAACTGTTCGGTTATTTTTCCCAGAGCCGGGAGAAGAGTGATCGGGCGGAGATTGGTGAGGTCCGCCGGGGATTTGTTAGCCTTCTTCATGAGAGGTTTGACTATACCCTTTTTCCATAAGCGAGGGACAGATCCGGTGCTAAGTGACGTATTGACTATGTCGTTAATGATAGGATTCACCACGTCTGAGTTGGTGGAGAATCTTGGGAGGACAGGGGTCGGAAGGGGAACCAGACTTACATGATAGGATAACTTCTCTGGTTTGAGCCAGAGTGACAGGGGTGAAATTTTTAAGACTACCAGCTAGGGGTTTTAGTAGATCCGGAATAGGAGCCCCTTGAGGTGTTTGTGGAGGGGGGAAATTAATTTGGATGGAGGCGATTTTTTTCTTCGAAGTAGTCTGATATTTTGTCGCAAAAATCTTGGGATGGGGGGATTTCGGGTTGAAGTGCTTTGGGCTGGGTAAACGATTTTACTATTGAGAACAAGGTTTTTTGTTTCTGACTCGCTTCTTTAATGGTGTTGACGTAGAAAATTTTCTTAGCAGATTTAATGTTAGAAAAGTAGTTTTTCCTTTGTTGGATATAAGAGACGGTCGTCATTGTCGTATGTTCTGCGCCATTTTCGCTCAGCTTTCCTGCACAGTAGGTGAGCGGTAGCTAAGGCAGGGGTGAACCATGGGGCGTTGGTTTTGGTTTTTTTAAGAGTTCTGCAGAGACGATTGGTAGGGTTCCGGTTTTTAATTTCTTGAGAAATCCAATTATGGAAGAGGTTTGCGTCAAGTTCGATGTTACCAGTGGGGGACTGGGATTGAAGGATGGGGTTAGAAGTTAGGTTTTCGTGGACTGTTTTCCAGTTGACGGAGTTGTCACGATGAGGATTTGTTTTATTGACGGTTTGCGGTTGTGCAATTATAATATGGAATGGGATCAGGCCATGATTTGATTTTTGATTTGATAACGATTTCTAAAGCGCCTGGTGACCCAAGGGCATCCCCGCGCTATAAGAGTTGTGATCCTGTTGAGGGGTAGGGAGAGGGGAGAGACACTTATAGGGGACTCTATTTAGGAAATAGATGTGTCTTTAATTTCTTGCGAAATGCCAGGTAGTTGGGTTCAAGTCTGAGGGAGCGGGGAAGAGCGTTCCATCCGGCAGCTGCTTGAACGGAAAATTGTCGTCCTCCTGTGCGAATTCTTTTGAATCTAGGAATGCTGGCCAGGTTCTCATTCTAGGATCGTAGGGATCTGGTTGCTGTGTAGGGGGTGATCATTTTGCTGAGGATCGCCGGACCAGATCCGTTGATCAGCTTATGTGTCGTGCACATCGCTTTGAATTGCACCCTTTGGCGCACAGGGAGCCAGTGCAGAGCTTTGAGGGCCGGCTTGGCGGACATTCTGGAGGGGATGTTGGTGAGCAGGCGCCCTTGCATTCTGTGTCCGCTGGAGCTTCGTTAGGGTGGCCTCAGGGGCTCCAAGGTAGACCAAATTGCTGTAGTCCAGGCGGGACAGTACTAGTCCCTGTATGAGTAGTTTCCTGGAAGTAGGTGGCAGTAAGGGGAGAATCTTGCGGGTCGTGCGCATGAGCCCGAAGCAGGTGCCCGAAGTTTTGGTTGCTTGTGTTTTCATAGTAAGCTCTGGTTCGAGCCACACACAGAGTGTCTTAATTTCACGTTTCGGGGGGGGGGATTTCCCCGAACACGTCGGGCCAGAGTGCTGGAGGGATGGTCGTCCATTGTTTTCCTAGGAGCATCACCTCCGTCTTTGACCCATTTAGTTTTAATGATGAATTATTCATCCAGTTGTGGATTCCTGTTAGACAATTGGTCAGGTTTTCTGGGTGGTCGATCAGTTGGGACAGGGAGACGACCAGCTGAGTGTCGTCAGCATAGCTTACCATTTTTATGTTAAATGGTGTTACCACGTCCTCAAGAGGGGCCATGTATACATTAAAAAGCGTCGGGCTCAGGGAGGAGCCCTGAGGGACACCGCTTGTGAGTGGGAGGGTGGATGAGTGATGATTGTCGTCCCACACTTGGAACGTGCGCCCTGTAAGGAAGGATTCAATCCAACTGAGTGCCGTCCCAGTAAGTCCTGCATCCGCCAGTCTATGCAGAAGGACACGGTGGTTGACTGTGTCGAAGGCTGCGCTTAGATCCAGGAGGATCACTGCCACTGATCCTCCTGAATCTGTCCATATCTGGGGGAGAGGGGGTAGGGTAGTGAGTGAGGGGAAATTAGTGCAGACACCGTCGAGGGTGTGTCCTAGTAAATGAGTAGGCAAAGTGACACTTTGTTGAAGATTGAACATTTTGAGGGTCTGTAGAAAACTATTGGTTTGCGAGTCAGATAGGGACTCGAGGTGTAGATTAAAATCCCCAAGAAGAGTAAAATGTGGGTAACGGAGTAAGAAGTGTCCCAGAGAGTCGCTCAGGGAGTCTAGGAACTTGGAAGCATTTCCGGGTGGACGGTAGATCAAACCACCTGAGAAGAAGGATTGACTGAGTTTAATAGAGAAGCCCATGCCTTCTGTGTCTGTTAAGGGGTCTAAATTAAACGTATGACAGGTGAAGGTATTTTTCAGTATAATTGCAACTCCTCCGCCTCTTCCTTTCAGTCTGTCTTGTCTAAAGAAGGAATAACCCTGGGGGAGGGCAATGGCTATATCCGGGTTGCTGTCTTCCGTTAGCCAGGTTTCTGTGATCATAAGACAGTCAAGATCAGAGTCTAGGATGAGGTCGTGTATGTCTTGGCTATGCTTACACATAGACCGGGCGTTGATCAAACCACCATTGAAGGGCGGCAAGGAATCCTTGGGGAGGGGTAGGGGGGTGGAGGAGTGGGCTGGGTTTATAGTGGAGGACCAGCGGCAGTACTTGCAGCAGAACGAGCCGGAGAGATTTGACAAGTCAAGTTTGCAAGAGCAGTAGTTGTTACCCCGCAGTAGGTGGAGGTCGCTGGGAAGGTACCTGATGTGCGTGGTGGTTTGGGCAGAGTTTCCTGCGCCTGTCGCGGTCTTGGCGCAGACGGGCTTGCCTTAGGCGCGCCTTCGGCGCGCAAACGGCGCTCCCGCTGCGCTCGTCCGCTGCGCTTCCTGTGTTTTTTTGTAATTTTCTCCCTGAGTGTGCTGGGGTAGCTCAGATGTGGGTCCCAGAGCCTCCACACCACTGGAGTCAAGCTAGCCGGGCTGATGAGAGGTGTTACCTCGAAACCGGTCCGGTCCTCGGATGCTTGATTCCGGTCTGGGAAAGATATGGCTGTTGTAGTTCGGACTGGACTGTTCCCATGGGGCACAGGGTCAGAGCTGATTTGCATAAAGCCATTATCTGACCCAGGGTGGTGTGGAGTGCAAAAAACGATGGATTTAGGCCCAGATCCTTGTACTGGGGTGAATGTAAGACGTTGATCTACATTCTGTCCATCAAATTGTTTTTTGTAACGCGCTTCCTGTGCATGCACATTTCTAGCAATAAAAGGGGGCGTGTCCTAAACGGGGGCGTGGTCAGCGTGCACGCCTGGGCTGATGGCGGCCGCTTAGGGAGTGAGAAGAAGGCGCAACAGCTTTCAAGATCAGCTGTGCGCTACAAGCAAAGATTGCACGTTTAGGAGAGCAGTATTTTAAAAAACACAAGTAAGTGACACCACACAAGAATTTACGGTTTTAAAAGCAATGTGAAAAGATTTCACTAGTACCGCCAGCTCCCGGCTTCCGCCTCAGGACTGGGTCAGGAGTTTTCTGTCAGACGCTAGATTTCAGCGAATATGTAGTCAGATAGGGGGCGTAGCCTAAACGGGGGCGTGGTCAGCACGCAATCCTGGGCTGATGGCGGCCGCTTAGGGAGTGAGAAGAAGGCGCGACAGCTTTCAAGATCAGCTATGCGCTACAAGCAAAGATTGCACGTTTAGGAGAGCAGTATTTTAAAAAACACAAGTAAGTGACACCACACAAGAATTTACGGTTTTAAAAGCAATGTGAAAAGATTTCACTAGTACCGCCAGCTCCCGGCTTCCGCCTATGTTAAGACGGTCTGCTCTGTGCCATATCTACCAGGTGGTTGAGCTCAGGTCGATCTAGTGACTTTGAGGTTTCACCCTGACAAGCATTGTGAACATTATTTAAGATGGGTACTTATCTCCCCAAACCCCCCGCGTTCCCCCCCCACCCCCCGCCGCCCCTAAAAGTCATAACCCAATTCCTTACAGATGTAGATTCACTGGTTCACTAATCTTGAATGATATATTTGATGATGGTTTTAGTTTTTTTGTCCCGTCGTTTTTTTTTCCCTTCCTCCCAGTTTCACTCTATATCCTTTTACTCCATATGCACTTGATGGTTGTTGACCTCCTTTGTTGAACCTGTTTATCATGTCATGCCTAATTTTTATAGTGCACCAATCAGCCCCCGGCACTTAAGCAGATGCCTAGGTGTTTTTTCTTTCTTTTCTTCCAATCTTAGAATAAATTACTTTTTGCATTTTGACAAAAGCGTCATGTATCGACCTCTTAATTTTGTTATGTATGTTAACATTTGGACTGGCCTCCCACATGCTCCAATGCCACTGACGTTTGGGTGGTTGTAGACAATTGCTCCTACAGATAATTTTTATACTATATCTCTAAAGCTGTTTGGTTGGGTTTAGTTTTAAAGGTGAGCTGTTTAAATGTTTCTTGATGGGTTTGCCAAGGAAAATAGAATTCAATGTCAAGAAAACAGTCACTTGTTGTACTTGCAATATAATTTTGTTCATGAGTGTTATCTCAAGAACCAAATTTGAAACCTTGTTTGCTTATTTTCATGGTGGATCTTGTCACATCTTGATATTTTAATTATTTACTGCCTCTGACAGTAGTGTGGCATTTGTATCCTGCTCAATGGAACCAAGGTTTAGGTACATTCGGTGTTCTTTTTGAGCAAAAGGTAATTCCTATGTTGTGGTATCCCTTTTAAAGTAGCTGTACTGTCGATATTGGAAACCCTTACTTTTTGAAAAATCTGGTCTGTGGAGAAGTGTGGCTCACTGCTTAGAGGAGGCAGACCCTGATGCAGAGGTCAGACCCGGGACCAGGGTTCAATTCCCGACGCGGCAGGGTCTTGAGCTCAAAATGTCCACGGACTTGATAATTCTCGCCTCGGTGCCTACTCGAATCATGGGTTCACACTCTGCAACTCTGGGCAATAGCTTGCTTAATCTCCACTACGGCCCTACCGCGATGGGATGCCTGGTCTTCACCTTGGGGATGCCCAGTAGGGGTTATCTTGCAGGGAAAGCCAGGACGGGTTCCCAAAGCAAGCGCTAAGAGACCTGTCGGTGATTTGGCGCTATATAAATCGAAATTAACATAACATAACATTAGTTATTAAATTATGTGCATCAGAACGAGAACTTAAGAAATGTGGTCATTTTCAAGACTATGGTGTTTTTTCTCAAAATTCCAAATTTTAAAGCCCGGGAGTATATTGTCTCGACTATCGTAATTTATTGTATGGTATATATTACCTTAGCAGTGTATGAATGAATTTGTTTTTGTAAAGCGAAAATGCAATAAGCAGACTTTGATCTTGAACAGTATTGTAAGGGGTGGGGATGTCTTGCAGTTTGCTGGCTAGAAAATGAGTTGATGTGCTGGGAGCATTGAAGATTTCAGTAGCGTACAAAGCAGCTAATTGGTGTCCTCCCCAGGAGCTGCTGCTTAAGATGCACACGCTCTTCTGTTGCACTTGACTGCTTGACTATCTAGCTTGTGAGGTTTCAGATTCAAAGATCTGTTTTCTTGTTTGTCAGAAAAGTACATATTCTGATCTAATGTCATGGCAGCATGGTTGTTATCTCTGTTTAGAGTTGATCTGCTGTCTTATAACGAGCTGACTTAACAAATGTTCGCATACACTCAGATTTAGTCCTCCCCCCCCCCCCCGTCCCCCACTCCTGCGGGCGGGCATGTATTCAGCAGTACTTTATCATAGAAAAGGGATCTTCTTTTTGCACAGGCAGTTGATAAAGCAGATTATGTTGATTCTCTTATCTGGGTGCCTGCCATTCACAACTGAGCAGAGTTTGGCTTTCATAAAGCATTGTTTCGAAGTAAATTAATCCTTTTTATTCAGCCACCGTCACTAATAGGAGTAAAAATGAACTTCTGTTTTGGCTTCTTAAATCCAGTTTTTTATTTTACTGTTTTCTTTCCTTTTCTGAACTGCATGTGTGACAAAAAAGTTGACCAGGGATTTTCCAATTCCTAACGTTTAAGTTGCTAGCCGCAGGCAGCTCTACCATACTGCACTGATGGTCTGGATTAGCGGTATAGTTAGATGACTGCTATGATATGGAGACTATCTTTAAGATTTGGTGAGTCCGACTTCCAGCAACAGACCAAGCACAAACAGGCAGTCCATTCAGAAAAAACTCAGACTGAGACAAAGTACTTGCCCATGAAGGAGTTTGAAGTTGATTTTTGTGAATGGTTTTTACTAGATCCAGTTGCTGGCATGTAAGTCTTTGACCATCTACTTATTTTTCTCTGGAGAAGATTCCTGTTGACGTGTAGTCCAGAATCCCGAATGCTTCAATTAAAGTTTCCACAAGGGATGATTATAGAAGTTGTAGTTTGGCTGTGTAGTCTGAGATGAGGCAGTACCTTGCGTCTTTTGACCCTCATTGAACCTGACCACGTATGTTATCGAAAGGATATGTTAATTGTCTGTACATTTCGGATGCTTATCAGTTATTAAACATCTATCACGTGCTAAATCAAGTTGGGTATACTAATTCTTGTCCATCCATTTTCTCCTTTAGGTCAGCTGAGCTGCATGTCCTTCCCCAGCCACGAGGATTACCGTAAGCTGAAGGTGCACTGCAACCCATGCCTCCTTATCTTGGGACAAAACTGTGCTGCTCGCTGTCGAGTCTTGAACACACTTTTGGGGGACCAGCTCCTACCGACTACTCAGCATGATGGCCCTCAGCAGTGCAAACGGCGACGCATTCGTTTCAAGCATGGGAAACAGACCTGTTTGTGTCTGGCCCTACCCGGACAATATGAGCTGGTGCACCTCTTGGCAGCTCACCGTGGGAAGTGGGATACTATTCCAGAGGAGGACCTTGAGATACATGATGATGATCAAGATCCAGCTCATCGGATAGCGGAGCTGGAAGTCACACTGCATCATTTTCTCCTACAGGTACACCAGTGCCCATCTTGTGATGCATCAAAAGTATACAAATGGGAACTTGCTTTTTACAGTGCTCTCAAAATATACTACAGTTGATTGTTTAATGAAGTCGCAAGGTTGCCTAAAAGAGCATAGAGTGCATTACCACCCTCGGATTTCATCTTGGATCTAGTGCAGGTAGCAGTATTGACAATATCAACACACACAGAACAAATGCAGTATATGTAATATCAGGGGCCTCTTCTCTTATGAATAAGAGGTACAGCTCGGTAGCATCAATAAAAGCTCACATTGTGATGGGTTACAATCCACATCTTCGCCCAGAAACCAGCTACCGCTCCAATCACATGTTGACTTTTTCCTTTCTTTTGACTGCGTACAGCACTCTGCTGCTTTCTTACGTTAGTTCTATATGGCTAGTATTTGCTATCTTTGAGAGCAAGTTTGTGCATCCGAGCTGAGTGAAGAGGTGTTCTACTGATTTTCTCTTCACACACCTCTCCTCTTGTGCTTCTTGATTTTGCAAGTGGTGAAAGTCTTCTTATTAGAAATAAGCATTTTTTTCTTAGAATGGAAAAACAAATAATGAACAGCACTTATTGCATTGGTTTTTCTTACATTCCTTTTGTTAAGCTCTATTTAGACTGACATTTACCGCGACTGTGATGGCAGCCCGTTGTTTGTGCAAAGTTGAGGATCAGGTGGCTGATGTCCAGGGAACAGAGATTTACCAGTCATTTAAATCCGGAACATTCATGTCCCCTGTATGTCCAAACATGTCTCAAGGTTTTCCAGTTGAAAATTGTCCCAAGCCTTCCATAGAAACGGGAACAACCACTTGCCTCCATCTTTCTATTTAGACGGATCCTTTCCAGATATATCTAGTTAAAATTACAAGAAAGCACCAAGATTTATTTTGGCCCTAGAGGAAATTTGGGCCTGAGTACTCATTGGGTCACAGACATGACAGTGGGTCAATGTGGTGGAACCATTCATCCTCTAACCTCTGTGCATAACCCTTCCTCCTCTTGCAATACATCTGTCTGTGTATGTTTCCCATTGTGCTTTAAAGGTACTTTCAAGGATCAGAAAGATGCATCGTTCTTTAGGTCATAGCTAATGCTAAATACTGTTTGGGGACTTTAAGAAAGTTGGGTTAGGAATGCATTCGTCCTGTTGATTATCATTGGGTTTGTGGCTTGTAACTCACATTTTCTGGCTTTCTATTTGCTGGCTTTATTTGCTTTAGGCTCTCCAGGTTCAGTTCCTCCCTGTCTTTTCCTAAAGTGTTTACTGTATTCTTCCACAGACTCTTTTTCCGTAAACCGTCCTTTAAATCTTATTCTTATATTGTCATATTTGCTATGCATTCAAAGACCAAGGTCAAATGTCAGGCTCTGACTTCCGAATGGCGCATGCTTGATTATCTTTCTCCGACTTCAAGGTGAGAGGATGTATGTGACAATCTTGTTGGATACTGGGGGTAGAAAAGTTTTTTTTTCTAGCACTCAACAACATGTAAATTAACTAGGAGTATTTCACAATATATCAGAATTATAACGCAAATGAAGCACGTTTTTTGTTATATCTGAAGTGTGTTTATTATGGACAAAACAAATCATTACACGAGGTGATGCAATTTCCACACATTTTCATTTGCGCACTGTATAGTTTTATTAGGAGAACGGTATGTCTGTGTAAATGTAATGGTCATTTCAATTGAAAATGTGCTGTCTGTAATGGCAATGCACTACCATACCATACATACTCCGCTCTACGCCACTCCCTACTACTGTACTTTATTCGACACCACTCTCTTTGCTCGACGCCCCGGCACTCTACCCTGTACCCCTCTACACTACTGCACTCTACACCCCTCTCGTGTAGGCCACACCAATCTACTCTGCAAAACTCCACTCTACGCCACTGCACTCTATGCCAGTACACTTTACTCTGCAACACTCCACTCTATGCCTCTGCACTGTACGCCACTCTAATCCACTCTGCACTACTTCACTCTGACACTGCACTCTACACCACTTTACACCATTACACTCTATGCAAGTGCACTCTACCCTGCACCACTCTACACCACTTCAGTCTATACCAATGCACTCTACACAACTGCACTCTGCTCTGCATCACTATGCTCCACACCACTCTATTAAACCCTACACCGAAGCATTCTGACACTGTTCTGCGTCGCTGAATTCAATGCTGCTGCACTCTGCTCTGCTGAATTCAATGCTGCTGCACTCTGCTCCGCTGAATTCAATGCCGCTGCACTCAATGCAGCTACTCTCTGCGTTCAATGGCCCTTCACTCTGCACCGAATCCAATGCTGCTGCACTCTGCGCCGCTGAATTCCATGGCACTGCACTCTGTGCCGCTATACAGTATGCCACTCAACTCTACGGCACTCCATGAAACTCTCCTCTACGTCTCTTTTAGCCAATCTGTACAGCAGCCACTCAGGTGCACAACATGGCTAAAACACATTGGCAAAGCCAACCGCTCTTGCATAGGCGAGACTTATTGGCTCTGCTAATGCATGTTTGAATTAAGACTTTGGGACGTTTTCCAATGTGGCAACCTACAGATATCCCAAAATAGATTAAACTGAAGAAATAGATTAAACTGAAGTGGATCAAAGTACTGACTGCTGATGGTTACGACTGCAGTAAATTAAATATACTGCGGTGTGCGTCATATTGGACAAAAGTGTTTTAAGCATTACCAATTTAAAAAAAAATTATGCTGGAAGGATTAAACATTTCTGTAGAGTTTACAATATGTAGCGTATAGGTTCTTTGCCAGTCTAAAGTGTGAACTTTATATTTACTACACTTTTTTAGTGACTTGAGGCTAAGTTTACTAAATTTTTGCTGGTGTTTATCTTTATTGTGTAGATTAGTTATTCACCTGGGCTATTTAATCGAATGTTCACTGTCCTGTGTAAGGGCGAGACTACTTAAAATTATACTGCTTACTAAAATTCGGACGTTGGTTTACGTGTTATATATTTATCAGACTGGGAGATTAGAGCCCATCATGTTTGTCTGGAGTGTGACCTATCTGCCTTCAGGATATAGTGCAGTATGGCCCATCTACCAGTATGTTATTTGTAACCAATAAAAGTCCCAGGCCCGAATCTCTGCTCCGAGGCCAGTGCAATTAAACACAGACACGCAGAATACCAAGGCTGGTAGTCTTTAAACCGTTTCCTGCCTCTGTAGTTTAAGATGAGATACTCCCTGTCCCTTTATCCCCAGAGCGGCTCTCCCGCAATGGCTGAGTTGCGTTGCCCCACTGCTTTCTCGCAGTGCGAGCAGCAGAAACATAAAATGGTAATAACCTTTAGTTATCTTTTTTCAGTTTTTTTTGGGGTGGGGGGGGGGGATTTGCGTGTGGCAGGGGCTGCTCTGCTTACGGAGCAATAGGGGAGGAGTGGTTTGCCCAATCCTGAGTGCGCAATGACTGTTTGGTGGGCCCTCTCGGTCTGCCCAAACCAGTCATGCGCACTCCCCTGTTCTCCATGAAATGCAGCCTGCATGGAGAAAATGCCCACCCCTACAGCCCCTGGCTGAGCGCCATATCACTGCGCTCAGATCCCTTGGAGGGTTGTGATTAGCTTAGGGATGGGAGCCTGGCTGCCTGCTTCCTGTTCTGACCTGGAGTCGGACACAGGCGAGCAAGAAAGAAGACCCAGGACCCAGCGGTGGCGAGGTAAGTTTTATTCATCTTATTGTACAGTCTCACCGTCCATCTGCCCACCACCCGTGAGCCTCTCCGGCTGCCCCTGTTTATCTCGCTCTTTGAGGTTCTGGCATTCTTACTTTGAGACAAATTTGTCTTTTTCTTCTTCCGTCTTTAGCAATTGTGTGCTTTTCAGTTACTTGCTCTCTGTAAATGTCTGATGATTACAAATAAACACCGGTCCCCAAAAGTAAGTGCTGGTGTCCCACCATCTGCAACCACCACTGCCTTCTACCCGTCCTGGCTTGTTGGAAAATTGTCTTTCAGAGGTCCTGACAGGTCCCAGGGCCATCTGAAATGGTGGTGCTTGTGATCAAAGCCAGCAATGATTTCAGTTTTTGAATTTAGCTCAAAATTAAGGGCTTGCTATTTGGATTGTATTTTTCCCTTGAAGGCCTTACTGGCTCCTCTAACTTGACGTAACAAAGTTTTATGAATACAAACTCCAGTGTCCACTCTAATTCTCGAATATTACAAGACTTGCCTATCCTAGCATTACACTCCTTGTTTGGAGCAGTGCGGATGGTTTACATGCGTGTATTCGGATGACAAAATTCCAAAACTATCCTTCATTTTTAATTTGCAGAAACTTGTTCAGTGGCTTGCCTTAGCGCTGTGCATGTGAGCCTTCTAAGAACAAGCACTGCGCCGTGGTAGTGAGCTCGCAGTCCTGATTTAAATTATGTGTCGTTCAGGCGCTCTGTTTTAGAAAGCCTACCAATCTTGCTTCATCCGATACAATGTAAAGCTGGAAGTAAAAGGATACAACTCATAAAATTCGTTCAACTTCTCTAACTTAATCTACACTAAGGTATGTTTAGCCCGGAACTCTAAAACTACATCTGTGCTTGATCCCAACTGGAATTAGCTGGCAAGAGTGCCTGTAACTTTCAAGTACAGACTTTGAACCCCTCGTCTGCCCCGTTCCAGCTGTGAAAAGGTTGGAATCTCCAACCTGACTTTCTAATAGGGTCTCAAGGTTTATTGAGGGCAACTGTATCCCAACGTGTTTTCGGACTCTTACCTTCACATAAATACATGCCTTTATGCTGGGAGTAAGCCCGGGCGTAGTTCGTGGACGCAGAACTCTGCGAAGTGACAAAACTCTGCTGGGTTCGGCAAATGGCAGAGTGCAGTGCGAATTGCCGTTGGTGCTGATCTTTCTCCTGCTCAGGTAGAAAGCACGAGCTGCCGCTCAGGTAGAATTTCTAACTTGCCGTTTGCGAGTAGGGGATAAACTCCACTGCAGTATGTGGAGCAGTTTTCTGCACTCCGCGAGCTGCGCTGAGTGCAGAAAACTCAGCAAGCGGAGTTCACTGACCACGCCTAGATGAAAGTAACCTTCTGTAGCGTGACCTGGTAGCCCACTCACTGGTCAGATCTTGTGCATTGAGCAGCTGCTCAGCATGACTCTTGCCTCCTCTGTAGTTTAATTATTAGACTGGTTGCGGTACTGTCCTTAGAAGCATTAATCAATGCATGAGAGCTGCACGCACAATGATCGTGCAGAACCAATTTGCTCTCTCTCATTCAACTGTAGAAAAATATGCATTTTTTTAATCTCGGGTACTGTTTTTAAAGTATAAAGTAACATCCGAACTAGTGTGTAAGTAGTCTCCTACAAACTGATAGATACTTCTGTCATCTTTTAATTTCCTAATTCTTCGGATTCAAAGTGTTTTTGTTTTCGGAGTGGGCGGGATCGGCAGGGCACGGCGTGCCCCTACTTATTTAATTTTATAGAGTCTGTTCCCCTACTTTCTTATTTTAAACATGCCTCCCGGAGGGCACAAATGCTGAGGCCGATAGTTGAGGCTCGGCTTTTGGGGACGGGTAGAACAGGCAGAGAATTAAAGGGACACTGTGCTGGTTCTCTGGGCACGAAGGAAAAGACAGTGTCCAGTTCTCCTGCCGCTGGCAACTGCACCCCTCTCTTTGTTCCCCCTCTCTTTTTGTTACCCCTCTTCCCTCCCTTTCGGTCTTGCTCCTCCTAATTTAGTGAAAACCGAGACTTCAAGAAATGGGTATTACCTTCTCTTTCCTCCTTTCTTTTATTTGCACCCCTGTGAAATATATCCAAAAATGAAAAACACTTTTGCTGGAAACATAGTCTTTTTCTGACATTTTTCAGTTTCTAAGTGCAGCCTCGGGTGGAGAGAAATAAACATTCAAAATATGAAAAATAACTAACTAAAGCATGACCGAGTGGTTGCCAGGTGGCCAGATTTATTCACACCTGAACACATTAGCGCCACTGTAGTGTTTCCCAGTGAATCTTTACTTTTGTTTTCTCATCTCTTTGATCACCATGGTTTTCCCTGGGCTAGAAAGTGCACTAATCCTGGAGGTACTGAAATACCTGCTTGATAGGTGAATTGGAAAACAAAGGGCCAGATGTGCGACCATTAGAAATTGCGACTCGCATATTGCGCTTGATTGCGTGTCGCAATTTACGAGTCGCAGTTTCAAATGTACAACCATGTCTGAGACACTGATTTCGTTTCCCAATGGGGTTGCAAAATGCGAGCCTCGTGAATATTATTGAGGCACTCACAATTTGCGTACCCATTGAGAATGGCTGGCCCTCACAGGGATGGTGGCCTGTTGCACTCAGCAGACCTCAATGTCTGGGACTGCTTTTAAATAAAGCAGTTTTTTTTTTAACTGCAGCCTGTTTTCCTTAAAGGTAAATGGGATGTGTATGTGTGTATATGTGTATATATATCAATGCTATGGGGGAAAAGCGGAGAACATTAAGTACTTCGTTATCGACCATGTAAAGAAAAACATCAGAGGGGGAATAGACAACTAGCCCTCCGGAGACTAGAGTCACGGTACATCATTCTCCTGGATACCAAGGCCCCACAGGGATTGAATGCAGATGAGGCACTGAGTGTGCACTTATAGTGAGCATAATTCATTTAATGTAAATAGACTTCTGAGCAATCCCGAACCCACTCTTTCGTATGAGAAAGTAAAAATTTTGTATCACTATTACTTACGGCACAAGCTGTAAGTAATACACCTTAAACAAAAACATGATCAAATTGCGTTTATTGGTGGCTTCATAATGGTAAGGCCGGTGTAATCATTGCTCACATGCAAAGATACCGAGTAGAACAACTGTACAGTAGGTAAAACCAATTCCATTAGGTCCAACACTGTAAATTGGATAGTCACCCAATTGCCCACATGGGCTATATTTAAAAACTATCCACTACAAGGAGGACCTTTATAATATTAGAAAAGGTGGTTAAACGGGCACTAGACCCTCAAGCCAATCCCCAACTCCAGCACAAAAAACTGTGAGTATTACAGTAACAATTATACAAACCTAATGGTTCAAGAGGTAAATATGTACAGAATCGATACGAGAGAATAAGTATTTACATGCATAATTGTTAGCAATGATGATGCACACATCGCGCTGAGCCATCCTGCACTTAACCCGTTCAGTGCTGCGAACGTCCAACGGTCGTTGCGTGCATTACCTCACTAGTGCTGCGCACGACCGTTGGACGTCCGGATCCCGTTAGCGCAATCGAACGTCAGCACTGGGGCGGAATTTGCGGCGCGCTTAACGGGTTAAAGGTGGCAGCTACACTTGTTGACAAACACAAAAATTTGACAAATGAAATTTAAACCATTGTGACAATGTAATCAACAATCGGTGCAAATGTGTAATTTTGTCGAATTTGCTTTACAAGTATTTAGCATTTAAAGAATATATTATGTATAGCGCGTTTTACAAAAACCAATACAATGTTGTAACTTTTCCGTGGCCATGGAGCAATGGTTGCTATGACAACAATGAAGCCGCTTCACAGACCAATGAGCGCCTGTTATGTTTAAAAAGTATTCACTCACTAATATTCTCTGTTGTGAGCAAGACGGTTCGATCCGTCGAAACGCGTCAAACTTTGCACTTGGTGAAATAAACTTGTTTCTGAAACAAGACCCCACGGAGTCGGCGCCTGTTTACGATGTGTAGACAACAGGATTGGTAAAAATGTGTGTGTGTATATATGTATATATGTATATATATATATATATATATATATATATATATATATATACAGCACGTGACTCCTCTGGATCTCTCGGTGTTTCAGCAACCACGCAGCACACCAGCAAACAGGAAGGAGACGGACCACATCACATCAGCAGAGTTGTTTTTATTGAACAACAGAAAGCAGCTACGCGTTTCTGGCAAGATATGCCCTTGTTCACGCTGCCTATATATAATATTTTTTTTATGAAAAGTTTTTTTTCGATTTTCTAAGGGCAAGTAGTGGTTCCTGGGACCTCTGCAATTGTAGGGGGAAATATTTTTTAGGGGCAGGCAGAGGCGAAGTGGTCCCCTAGGGACCCCTTCACTTTTGCAATTGTATTATAACCCTCTTGAAGAGTGCGGTAAATTGCAAGTGTTTGGCAACCACAATTGCGGTAGCAAAACATCCTTACATGGCTTGTGAGTCGCTTTAGGAAACAAAACACTGTTTTGTGAGTCACAAATTATGTGCGACTCGCAAAATAGTGTTTGTACATACAATTTTTCTCAGGGCCATGTACTAACAAGTCCCAATTCCGTTTGCGCATGGAATTTTCCATCGTACATCTGGCCCAAAATGTGTACAGCGGCTGTGTGTTCATGATTGTGCACTTTTTAAACCATACTGCTTATGTTTTGTAAGGATATAAACAATGGGCATTGAAACTGGTCCCTTCTGAGCCCTGCGGTCATGGTCTTAACTTTTCAGGCAAAAGCACTAACTAATTTCTGACTGAGTGTGAAAAGACAAAGGTAACCAGGTTGTTCCTGCTTACATTTCACATACTTTATTTATTCCTGCATTCCCTATGAGTGTTTACTTTTTATAGGATGTTGTTAACTGTGTGCTTGGGTAGCATATTGCTCTTGTCTGGTGCATAATTTGAATTGAGTCACATCCAGGTGTTGATAGCGGGTCAGTGCAGTGCAAGTTTCTCTCAGTGGGGCAGTATGGTGTTCAGTTGGGGGGAGAGGATGTGACCCTATGGTCAGAGCTGTTGAATTTGGAACAGGGGAACCAGATTCAACCTTCATGACCAGTTCACCAGACCACTCCCCGCCCCCCCACCCTGAGGGAGCACATTCCCATGCTAGACCTCTGCAGGCCTCACAAGATCTTAAAAGCCCTGGTGTCTTCGCATCAGCAGGTGGACCCTAGTAGTGGCAAGTGTGTGTTAACCTGGAAGGCCTGTCCGCCATTATTCATTCTGAAGTTCACCTCCAGTCTTTAAGGCTGGACTATGAAGCAGCACACCATAGAGTGAAAGTGACTCTTGTATCTGTCACTGAGGTCACATGACCCTTGAGCAGGATGGCTCTAGGGCAGTGAGACCATACCAGGCGCTGGCCTGCCGCGGTCCGAGCAGGTAACAGTGGTGGGGCAGAGGGACCGGTTAAGGGGGTATTTCGAGGGAAAATTAAATGAAGTTAATTTTCCCTAGGCATCATTCCTCAAAATCCCCCCCTTACCTGGCCCCACCGCTCCACCACTGTTACCTGCACGGATCACGGCTGGTGCCGACTTCAGGTAGGATCGACGTGTTTGCAAGTATAGCATGGTTTTAAAAGCACTTGCTGCCTCCTTCCTGGCCTCCAACAACTTTTGGCAACAATAAAAATGTCATAACTTCAGTTTTTAGTGTTCTTGGTAGTGAGATGATTTTTTGTCTAGGGGACATTGACTCGTGGAAAGGAAGGGCAGAGGGTTAATGTGCCTGCTGCTAAGAACATGTACCATGCAGATCACAAAGTACACATAATGTAAATAGGTCAGTGGGTTACTGCTTTTATCAGAGAGACCCTATTGTTACTTGCAGGTAATAAGTTAAAATCCTATCATACAACAGTTAGCTATTAACTGTCATGTAAGAGCTGCATGCAAACTGCACACATGCTGTACTTTTAATGTTATAAGTAAAGCGCAGGTGCCGCGTTCATACCAAAAGTAAAGGAATAGAAAAAAAACAGCATTTGCAATGCAATAGGGCTCGCATTACTAAATGTTTGAGTTATTGGCATTGCATTATGATTAGCAACGCACATAGCTCAAACTTTTACTAATGCAAGACCTATTGCATTGCAAATGCTTGTTTAAATCTTGGCACATTCACCAGTCTGGCAGAGAAAGAGCGAAGACTCCTCCTCGGAACATTCCAAGCAAATTTCTTCATCAGCTTCAGCCCAATGCCATGCAAGGCCTTGAACACCAAGCAAAGGGATTTAAACTGGACTCTCTGGAAGCCAGTGCAGCTCTCGCAGTACAGTGGAAGTAGAGGAATATCTTGTTTTCCCCAAGGCTAGTTTTGCTGCTAGTGCTTGGATCCTTTGTAGTCTTTCCATTAAATATCTAGGGGATGCCAGCAGTAGAGCATTACAATATTCAAGTCTGCTTCCAATTGTATATTGTACTATCAACACTCTAGCATGTGCCGGTAGAAATTGAAGGATTTTGCAAAGGGCTCTATTCGCAAAACAACTCCCCACAGTTTTATTAACCTGTGCTTCGAGCGTAAATTTATTATTAATCAGCTCACCCAAGTTTCGGACCTTCTCAACTGGTACCGGTGGACTGGCTGTTTCGGACTGGATAAGGTTGCAAAAAAGGGTTCATTTGAGTAGAAACCAATTCTGATTATTAAAGAAACCCCCCAACAAGGTATTACGTTTTAAATTCTGAGTTTGTGTTTCTCCAGACAAACCACTATTAAACTATGCTGCCTACTGGTATGGTTGTCATGTGACTCCTACATGTGACTACACCTTGTAGTCCTTTGTCTTATGTAACATTTCCTATACAGTGATTTTCACGCCCGTGATTGATTGTCTCTGTGTAGTAAGTGTGATGTAAAGTGCTCCGACACACCACACTGGTATTAGTGGTGCTGTACATTTTCTGATACTTTTATTATTTTTATATTTTTACACATGCTAACAGTCTATATGCAAAGATTTTTCTTTGTTAGTACCAGTGGAACATACAAATGCAGCAGCGAGAAAGGTGACCAGTCAACCTTTACAAAGTGCAACTTTAGATCCTTTTGAGCTATAAACAATGTTATAGTTAATACATCATCTGCTTTTATGTGGCAAGTAAGGCAGAGCCATAATTATGTGGAAAATATTTGAGGATATGTTGCCATTCATGTTTGAACTGCTCTTGTGGGAAAAGGGAGGTGAAGTGCTGATGACAGAAACTACATGGCTGGGAGACAAATGGCTTGTGATTCCACTTTTAAGGATATTTGGGACATTCTGTGATTGGAAATATATCCCACTTTGTGAATATATTTTGTCAATAACTCATATTAAACCTTAAATTAACATGTGTATCCATAGGTTAAATTAAATAACGTAATAAGCTGTAACCGGTTAGTGAAATGGGAAACCAATACTAAAAATTGGGATATTTTGCTCTTTTTGCCACACCTGACTCCGCCCACTGACCCAATCAACGGGTTTCCGCCCTCTGAATCTCCGCCCACAGTTCTCTCTACTTTTTTTTCCCCCACTTCAACCACTGGTATCATGTTACTGCTGCCCGTGTTTGCTTGAAGTCCAGCCCGGTGGTGTGTGTAGCTACTCCTGCGCCTTGTGGAGTATTAAAAGGTAGAGGCATCCGTGCATGTGTGAGAAACTCGCCCTTGGAATGTGTAGTACTCCAAGGTTGGTTTGCTTTCCTTACCTATGTGCAGGTACTGTATCATTTTGTGGTTCGAAGTTGCCTGAATGTGGCCCATCTAGAGAATACAGCCATACAAGGCTTGGATTTGACTTTTGACGGCCATATTTTCTTTTTTTATTTCACCCTTAGCGCTAGGGGTTGCCTCACTCAGCAGCTTAAAAGAATATCAAGGCAGCAGTAGCACATTGTTTCTGAAGCGCCCTCAAGAGCTTATTCCTCACCAAACGTAGAGGTAGCGGTACAGGTGTTGTCTGTGAAGTTCTCCATGTGGTTACGACTTCTCTGGTTGAATCTGGGTCTAGAATCCAAGTTGCTTGATTTGCTTTTCCAGAAACCACGGTCCTGCCCTTCAGTGTGAAAGGGGTGTGTGCTGTGGCTCTAACAGAGTGGTGGAAGCCAGGGGCTGAAGTCCAAGAAGTCTCAAAGGGGCGCGTGGGAAGACACTTCTGCTTTGGTAACACTAGAAACACCTAAGGTGGCAATTTGTGAGTCCTCCGATTTTAGGAGGCTATGTTGCCTATCTGGTTCTCGATCTGTTTCAAAGCCGAGCCACTCCTACATGCTGGATGAAACTGTTTGAGAGGGAAGGCTCGTCCCTTTCTACACCTCTCGCCAACACTTTTTTGTTGTTTTTTTTAATATAAAGATCAGCTATTGGGTGTCTTGCAGACCTCCAACTTTCCCACATGGGTGCTAGAGCTGGGTTGCTCTGTTTGCCTGTGTGTATTTTTAGACCAGGCTCTCCACGCCAATTTACACGGATATGTGGAAAAGTACAGATGAAACTGCTAGGCTCCTCGTCAGTCCGTGGAATTTGCTGGAGTATGGTGGGTGGCTATTTTCCTATCTAATTACTTGTCAGTGGCTTTTGTGGACGGCGAGCCCTCCGTCTTTGCATCACGATGCAAGCCTTGTGATGCAGCTGTCGATGCAGGGGCAGCATTTAGAAAACATCAGAAGCAAATATTGCAGGCAGATTTGTCATGACAAAAGGTTTCATCTTTTAACAAATGCCCAAACTTCCTAGTTTAACTTTAAACCCTGTTTTTCTTTAAAACATTTTACCCATGTTGTTTCTGATAGTGCCAGGCTGAGATTATGGCAGGAGAAATGTTATTTTTTGCGTTATCTGGCTAATTGTACAGTCTAAACTGCTAGGTTTGCCTTCCCGTGGTATCCAGCCATTATATTAGTTGTATCCTATTAGGAGCCCTTACATCGCAGGTGAATTAAAATTAAAGAATATCTCAATGTTATAAATGGTATTTTTATGAAACCTACTTTATATCTAGTTGTATATCTATTTTTTGGGATAGTAGTTTAGGTAAAATTAATCATTCATGTTTATTGGTAAAATGAAATGGAGTACATTAATAATTAAACATTAGTAATTTAATTAAACCTTCTGTATCTAATCGAATTATGTTAAAAATAAAGAAACACATGTACTTTAATTATACAAAGTAAAGTCAGCCTCTATGTAAAAACTCCTGATATAAAGGCACTTTCTGTAAGTAATGGCATCTGATGTCCAGTACCGCGATGTAATAACTTGTATTCCTCTGCACTGCTTCTTTTCTCCGCATCCTTATTTGGTCCAACACTGTTTGTATACCATATCTAGCATTATGTGCGCAGGAGCTGGGTATTACGGTCTACCTTCTACCCAGCTTTCAATACTTGACTCTGCAAACCGGTTTATTAAGTGAAGACTCACTAAATTACCAGCTCCTCAGCCACCACTTTAAAAAGTTAAAACTGTTCTCTTCCTATTTCTGAGAGGATAATGTTTAAATAAAACTTTACATAGTAACTTTTAGAGCTGGTTTGACAGCGAAGCTGTTGCCACATCTTATGTGGTCACAGAAAGCGCTATAAGTGACTGTCTTTGGCTATGCCCGCATTTTGATCGGCAGAAGTTGTGAGCTTCAGCTGAGAGTGCTTGTATTGCACGTCATGCCTTTTTTAATACAGTAGACCTGAACTGATTCTGGTGACAAGCCAATGATACGATTATGCATTCTAAAAAAGCAATTGGTCTTACCTATTTTTTTTATGAAATGCATATGTTAAAGCCAGTAGCCTTTTTTGATTTCAAAGTATTATACATTTTTTTTAATTAACAGATACATTAGTATTTCTGTCACTGGGTTAGCCAAACGTAGTATGTATTTCAATGATTACAGGTACATTGCAATACATACTACGTTTGGCTGACCCCGTGATAGAAATACAAATGTATCTGTTAATTAAAAAAAATCAAATAGCCTTTTAGGGTGGATTTCCGTTGAAGCCTATGAACAGGTATTTTATTTTTGCTGTTGATTAACCCCTCTGATAAACCATGAGGTTAGACGTGTTGCACTGTGATATTCCTTATTCGTCCCTCTTCTCAGTGCTTGTATATTGGTTTGCCAAATTTAATGTTATAAGCATTTGTAATTTAATGACTCTGCACCTGATGGCTGCCTTGTGGGAAAACCTAAGCTCGTTACAGTAGACTTTAGGTTTTCTCTAGAGAAAAGCCAATTGTAAAGGCTAAAGAACCGTTTGATACAATGTGAAATTTTATCAATAATTCCATAAATCCGATCGTTTTATTATGAAGGTATTGCACTAGCAGGAGGGATGAATAATTTATTTTGACAAAGGTAAGCTGAAGCTAATGCTAAATAGCTTTCCAAATTGTCCGTTCATTGCAAAAAAAACAAGAAATAATAAAATTAACAAGCATATGTGTTGGGAGGAGGGCCACTCTCTAGGTGTGATTTGTTATGGGGAGGGAGGGGGGCAAGAGAGGTGAGTGCGCCCAGCGCCTCACCATGATTGATTTCCTCCATCGACCCAAGTGTCTCAACGTAGGTGGCATCTTCTCTATCAGTGCAAACACAAGGAGATGATGGACGGAGCGCTGAAACTTTTCAGACACTCACCCTCGGTCCCAGATCTGGGTTGAATCCATCATCTGTCTTTAGCTCACTTCGCCACCCCAGTTCAGACAAAGCTATATGCAAATCAGTATTGATCCTGTGCCTCATGGGAACAGTCCAGCCCGAACTGCCAAGCCATGTCTTCTCTGGACCAGAAACCAGCATCCTGGGGCCGGTTTCGGGCTAATAGCCCTCATCAGCCAGGCTATCTTGAATCCAGTGGCAAAGTGAGCTAGGGACCCACGTCTGGGAATACCCTGCCAATTTAGGGCTAACAAAGCAAACGCAAGGAGTGCTGGCTGGACTGTTCCCATTGGGCACAGGGTCAAAACAGATTTGCATTTGGCTGGGTGAATGTATGACATTGTTCTGCATTCTGTCATCAATTTTTCTTTTTGCATTGGTCAACACGAGTGTGGCGGGTATGCCCAACGTGGGTCCCGTGCTCTCCATGCCACTGGAGTCAAGCTATCATGGCACAGGGTCAAGACTGATTTGCATATGGCTGGGTCCAAACTGGAATGGCATGGTAAGCAAAAAACGATGGATTTAGGCCCAGATCTCTGAACTGGGGTGAGTGTATGACTTTGTTCTGTATTCTGTCTATCAATTGTTTTTATTTATTTATAAATCTTTTTGCATCTCCTCTATCAGTACCACCCATAAATATCCGTCCCTTTCTTTACGTGCCACCCGACACAATTTAGACATGATCTCTTATCTTTGAGACCCCTTTTTCCATCATAAAATTATAAAACAATGTGCAAGGAACTGTCACGTCACAAAAGACAGGTTTTAAGCCCTATAGGGACTGTCGCAAACAAATGTCTGCGACAAACCCCTATCCGCTTTAGCTGTGGTTCCTGGAGTCCAGTCACAACACTAAGGCTTGCAGTGATTGTGCAGTAATGAACCCAAAGGCCCTGCGAAATCGCAATGCGAAACTACATCACCAAGCACCAGAAGATTCCATGATTAGACAGCTCAAAGTCGAAAGTTCCATCTCGTTCCAGATCCTGAAGTCATTGAGGGTCGATCTTCGTCTCAATCGAAGTTGTTCAGTAAGTTGAAGAAATAAGCACCTGGAATCTAAACAGGGCTCTTCTCCTTTCCATCACTCTCACTTTCCTGAGATGGTGTTGGGCAGCGCCACACTTATCGATTTTCGCTTCTGAAGTTCGATCGACGTCTGAGCCTATCTTGCAATTTGTTTCAGCACAACCAGAGTGTCCGGGCCTTCTTCCATTCCTAAACAGATCAAAAAGTTGTGTAGCCTTTTCCGATCCTTGACGACTCCCTCAGGCTCACCTTTGAGCCCCAAGGAGCCAAGAGGCCATCTATCTCCTGTGGGCTCACCCTCTGCACCCACAAAGGGGCACCCTCCATCTTGAGTTCAGACTCAACCTCTACCGCTAAGTTTCTTGGTGGTTTCTGGAACTTAACCGCAGATGCCGACTCCATTAAGGCCGAAAGACTGTGCCAATTGTACTTTGACCTAGTAAGCGCAGTTTGAACTTGACTGAGGGCATGCCCAGCTGCTGTCAAGTTGCCGCTTCATCCATCCGAACCTTCGCAAGAAAGAACACATTCTCTGTACTCCCTGTTTGGCATCGTTTTCGACAACCATGTCGGCACAGGCATTAGAGACTGGCCAGCCATACCACGATGAAAATTGGTATGATGAGTTACAAGGGGCTAGTTGTTTGGATAACTCCCCTAAGTTGTGATTCCTCTCAGCCCCTGGTCCTGCCACTGAAGAGTGCTTCTTATGCCACAATAATGCAAAGGGCAACCTATGTCGTATACTTCCAGCTCCCCACCTTGGAGTTCAAGATTTACAGCGGTCCTTAGCCAGGGCAAACCTACACTGAGCCACTCTTAGCTTTTAACAAGGCTCTTATGGATACTTAGTTGGGTTTATGGTCCGAACCCTGGTCTGTCCGCCCTCCAGTTTTCTTCTAGATTGCACAACGCCACTGTTGTGGGCAACCTTGCTCCCCTCCTTTGAAAGTTTGGTGGTTCACGAGTCTGCAAGTAAAACTGACCCAATTCACACATTTGAAATGACCGCCTCTCCCCCCACCCCCCCCCATTTCAATAGGGAGTCAAATGTGGCAAGACCTTCAGAAAGAGAGTCTTCTTGTTCACCAGTTTGACATTTCGATCTGTAAATGCCTGCTGAAGTTCTATTCCCACACTGTTTAGAATTCTGTGATTCAAATCGTCCCAGGTGCTCTGGACGGTCTGGCCAGGCTATACAGGATGGTCCTGACTTAGCCAAGATAACAATTTGTTGTTTCTTGAACACCACCTATTCCATTTGAAGGGCCATTGGCCCCAGTGTTTCATTCACCACCGTACTTCGTTACAGGCTACCAGTTTTTCAGGTGATGTCCAACCATCCCTCGTGGACATGTTTGGGACTCTCCTGTTTGGGGGACAAGGCAGATTCTGCTATCTGGTGGTTTAAGGAAAGGAGGGCCATGGCACCCTTCCTGGGCTTATCTGTTCCACCTCACCAGCCACATCAGCCATACTGCTTCTTTGGCAGGGGTGCCTCTTTGGCAGGGGTGCCAGTCCAAACTACACAAGGTGGTGAGCAGTTTTGGCCGTGGTACCCACGGCCCTCCAGGTTGATGGGCCGCCCAACTTGCCCCCCCCACCACGCCCTCCCTTCCCCCTACAGCCTCACCTGCCAAACCCCTTTAGTGTGGCCTTTGCAAAGCACGGCCACCTGGTGGGAGGCAGGTCCGACTATTCTTTCTGGGTTGGCAGGCCATAACATTGGACAGGTGGGTCCTGCAAATTGTCTGGTAGGGATATGCCCTACCTTCCATTCTCTCACCACCACTCCTTCCACTGCCCCAGCCACCCCCCATCTCTCCATTTTGCAACAGGAAGTGCAAGCCCTTTTGGTTAAAGGGGGCTATCAAGCAGTAGGATGCAGTGGTTGTTCCTGCTACTTTCTGGTGCCCAAAAAGAGTAGAGGGCTTTGCCTTATTTTAGACCTGCACCTTCGCCAGATGCCTATTTCCAGTTACCAGTCCTGGTTGTCCATCGGCGCTACCTGCGGATTGGGTTGGGACAGGACCATTTTAGTTCACTGTGCTTCCCTTCTGTCTCACCAGTAACCCTGAGTTCGCGAAAGTGATGGTGGTGGCAGCACATCTTTTAAAGGTCAGGACACCCGGTCTTCCCCCTACCTCAGCCACTGGCTGTTAACCCCTTCACTGCGGCGGCTATTCCGCCGCAGTTGTAAGGGGCAGCGCCGCCGAGCGCATGCTGGTGACGGAACCGATCCGTCACCAGCCGCGGTTGAGCTGTGCTCATGACGGAGCGGTTCTGTCATGGCCCCACCCGCTCAATAGAACGCGCCACGCAGGCGCTGCGGCCGGGCCATGACGGAACCGCTCCGTCATCAGCACAGCGCCACCGCGGCTGATGACGGAGTGGTTCAGTCATCAGCATGGATAGGGTTAAAGGTAGGCTCTCTCCAGGCAGTCGTCCACCACCTTCAAAATATGGAGAACTTCTGTCATGTTTAGGGTTCACTTTCAATGCCCCCGATGTCACACCTGACTCCTCAGACGTTTCCCTTCATCTGAGCCATTCTGGGCACAGTTCATTTTCGTCTATAATCCAGGACAGTCAGACTATGATCCTGGTCTTTCATCCTCTGTCCTGGATTTCAGTGAGTAGCACTCCTGTGGTAGATGATGGCCTTCTGCATCCTGCTCGTCAAGAATGCGAGGTGACATATGTTGGCTCTGCAGTAGGATCTGTAGACTCTGTGGGCCCAACATCAAGGGGCAAAGCACTTCATTGACATGAACGTGAAATGTAACTGAATTAAAAGCAAGTGCGTAGCAAACCTGGTATGACTAACAGTTTAGTCATCTGACCACATTGGAATTTGGTATCAGACTACAAAGTATCTGCAGTGGTGGTGAATGGAACACAATTAGGCAAGTGGCTGACCACTCTCTTCCTCCGCTATAGGTGGCAGTGGTGATAAATACATTGCTTCTGGGCTGCGTGCCATCTGGGAGAGAGAGTTCAGAAGATTCTGTTGTTCGATGGAGTCTTGCTCCATATCAAACTTATGGAGCTAAGGGCCATCATTTTGCTGTTGCAAGCCTTCCTTCCGTCCCTAAAGTAGAAGCTGGTACAGGCGCTTATGAACAACGCCACTGCAATGTGGTACTGCAACAAGCAGAATCCTCCAACATATGAGCCGGATCAGATGCGAGGTGCAGGGCGCACCACTGGTAGACCATTTCAGATCGGCTTCACACTCTCCGGAAAGCCTTAAATGGGTAGTGCTAAAGAAAGCAATACTAGGAACCCGTGGGGGTAATATCACTAGTATTCTCAACACACGAGATTTAAAGTGGATGCTTTTCTTTGATTCAATTCATTCGGGCCTTAACGAACATGATAGCTCCTTCTCACAATTAGCCGCTCTACCCTAAATCTACCTTTATGATTATCTATCCGTGTAGTGGCCAATTGGGCTGGATGACTCATTTCACCTGACAAATAAGGGCCTATACCGTCTTGTGACAGGTACGCCTGATAATGAACAAAGTTGTGCGCATATGTCTCCTATTAGGTGCCTTGGAGGTGTGTTAGAAGCTTTGATATGTAAATCTCTGCGACAATGAGCATTTGGTCGGCTTGGTGTGATCCATCTTGCTATAAAATGGCCTTTACCATCATACGACAGGTACACCATTTGAAGTATGGTAACATGTTCACATGTTCTCTTACAGGTTATCTGCATTTGTCTTACAACCATCGACCTATATACTGTGTTTTTAATGTTGCATGTCTATTTCACCAGTAATGCCATGATCATGTGATGTAAATCTTATGGTGTTTTTTTCTGTTGATTCATTACCCATGTTCTTCGGGATCTAAGGTTTTTTACGTTTGGGAAAGGTTACGTACATTGTGCAGTCTCTGCATAATGCCACCCAACCAACACAATGATTGATATCCCCCTCAATTTGATGAATATTAATTAATGAATCATTGTTATTTCGATTAATTTATTCGTAGTGGAATACAGCAATGTAATAACCAAAGAGTTCTCCATTGAGTTTCTCCGTATTTATAATTACATTACTGACTCCCTTAAATCAGCAGTGTCTCAAAACCGATCTACTGCTTCAGTTTTGCTGCCAATAGTCTGTCTACGGTGTCCACACGCCACTGTGCGGTCACGTGACACGGTTGCTATAGTTACAGCCCATACAGGAAGCTCCGTTCGCCATTGCCGATGCGAGCGGACGAGACGCCAGATTTATTCTGCCTCCGGTAAGCTGCCCAACTATTCTTACGTATGGCTTTCCTGAATCCATTTTAGGGGTTACACTACCACTAATACGATATCCTGGGTTCTGTTAATCTCTCCCCAGATGGTGCTCATTGGATGATTTCTGCACAAATAAAATTTCACGGGGACGTCAACAGCACATTTCTACCTTTGGGTAAGCTGTTGGATTTTCCGTCCGTTACCAACTCGGTTGTGTGTCACTCCGCCTTACCTAATATCAAACTTTTCCCCACAGATCCGTCCTCCGATCTCCTTCCATTGTCCACTGTCCCCGGGCCTCTATTCGATTCCTCCCTAAGCGCTCGTCCTTAATGTGAGTCCATATTGACTGTACACGTATTAATACTATGCTGAATTGCTATCTCCCTCAAATAGCAATGTCGTTTTTGATCAAATCCCCCCCCTTTTTTTTTATTTCCAGACCATAGGGTCTCTCAAACAGTCTCTTAAACAAAATTACATACTCGAGTTTATTAGTTATCCCTTATTATTTTCTTAATTTCTTAATTCTAGGATTCGTAGTTTACAACTAATGAGGTAATCCGCCCACTCCACTATCAAAGTGATGACGAGCAACGATTGATTTGGTATGCTCTGCCCTGAATAGTGTGCTATTTTAATCATTCATACTATGTTTTCGTACAAGTAGCTAAATTATATTGAATCTACCTTTTTGATGTGTATTAAACAGGTTGCCTGCCCCCACCCTGACCTGATGAAGACCCCGCTGCAAGGGCACAATTATTCCCTGCATAACCTGAGGGTCGAAACATCGACAACTGTTCTTTCTCCTATCAGCTTCACGCCAAAACTTTAACATTAATGCATTAGGTGGAGCATGTTTTTGATCTAACGATGCATTGAACTTATGGTCTTTTGTTTGTTTAAATTGACATACAAATGTGTCTGCATCATAGTTTGATTTTACTGTCACAATTCCCTATCCACACTATCCTCACCTTATCACTTTTCCCTTGTCCCCTGGGGCACTGTACAACCTTTTGAATGTTTATTGTTAGATACTATATCCAATTAACATCTACATTGTGAATACAAACAGTGTAGTTTCATTCATTGTTTCTCAATTTTTGATTATAATTTGTGTTAATTGCTAACTACACACTGGGACTCCTCTTCTCTCAGTATTTTTTTTATTTTAGACAATACTGTGTAATAAACCAGCCTTGAAATAATTGAATTTATATTTGAAACACATTATACCCACCGTTCATTTTCAAATGTGGCACATCGTGTTACCTGTCAACATGTGCCAAAAGAAAAGAGACTGACTCCGGACCCTGTGAACCAGCAGCAGACTTATGATGAGATTTTTGGAAATTCCCTTCACCAGCTGTTAATGTTGCTGGTGGCCGCTACTGCGCAGGAGGCGGCCCACCACATACTGTGACACTCAAACTTGGCCCATTGTCAATTTGTATGTGGCAATCAGCAGCATACAGAGTGACAATGGGCGGGTGGGGCTGCTCCTGTTCTTCACAGATGATTGCCCCATCCGAGATCTGAGGCCTCACAGGGAACAGCTCTGTTCGCTACCAGGCCCAAAATTACGGACAAAAGGCGTCAGTAAAAGGGATCCTCACGGACAACGGACGTGAGGTCCAATTTATGGACGGTCCGTGAAATTTACGGACGGTTGGTCACCGCAGGTACACTTTGAATAACCTCTATATTAATTAGAACGTTGGGTTACCCATCTCCCGCCCTACTTGTGTGGTCAAAGATTTCTTCCCCTATCTGTACGGAAAACAAATGTCAACTACGTTCAAACTTAATTTTATGCAGCTATTGCTTTTACATCTGAAGTCCTTCCTAGATAAAGTTCATTTATCCTACGCTACCTGTATTAAATTACAGTAGTCGGCAACCGCATAAACACTACTCCAAATGTAAGTTCTCGGTATAAATAAATTAAAGATGACTGCCGACTGGCATTCTAGAAAGTTCAAATAAAAAACAGATACAATTAAACATAGAACTCCACATAAAAATAGTTCAAGCGCAACATTTGCTTTTTTAATTAAAACAAAAAAGTAGTCTGGTGATTATAAATTATCTTCTAGTAATGCAGATTTTTGGAAGTATACTGTTGTGCTGCGAAAAAAAAGTATCGGATTTGAACTAAGCGCCCGGCGGCATAGCATTTTTTTAAGTTCATGGCGTGTGAAAATTGTGATAAAACGTGAGTGGAAGTAAGGAAAGGGTGAGATTTCTTGGAAGTGATCAAACTTTGTTTGAGATTTTCTCGGGGTGATATAGCTCCCCGCCACGCTTATCAATCCAGCACGAGGCGGCATTTCTAAAACCGACGGACCCAGACAGTACACAGGAGGAATGACTTGGGAGCCGTCTGAGCAGGATAGGGGATCGGCTGGCCCTGAAGGGACAGACATACAACGCCCTGGGGCGACGCGTGGGACACTGCACTCCCCGGGGGCAGGGACGGAGGGAGAGACGTGGACTGAACTGAAGCTTCAGTAAGTAATTCACAGCGCCTTGCTTCGTGGATACAGGGTCCAATCTCGGTGCGTCTACTCAGCCTCTCTGAGGTCGACACCTTATTGGATATTCTCGTTCATTCCCTTATGACCTGACCCCAAGCCACCCCCCACGCCAGTGGTCGAAGTGGGAAAAAGAAAAGTAGGAACTGTGGGTGGAGAATCAGGGGGCGGGAATAACCGAAGATTGAATCAGTGGGCGGAGTCAGGGGTGTGGCTAGAAATAGCAAAACATGCCAATTGTTTGTACGTTTAGCATTTCACGGACCATTTACAGCTTATAACGTTATTTAATTCAAACAATGGATAAACATGTTTAGTTGAGGTTTAATTCTGGAAAAAGCAAACCTTCGTAGAGAATACAGGTTTATGTAAAGCGTGCGAAATATAAGCAGGAACAACATGTTACCTTAACACCTTCGACGCTCATGACGAGCTCAGCTCGTCATGAGGTACACCTCTCGTACACTCATGCCGAGCTGAGCTCGTCATGATTAGTAGGAATTACAGATTTTCAGCGCAGGGGTGGAAAACCATAAGCATTGATGGTGTTAATGCTTTTACTCTCATTGTTTAGAAATCCATGATTATTTTTTCTCAAACATTGAGGTCATGAATACAGGGCTCCTCCTGTACACATGTGTTAATCAGGGCTCAGAAGAGAAAGGGACTCTTCAGGAGAATCTAGACTCACGGAAACCCACTAAGGCTCCTTCACATTCATGTCAGCCAAGTAGCAGCTCAATCATAATATAGCAAAAGAATAACTAGTGGACAGAATGCAGAACAATGTCAAACATTCATCCAAGTACAGAGATCTGGGCCTAAATCCATTGTTTCTTTGCTCGCCATTCCAGTCTGGCCCCAGCCATATGCAAATCAGTCTTGATCCTACGCCCTCTGTTACTCCCGCCAGGAACTATTAGATCTGCGAATATGTACCGAGTGCAGTTGTTTGCCTGTTAGGGACTGTACCACTGGTAGCCCCGGAAATACTTGTAGTCGCTGCGGTTATTCATTCAGCTACTGGAAGGCCTGTAATGGATTCACCAGAAAGCTCGGCTGCGCATTAATTAACTGCAGGTCCCTCAGGAAGCACAGAATGGAAGTGCGGGATCTACTTGATGATAGTAAATTAGACCTCCTGTTCGCCACTGAAACCTGGTTGGACGAGGAGCCGTCCCCGAGGTGCTGGAAGCGCTTCCCCCAGGTTATGACATCTGTAGGGTAGATAGACCATGCGGGAGGGGCGGAGGGATTGCGGTTATTCATAAGCACGGGATTGAATGTACTTTGGAGACCATTTCAATATCTGATAGTGAGGCGGGGAGCTTTACTATATCTGTCTCCAAAAACTCTATAATTAAAGGCCTCCTAATATACAGACCCCCTGGAAGCAGTAGTCAGTTTGCTGCCAGTCTCATACAGAACATACTATCCCCAGCTTTGCGCTATGAGAAATTTCTGTTAGGTGAATTTAATCTTCATTTTAACGATGCATTCAGCATCTCGGCCCAAGAAGTCTGCAACAATTTATTAACTTTGCAATTAGTTCTTATATCGGAACTGCCCACACACCGACTTGGACTTACGTTGGACCCTATTTTCTGTAACTGGGACTCCCTCACAGTTGATCCCCCAGAACCAATGGTCTGGACGGATCACTTCTTGGTGCCATTTCAGATCCACCACTCCCCAGGAATAATCCAAGGGAAATGGGATGGTACTCTTAAGTTACAGAGGCGATGGGCTAGGTTTTCCCCTGCAGATTTTAAGGCTCGTTTGGAGCAGGGGGGACCACCGGAAGGTCTGGGCCTAACAATTGATGGGGCGTGTGAAACATTCGATCTACGCATCCACGCGGCTCTGGACGCAACAGCCCCATGGTCTAATAGGGGACCCATTAGGCGAACCAAATCCGCAATGTGGTTTAATGAGGATCTAAAAAGGGATAAGACTGTCTGTAAACGATATGAAAGAACCTGGAGACCGGAATATTCACCAGACCATGAGAGGGAATATAAGTTGAATCTTAGAAAGTATCATGCTCTGATAAGGAAAACTCGAGCAGATTACTACACCGAAAGGATTACTCAGGCTGATTGTTCCGCCAAAGAACTCTTCATAGTATATAAGGAATTATCCTCTTTGACTTGTCTGGAAGCAAGAGCAGCGACCTCAGTGCAATCTTGCAATCAGATAGCTGACTACTTTCATAATAAGGTACAGGATATCTATGCTGCCTTTCCCAACACGGCCAGAGCATGTTCCAGTGATCAAATTTTGCTGGATGAGGGACTTTCAGCCACAGATAAGCTGCATGCTTTTTTGACCCCTGACATTGACGAGCTAAAAGAGGTGGCTGGAAGTGTAAATCAGGCTCTCCCAGTGATCCGGCCCCAGCCAAAATTTTGAGACTCAATATGGAGACATTAGCACCATATGTCTGGCGTCTCCTGACACTGTCGTTTGACTCTGGTAGGGTCCCAACGGCGTGGAAACGGGCAGTGGTACTTCCACTTAAGAAGAAACCACAGATTAGCATCACCCAAATGAGTAACTTCCGGCCTATCTCACTTCTTCCCTATATTGCCAAAATAGAGGAAAAATTGGCCAACCAACAACTCACGGCTTACATTGAACATTGAATCCCAACAACTCTATCATCCCACTCAGGCGGGCTTCCGTGCTCTCCATTCCACGGAGTCTGCTCTACTCTACTCCACGGAGATGCTACGGAAGCATGTGGATGAGGGTCAAACTGCGGCACTGATTCTTTTAGATCTCAGTGCCGCTTTTGACTGAGGCTCACCACACTTTGCTTCAGCGCCTGAAAGAGGGAGGAGTCATTGGCAAGACGTGGCAATGGCTGAAGTCCTTTCTCCTTGGTCTCAGTTTGTGTGGAGCAGGGGCCCCATAGATCCAGAGCTATTGCCCTGAACCAGGGAGTTCCCCAAGGCTCTAGCCTCAGTCCCACTTTATTCAACCTCTGTTGCCCCAGTGGCATCAATCGCGGAGAAACATGGGGTTGCTGTGGTGACCTACGCGGACGATACTCAGCTGGTTGTAGCTCTTTCGCAGCCAGCTGAGCAGGCAGCTAGTCAGTTTACATCCGGTCTCCAGGACCTAGCCAATTGGATGTCAAACAACTGTCTCAGATTAAACGGAGACAAGACGGAGGTGCTTATTGTAGGCAAGTCTCCGTCTGTTTGGACATCCGCATGGTGGCCCCAGACTTTGGGCCCTTTACCCCAACCTAAAGATCAGGTCAAGAACTTGGGTATCTGGATGGACTCGAAACTATCTTTCGAGTATCATACTAGACGTGTAGCCGGTACTTGCTTTGGCATTCTCCGTTGTTTGAGAAAGACGCTCGATCTGCTCCCAGTGTGAGCAAGGAAGGCCCTGGTCCATGCCCTGGTTACTTCCAGGCTGGACTATGGGAATGCCTTATATTTGGGAGCTAACGTGAGATGCCTCCAACGATTGCAAGGTATCCAAAATGCTGCTGCACGCCTAGTACTGACGCTGCCAAAAAGATCATCTTCCAAAAAGGCCTTGGGGACGTTTCATTGGTTACCAATTAAAGAGTGTGTCCAGTTTAAGATCCTGTGTATAGGTCATCGGATCGCTCATGGCAAGGGCCCTAGCTTCCTGCGGAATCTGCTCACATTGTATAAACCCACTAGGCTCCTCCGTTCGGAGGGCACTGGGTTAATGTGCATCCCGAAGACCAGCAGGGTCAGAATGGGCGGCAGATCCTTTCGCCTCCTGGCGGCCCGGAGTTGGAACACTCTCCCTCTCAGACTCCGAATGGAGCCGTCCGAAAAAGTTTTCCATACAGAACTCAAAACACACTTGTTCCCCAAGTATTAATTTGTTTTTTTCGTGAGCTGTACTAGGGATCATTTAAGCCACTGAATAGCGAGGGGACACACTGGCTAGTGTAACCAGGCGCTCTATAAACTCAGTATAATAATAAAAGTCCAGCCCGAACTGCCAGGCCAGGTCCTCCCTGGACTGGTAACAAGCATCCTGAGACCGGTTTCGGGCTTTCAGCCCTCATCAGCCAGGATAGCTTGATTCCAGTGGCATGTAGAGCACAGGACCCACGTCTGGGCATACCCGTCCCACTCTAGGTGACAAAAGCAAATAGAACAACTGATGGACAGAATTCAGAACAATGTCATACATTCACCCCAGTTCAGAGATATTGGCTTAAAGCCATTGTATTTTTGCTCAGCACGCCATTCCATTTGTACCCAGCCATATGTAAATCAGTCTTGATCCTGCGCCCAATGTGAACAGTCTAGCCCGAACTGCCAGGCCATATGTATTAAAGTGTCCTTTCATTCGGGAAGTGAACACAAAGCAGTACCCACTGAACTATGCACATAAAATATTGCTCTTTGATATGCATGGTACATGTTCTTTGCACAAGGCATATTACCCCTCTACGCTACCTTAGATGAGTAAAACAGCCACTAGACAAAACATGCTCCCATCTCTCTCCAGCAGGTACATTGATCACCAAAGTTATCTTGGCACATGTATTGTTGACCGAAACCTGCTGAATATACGAAGAACTTTGCAGTGTTTTTAAAACTCCTGCACTTGTACAAAACCGGTCCCCCCAAACTAAACTAGCCCCCTACCCGTCCAGTCGCCCTGGGAAATGCCTGCTCCTGCCCTTTCACTGCTCTTGTCCAGTCAGTACTCCTGCTCATGCTTGATCAACACTCCTGCCCCGTTCACTGCTCCTGCCCCGTTCACTGCTCCTCCCCCATGCCTAATGACCGCCCCTGCCTCATCGCCTCTCCTGCCCGGTTCACTGCTCCTGCCCGGTTCACTGCTCCTGCCCGGTTCACTGCTCCTGCCCGGTTCACTGCTCCTGCCCCTTTACCTGCTCCTGCCCGGTTCACTGCTCCTGCCCCGTTACCACTCCTGCTCAAGCCTAATCGCCGCTCCTGCCCCATTACTTCTCTTCCCTGTCACATCACCTGCCTGTCATGTCACCTGCCCATCACTTCTTGTGCCCGGTCGCCTCTCCTTCCCCGTCACTTCTCCTGTTCACCGCTCCTGCCCTGTTCACCGCTGCTGCCCTGTTCACCGCTCCTGTCCTTTCACCATTCCTGTCCTTTCACCGCTCCCGCCCGGTTACCGCTCCTGCTCATGCGCCGTCACCTCTCCTGCCCCGTCACCTCTCCTGCCCCCGTCACCTCTCCTGCCCCCGTCACCTCTCCTGCCCCCGTCACCTCTCCTTGCCCCGTCACCTCTCCTGCCCCTGTCACCTCTCCACAGTATCTACTGAAAGGGTGTATCATGGATGCTTCCCCTTTGCTTTTCTATAATCCGGCCACTCCATGCTGTTTCTGCAATAATTCTATGTTTTTGTGTAGTACAAGTAGGTTTTCTTCTTATCAAAGTGCCCCAGAACCTCACGCTTTTGTGATTGTGTAACAGGTGCCAAACGATGCCAACCATTAGCAAGAGGTCTCTGCCCGGAGTCAAAGAGTGAACAGAAATTACAACCTGCTGCCACTCATTCCTGCTGTTGCAGAAATTATGCTTTCCTGGACAGCCACGGAGGGCAAAGGGGGGTCCTGTAGCTCTACCACCACAATTTTCAGGTTCACAAGTCTTGTAGTGACTAACAGAAGCAGATGCTCGCTTCGCTACTGGATCTTCTTGGGGGAGTTTGAAAGGGGACTTTAAACTCACAAAGGTGCCAAGTAATTGTGGGAAAAACATACCTCGCTAAACAAGAGTGGAAGTAGTCGCGTATTCTCCCATTGAAGACAGCTGGAATGCCAGAAACTGGTCCGAGGAAACTTGTTTCCGGTCCAGGGAAGGCATGGCTAGGCAGTTCGGGCTGGACTGTTCCCATGAGGCACAGGGTCCGACTGATTTGCATATGGCCATGTCTGAACTGGGGTGGCTGAGTGAGCTAAAGAATGGTGATGGATTAAACCCAGATCAGTTGACTGGGGGTGAGTGTTTGATTTGCTCAAACGCTCCGTCCATCATCCCCTTTTTGTATCGCTGTATTCTATTTGAGGCATTACATTGAGATGAATTACTTCATGATTTAATTAAACTTTCCAGCTTGGGAAAATAATGGTAACTCTAACAGGAATGTTCGATCATCTGGGAGAAAATATGAACGTTCTAGTTGGTGCCCTGGTTACAGCTCTCATGAACTCCGGGGCATTCAACATTCCCAACATTAATTAGTCTGATATATAAGTGAACTTACGTGTTAACTGAAGGGTAAGTGTAGGGTGTTCAGTAGTCTGGTGTAATTCTCAAAGGATACGCCTGCTTTTTTTCTACCCTCTTTGCTTAACCCATTCCGCGCTGTCAGGTGGGGCGTGTATGGTAATGTTGCAGTAAACCGTATAAGGATCATTTCTGTTGATTGTTTTCCCTTGGAAATTTGATATTCTGAAAATTGCCACCTTCAGCTGCAGGACTTTTTTTCTTGAATCTCTGCCTGGATTTTGGACCACGAAGGAATAGAATCAACTACTTTCACTATATTTGGGCATGAAGGAGACACCTGTCAATGAAAGAAATAGCTTTTCAGGCGCTGCACTTCGAGAAGCTTACAAAAGATCTAATCCGACAAGCTCTCTACTTTATTTATTTAATGCCTCCTCCCTCACCATCTCCATAAAGGAGGATTTTGTTTGCCCTGAAAAATAACTGGTCATCAGGGAATGAGTCTTTAAGGAATACTCCTGTCTATCTCGTATATTAAAGAATCAAGCATACAGGAATCTAGAGAGACCTTAGGATGAACAGAAAAATATGAAACATTAGTCATTAGCCAAAGTGATTTCTGGATGTTATGCCCTCCACTTCCACAGAACCCTAGAGCTTCTTACTGAAAACCTTAGTAGTTCATTAGTACCTTAGCTGCCCTTGTTGACGAGTAGCTCATTGACCGATTTCTCCTTGTAAAAAATTATGGCTTTGCCCGTTTCATAGTCTTTTTGACCTCCTGTCCATCTTTCCATCATAAAAATTTTTGTTGATGCCTAAGGACAGTGGCATCATCAACCCTCCACTTTAGCAGTGGGGTAAGTGGCAGCTGGCATCTATGGGGCAGGGGGCTGGGCACATGTCAAAATACTATATAAAACCAGCATTGGCATGGCCAATAGGTCTCGCCTTTGGGACCTGATAAGTATTTAGTTATGCAGCACAATTTCCTTGGTGCAACATCCACTGTTGCATGGCTAAACACTTTATAAGGTCCCAAAGGTGAGACCTATTGGCTATGCCAATGCTGTTATTTCTTTCTTTCTTAGTTGTATATCTGCGTCTTCACAAAAATCCTGAAAGTTCAAAAACTGACAATTTGAACAAATGCTTTGGCTGGATAGTTTTTGTATACTTGTGGATTTTTTGTGAAGACGCATATATAACTAAAAAGGAATATTTATGACCATCTGAATGATTATTGGAAAGATTGTTTTCCCAGTGCACCATTCCATTTTGATTTTTGACTGCTTAATTATCAAAAAACCATAAGTACAAGAACTAACCTTTCGAGCGTGAACGAGTGGCAGAGCAGGTCACAGCAAAAAGTACAACCTGGGCGCCCTTTTCACACCAGCAGGCTGCCTGCCAACCAACAGAGTAGGCATTCCAGAATCTCCCACTCATTTCAGCCTGCGCTTTCTACCTGCAAAACTGCAATGCCACCAAACAAGGAGTGTTGGCGCACTCTGATTCTGCCACTTTTACCTTAGGCTGCACCAGTTCACTGAAAGCCACTATGCCCCCAGGCAGGCCCTCACCATGATCCCTACTGCAACATGCATGACTCAGTACAGCCTAAAAGACGGAAAGATGAAATCCAGCAATGGCGTACTTGCACACTATTAACTAAGCCCTCTACCTTCTTGCACCTTTTTTCATCACACTGGGATGCAGTTGTTCATCATATAAAGTGGCGCTGTGAAAATGTCTGTTTGTAAACATAGGGGGCTAGGTGACTGTTATAACTCCCCCTCGCCCTTGTCCTACACACTACAGAGGTCAATTAATGCTGCAAGTGCTTCGCAAGTCAGATCGCCTCTGCCCATAGGCGACAGATAACCTCCCTCTCTTCTCATTTGACTACTTCAATGTAGAAGTTGGAATGATTCATCTTGGGATCTGTTCACACTGTGAAGTACTCTGACACGTCATTCCGAGGTAGAAATTGGGCACAAAGACAGGCCTGTACCAGGGACAAATAGAAACCAGGGTTTGTCTTTCTGCAGTATGGAAATGGTGACTTTAGGAATGAGGACTTTGGTTCAGTTCCAGTTCCTTTGTATTGGAAGAGATGTTCGTTCTCATAGCGGAGTTCACACTAGAAACAGATGGCAATGGTAACAGAAGAATGGTTAGCACCTCTGTAGTGTGTGCAATTATTAGATGGCTAATGTAAAAGCATGCTCAACGAAAACACTGTGCAACCAAAGCAGTGTTACTCTGTATAGGGAAAATAACTTCTCCATATATTACATAATCAAAATTACAATACAGCCTTATGTAAAATGCTCCCTGTTTCCTTCGAGAAGTCCCGAAGGAAACTGAGCACCTTACATACGTGCTGCCCCGCACCTACTATGGACACCGCACTCTTTAAATGAAATTCTAGGATCGTAGTCTTGTCCATCATAACGAGCACCTCCGACCCTAGCTTGTATAAGTGTGACGTTCGCATTTGAGAGACAACATTTGTATTTGGAATTTTATCCGCTGGACCCAGGATAATTTTGAAGCTTTTGCTGTCTCAAATCAGACTAATCGTCACAGTTTGAGCTTTGAGAAAGTAGTCTACACGACGAAACACGTGTCGGCCGTCTGCATCTACGCTTCAACTGCATGTCAATTTATCTAAATGTGTACTCCCATCTGGACTATATTATTCTGTCCACCTGTTTTCCTTGGTGTATTATTGAAATTAAATTTAACTGACAACAGTCCGTTTGAATACCTTGGTGCTGTGCTCTGTATTGTAATTCTGATAGCTGAGCTGAACAAAACCCCTTTTTCTCTGCATAACATAAACCAATTTGGAGTATGACCTGTTACTGGTTTCCTCCACCATTTTTAGCTGGTGGAGTTTGAACATGCATGGCTCTTGCTCCAAATGTCGGCTGTCATTTGTGTTTATCGGGTAACCTTGGTGCATTTTCCCTAACGCGATTTTCGTCAGCCTATTGTTAGCTTTGTTGCTGGACTCGTTCTTATTCTATGGGTAAATTGTATGCACTACGTTTCAGTTTTCTGTGCCTGCCCTGTTTGGATCACACCTTTCAAAGTGCACCTCTTAATCTTATTTATTTTTGTCCGTCTTTAGTATCTGCCACCTGCCCTCGAGAAATGTCTAGGACCCTTACAAAAAAGTAAGCCACACATTTTTCCCCAAAAGACCGTCGTTCTGTTTAAGTAACTTTTTCTTTTTTTTCTTTCACAGGCCACTTTGGATAGCCAATGCCACTGTTGTCTGTTAGGTCTGTAGTGTAACCTAGCACATTACTTGGCATTTATTACTACCGGGTTGTTTTGCCTCTATTTTTCTCTTTGTACTTAATACCTTTTTAATGAGATCGTTTTTGTCCTCTGTACGCTACTTTTCCTTCACCCTTTTTAGTCTGGTGTTTCCCCATTTTTTCATAAAAGGGGAAAACAAACCATCCCTAGCGCCCCAGCACCCAGGATTAAGTGCTTCATGGCTGCACACTTATACGATCTAAAAGGCGAGACTATGCCAATGCTTGTTACTCTATGAGCTGGGATGCTGAGGTTATGTGAACACTGAGGGCAGGCAGCGACCAGGGGCATTTTGTAGCTTTCTCGCGGCCGGAGGGTTGTAATGCTTACCCATGGTTAGCTGGAGTCTTTCCTGGGAAGGGGCATTGAACCTGCCGAGGTCACGGGAATGCGTCACTGGTCCGGCTGGGTGGGCAGACCTGTGAACCTCTCTTGATGCATGGCTGTTTCCAAGCCATGGGAATCCTTCATTGATCCTGCCGAATGCGAACACGGTCACGATTTATGTTCGGGAACCGAATATGCGTGCTGTGCGGGGGAAACTTCCTGGTGGGAGAAGTCCAGCTTTTGCACGCCAGTCAACTTATTTAGTGCAAAGATGAAGTTGTATTTGGTTTTATTATGGGGAAGGGCAGTGGAGATGGAGCTTTCACACGTGAGTTTTGTCAGTGATTTATCCTTTAGTTGGAAACTGCAAGATGTGATAAGCCGGGCGGTGATGTGCCCGACCTACTACTTTCCTGTGTAGCACTTTGTGGGTCTTAAGTAAACGGAGGCCCCCTGCCCCCTGCCTGCTGGTTCGTTCTGTGAGGTTATTAAACCGCAGTATTGCCAACTGCGTTAGGATCGTCATAGTGTGAAACTCACCTCGACCACAACACTTTCTTAATTGGTTGTCCAGGATCTCATTTTCCCGAAGTGAGTTTATATGTTCACGTTTGAGTACTGTTTTCGCCTGCCGGATGTAATGCACATTGAGTGAGCACGGTGGGGAACAGGGGTGGGGGAACAAGTTGGGGGTGACAGAAAGGTCTTACGTTTTGAAGCATCTGTCACGCTTGTGTTATGAATAGTACAGGGAAAGTGGCACTGGTCGTATTCGATACAGGCCCGCAAACCAGAAGACACTAAAGGAATTGGTCTGGTTTTAGACTTCCGTTTATTACTCTCTCTACACCATGAATATACTGATTTTGTCAGCCTCAGTACTGAACAATGGAAAAAAGCCCAGACAGACAGAGTTGGTAAGAAAAATAAAAGAAATTGGAAGCCGTAGAGGTTGAGGGTGCTATGAGGCATTAGCTACTGGGAAACGTTAGAATAGACGGTGTATTTTCACTCCTACTGTAGGATAAATTGATCACAGGCGCTAATCCGAGAAGTTTACTACGCCTTTCCTACCCTCCCCTTTATTTTTTTATATTGTCTATTTTAAAAATATGGCATGTGTGTCACGTGGCACGTATATCGCGATAATCATGAGAATTAAGCTCTATCCACTTTGCCGTGAATGTTTCTTAATGAGAGCTGGCCCTGGTGGCTCACACGTTCTGTAACCTCATTTCCACATGGCACCCGCGTAGATGTTGCAATGCCTGTGCATGGTTTGTTTGAGTGATGACAAAGGTACCTACTGATAAATGTGGCTTTTTGTTTGAGTGTACCCCGACTCTTGATGTCATTTACCTTCTCACAACTCAGGAAGCTCCCAAGCGCCGCCCTACTTGTCCCTTAAGGCAGTTTTGGTTAATACAAGCAAAGCAAAGGAATAGGTAGCTAGTAGTGGTTTTGAAAAATAATAGTACAAAGGTTGGTTTGTTGAATGCAATCCTCAGATGCGATTTTGTTTACTTCATTTAAAATGCCTACTAATTCGAGGCAACGAGAGTTTTTCAATGAGAAGAGAATTGCGAGTTCTTGTATGGATTACACAGTTGCATGTTTGTTTCTTCAGTCATTGGTGCTTAGTGGGTGCTGCCCAATCTCCTCCTCTGTTGGTGTGGTTTGCTTGGTCTCTTAGAGACTGCTCTGAAATCCTCCTTTGTTTACAGGAGCATGTCTGACTCGTACTGGCTGCCGATTGCAAACTGATAAAGCGCCGGCAGGGAGTTGAGGGGTGTGTCGATTTTCCTTTTGTTTCAGACTATTTCCCCCTTTCAGTTTTTTTCCTACTTTGCATGTCTTTTTGCCTAATATGTTTCGTTAAGTTAAACATGCCAAAAGGGATCAGGAGAATACAGAGTACAGTGGTCGTGTGATAATTCTCACACAACTCAGAAAAACATTTGTTTGCAAAGGAAGTGGAATTTAATCACCAGCCTGTAATGGATTTTTTTTGGCTTAATTCTTTTTATTGGGCAATGCTTGAAGGTAAGTTCACATGCAACGGACCACGCAGTGCCCACTTCAGATGTTAAATAGTGCATTGACTTTTCAAAGGTCAACAAAGATGGGTACAATCCAGCCCCCTTTCCTGAAAGAAATATTCAAAGAAAAGAAAGAAGATTCAGAGAGAGCCACCAGAGCCACCCTCCCAACGTCCCCCTGTCCATTCTGTCTATGCAGTGTCGTAACAAGCGTAGGGTCGTTCAAACAGCTAAGTCTTTTGTGTAGGGATCTGGTGCATTAAGGCGTAGGAGACGTGAGTATCTCTGGGAGGACAATTCCCTAAAGTCTTGCGTTAGCATAGCGAGGAATGGCTGCCCTAGGTCACTGAAAGAGGAGCCTTTCCCGGCCAAAGTAAGTGAGATCTTTTCCATGCCTAATAGATGCCACAGTCGCTGATACCACCCAGTGTGTGCGGGAGTGTGAGGTGTTCTCCAATGGATTAATATATTCTGGACGGCGGGGCGCTAGAGGGCGCGCTTGCGGAAGGGCTGCCTAGACCTGCAGCTCCCGCTCCTTGGACACTGATCCTGCCCAAATCCTTCGCCACGGGGTGCCGCGTTGCCCCCAGTAGACCGGATCCCGCATCCGGGGGGTGCTCTCTACAATCGTCCCACGTCTGGAGTGGCTGCGACCCCCAGAGCCGAAGATACGGGCTCCTGAAAACTGCCCGACACTTGCCCTGGAGCTGCATGAGGCGGGCGCTCGGCCGCTGCAACTACACGACCCCGGGGCCTGCCACGAGGCGCCCAGGCCGCACTGAGACCTCGCCTTCCTGCTCCTTCTGAGACGGCATGCGGAGAAGACTGTGCAGGTAGGCGACTGCTGAATACTCGCCTTGGGTCTCCCCCAGCCGTCACCTCGCTGACACAGAGGGAGGGCTGCCCCTGCTGCGACGCCTGCTATCACGGCTCTATTGGGTCGCCGTGCCTGTCGCCCATAGCGCCGCAAGCCCGAACTTGCGCGGCGCTGTCCGCCGGACTCATCGACCGGGGGCCGGGGCTGCCCCATTGTGCGGAATCCCCCTGTCGCTTCCCGCATTGCTGGCCTGAGGATTGCTGCACGACTTTGAGCGCCGGGTGCGCTGGGGACTACACTCTCAGTGCACGGCTGCCATACTAAGAGGCGCCGACCAGTGAGTCGCGTTACACCCGACAGTGACCGGTATAGCCTGCTTCCCTGGATTTGACCCTGCAGCCCATCGGGAGGGCCGATGCCTTGGCCTTTACATTACCTGGCTTCCACGCAGCAAGTGCCTGATACGGCGGCCGAGTGCCCAAGACTGGACAAGCAGCCACTACCATTGGGCGGTCGGTAACCACATAGCGCTACTGGTGGCACCGTCTATATTGCGGTATATTGCACCGCCCCCGAGCCCGAGACCCGTCTGCCTGCTACTGGCTGCTTTTTACCCGCAGTGCTCTTCCATCCTTCCTTATTCTTTTTGACCTCTCGCTAACCTCCGGTCACTACCATGGGACGGCCTGAGACTCGCCAGCCTAAGCTGAGCTTCGACAACTCTCGCAAAGGCACTACATCGACACAGATGAACCCGGTGCCCAGCGTGCCGCCTCCGCAGCCTGCCCCACCTGTCGCTCCTGCTGCGGACCTTACCAACCTGATACAGGAGATGCGTCAAGGCTTCGCCACCGTGGTGGAGAAAGTGGACGGCGTCACAGCCCGACTGGACGCCCTGGTCCATAAGGTGGATCGCCATGAGGAACGCCTCACAACTGCGGAACAGAGAATCTCCGACAACACTGACGCCGCCGCGTCCCACACGACCCAGCTGGCGAGAATGGATAACCTCCTCCGCATCATAGCGGCGAAGAACGAGGACTTGGAAGCACGAAGCCGCCGGAACAACATCCGCATTACGAACGTGCTGGAGTCCACTTCCACGGGCAGGATGGAGCTCTATATGGAGAAATTGCTCAAAGGCTCAATCGGAGAGGAAGCTTTCTCGTCCCAGTTCATTGTGGAGAGGGCCCACCGCTCCCTGGCGCCTATGCCCCAACCTGGCCTGCCACCGAGACCTATAATTGCTCGGCTTCTGAATTATCGTGATCGCGACACGGCCCTCAGGGCTGCCCGGACACAAAGATCACTGACGTTCGAGGGCATTACATTCTCCATCTACCCTGACTTCACGCCGATGGTTCAGGATGAGCGGCGCAAATTCCTTCCAGTGAAGAAAAAACTGCGGGAGGCTCAAATAGACTATGCCCTCTTGTACCCTGCGAAGCTTAGAGTTACCCACCAGGGCAAGCAACGTTTTTTCACCAACCCGCAGAAAGCTGAGGACTTCCTTAAGACGATCCGAAGGGCGCGCAGGGACGACCATGTACCTGCGGACGAACAAGTGAATGATGACCTACCTCCAGAGCACCATGAAGACTAATGGCCCTTGCATACTTCGACCTATGTCTGCATCGTACCTGATCACTGGCTGGCGTCGATTCATCACCTGAGAGCTGGGGAGATACAGAAGCGGCGACCTTTCTGGACATTGCACCCCAGTGGTAACGTATACCAAGCTTCACAAGTTGACCTCGCACACCAAAAACTGTATAATAAACACGATATTAGTGCTTGATAAACGTTTGTTTTGTAACATAGATGGAATCCAACTGTTCTCCCAAGAAAATTTCAAGTCAGTTTTCTTCGTTTTATTCTTTCTTTTATTATTCAAAAACTCGCAGATAAAAATAGCCAACGCGTTTCGTCCGAAACCGGACTTCTTCAGGGCTTAACGCAGTGTATTTTTATGCTACACGTCCCATCCGTCTTGGTAGATGTCTGAACAATAGGTTTTATAATTGTGTAGTTGGCAGATCTAATAATCATCCATTCGTTGGGATCCAGTAGAGTAAAAGAAGAATAAAGTATATGCCATATGTTCGGCGTCGTCGTCGCGTATGTATGCGGTCGTCTGGTCTTCCGGAAGAAGGTGTGCGAGGTCAACTTGTGAAGTTTGATGTACAGAACAAATTCCCATTTGTTCTATGTTGGGATCTAGGGGGTTGTATCCCAGACCATTTGCACCCATATTATAACAACATTAGGAACTTGACCCTCAGTGCGGCCCCTAAAGCCTCAATCCCCCTTTTTTCTGCTTTGACAAATGTAACGTATACCAAGGACCACTCTCTCGGCCCTAGACTCCACCAAGGGCGGTATAGACTGGAGCTATGGGCCGGTTAGTGGCAGCGCGTACTTTCTGATGTACCCCTGTCGGGTGTTCCCCACTGACTTATTGTTTGTTTGGCTGTTTGCTTCTCTGAAGTTGGGGGGGGAGGGTAAAGGGGGGGGGGATCACGTTGGGGGGATTCAGGGCTGCTGGCATGTTTGGGATGCTGGGGTGGGTGGGGGGAGGATGGATTTCGTGAGGTTAACAGTGCATAGACTGTGTATATATTTACTAGCCTGGTGTATGACTTGGTTCTTCGGGGGCGGGTGTGGGTTCATGGTTTGGCCCTCTTGGGCACTTTCGTCTTTACTGTCGCTATGTCCATGGCTGCTGTGAACACTACCGCGCGACTGACATGTCTATCATGGAATGTCCGGGGGTTCAACGATGCTAAAAAATGCAGGAATGTTATTGCCTACTTGAATAGACATCATGTACAAGTTGCCATGCTGCAAGAGACACATATGCCCATGCGTAGAGACACCCCCCTTTGGACTGAAGTGGGCAGGTACCCGCGCCTTTTCCTCCTATTCGTCTTATGCAAGGGGTGTGGCGATTCTCATTGCCCGTGGAGTGCCTTTCCACCGCTTTGGAGAGGAGGTGGACAGGGAGGGGCGGTATGTTTTGCTGTGGGGAAGGGTGGGACATGACACCTATCTGTTTGTCTCAATGTATGCACCGAATATTGACTCACCTGTCTTTTTTTCCACACTGTGGGGTAAAATTGTTTCCATTGGGGCACGACACGTCATCTGGGGTGGTGATTTTAATCTGGCGCTGGCGCCCCCCCTGGATAGGGCGGATGGTGTTAGTTCCTACAAGCCCCGAGCCAGAGAGATTTTGGAGGGAGTGGTGGAGGAGGGTGGTCTGTTCGATGCCTGGAGACACTTACATCCCCTCGGACGGGAGGGCACACACTTCACGCCTCACACCGGGACATGGGCGCGCTTGGATTACTTTTTGGTAACCCGAGACATTACTAAGGAGCTGTTAGGAGTTGACCACTTGCCCAGAACCTATTCAGATCACAGCCCTGTGAGACTGCAGTTCCGGACTCCTGGATGGGACAGTCCGAGACCACAGTGGAGGCTAGGCCCCGATATGCTTCTTGACGAACTCTTTCGCACAGTGCTGGGTGAAGAGATTAGGGATTTTTTCCCTAGGAACAGGGGCTCAGTGGAGTCAGTGGAGCACATATGGGAGGCTTTTAAGGTCACTAAGGGGGTTCTGCATTTCCAAAAGCCACGGGGTCCTACGAGACATCCTGCGTACCATCACCACACTAGAGGGAGAGCTGCGGACTCTAGAGCTCCAAATGGCGGCGGATGATGACCCACGCCTACAGATAACCTTTAGGGACACACTATCCAAATATGAGGAGGAGGCTGCCAGGGAAGCGAAATATCGGGGCAAACACTGGGTGGCCCGGAGATACTGCGAAGGGGATAGGCCTGGGAAAGTGCTGGCTTCACTCACGCGTACACCACGAGAGCACAACACTATATAAGAGCTCACAGATGAGGTTGGCGCCACCATTAGAGAATCGGATGCGATAATCACTGCCTTCACGACACACTACTCGACACTATACACATCCACGGCAGAGGCGGACGCTCCATACGCTGACTATTTGAACGAAGTGGCGCTCTGCTGGCTTAGCGATGGAGATAGGGAGTTTCTTGCGGCGCCTTTCGAACTCGACTAGGTTCGCGAGGCCATCATGTCCCTCAAAAACGGTAAGGCCCCGGGGCTCGATGGCATCCCAGCTGAATTCTACAAAGCCTATATTGATATCATGGCGCCCGTGCTTAGGGAAGTCTTTACCGAATCATTAGCTGATGGGATACTACCCTGCTCTATGCGCGAGGTGGTTATCACCTCTCTTCTAAAACCAGGTAAAGAACCCACCTCCTGTGACTCTTACCGACCACTCTCCCTTCTGAACTGTGATGTCAAGATCCTCGCCAAGATCCTGGCCACACGACTTTCATTGCTCATGACCAGAATTGTCCTACCTGACCAATCTGGCTTCGTGGCGGGCAGGTCCACATCCCATAATCTCCGCACCCTTTTCTCCCTGCTTCGCACGGTCCATCCTGATGTCCCTGTGGCGGCTGTGTTCCTGGACGCCACCAAGGCGTTTGACTCTGTCGAATGGCCCTACCTCTTCTCGGTCCTGGCCAGCATGGGTTTCCCTAAAATGTTCTTGGCCTGGGTGCGCCTCCTATACACAGATCCCACGGCAAAAGTACTGATAAATGGGAAACTGTCGCCACCCATCAACCTTACGAGAGGCACCCGCCAGGGATGCCCGCTCTTGCCTCTATTATTCGCTATTGCGGTCGAACCTCTGGCATGCCGCCTGCGCCAATTACACCGAGCGGGAGCGGTACAATGTCTGCAGCGGCAAATCGATGTGTCCCTCTATGCGGATGACATCACGCTGTACGTCAAATACCCGGATCTACACCTTAATCCCCTGCTTCGTGAGTTCGTCCTTTTTGGAGGAATGTCAAGTGTTCACATCAATTGGTCTAAATCGCAATTTTTTCCTCTTACGGATGCGGTACACAACTTCCCACTAGATTACCCATTGGTGTGGTGCCGTGATGATCTTCGCTATCTGGGGATCCGTGTCGCTCGAGATAAGGACGAGACACTCCGCTCCAATTATGGAGTAGCCATAACCAAACTGACTGCCTCCGTCGATAGGTGGATCACGTTGCCACTCTCCATGGCTGGAAGGGCATCCCTCATAAAAATGGTGATATTGCCCCGTTTCCTGTACCTATTCCTCAATATCCCCTATTACCCTGGTGCCTTTTTTTTCAAGACACTCCGCACGGAGCTGCGCAGACTTTTTTGGGGTGGCAAATCTCCCCGATTAAAATGGTCAACACTGACCCTTCCCTATGACCAGGGTGGGTTCGATGTCCCTGATTTTGAAACATACTATCTGTGCGCACAGGCGCATTTTGCCTATCATTGGATGGCTCCTACTCCCTTCATGCCACACATAGCAGTGGAGGACTGGATAGTACACCCACTCCCGTTGAACGGCCTGCTACACTATCCCGAGACTTCCATCACCACTTCGAATACCTCGGTCTCCTGCACACTGGATGCGTGGCGACGCATTGCTCGGCGGCTGCTCTGCACACTGCCCTACTCCCCCAGACTGCCTCTTACCTATCACCCGCGGCTTGCCTTGTTATCGGAACTGGGGTTCCGGCAGCTTTGTGACAAGCTCCATATCACCTGCTGGGGAGATCTGTTTCACGACAGACTTTTCAAATCGGCTGATCTATTTTTTAAAACGCATGAACATACGCCCCTTGAACTCTTTTACTATATCCGACTACGCGCTGGGATGCGAGACATCCTACCCGACTACCCTGATGAGCCTGCCACCGCTACACTACCTCTTAGGGTCACAAGATGGGACCCATTTGGTCTCTGGGCTCTACCGCCAGTTCCGTGGAGCTGCTCCTTTACAAGTCTCTGCTGCCCAATTGCACTGGCCAGCGGAACTCGGAACAGATATCTCGGACGACCAATGGAAGCACTGCTGCGCATTGACTTCCCGCATCTCTGCCAGCTGCAGATTGAAAATTATACATTATAAATTCCTGCAGAGGATATATTACACACCGGTCCGGAAATACAGATTCGGGCTGGCCGATAATGATCGCTGTGAACGATGTCGTGCTGAACATGCTGATTTTCTCCACCTGGCATGGTCCTGCCCCCAGATTGCTGACTACTGGTGACAGGTCATCGGGGCCGTTGCGGAGATGGTAGATGAAGAGGTTCCTGCGGACCCTCTGGTAGCCATCCTTGGATATACCAAGCACTTATCTAGGGAATGCAGAAAATTCGCCGACATAGCATTGCTTTTGGCCAAACGACGTGTTGCTTGCCGTTGGAGCAGGGGCAGACCGCCCAAGTTCAAGGACTGGCTAACTGACTTAACATATTGCCAAGATCAGCACACCACCTTTGCTGAACTATTGCCTCTCTCATGCCGACCTGGGAACATTTGGGATCCACTGGTACACTACTTGCTTAAACGCTCAAACGACGATGTGCAGTCGGGCGATGAGCCTGCCACTTCCCAACTACAATGACACTTTTCCAAACTTCGATCCGTGGCCTTGGAAGGAGTGCGCTGCCTCCCTCCACTGGACCTGCCTCTCTGCCCCTGCTGACTCCTCGAAGAGTGAATAGCCCTGCCTAAGCAGTGCTGCCCTCTTACCCCTTTCTGTGCCTATGCTTCCTCCCTGCCGTGAAGACGCAAGGTCCCCCCCTCTGGGGAGGTGTATCCTTCATACTCCGCAGATTCTGGCACTGACACCCCACGAACTCCAATTATACTAGAGATTAAGCCCGGGACAGTCACCTCCCTACACGACGCCACCTGCTAGAACTGCCACGATACACCATTGACATACATTATCACAACACAGTCATGCACTACCTCTTAGTTGTAACCTCGTTGGGATGTTCCTTGGTTCTTGTTTAGCGTACTACAAAAACAGCAGTGAGACTCTTCTCTCGCTCAAAAAAAACCTGTTCGACTGCTGCTCATCCTTACTTGGCCTGCTTCGCCGGACACTGATGTGATGCTATACACCTCTGAAATGTGCCGCCGGGCCCCCGGGATGCCGGCTACCAGGCTGTGTATTGTTACTCCTCTATTGCTGCCGGCCTCCGGGTTGTGGGCGATCCAAGCTGTGTATCCTACTGTACTTTTCTCAATAAAGCAGATTTGAACACCCCAAAAAAAAATATATATATTCTGGACGGCTGTGTCTAGGGCTGTGGCTATCTGCTTCCCTCGCCTGGATTTCAGTGGATAGGTATGCGGGTTTGGCACCCTTAAGAGGACATATTCAGGGAGTCTAGGAATTTCTGTATCTAAGTGTTTGTCGACTTCGTCGAGTATGTGCTTCCAGTAATTCTGGAGGTGTTCGCAGTCCCACAGGAGGTGAACCAGTGTGCCCCTCTCCCCACACCCTCTCCAGCAGTCAGGGTTTTGCTTCCCGTCCGTCTGATTGTAATCTCTTCGGTGTATAATATCAGTAATAGACAAGCTTGGGAAATGTCTCAGTGCGACCTACACGTGTGGCTGTGTGGCGCGCTCTATAACATGCTCCCTCCCACTCCTTGGGGAGAAGACTAGGTCCAAGTTTGCTCTCCCAGCGCGCTCGCCCTGCGTGGTAAGTGTGGGTGTTTCGGGACATTAGCATCTTGTCTGGTCGGAAATTAGCTTTTTGTCTGAAGACCGCGTAATGAGCCACCTCTTGTCGGTAGTGAGAGGCCTAGCAGCCTGTGTTCGGTTGCCTGGTTGCATGGCGCAATGTCCTACTTGTAAGTAGTGCAGGCGTTCAGATTCTGGGAGGCCATGTACAGTCCTAATCTGGGAGAAGGGGAGAATGTCGCCTTTATCGAATAAGAGGCCTAAGGCTCGGCAGCCGGCTTCTCTCCACGGTTAAAAGGATTGCGGCTCCATCCCGCGGTTAAAATCCGAATTGTCAAAAAGTGGAGTAAGTGGGGACGGGAAGCTAATGAGGCGGTGACGTATGTTAGTCGTCCGGTCCCAAACTGTAAGAGTTGTGTGTGTCACCTGTGAAACGTATGGGTGGGTGGTGAGGCTCCGGAAGAAAGGGAACACGTGTCAGTGGTGTACCGGCGATTGCTCGATCTTGGAAAAACCAATGTTTTTCGGATTCAGTTGTACTCTATTCGACCAGATGTCGAAGCTGCGCAGCATTTTAATAGTGTGAGCTCCGGGATCCCCAAGGCCCCTTCGTGTGGAGGGAGGAAGTTGACCAGCCGTTTTATTCTTGGTTTAAACCCTTGCCAGATAAACAGTGAGTTTTGATTGCACATTATGTAGCCAATTGGTTGGAGAAGCTAGGGGGAGAAGGTAGGGGGAGCGTCTGGTAAAGGTACAAGAGTTTAGGGTGGCCTGACATCTTAATAGCTGCAACATGACCCAGCCACGAGATCTGGTGATGTTTCCATCTTCGTAGCTCAGCACGAATGTGTGTGTGGAGTTGGGCATAATTAGCAGTCCTCTTGGCCTGCAAGGTCGGGGCCAACTGGATACCCAAGTAAGGGACAATATCATTGGACCACTGCAAGGGGTGTCGAGTCTGAAGGTCCGCCTGGTCTTGGGCTGACAGCGAAAGATTCAGCACATTGGATTTCGACAAGTTAACCTAGAACCCAGAGGCGCTCGCAAAGGTGTCCAGTTCCTCTAGGAAGCTTCCCAAAGCCGCCCCGGGTTTGTTAGGGTAGCTAGCACGTCATCGGCATAGAGGCTTATAGTATAAGTGTTTCCTCCGAGATGTATGCTGGTAATCTGGGGGTGGTCCTGTATTCTCTCCGCCATAGGTTCCATGTAGAGGACAAAGTGCAGGGGCGACGGGGGGGGCACCCCTGCCTCCTGCCTCTGTGGGGAAGGGAGTGGATGTGTGCCCGTTGATCCGCACCGTGGCTGAGCGATAGCAGTTAAAAATGTGCGTACGCAACTTCTCCTCACAGGAGCCAGTACCTGCTCGAGTTAAGGCCAGTGGACCCGATCATAGGCCCTCTCTGCGTCTACAGTGAGGAGTATGTAGTCCCCGGCGATACGGGAGGCCTTTTCTTAGATGGGTGACACGTATAGTATTATCACTCGTCTGTCCCTGTGGGATGAATCCAGCTTGATCCGGGTCCACCAGGTCGGGCATTTAGGGGCCAGTCGAGCGGCCAGTATCCCAGTATAGAGCTTCAAATCAATGTTCAACAAAGAGATCGGCTGGTATGACCCACAGTCAGTCTTATCTTTCGCTGGCTTGGGGATGACCGCTATTGCTGCTTCCAGCTTAGAGGAGGGGATTTCCCCGGGTGTCGCAAAGGAGTTGTAGAGCCTAGTAAGGAGAGGGGTAAGCGTAGAGCAAAATTGCTTTTAACAAGCGGGGTATAGCCGTTGGGGCCTGGGGATTTCCCTAGCTTAAGCGGGCTATAGCCGCTATGACTTCCTACGGTCTGTTCTCTCTCTCTGAGTCGCCTGGTCAGGTGTCCGTGCAGGGAGATGGGCCCCTTCTAGTTACGCCTCTGTCTGATGGCTCCAGAGGCTATTAGTTGTAAAGGTGGGCATAGAAGTCTCGGAAGACCTGGGTGATGGTCGCATCTTCCGAGATTGACACTCCTTCGTTCTCCCTGATTTCCTAAACTCCCTTGCATTGTCGGACTTCCCGAAGCCTATGCACGAGTAGTCTCCTGCACTTGTCCCTACCTTTATAAAAAAAAGTGACGCAGCCGCATACTCCGTTCTGTCCCGGTCGATGGCAGCCAGTTGTGCTTGTGCTGCCGTTAACTGCAGCAGGGAGTGGGGTGCCCCGGTACGCTGATGCATCAGTTCCAGTTCACGTACCTTTAGTGTCAATTCCTCCCTTTTTGGTCCGCATTATCCGCGGAAGAGATGGAGATGACCTCTCCCCTGATGACTGCCTTAAGGGCCTCCCATCGGGTAGGAAGAGCTATGTCTGGGCTGTTGTGCAATAAATAGTCCTCGTGCTCGTTGTATCTGGGCTACTGTGCCTGGTCTGTGCAGTAGGGTATCGCGAAAGCACCAATGCCTGATCGGACTACGAATCCATGGGAGAACCAATGTGACCTCCACTGGGGCGTGGTCTGATAGATGCCACCAAGATATCGGCCATGAGTGTGATGTTGTGGAGAGCGTTCAAGCCTAAAAAGTGGTCCAGTCTGATGCAAGTTTTGTGCGTTGGAGTAATATGAGAATTCTCACAATTTAGGGTGTCAATGTCTCCAGAAGTCCGTAAGGCCTAAGTTGCGGAGTCTACTGCATCCTGTGGATGAGAGCGTGCCTACCTGGCTTGTGCGTTGTGCTGACCTGTCTAAACCATTGTCAAACACCAGGTTGAGAATCCCCTTCCCCTATTACTATATGACGCTCTGGGGTTGCCGTAGCTTCAGTAAGGGCTTTGTGTAAAAATAGTTCCTGACCCTCGTTGAGTGCATAGATAGAGGCTACTATGAGGGTAAGAGCTCCTATGGAAAATTGATATGTAAGCAATCTGCGCATTATCTCCACCCCCTTCTGCACCACTTTCCCCATGAAAGACTCTTGAGACTAAGATGGCCACCCCTAGAGTTTTAGAGGAGAAAAATTGAGTCGGGAAGGCACGGGACCTGAGTTGGTGGCAGTCCTTTGGGAGCAAGTGTGTATTCTGGAGGAGGCAGATACCTGCCACTGTACTCTCTAAGCGAGAAAGGAGTGCCCTACGTTTGATGGGGTTGTTGAGTCCTCTCACATTAGGAGTGAGAATCCTAACTGAGGATGTTGGCATCTAAAACCTAGATCTGGGTATATAGTTAATCAGAAGCGTCAGTAGGGTGAGATCTTCGGGAGAAGCCCACCCTGTGTTCCTTCCATGACAGCGCAAGAACGAGCAAACACTAGCAACTCTGAGACCACCCCCACCTCCGAAAAGAGAATAGCACAGAAGAGTAACTAGGAAAGAGAATAGAACAAAGACCGCAAAAAATGAAACCGGGAAAACCGGGCACAGCATGTGCCAAAAAAGGTTAAATTCTGAGCAATAGTCCGTCATCCATGGATGAGCAGAGAGAGTTCTATGGGGTTGTCGTTTGGCCAATGGTTGCCTCAATCCTCTTCCCTCCACCCCCGGATGTTATTAAAAGGATATCATGGTAGCCTAGCTCAGTCATTGATTCGATGTCTTGGCCAGGGCATCTGGCAAAGCTTCAAGGGCGGCCTGCTGCTCTTTCTTGACCACCAGTGGATCCGGCCATTGAGTGAGGCTTCAACGGCACTGCTGTCTCCCATCGCGGACGACCATCCGTGGAGCCATGATCATTAAACCCCCCCACCCCTCCCCTGTCCACATCTTCCGGTCTGGTATCGCTCCTCTCTTCCAGGGATGCCACTCTTTACCCTATCTCATCTACGGCCTTGTGAAGGTCCCTCATCTCTGCTGTTAGGTCACGCTTCACCGTCTGGAGGTTGTCTTGTAGCATGGCAAATAGGGATTCCAAGAAGGCCCGTGTCACAGGCGCCTCTGCCAAGGTGGCCATCTGTGTTGCCGCGTCCGTTTGTCCGGAGTCCGCTGACCACTGCTCTGCGCTCGGGCAAAAAGATCCTTTAGTGACTTCTCTGGTGGCTGATTTGTCTTTTTTCCCCCGGGTGGATATCATGCTCCGATCCCCAACCTCCTCCTGCGCAGACTGTAACGAACCGGCTATGCGAGGAAACCACCCCGGCCGACGGCGTGAAATACAGCCATCCCAACTCCACTGCTCATAGCCCGGGCGGGTACACCCTAACCCTGACGTGTTCCCGGCGTAGGATATCGCTCAAGGCTGGGAGGCGGATTGCCCAGCGTCAGAGCAATGGGTGCCTCTAATTTCTTGGCCCTGGGGAGGCCCGGCGCGGTGTTAGTTGTGTCAGTGGGAGGGTGTGCGCCTGTCCGTGTATGCAGCCCCTTCATCTTCTGGGCCGAGGTGCAAGGATGGGAAGACTGGACCAAGTGCTTTCAGGTGTGCGGCGGTAGCAGGCAGGTGCAGACCCCTTCACTAACTTCGCCCTTGTCACTGAGCACAGGAGTCGCCAAGGGGTATCTTCTGCGCTTTGCTGGGACCAGTTCTGCAGGGCTCCGGAATGAGGTGGGTAGGTCCGGCGAGGTCATCCACTATGGGCGCAGGAGTATGCGCTGCGCTGCAGGCTTGCACTCCGGTTAGGCTGCACCAAGGCCTATCGCCGCTCGGCGCTTCTTGGGGGCCCGGGGTGATGCAATTGGGCGTATGTCCTAGAAGAAAATCACAGCAGGGCCCCCTGTTGCGGTCCCGCAAGCCGAAGGCTAAAGTGCCCTCTGATGGCTTGACTCGATCTCTGGTGACTGCCAGGTACGCCCGCCGGGCGCTGCGTGTAACGGCCTCGCACAAAGTTGGTTGTGGTGTTCTTCACAGCGCAGCTAGGGGCACAGGCGTCCAGTTCCCTTCCCGCGGCAGCTCTTTTTTCCGCCACCCGTTGTCTCCCCAGCGCCCAGACCCGACCTGGAGCCAGGGCTGCGCTACACCACTGTGGGAGCCTGGGAGTCTCACCCGGTGAGTTGCCTTTTGTGCTGGTGTGCTGCAGACCTCCATATTAGTCGCTTTCAGCGCTTTTCAGCATCCTGGCTAGTGCTGTGGATCGGCGGGTGTAGGAGCGAAGGCGAAACACGTCTTTGCTCTCTGCCATCTTGGCCATGCCCCCTGTTATGGATTTTAAGTTATTTGGAAAGCCATATGTCAGTAGTCCTGGTTCAAAGAAGCTGCGATCTATCCCAGACGTCATCCGTCACGACTGAACACCCAGGAATCCCGCCGCCAGATTCACTGCTGCCCTGCTGCTAATCAGAGAAAGGGCGTCCCTCCCACTTTTTCTACCTTCAAAGAGCCTTGCCGATCTATTCGGGCAGGGAGATCTTTGTTCCAAAAAACCACTTGAGACCTTAGATGTCTTTATAAATCCATGCAAGTGAGAATACTACCTGTTATACTGCAAAGAGCCTTGCCGTATTATTCGGGCAGGGAGATCTTTTAACCAAAAAAATAACCATTATCCAAGGTGTCTATCAAAATCCAGAATATACAGGAAGAATTCTCTTTATAAGGAAGAATTTCATCTCAAAACACAAATATATCCACAATTTTAAGGAGCTCTGCCGTATTATCTCGGGCAGGGAGATCTTTTAACCAACTTGATATTTGAAACAAACCAGATTCTAGAAATACATCTTTAACACCTATCTGGCAGGCGGGACTTAATTTTTGATATCCGAAATAAGCATCAAGAAAAGACCTATTGGTTGGAAAATATCCAAAAAAACATCAGTTAGACGTCTCAATAATCATCAATGTAAAACTTGAAAATTACTTAGCTTTGTGTGGCTACTCCAGAAGAAGGCGCTGGTTCGCCGAAACGCGCGTAGAGATCCTATCGGCCACTTTTCTATGTTTTTCCTTTTTAATTCAAGAATTCGTATAAATTCTTTTGCCACTAATGTATAAATTTGTTCAACCTTTACTTATGTGAGAGTAAATTTTAATTCATGTCCATTGTCGATTGTACTATATGTTATGAATTTTTTTAATATATAATCTGAGAATAAAGCAATATACATTTTCTTAACCTCATGTAGCCATTTGTCTGTGATTATATTCTATAGGTTGCCTAGGTTGTTTTTTGTCAACTGGTTCAAAGAAGCTGCTGTACGATCTGTTAGAATGCATTGTAGGGTTAAGATGACAACAAGCGCTGGCAAGGCAATAGATCTTGCTTATGCAACAACTATTGCCTTTGCCAATGTGTTTTAGCCATGTTGTAAACCATCGCGGCTGCTGTTCAGCCTGGCTAAAAGATCATAAGGTAGAGGAGAGTGGAGTAGAGTGGATCATGCATAGTGTGGTAGTGCACTGCCATTGCTATAACACATTTTCAATTGAAATGTCTATTACATTTGCACTTTGTGCACTGTACAGATTTATCAGTAAAACTAACGGTAATGTGTCGAAATGGCATCACTTGGTGAGTGTTGTCATTTGTTTAGATCATATTAAAATATGTTTCCACCATTCTATGGAATTGCAAAAAAATTGCATAGTTTGTGCTCGCCTAATTATAATCTATTCTGAAATATTGGCACAGTTAATTTTAGACATACATATTTTTGTGTGTGCTAGAAAAAAAACTCTACTTTCCCACTCCCAATATCCAGCAAGATTGTCACATAAAGCGTCTCACGTTGAAGTCTGCAAAAGAAAAGTAAGTACCAAGCTCCCTTGGAAGACCGAGTCTGACATTTTACTTCGGTCTTTGAATGCACAGCAAATATGACCAGATAAGAGCAAAACTTAAGGCCTGTTTACAGAAAGCGAGCACTTATGGAAGAATACAAGGGACGAAGGTAAACAGGCTAAGCTTCACAGACCTGCTAGAGAGCCTTAAACCCTTCGATGCTCATGACGAGCTCAGCTCGTCATCAGCCACGGTGGTCGTGTGCTGATGACGAGCTGAGCTCGTCATCTAACGCGGCTTTTAGAAAAAAGCCGCTCAGCGGAAAAATAACCGCCGCAGCGATGCGGTTAAACAAATAAAGTCAGCAAATATAAAGCAAGCAAATGTGAGTTACAAAGCACAAAGCCTTTGGTAATCAATGGGTGGAATGCATTCCCAGGGAAGATTTCAGAATGTCCCGATGAAGACTTTTTTAGCTACTTTGACCTAAAACTGTGGTCACACTTTAGTTGTCTTTTACTATTCTTGGAAGCAGAGTGGTGAAGGCTGGAAGCAGAGTGGTGAAGGCTGGATTTAGACCCCGGACAAGAGATTTACTGTTTATGGGCGTTTGGTAGATTTCCTGATTTCTTCAATAAGAACCAGTTTTTTTAGCTAAAGGATACTCCCAGTCCCTTAGAAACATCCGTTATTCTTATTGTTGCATTCTTAATCTGATATTTATAAATACTTGTTTGCAGCTGTAGTATCATAGACTTTTTTTTTAAATGCATAATATATTTTAAAGTTACAAACCAATCCTGAGCAATTGTCCAGTCGAAAGAGGCAGTGTTTTCTTCCTTTTTTAATCCAATCCGTCAATAAGGTACATTTTTCTTCCTGTTTTAAGGAACAAATAGAAGGTGCAAGAAATTGGATTATAAGTGGTGGGCAAGTGCCTCCTTTCAAGTAATAATCACAACCCTTATCAGGGTGAGTTCTCCAAGTCTCTAAATTTGAGTCTGACTTCGATGGATCATGGGTCGAACACAACAACCAGGTTCGTCCTGTTCAGAGATTTTAACTCTGACTTGACCTTTTTTAAATCCCAATCCACCCAGGAGTACACTTTCAAAGTCCCCAGGATCTCAGGGGACATAATTGGAGACTCACAAGTTATAAAACGGAGGCCTTCAGCCGGGTCAAGTACAGGTCCAGTTGCCACTGGTCATCTTTGCTCTTCCAGGAAAAGTCCTCTTGCAATTTGATGTCTCGCTGTAGGCACACAGGATGTCCGCCAACTAACTCCTTTTAGTCCAACTCTTTGCGATGAGTACATGAGGGAGCAAACCCAGTCCTTCAGGGTTCCTGTAAGGTCACAGACCGTAGGTCCTGTTTTCTTCTGTTCTGTCACAGGTACAGTGAGTGTTTTTAGTCCTTAGTATTTAAACAATTTGTTAACTCTTCTACACATCGAGCAGGACATACTTTAAGCCTCAATTACTTTTTTTTATAATTTAGAGAATATCTTTGCTGTGGAGGTTCAGGATCTATTATGAAGATAATTCCCTTGTCACCTTTTCTATTAGGGGAATGCATACTACCTCTCATCATCCCCTACCCACCACCCATAAAAAAACTACTCTTATCTCAAAGAGATATTGGGACAACATTTTGAATTCTAATTTTACTCCCCTTTTGATCAATTGGGTACAGGAGCAATGGTCCTACCATGAAAGAAGCCCCACCAGTAGCATACAGTTTCTAGAAAATGTGTATGCAGCCATCAGTAGTACAATGGATACACCTGCTCCATCTTTAACTATTAAGTCTAAATTCTTGAAGTGCCCTTGGTTCTCTGAAAACCTAAAGTCAGAAAGAAGTTTTGGGAAAACTGAAAGGATATTGTGGAAAAACCGTCCAATAAATTCATTTACTTGAAGCAAATGTGGAAGTATAATACTCTTATCTGCAAACCCTTGGCCTCTCCCCTGGGTGCCTTTCCTAATTTTTTTTAAATTCCATGCAGCTTCTATAGCACCTTTGCTAACTAAGCGTACAAACCCCTCCTTGGAAGGATTGGTCTTCTCTGATTTATACATTTAAAAAAAGCAAGCTATTAAGCCTCTCTATAATTACAGTGCAATTTGGAGTCTCGCAACCTTTTAGCACACAGGCAGAATTTAGGTCTGGTAGTTCAACCTAGGTAGTTATTTTGGCCATGGACGACACTACGCATTTTGACAGACTTTGGAACTTCAACACCTTTATTTTTCCTGAAACTCTGACTTTCGATACGATTGTGAGTTTTTTATTTTTTGCCTAAAACTGAAGGTCAAACACCTTCTTTAAAGTGAGTGCGCGCCTTCCTTTTGGACAAAACCCAGACAGCCTATCTAGTCCTCTGCCTCCAACCTCCTGAGCTGGGTGTCCTTCAGGACTCTGCTCTATTCCCTCTTTGGCTAGAGGGAGTGGATATATAATAATCTTCTGAATAAGTGCGACATGTTGTTTTTAGGTCTTGCGGCTAGCGTTGCAGTGCACAGCATTGCTCGTGCAGCGAGAGATCTCTTGTAGGGGGGTTTGAAAACTGCCCTAAGAATCGCACACTATCGTGAGTGTGCTTTTCCTTTTGGGCCACTCTATTGGCCTTTGGTGCTTCTTTTGATCAAACACAGCATGCAATTGGCCAAAGGCAGGCGCATTGCACCGCACACCGCCTATTGATGTCGGTTACGTGCACCGCCGCATTGTGGTTTCAATTATTGTGCCCAGACTCTGGCGCGATAATTGAAACAATACTAGTTTCTTTTGTTTCTTCAGACTGTATGGAAAGTCTCTCTGATCGCACAGCTGCTTCCCCAGTGCAATTGAAAACAGGCCAGTCCATGTTCCCTTCTCCTGTTGCAAGCTCTTCTCCTATCCGAACAACGTTTTTTAAAATTATACCATCCCGCTTTTATCATTGTTTGTACACAGGTAAGTGCGGGGCAACGGCTCCCGAAGGTGGCTAAAAAACAAAACCAAAACAAACCAGGGAGTGCCTTATCTGCTTCTCCCCATCCCCCACCTACCCAAGCCTTGGTCTATTTCAGCTCTGCTTGTTATGTTTGGGGCAGGGTACTTGGATCCCAGGCAGCAGCTCTATATTAAGGCCGTATGGCTGTTCCCTCCCCTGTTGTCAATTACCCCCTTTGTCCGTGTTGCCTTTAACCTCTCCCCTTGCTTATTATGCCTTGTCCTTTCACACTGCTCACTTGTTGTAAATGCCTGCTGCGTAGAATCAACAGCTGTGTGAAAAAGGTGGGTTCCGCTGTGACACGCAGCATGCAAGGGTGATTGATGTGTGATGAGCATACGGGTGGGGGTCACTGCCCCACCGCAGGACATGTTTCATTGGGTGAGATTTTTGGTCATTTTGGCTCAGGCCCAGCCGATAATGCCCTGGAAGTGTTGTTAATAGACAGGACCAGATGATAATGCCCGGATGAGCCTTCAATAGTCCGAAATTATGCGGTTGTTAATGATTTCACAAAATCCAGTACTGCTCTTGGGCGGATTTTATGCCACCACAACAGTTGCCCCGTTCAGATGTATGGGGATTTCAACTATTTTCATCACATAGTGGCAGCTACATGTTGCCTGCACTGGTGATACTGGTGTCAAGGATCATTATTTTAGGCACTCGTGTGTTTTAAAAGAGCACCCTTACTTCTGTGCCCTCGGGCGATGCAAGGGGCGCAGGTCTACAAGTTGAACGTGCGACTTTACGTACCTGGTCCATTCCGTTTCTAATTTCAAGGGGAAGTAATAGTTATTCTGGTCCTGGCTCCACACAAGTGTAATATTAATTATTTCAGTCACGCACAGTTAGTTGGAAATGGGTCCGAGCACAACAGCTAACATCTACAGTGTTTTTCACCATTGCTCATGTGGTGAAGATGTTAACACATGCTTTGAATACGGGCTGAATATTGGAGATTTCTATTGGGGGGAGGGGTAGATATAAATTGCACAATAATGCCTCACATGGACCCCCTCCACCCTGCCTCCCCCTGCCCCGAATGCGGCGGCGTCTGGCCGGCTCTGCGCCCTTACAGGATAGAGCCCCTTGACCCTCGGCAGCTGCTGCTGCTCTTCACTGGTCAAGCGCCGAGAGGCACGGTAGGTGTGAGAGGCACAGCGTATGATATCAAGGAGGGACAGGGCAGCAAAGTGGGACTATGGTGTTATGTGGGAATCTAGGACTCTAGTGAAATTTTCCCGATTCATGCCCATATATATAGGTATAATTCACCCAATCCTTATATAGGCATAAGGAATCATTACCTTATTTAGTCTTAGCCTCTGCAGCCCAAATACGGCATGGCTCCTTCCACTGAACTCCGAGAATCCACAACGATTTCTTGGAAAAACCAGCCTTCAGCAGTCCGGTACCTCCCCCTGCTTGAATACTAATTTATCCAAGAACTCCTGGAGTTTTCAAGGAACAGAGACACTAGTGACGATATTATGTCCAATCTTACGTCAAACTCTGCACCTTCAAAGTATAAATATGCCTACATTTGCCTAGTCAAACACAGTTGTTTAGGAGCAGATCGACTAACTACTTGCCCGACGCCCTGCTGCTACAAGTGCTGAAGGAAGCCGACCCTCCAACTGACTCACTGAGAAGACGCTGTGGGTTGCTGGTAGAACGAGTCCCGAGATAGAGATACAAGACCTCTATCATTCTAAAACCAAGGTACGGAGCTGATTAGACCCTTAGAGAATTCTTGGAACAGATTCTTGGCAGAAAATTACTAGACTGAAGTTATACCATACTAACTCCTCCTTCGTACTAGACTTAGGTTAGGTACACCCGGGTAGGTGTAATTTAGAAACACCAGTTGAGTACTTTTAGATATTATTTTATCACTGTATGTATTTAATGCATTTTATGTATTCTATGTTTATGGCTTAGAAACCATATCATGCTTTTACAGTACTATTTTATAATACTATTCGTGTTATATGCATCGTACTTCTTAACTAGCATTTCAATGGTAGCAGTGCATTTCTTATGCTTAAGAAAGAAGACTGTTCAATAAATACTTTTATTTTTAAAAAAAAAGGCCCGTCTCTCTATTCCTAAGCAACTCTGGTGAAACGAAGCATGCACGAATGACTGAGTGAAATAGATGTCTATTGTTTCCGCGACTCTAGAGAAGTTTCATTCTGGGGAAAAAAAGTTGTCAAGTTATACGGTTGTCAGAAACAAATCCCTTCTTGTTTATTCGAGAAAGTTTATAGTGACCTCTGACCTAGCTGGCACTCACAATTAAGTCTAATATATATGATAGAGACCTAGTAGACTTCAGTCCTACGTCTAAACTATAGTATATGTTATTCCAATGCGCAGAGCCTATTGGGAATATAGGAACTACACTACAATGGGATGTGTAAAGTAAGAGCAGAACAGAGTGAGTGTGAACGGGGCTTTAAGTTGAGCCGTATCCTGCCATAGCTCAGACCCAGCAGTCATTAAATAGTGACTTTATTATTGTTCCAATCTTTATGGATAAAACCACTGATTGACTTCACAAGAATGACTGTTAAACTCTACAAACCGTGTCAGCAGCGCTGCGCTGGAATTCATATCACGTTTTATTTGATATTGTATTCCATCAGAACATTTGTTTTTACTAAATGGTGTGTTTGTAGCTGTGTCGATACCACAAGTGACTCTTGTAGAATGCACTCTGAACTGAATCTCCGCTAGGTCTCTGGGAGCGCTCTGGTTCTGGGTGGGTGTGGGATGGGTGGGTTTATAATGGGTCACGACCGAGCTCTGGGCTGAGGCTGAAGGCGGTGCGAGTGCCTCACCGTGCCTGCCAGTGGGACACAGAGTTGAACAGTGCCAGACGACTTGCTCATGTAATCCTTGGCCTCTCGGCAGAGTGATGGTTGCAAACTTACATTTAAATGTGATTCTAAAGGAACGTTTGTGAAGGGGGTACAGCAAACTAGAATAAAATGCTTTATTTACAGGTGAGGAGAGAGAAACGCGGAGCGGGGCGTGGGAGAGATTGCACGGTGAAGGGGTTCTCACACAAGGAAGTATAAGCAGAACGACCAGAGTGGACGGACGGTGCTGAAGAGGAAGGCCGTGGCGTGTGATGTGCACATAGGGATGCGGAGAGATGAAGGAGTCTGTGTCTCACAAAGCGAGAGTGCACAAGGCAGCGTTGTGAAAGGGGGGGGTGATTGTGTAATGTCTGGACGCACTGGCACAACACTCAGGTGCTCTGCAGGGGGCCTGCGTGGAGTTGAGGCACAAGACTTCAGTTTTTATATTGTATGTATCTGGCCTCTTGGGAAGAATTTCTAGTTACGCTTTTTTGGCCTCGGACGTTTTACCGACCCCTCTCCCCCCTTTCAGTCATCTTTAAGCACTGTGTGAGATTGCACCCAGTGGGTGAGCAGGCATTAGCAGTGAGGGGGGAGACATCTTTTACCACGCAGTCTTTGAAACGACCAGCCTATACAACTAGGTTACAAATGCAAAACAAGCATTTGCAATGCAATAGGTTTCGCAGCAGTGAAAGTTTGCGCTACTGGTGTTGCAAACGTCAATAGCTCAAACTTTCAGTAATGCGAGACCTATTGCATTGCAAATGCTTGTTATAGAGATGACATAGTTTATAATCAACATAGAAGACTACAGTTGTGATGAGACCATGGGAGTTCAATCTGTTATGAACAGTTCTTCACTGGATGAGCCAACATTTCCTAATCCCATGGATTCAAAAATGTTGCCAGTAATCAAGAAAGTTAATCTTTGGCACAGTTCCTTTTGGCCCTCCTGCCGCTATACGTAAGGTCAGGAACTTGTGTATAATCCTACACACCAACTTGAATTTGAAGCATTAGATAGCCAATATCACTAGGTCGTGTTTTCATCAATTCTGACTTCTGAGGTGCATTGTGCCTTTTCTATGCTTTTCCCCTAAAATCCTTGCTGCAATGCCTTTGTCCATGTTAGGCTTGATTATCGTAATGCTGTCTATCGAGGCTTACCCAAAGCAGCCATTCAGCGTCTTCAGAAAACACAACACCTTGGTGCATACTGTTATCAAGCTAAGGATGTTGATTCCACTTCAGCTTATCTTCAAAGCAGCATGTATAAAATCCACACTGAACCTGCTCCTTTATATATTCGCAAACTGTTTCAGAAGTATCAACCTGATGGGGCTCTGAGATCTAGCTCCAACAACAGGTTAATCACATCCACATTTAGATCTGAAAATGGGATGGTAGAGTCTAAGGAACCAAGTTGAGGAGCTCTGTTGTCTGAGATCAGGGCAATTTCAGATCTTTCTGCTTTGCAGGAAAGCCCTTAAAACCTAGGTGTTTAGTCTTAAGGTCTGTTTTGTTTCCCTGTTTCTGTGTCTAGCCCTATGAGCCTTCTTTTGGAATGTTTACGCTTTATTAATTCCTCATAAATTTGAAGTGTTTTTGCTCATCGCAGGTTGGCCCTCTAGTCTGGCTTTCAAGCACGCCCCCCACTCTCTGCTGGAGAGACTGGGCCCCAGACAGCAACCCCCTTTCCTGCGTCCGGCAGTGGGGCCACACACTAGCGGTTTGTCATGCCAGGTCCTTCTGTGGCAAGAGCGGAGACAACAGTTGTGGCTCGACATCGGTCCCGACCAGACCGACGTAGGTGTCTTTAGTTCAGGGTCTTGTGCATGGGCCAGGTACAATGAACCTTTGCAGCCCCACATTGACAGATCATACAGACAGTTGAACTTATGTGCATGCCGGTCAATACTCTTGCTAGTTGCAACCATACACAGGTCAATCCTAACGGATTCACAGTCCCAAACGGGTGTCAACAATTGTGTCGTTGCCCACCAAGATGCAGCATGGAAAGACTGGGTGCCACTGATGCTTGCATCCAACAGAATGCTCTGCTGGGTGCCCATAATCACAGGAATGTGCTACACCTTCCTCTTTCCTGAACTAACACTACTCTTGCATGACTGGTAGGTGCCTCCCCTTCGCTAGAGCCGCAGGCTTCAAGGCACTGAGGACTTGTATACTGTTTCTCCAGCAAGACATCCATACTTCAGAAGATGTTCCCTCACCTCTGGGAGGCTAGCTGTCAGGCAGACACCATCACTGTTTCCACATCACTCCTCAAAGTACTCTGTGAAGCAATATCTTCTCGACCAGAGAGGACTTTGTGTACAAAACCGGGATCACACTACTCCACTTGTGGTTCCAGTTCAGACCGTACAGGTGGAGCCTTTGTCTGAAACTATAGTGCCGGTTTAGTGTGGTTCTCCTTTCAAGTGTACTTTCCAGGCTCTTCTCCAGACCATGCCTTTGTGTACAGGGATGCTTTTTCCAGCCTGGAGCAACTGTGAAAGTGCCACTTTTTGCTGATATGCTTTGACGGAGTAAATGTAAATAAATGTAAATGTGTTTGTATTTATATAGCGTACTTCTACCCTGAGGTCTCGTAGCACTGTATTTATACCACTGTGGAACCCTTCCTGGCTTTCCTGTGAAATGTCCACTCCTGGGCACCCCCAAGGTGAAGCCAGGCATCCAAGCGCTGCTGGGGCTGTTGTGGAGATTAAGCAAGCTATGGCCCAGAGTCACAGAGTGGGACCCATGATTAGACTAGGCACCGAGGCGAGAATTATCAGGTCCGGGGAGATTGAGTTTAAGAGCCGCCGAGGCGGGGATTGAACCCTGGTCCCAGGCCAGACCTGTGCATCAGGATTCACGGCTCTAACCATTGAGCCACGCTTCTCCACTGAGTGTGCCCAGGGCCTGTGTTCCTTCCCTAAAGCTGTGTTGAAACAAAACCCAATTGGCATCTCTGGCAACCTATCAGCCCCTAGTAAATGGTACCCTGGGCATGGTGACCAGAGAAGACCCCTAAGGGCTGCAGCACTTATTGTGACACCCTTAGTGGCCCTGTACCCTGACACCCACACACTGCCTTTGTTGGCTGAGTGTCTTAAGTACAGAACTAAACAGAGTCAACATGGCACACGTCACTGTGTGCCATGCCCACAATCCCACTGCCCTGGCATTTATCAGTCACTCCTCTAGCTGGGTGCCCTATGCCAGTTGTCTGGGCACAGGTGCATGAACCATGTGCCCCTACAGTACCCAGGGCCATTCCTGGGCACTGTGTGCAGTGCTGCCATTTAAGAGTATATGGTGCTGGGAGGTGGTCATTACGAACTCCACAGCACCATGATGTCTTCACTGAAGACTAAGAAGTTTGGTATCAAACTGCTCAGCACATTAAACCCGCACTAATTCCAGTATGAGGTTTAATGTAAGATGCACCAGAGGGTATCTTGGAGATGCCCCCTAGAACCTAACCTACAATCCACGTCTGGACTGAGAGGCTGCCTAGGCTGCCACACAGCAGACCTGTTGCTGGACCGCTGGTGGAGAGCCCCCTGCTCTCCTGGGCCTGCAACAATGCACATCCTCGGCGAAGTGCTAGGTCTCCTCCCCCACGAGGGGCAAGGGGGAAGCTTCAAAGGCCTGCCGCCTCTGTGAGCTTGTCCAGACCAGTTTGCCGTACCCAGCAACTGGCCCCCACCAGTTCTGACCCCCACTCTGGCGGTAAGACTGGCGGGAAACTCTGGATCAGGAAGTGGGGTGTGCCAACCCCACCCCTCAGGTGGGAGAGAGGCGAAGTGAAGCAGGACCCCGGGCTCTGGCCATCTTGAAGATGGAGAGCCGTGCCCAATCACAGCTAGGTTCCTGCCCCCCTCCCACAGGAGATGAGCAGACTAGGGGGTGTACCCACCCCAGGACAGAGACCTATTGGTCAATGCCCTTGCCCTACCTGTAACACCCCTAAATTCAGTATTTCGGGGCTCCCTGAACCTTCCATCCTCAAATCCTGTTTTAAAAACGAGAAGAATAAGTAGGACGACGACCTACCTTGCAGCTGCTAACAACAAAAGGACAACAACAACGGACTTGGCCCCAGCCCTACCGGTCTGTTTATCTTGAACCTGCTCCTGCTTACCCCCGGCGCCCCATGCGGGCAGCAACCTCGAGAACCCTGGAGGACCTGCTTGCCTTGACCCTCTTAGAGACTGGGACTCCCATGAGCAGAGGCTCTGCTCCAACAGAAACACCCCTGGTGCCAGCCAGGAACCACGAATCCAGCCCACTCTGCACCCGCCGATCCCAGCCCGTGCCCGAGTGAACCAAGACCACGAGGACGTCCCCCCGGCGTCTGGGACCCGAAGTCCAGTGCCCAAAGACCCTCCTCGACGAACCAGACGGCTCGTGCAGCCTCAGAACCTGAGAAACACCACCCCCAACCGCGACCAGCCGAGGGTAAGATTTCCCGACACCAAAAGACACCCCTGCACCTGGCTCCCTGCAGCCCCTTGTGCCTTCCTTTGGGGTTCCCACCTCTTCTCCAAGATCCCAACTTACCTCTCGGAGTGGTGGTCGCACCTGAAGAATCACTGTCCCCGAGTCTGCAGACTTTGTTCCCTTTTTACCTTTTACATTGAATAACATTGGGCGCCCAACAGCTCAAAAGCACCCTGCACCACCCGCTCGAGTGCCGCTGGAAGTGCAACTACTACCCTACCCTACTTTACTCTACTTCCCCACTTGCCCTGAGTAAGTGACCAGGAGCTCAGCTCCCACAGCTGCGTGGCCTGCTTGCTTGCAGCCACCAACCCGTAGGCCCCCCTCCCCTCTATTGGATAACATTGGGCCTAACTACCTCTTTACCTTGCTGTCCCTGTGCCGCTGAGGGTGTACCAACTGTACCTACCTGACCCTGGGGGACCCCCGAGTCTATGCCCAGAACCTTAACTTCACCAGTCGAGTACTCATCTGGAAACCGATAACTCACTTTCCTGCCATAGGATAACATTGACTGGTTTGACTCGAAAAATCAAATTTTCAAAATGATCCAACATTCATATCCGCTCCAATGCATTTCGGGCTTAACATAGCCCTTCCTCAGGGAGCATCACTGCAAACATAAGATTTGACCATCATAAATAACGTAAAATAACATGTCTTCAGAACAAAACATGATTTCCCAAAACCGGTGAATGGTGAAGCACCATTACATAGTGCCAAAGTGTCAAGTGTTCGTGAAAAAGTGCACGGATGGTCGACGCAATACGAAAATAGGTAAGCACTTACGTTGGGCAAAGAACGTGAAGTCTTGGGTATCTAAGAGTACGAAAACATAAAAAACCATGTCAAAAAGAAAGTTCAACCGATATCGGAGCAGGACCTATTCCGCTTTCTATTCACGTGAACGCCAACCCGGCGTCCTGCAACATCTGATTACATACTTGAAAACGAATGGAGTAACTTATTCGGTAAGAGACTTCGCGGTAGACCTACATGTTGCTGTTAAGCCCGAAATGCATTGGAGCTGATATGAATGTTGGATCATTTTGAAATGAAGTACTCGAATAAATTAAATGATTTAAATAATTTCATGACTGAAAAACTAAGAATAAAAACGAAATTCTATTTTGAGAACTTATTTGAACTGTGGAGTCCTTATGTGAAGGAACTTTTGAGTGCCATAGGGGATGCAACTGATGACTCATTGGGAGCACATGTTTTATTGGTTCTAAAAATAAAACCACTATATCTTTTGATATTAAAACAATTGGCCTGGAGTTCATTCCTTGAGTGTGTGAAACCTTTTTCTGACTGAGTGTGTACAACAAATGCTTTACACTGTCCTCTGGTACTGCCTTACTGCTCGACCAAGCTACCACTTTTGAGAGTAAGGTCAGCCCTGACTTTAACCTCTATTATACCTCTGGAGTTGTTGGTCTCTATGCACACTGTACCTTACTTTGGTCCAGTATATATAGAACCACTTTCTCACAGCAACCACAACACAGGCATAAAGGGACACGAGGTTACTGCATTGGACTCTGATCATCGCCATTAAGGGAGTACTTGTATAAATACAGAAGGCCAGGCTTTACTTAATTTTCCTCACCTTGCACAACAGAGTCTGCAGTCCTGCCCTCAACCTTACCAACCACAAATAGCAGCTCTTTACTAAGGAAAGACTTCATGGAATATGTAGAGGACCAGTGTTTCCACTTCTCTCACTTTAGTGTTTAGGTCTTCTCTCTCCAGCTTCAGGAATGCAGGCAAAAGACTGTATGGAAACACAACCACACCTCAATATTTTACAGAGTTGGCCAGGGGTATCCAAAATGGATGACTAGAGTGACCTCAATTTCTCTTGCTCACTTACATCATACCTCACAGGCTGCACACATCATCATGCATAATATGCACTCTGGCTGTTCGCCCAAGGAACTGAATAAGGGGATGGAAGCAGAACTTTACAGTGTGCAAGTTTCCATCCACTCAGTGACTCGGATAAAATGGGTCTGATCACACAATATGTTATCAAAATTCTGTAGGCTTCCACCACCAAGCTGACTAATGTCCCTTTTATGGGTTTAGCATACAGTCAGTAAATGAGGGCACACTTGTTGCAACCCCGCAAGTCCCAGGATAAGGCCAGAACCTCCTCAGGTCAGGGATAGGCCTAGGCATCTGTGCACACACTAGATTAGCTTGACGCCAGAGCAAAATATCAAGTCATTATACCAGATACACGCAGTCAGGTTCTCGGAGAATAGGGAATACATGTAGGAAGCTGGCTCTTGATATGATATGCCAAAAAGAGTCATATCGTGCAAGGATTCTGGGTATCCCCTTATGAGTGGAAAGGGGCTAGCTGTAGCAATCCCAAGGTGCTCTTCTAGGGGGTAGTGCGGTCCATCAGCCTTAAGTATAAAAGCAAGGAGTGTTAGACATTCAGAAATACTCACATTGTCCATAAAAATAATACAGACCACTCCGTAAGGAGATCCACACCAATTTATCAAAATAACATGCATCTTTATATATATATTTAGGCACCAGAATCCATACGATCAAGGAAGTGCGTTTCGGGATAGAATTTCTTCAATTTTCAAAAGTCGACAGTGCAATTTTCAGCGATACAGTGTGTTCCTATGGTATGAAAACAAATACGGCATACTTGTAGAGTACATTGTCTTACAAGACCAGTCTCCTGGACTTAAGGCAAATTTGGGGCAAGGATTATGGCAGCACCAGCTGGTCACCTACAGCAGCACTATGGCAGCCGGGTGCAGTACAGCGTCTGGTGCCCAATCTTAGTCTATAGGGGATCGGTCTTTGTGAAATGAGGCTGCAGTCTTGGAGGCTTGTCAGGCTGAACTAATAGGGGGTTTCAGGGTTCACAATGCTCCGTGACAATGGGAAACCCTATAGTCCTCTTCTTGACAGCCCAGAGGTGACGGGTGCAGAAGTGTCTTTAGGCTTCAGGTGTCTGTTAAAGGGAGCACTTGGGGTCAAGGGGACCTGCAAACAGAGGTTGCAGGTGGCGTTGGTGGGTCCATAGTGGGCAAGTCAAAGGTGGGCTTTGTCTGGAGGGCCAGTGGACCATGCTGGCACGGTTGGACGGTTGGCCCACTTCAGCATGGGTTAGGTGGTTCAGTTGCAGTGGTCCTTTCAGTTTGTCTGGTCTTTGCGGTCCAGAGCCTTCACAGCTTGGTCTTTGGTACCTGCAGGAATCCGGTGCAGGGGAACAGCGTCACTGCTCCATGGGAGTTTAAGTCTTTTGATAAGTGATGGCAGTCATCCCAGGCCTGCAGGGTTGGCGATAATTCGGTTTCTTCTTATTCTGCTCCTGATTTTTGCATCTCTTCGGTCCTTCTTTTGGTTGGCAGGATCGGACAGCTTGGTCCCAGGGGCTTCCCTAAATACTAGATTTAGGGGCTGTAGGGTAGTAGCCAATTGTCTGTAGTGGCAGGGTGGATAGGACCAGTCAGTCAGCATATTAGTAGTTGGTAGGTTTTGAGGCAGCTCCTAAGGTGCCCCCTCGGTTCATGTATTAATAAATCCATCACTGGAAACAGTGCGAGTTTATTAATGTGAATTGTTTGATACCAAACATCTCTACTTTCAGTGAAGCCGTCGAGTAGCTGGGGAACTCTGTTCTGACCAGTGTCCCTCACATGTATTTAAAAAGTCTTCCCTGTTCACTTGTACTGGCAGTAATTAAGCTGGCCAGCGCAGGGGCATATCTGCTCATGCAGATATGCCTACACGTGTAATATAATCTACCCCGCCTTAGGACTGTAAGGCCTGCCATAGTGGTGACTTACAATTATGACGTACTGTGTTGCGGGACACTGCACACAAGTGTGTACCATGTTGTGTTTTCACTTTAGAGCACCTTGTCACACAGCCTGCGGCGAGAGTCTGTATGTGTTTGGTGCTGGGTTCCTTAGAGTGGCACAAGATATGCTGCAGCTCTTAGGGACCCTCTTTAGTACCTATGCCCTAGGTAGCGGAGGTACCATTTTCTAGGGACTTAAAGGTGCTAAAGCCCTGGTCACTTTGGGAATCAAGTGACTAGTTATCTTGTTTTGGGGGAAGAACACCAGCAGTGGGGACCTGGTTAGCAGGAACCCAGTACACTTCAGTTAAAGTTTCATCAAATACCAGGCAAAAAGTGGGGGTATCACTGCAACAAGAATCCAGTTTCCTACAACAGTCCTGTACACCATGCAGGGGACATTTCCGTCCCACCTCCAAGAAACATTAGCAATAAGTGATAAAGCGCATTGTCTCTTGTTTCCCCCAATAAAAGCAGAATGTTCAGTGGAAGTAATGCAAACACAATACAGTGGTAGACACCAGGGTATTAAACTTAACTAAACACCCCCATGCTTATACAGGAGTACAGGTAACCATTATTAATGCCCCACTACCTAATGCAGCAGACGTATTTGACAAAGTAACCCTTGACCGCCTTACCTAGCAGAGCTCAAGGTCATCAGTACTTCCCTAATTCCTGGGTCCACATATGCAACCGCCATATACTCTTAGGTGAACAGGAAGTTTTGCAGCGTGAATCTTTCTGGATTCACTATGCTGTGTGTATTCCGCAATCTGGTGGTTGGGTCCGGAATCGTAGTCTTTTTTTTTTTTTTTTTTTTTGTAGCCCAGGTGGGTGTCTACGTCCCACCTTCTGGTGTACCTTCGGTGACGTTGGCATGCTTCCGGCGGAAGCTACCACCCTTGGGCGCCATCTTCAGATTCTTTTTTCCGCCGTTGGGTCTGGATCGTCGCGTGAAGCTCCAGAAGTTTTGGAGGAAAAAAGGAGAAAATACAACTACTATTCGACGGTAAAGACCGGAAAAGATTGGGAGAAGAAGACCATCAGAGAGGAGACGATGAAGAAAGAGAAGAACATCGAGATCTTCGACCTTCTTGGAGGAATGCGCATACAGGGGGCACCCTGAGCGCAGGGATGTACAAGACTCCATTTAAATTCTGCAAAAACTGCCACCACAAGTTCACGCAGAAGGACCAACACCCGGTCTGCAACCTCTGCCTGCCTATCGACCACAAGAGCATAGACTGCAACCGCTGCTCGGTCTTCAAGCCGAAGACACTCCGAGTTAGAGAGAAGCAGAGGACAGCTCATCACACGATGCAGGGCAAGGGCCAGGCCCCGACGCTTTACGAACTGGGCCTCTCCACCGACGACATCGCCGAAGGTCCAGATGACTTCACGGTCGCAGAGACCGATAAGAAAACGCCTGACAAGGTAGCAGAGTCTACGACCCCGAAAACTCCCTCAGGGCCTCGAAAGCCAGAGGCGGACCCTCGAAAGGCAGAGTCCAAGGCCTCGAAAGGAGCACCGGCGCCGAAAAGTTCGACGGCCGAAGCTGTATCCTCTGAAAAAGAGCCCAGCGGATCCTTCAACAAGGACTCCCGGAGGCACAAGACCAGCGAAAAGCAAAGGTCGGCGAAGCAAGCCCCCGACAAAGGGTCTTCGACTTCGAAGGAAAAGGAGCTGAAGAAAGCTTCGCCGCCGAAGAGAGCGGCCGAAACGCTCGACGACTACCAGGCTGCGGAGATGCTGAGAAAGAAAAGAAGGCTCGACGCCGAAATGGAGAACATCCTCCAGAGAAAGAAAGACTTGGACGAAAAAATGAGAAGTTACAAGATTCCCTCGAGGCCGGCAACGTCCGTCGCTGAGGTGACGGAACAGGAGGAGTTCCACAACGAAGACCCGCCGAAAACTCCGGAGCTCTTGGAGCACGAAGAGGAAGAGGACCTCTATTATAATGAAGGTGATTACGGGGACCAGCAGTCAAGCTACGGCTCTGGTTCCTCGACGGCCCAAGACCATGAGTGGCAGGACATCGAGGCCGAAAACCCGGAGTAGGTGGTGGAGACATATCCGCCGAGGCCTTCACCACCGGATGACATCGGGGCATACAAGGTCATCAGGAAGGCAGCTGCAGCTTATGGGGTTAAGCTAGAGGAGGAAAAGCCAAAAGCAGATTTCCTGCTAGAAACATTGCTCCCCACACAGACAAGAAGCCAATTCCTTCCCATGCTGAAAAGTATCACCGACCACGGGAAGGAAGCCTTCAAGGACCCGGCTACATGCAGATCAGTAACGCGGAGGACGGAAAAGAAATGCAAATTCTCCTCACAGGACCCGGCTTATATCAAGGGGTCCGTCACAGCAGATTCTATTATCGCTGCGACGGCTAGAAGAAGGGCCAACGTCCCAACAACATCTGGGCCTCCACCTGACAAGGAAAGCAGGAGGATGGACCTAACTGGGAGGAAAATAGAGAGAAACGCCGCAACGCACTGGCGGATGGCGAACTGAAACGCCCTCCTAAACAGACATCAATACCAACACTGGGATGAGATGGGGCAATTGCTCAAGCACCTCCCGGAACAATACCGTGAGAGGGCATCACACCTTGTGGAAGAAGGGAAAAGCATTGCAAACTGGTGCCTGAAGACAGCCTTGGATGGGGCTGAAACATCCAGCGGATTGATGGCTATAGGCATCACAGAGAGAAGGCAAGCCTGACTCAGGATCTCCGGTTTCAAGGCTGAGGTGCAGAATAACATCCTGAACGCTCCCTTCAATGGTGAAACACTGTTCGGAGCCCCAGTTGATGAGAAGCTCACACAATTGAAGAAGGACAACGAGACAGCAAGGTCCATGGGCGCCCTGCAATTCAGGGGGATGAGAAGGGGCACTCCTACGCGGAGGCCAAACGGCAGAGGTGGAAACCAGCGAGGAGAATCACACCAGGCGTTCCACCAGGGACAACAGAGTGACAACCAAAGTCACCAGGGCCAGCAGAGGCAAAACTGGAACTACCAGAACAGGGGCCAGTCCTTTCGATCAAGAGGAAACAGACGAGGACAAAGAAGAAGAGGCGGTAAACAACCCCCCTCTAAGTGACTGCTCACGAGAAAAGGTGCTCATCCACCCGAACCCTCCGGGGGAAGAGCACGGAAAAACAAAGAGGAGAGGGATACACGGACAGGACACAAAAGACCATATAACTCCAGTAGGAGGCAGGCTAAGATTTTTTCTCCAGGAGTGGAGAAAAATCACCACAGACAAGTGGATACTGAACATCATGCAGTTCGGATAATGCATAGAGCTGCTAAAGAATCCACCAAACTAAGCCAAAGAGAAGAGAGCACTCGGAAACAGAGCTGCGACTGCTCCAAAAGGAAGCCCAAGAACTACTCCTCAAAGAGGCCATCGAAACAGTCCCATTCAAAGAACGGAACAGAGGAGTGTACTCAAACTACTTCCTGGTACCGAAAGTGGACGAAAGCCTAAGACACATCCTGGACTTACGGTTCCTAAACAAATATGTAAAGACCCAAAAATTCAAGATGACGTCCCTGCAAGAAGTCATCCTACAGATAAAGGCCGGGGACTTCTTGTCCACCATAGACCTCAAGGATGCGTACCTGCACATCCCCATGAACAGGCTAAGGTTAAGGCTAAGGTTCACTGTGAACGACCACTACCAGTTCACAACCCTGGCCTTCGGTCTAAAATCTGCACCAAGGGTGTTCACCAAATGCCTCGCGGCAGTGGCCGCGCATCTGCGAAGGGAGGGGATACACGTGTACCCCTACCTAGACGACTGGCTCGAAAAAAGGCAAGCTCGTACAGGACATGCAAAGATCACGCACAGCAAGTCACGAGAACGCTAACAGGCCTGGGTTTCTCCATACACGGGGGAAAATGCTCAATGGAATCGGAGCAGGTGAAGATCTTCTTGGGTGCTCAAATCGACACCGTCCAATGCAGGGTGTCACCCAGCGAAAAGAGAACACTCGGCCTACTGAGGGAGAAACGTCACTACCAGAAGGGGCGAGCTCTGACAGTGAGGACAGTAAGCAAGATCTTGGGGATGATGGCGTTGTGCATACACCTGGTCCCCAATGTACGCCTACAGATGAGACCGCCCCAAGAGTGGCTACAACAGCAATGGTCACAAGCTACAGGAAGTTGAGAAGATCTAGTGGTTGTAACGCACAGGGTGCAGGAAGAAATAAGGTGGTGGACCAAGGAAAGGATAACCGTAAGGAAACCTCGAACACCACCGGACCCAACAGTGACCATTACCACAGACTCATCCCAGAAGGGGTGGGGCGCACACATGAACAAGCTCAGAGTGAGGGGTCTGTGGAGCCCTACAGATGCGGTCAGACACATCAATTACCTGGAACTGAAACCAGTGTTGCTAGCACTCAAGGCCTTCCAGAAACACCTGTACAGCCAGAAGGTGCTGATACAAACAGACAACACCACAACAACGTTTTACATAAACAAACAAGGGGGAACTCAATCATTCCCCCTGTCAAGCTTGGCTCAGGAAATCTGGAGATGGGCAATACCACTCAAAATAGACCTGCTAGCCATACACCTGCCAGGGAAGGACAATGTAGAAGCGGATTGGCTCAGCAGGCAGACTTCAGCATCCCACGAGTGGGAACTCAATATACAGGAGACGGAGAAACAATTCAGGAGGTGGGGCACTCCGACAATAGACCTATTTGCAACACGCCGGAATGCAAAATGCCAATACTTTGCATCCAGGCAACCAGAAGCACTATCACCGGGGAATGCCCTATGGATAAGCTGGTCAAAGACATTTGCCTACGCTTTTCCCACGATACCACTGATCCCCAGGGTTCTGAACAAATGCATGACAAGCAACATGACGCTGATCCTGGTGGCACCACAATGGGCCAGGCAGACCTGGTACTCTCAGATAATGGAGATGGCGCAGGGGCCCCCCCCACAAGTTCTCAAAAAGAAGAGACCTACTCTCTATGGAAAACTGAGAAGTTCTACACCCAGAGCCGGAGAGCCTCAACCTCTCAGCCTGGTTCCTGAGGACTTAGAGTTCGCACATCTAAATCTACCAGAGAGCACCCTGAGAGTGCTGCGAGAGGCAAGAAGGCCCAGCACACGCAAATGCTATGGGGCAAAATGGAAAAGATTCACTCAGTGGTGTCGCAAGAAAAAACTACACAGAAAACTGACAAGGGAATCTACGGTGCTAAGGTACCTCACACACCTAATAAAGGCTAAACTAAGCTCATCCTCGCTAAGGGTACACCTGGCGGCGATTGTGGCTTAGTCAAGAGGAGAAACAGGGAGAAGCTTTTTCACATCTCAGGTCGTGAAAAGATTCTTGGAAGGGGCTAAAAGAATAGCGCCACCAAAAAGAATGCCACCACCAGCTTGGAACCTAAATGTAGCACTGACAGAGCTCATGAAAGCACCTTTCGAACCTATCCACAAAGCATCACTGCAAATGCTGACTATGAAAACAGCCTTTCTGGTAGCAATCGCATCGCTAAGGAGAGTGAGCGAACTGCAGGCTCTAACACTACAGGAACCCTACATTCAGATACAGTGACAGGGTCGTAATGAGAACAGACCCGCACTTCATGCTGAAGGTGGTGTCAAGGTTCCACATGAATCAAAGTATTCAGATCCCTAGCTTCTTCCAAAACCCCACTACAAGCGCTGAGAGACCACTCCACACTCTAGACGCAAGAAGGGCAGTGATGCACTACATTGAAAGGACGAAAGGACACAGGAAGACAAAACAGTTCTTTGTATCCTTCGCAAACAGTTACATGGGTAAACCAGTGACAAAAAACACCATAGCTCGATGGATCGCACAGACTATACCATTCTGCCACAAGCAAGCGGGCCAGGAGCTAACAGGAGGGGCACAAGCCCACTCAACCAGGAAGAAAGGAGCAACAATTGCCTTTCTGGCCAACACACCAATTCAGGACATATGCCTGGCGGCAACATGGGCTTCAGTGCACACGTTCACTAAGCACTATTGCGTGGATGTTCAAATGAACAAGGAAGCACAAGTAGGACAAAAGGTGCTTCAACATATTTTCAACAACCAACGCTCATCTTCCACCCAGCCGCCACAAAAGTAACAAAAACCGCTACAAAATCTATGCACAGCATAGTGAATCCAGAAAGATTCACGCTGCAAAACGAATAGTTTCTTACCTGTCGGTGTAGTTTTGCAGCTTGAAGATCTTTCTGGATTCACTGGCGAACTCACCTGCCTCCGCCAGAAAGATGAGGCTGGAAAAGAAGGTGGAAATGCATAGAAAAGGAAAGAAAGTTGAAGCTTGCAAGATACGTGAAAAGAATCACGTAAAAAAAAAAAAAAGATTAACATACATAGCCATGGATTCACTACAAGCAGAAAAGACAAAAAGAGACAGAAAAAAGAATCCGAAGATGGTGCCCAAGGGTGGTAGCTTCCGCCGGAAGCATGCAGATGTCACCGAAGGTACACCAGAAGGTGGGACGTCGACGCCCACCTGGGCTACAAAAAAAAAAAAGACTAAGATTCTGGACCCAACCACCAGATTGCGGAATATGCACAGCATAGTGAATCCGGAAAGATCTTCAAGCTGCAAAACTACACCGACTGGTAAGAAACTATTCGTTTTTACCATATATATCAACCATAAGGTGTATTGGTGAATGGACGGAGACCGTTGCACCTACTGCATCTGTTTTTTGTTCTCCTCCTGTAGATGCTTTCTTGTAGTTTGCGTTTCTAGGTTAAGCGCTAGAAAAATCCAGATCCTGTTTGTGCACTCTTTATTGCCACTGTTTTAAAGACCCTTCTCGCCATCTAACAAGACTTCTTTTGGTTAGTCTAAAATGTCTCCAAATGAAGATTTGTATCACAAGTGGATTCACCTCTAGTCTCAAATTCTGCATCACTCCCTTCCAATGCAGAGACTCCTCTTTTGCACTTTAGGAATTTCCGTATGGGAACCTTCCATTTATCTACTCCCTACTTTTTTGTTTGCCAAGCCAAACGGTTAGTGGCAGCATGCACTTCTGTAAAACAGCAACCTGCAATCCACTTTCTTCCAAGCACTGCACTGTCACTTCCAAGTTTGCAGTTTTAACATCAGTGGTCCATTCTCTTTTCTGTGTCTTTCACTGCAGTTTCTATATCCTCCTCTTTGGTCTCCAAAGCTGCTTTTTTGCTTGTCAATTTCATGAAATTTAGTGTACCCTTTTCCATTTTAACATTGCATACTGCCCCCTAACTTCTTAAAGTGATTCTTCCATAAGCACAGAGGAAATGTTTCTAAAGAGAAGTTTGGTGGGTGGCTGACTCTTATATAGTTTGAGGCCGATCCGGAGTCTCTATAGGAATCTACGCCTCGGTTTTTATAGTTCTAAATTGGTTCAAATTCCGAATTCTGTCCCATGGAGCCATCTATAAAGAGTAGTGACAGGCAGTTCCAGCCACCTCACAACTGGCTAATGCGTCCTAGCTAAAAAGGTGGGAGGGGGCTGACTGTTTTATGCCTCGTCAGCTGGCCCAAGGTTTGGGCTAGGTCTCCACATAGGTACTGCTCTCCTTGATTTCCACTTTTAATAACCATTCCATGGTGTCTTCTTGTGACCCGCAGAGACTAACATCCAGCCGGCCCCCTTGGGGCATCTGGAAGACAGAAAGGCATGGAGGGTACTCAATTACAAAATGGTTGTATTCACTATGAGACTGACCATATCTCCGCTAGTGATCAGGAACAGGACTCAGAACCCCTGCCTAAGCGCCCAAGAAATCCAGGGGCGATAAGAAAATTAAGGCCATCTGGCAGAGCTGATCAGCTACACTTAGGGGGTCCTAAACCAACTACACTGAAACCCCATAAGAAAGCAAGTATGCATAGCAACATATTGATCCTACCTAATCAGAGAGGTAAGCTAAGCTCCATAAAACAACCTGCTGCCGTCCCCATAGACGTAGAAAACCTAACAACTTTGGTAAAATATCTAGCTCTATTAGTTAGAGAATCATTAGTAAAAATAGTTGATAGGGTCTCAGCTATTGAACAAAGATTAAATAACTGCCTAGTAACGGGTATTAATACGAATACTGATAGTAATTCCCATATTAGCGATGGCCAAAGGGAATTAACAAGGACATCTACTGCAGGTATTGCAACTACAGAAGTCAAACCATCTGAGTGAACGAGTAATAGGGAAGGGACACAAGGCAAGGTTAGTTATACTGGAAAAACTTTATGGACACTGGAAGAACTACCACGTTCCGTACGGCCTGATAAGTCCCAGGACAAAAAAGGAAATATGAGAGAGGTATCCTACTTTAGAAACGCAAGCCTGGCCCAACTATTTAATAATGACCGCCCCCTATACCCAGTTCGATTGAGAACTCCAACAATCCCAGACTGCCCAGAGTTACCACCACCACCCCCAGCTACACCTTATACTGTCATCCTTGCTAATGTCCCTAGGCTAATGACACCGGATAATGAAAGATGGGATTCTCTAAGAAATAAAGCATTGCACTGGTTAGGGGCGAAGATCGGGTTAACAGATTTACTTTTCTCAGACCTTAATATGGTGAGAAGAGTATGTTGGCTCGAAAAAGGAGGCAAAACATTACCGGGGGGGGGGACTGTATTGTCCTGTCATTTAAAACACCCAGAATAGTAGAAAATAGTCTCTGGAAAGAAGTAAATAACCCCATCACACCTCAAAGTCTCAGCCAACCCATCATAGTAGCTCCAGAATGACTTGGGGAGGTGGGTCAGGGAATTTAATATAATATTCCCAATGTGGCGGCACGAAACAGATTTGATCCCCTATCAGAATTAGAGGATATAGATTGACTCAAAATAGGAAATGTAGTGACAGGCTGACCGGGAAGACTGGCAGCAATACGTCCCTATATATCTCTGGTAGAAAATTTAAAAGCTACGCCTAAACCAGTTAATGATACCTTAACAATCTATGCAGATGTGTCCCATGGAACCGATTATTTTGGGATGCGAAGGGCAGGGATAAAGGATGGTGTGAGTATGGAGGACACCTCTAAAGTGGTAAGTGGACTGTGGCAGCGTCCCTACCGCTTTTAAACCTAAGCGCATTTGCGTGTAGCTCGCATGCTTTGCGGCGCGTGAGCGTTTTAATACTTTTAAATTTTGCACAATTTTCTCCTCACCTGGCTGGGAAAGCTGCTTTGCACAGCGTGTTATTTGTGCCCTCCGCATTTTGCTCGGCTGAGCCTCGGTAGGCGGACAACGGAGTGCTGGACTCGCCCCTCCCTCCCGCCTCGGTCTGACGCCGGTGATTAGCGCCGTTTGAGCAGAGGGCGTGGAGGGTCCGAGCCAGGCACTTCCGGCAGGGAACAGCAGCGCTCTAGTTGTTGGGACGCTGGGGGGGATATAAGGCGGATATGCTGTCGGCAGCGCAGCGGGCGCGACAAAGGCGCGCCGGATTTGTGCCGGAGTTAAGCCCGTCTGCGCCCGTCCGCGGCCGACAGCGGCCCAGGGCCTGTCCCCCTGCCTCTTCCTCCTGCTGGAGTCGAGATGATTTACTTCTCCTCCGCAGAGAGCTGCGTGGGCTTTGCCCTCACAGCATTGAGGCAGGAAACAATGTGGGCTGCAGCCACTGTGATTACACCTTCGACACAGGTAAGGCACTAACAGCAGGCCAGCATACTTTGGTATGTGGTCTACTAAACGTACGCTCCCTACGCAAACACTCCCTCGACATCCATGACCTTCTCACCGGAAAACAATGGGATCTGTTTTTCCTCACGGAAACATGGCTTGACCAAGACCCCATGCCGGAGATCATTGAGGCCATTCCAGAAGGCTACTGCCTGCAAAGGCTAGACAGAATACGGGGGAGAGGGGGCGGCATAGCCATTGTTGCCAGACAAGACTATCAATGTCAGCTCGATCGTACTGTGATTGACGACAGTGAGGCTGGTGCCTTTTCCATTTCTATCAATGGCTGTTTCACTCTGAAAGGCCTGTTAATTTACCGCCCTCCAGGCTCCACTGTAGCCTTTATTGAAAGGCTAGTGGAAGGTGTCACAGAAGCCGCTTTACGCTCGGACAAATACCTGGTCCTAGGGGACCTTAACTTACATCTAGATACCCCCACGGACAGGGTGGCGAGTGAGCTATGCCACACGATGGCCAGCTTGCAGTTCGAACAGAAGGTATTGCAACCCACCCATAAGCTGGGCCACCTTCTGGACCCAGTTTTCGCAAACTGGAACCAAGTGGACGCCCAAACCCCGATTCCCATCGCATGGTCTGACCATCTCCTCGTCCCCTTTACCATCGAAATACAGGGACCTCGCCCCAATGACCCCCCCCCCCCGCTGATAAACACCCTAGGCGTAGATGGACAGCGTTCTCCCAGGCCAAATTCAATCTGGCACTCACCGAGAAAGATCATCCTGGGGGCGATGGGGTAGATGAAATTAATTCCAACCTTGACCAACGCATTTTGGAAGCCCTGAATTAGGTGGCACCTTTGGGTATGGCGAAAATAGGGGGCCGAGTGCAACGATCGGCACCTTGGTACAATGAGGATCTGCGAACGGCCAAAGCAGCATGTAAACGCGCCGAAAGGCAATGGAGGATAGCCTATTCCACGCAGGCCAAAACAGTTTACATAGACTGCAGACGTGCCTATCACACGCTGATTAGGAAGGCCAAATCATTGTACTACTGCAATAAGATAGAGGAAGCAAAGCAGTCCACCAAGGAGCTTTTCTCTATTTATAAATCTATTGCGATAGGAAAACCCGCCGCGGTGCCTAAGAAACTCTGCACCACGGAGGGCTGCAACCGAATTGCGGAGTTCTTTGCAACCAAGGTCACCAACATTTACAACTCCTTCCCCCAGAGGACAGACAGTGGCCCTGCCCCCTCGGAATCCCCCAGAATGAAAGGGGAACATCGGCTAACCACTTTTGTTACTCCTTCCACTACGGAACTTCTCCGTATCTGTGGATCCATAAAATCCGGTTCCCCCAGAGATCCGACCACTCCTAGTCGGCTAAAGGACAGCTTGCCAGTATTAGAGCCCTATGTGCGTCAGCTACTGGACATCTCCTTTGAGTCTCAGGTGGTCCCGAAGGCCTGGAAACAGGCAGTGGTACTTCCTCTGCAAAAGAAGACCAACGTTAGCTTCGAAAAGCTGGACAACCTCCGTCCTATTTCCCTCCTTCCCTATATGGCGAAGGTGGCGGAAAAAATAGCCAACATACAGCTTATGCAGTTCGTGGAGACGGCTTCGCTACTCCACGACTCGCAATTTGGCTTCCGCCCCCGTCACTCGACGGAGTCTGCTCTCCTCGTGGCGGTGGAAGCACTCAGACAGGGAGTAGACGAGGGCCAAACGATGGCATTGATCCTACTAGACTTAAGCGCAGCATTCGACACTGTAGCACATTCCACCTTGCTACAGTGTCTGAATGGAGGAGGGGTGACAGGAGCTGCGCTTGGCTGGATCAAGTCCTTCCTTTCTGAGAGGTGCTTTCAAGTCAGATTGGGTGATTGCTACTCCAGGGAGATTGAGTTGGGCCAGGGCGTACCTCAGGGTTCGTCCCTGAGCCCAACTCTATTCAACATCTACGTCTCCCCCCTGGCGGCTATCGTGGAGGGGTATGGTCTCCGCCTGGTGTCCTACGCCGATGACACGCAGTTGGTCATCTCCCTATCGCGCGCGCCCAGACTTGCAGCGGACATCTTCAGGAATTGCATGAAAGACCTTGCTGCCTGGATGTCCGCAAACTGTTTAAAGTTGAACGGGAGCAAGACCGGGGTGCTCGTGGTGGGGGGTGCACCGTCTGCGTGGTCGTCGGCGTGGTGGCCACCCTGTCTGGGGGAAGTTCCTGCTCCCTGCCGCGAGGCCAGGAACCTTGGCGTGTGGCTGGATAAGGACCTCACCTTTGGCCCACAGGTCGATCGGGTGGCAGGGATATGCTTCAGTGTTCTGAGAGCCCTTAGGAAAGTATTAGATCTGCTTCCCATTTCTGCTCGTAAGACGCTGGTGCATGCCCTGGTCACCTCCCGACTTGATTATGGGAACCTGCTCTATTTGGGGGCCACAGGCAGGGTTATGGGCCGCCTGCAGGTTCTTCAAAATGCGGCAGCGCGGCTGGTTCTCAGACTCCCTAGGAGGTCATCCGCCAAACCAGCTTTACGGGCCCTCCATTGGCTCCCCATTGAGAGGAGAGTGGAGTTTAACGCCCTTGCCACTTGTCATCGTATCCTGAACGGCAAAGCACCTCTTCCGCTCCAGAGCCTAGTATCCCATTATGAGCCTGCACGCAGTCTTCGGTCCTCGCAGACCGGGCTGCTAAAAGTCCCAAGAATATTCAAAGCTCGTATGGGAGGTAGATCCTTCAGATACCTTGCTCCCAAGCGCTGGAATAATCTTCCGCTGGAACTTTGGCTTGAACCTTCCGAAGTCCAGTTCAGAAAAAAACTTAAAACGCATCTTTTCAGCAGATAGCTTGGGTGGGAGGAGGGGGGACAGCCACTCCACTTGTCATAGCGCGGGGACACGCCAGTGGCGTAACCAGGCGCTTAATAAATGTCCATTAATAATAATAAAGACGCTCAACTAGGTATCTCTGTGGATATCTCATCCTTTGAGGCAGACCTGATACAAGATTCATCTCACGCGGCATGCGTCCAGCCAGGAGGGTCAGTATTTGAACAAGGCAATATGGGGAATATATCTGTGTTATTCTGGAATGTAGCCGGGGTCCACTCAAAGTTCATGAATCCAATATGGTTAAAGTTTATCGATAAGTTTAACATATTATGTTTGCAAGAAACTATGACGGTAGATGAAACCCATATTAATGATAATGACGTTCCATACTCCGGCTGTCCCTGTTATACATGGGAGATCTAAGGGGGTTTAGGCATTTATATTTCTAATTGCCTTAATATTGATAAGATTACCCTGATAACCGCCAATGTTTTTTATCAAATTGTAACTATGTATGTGGATAAACACTGCTGTTATGCATTGGTAAGGTTTTATAAAAATGCTGAAAGAGACCAAATCGGGAACGTTTTAAAAAGATTGGCTAGAGACTTGAATAAGCTACAGAACGGGAATGCAAGGGAATTGATTGGCGTTTGGGGGGGGGGGGGGGGGAGATTTTAATATTTCTGTGTCCATTGAGTGGATGGGAGGATTGTAGATTGCACCTAGATAATAATGGGGAAACATTAAATGATTTTATATTCTCCTTTGATTTAGGTCTTGTCAACCATCTCTATTCACCCTCCATCCCATTCACTCAGGTGTTTAACAGGAGAGGCATGAACTCAATTATAGACTATATAATATTTCTGAAAAGATATGCCTCTAGACTTATGAGCTTCAGAACACATAAAATCTCCCTAAGTGACCACTTTCCACTTAGTATAAATCGAACCTGCCCCTACGCAATCCTAAATGTAATTAGATAAATGGTTATGCCTTAAAATGGGGTAAGGTTGAGCCAATGGAATGTACTAGAAAAATCGTGGCAAATAGTTCAAACTCATTTTTAAACTGCCTGGATGAGTGAGCTAAAGAATGGTGATGGATTAAACTCAGAACAGTTGACTGGGGGCGAGTGTTTGATTTGCTCAAACGCTCCGTCCATTATCCCCTTTTGTATCGCTTTGGATGAGAAATGCACTCCAGTTGAAATTTTAGAATCCTATTCCCAGATTACAAACAAAATAAGAGGCCCTGTGGGTTGTGAACAGGAAAGATCAGACACGCAGCCATTGATGGTTTGATTTGAGCTGCACTAAAGCTTGTACAAGATTAAAAGAAGCCTTACACAAACCAGATAAATGTATCCACAAGATCAGGCATTGCGAAAGGAATACACGGACTGAGGTGCCGGGTTTTTAGAGTCCCGGTGGTGCCAGGGGATCACACCCAAAGACCTCTAGGTTCTCCCTGTTCTGGACTTACAGAAACACAGAGTCTTCTAGGTGAAGTCAGTGATCGAGTTTTATTGGCTGCAACCAAGTAACATGCATCCTAGAAGTACGACAACAACAGGCCCTAAGTTCTCAGGAGACTGTTCGTTTTTACAGAACCAGGCTTCTCCTTATATACACAAATAACGGCTGCAGGCAAGAATTCTTAAGTTTACGATATGGCAATACAAATATTTCCACAATAATACAAAGAGCGAAGTCATGCTGGTCAGCACATATTTCAGATGTCCAGTTAGTGATGGATTACTCCGCCAGATCCAGAACTCCCACCAGATATCGATGAAATGCCAATAAGGTCGAGCACCCTCCCATCATAAACTGGTCGTAAACAAGAATCATGGACAGGTGTGTGTGTGTATGGGAAAACAGGGTCTGTATGCAGTGAAGGGTTTGACATGTTGTGCCTTGATGATATCTAGCTCCGCCACTGGGTGAGGAGTTGCCCAAACAGGCTTGGCTGGAGGCAGTGGAGTCAGCTCGGCCAGGTCATAGGGAAGTCAGCTACGGTGGACGTGTCCTTTCAGATCAAAGCTCGGCCTTAATCAATTGATTATATGAGGGCAAGTCATAAGATGGATGCCATTCACAAAATGGCGTCTGAGGGTTCGAGACGGAAACCACGATTTAAGGGTGTCAGCATCACTCGATCGTGACGCAAATGCATAGGGATGATGTCCTAATCATTACCGGTCCGTCGATACCAAATTCGTCATGTTACGACGACATTTGTGACACGAGTGTGCGGACCCAGAGGCTGGTGAAACGGAAGGGTTCAGAATTGCAGTACCACAGACCCTCCTTTTGCCCTCATATAAGGCAATAACTCGCGCTAGTCAGAGTGCAAATCTGTATTGATGAATTCACGGAGATGCTGCTGTAGCATCATTCTGTTGCTCAGTTCGTCCCTTGACACAGGCTTCCTTACACATGAAGTGGCGCAGAGGCCACATATTGCAGGAGCGCACTGTACAAACAGGCAGAACATAAACAGAACGGCTAAGATCATCCCAATGAAGATCAGAGTTTTCCATCCCCAGGCAGAGATCAGTTCCCAGACCCACCCTAGCAGAGACCAATCCCCTTTTTCTGTGTGAAGGGAATCAGAGATTTTGTGTAGTTTGGAGATGGCCTGGTACACTGTCGGAGCATTATCGGGGATGAAAATGCAGCAACTAGATTGGATCACTCTACATACACCACCACGGTCTGCAAGGATGACATCTAGGGCAACCATGTTCTGAAGGGTCATAAGTCGATCCGACTGAAGCTCTGCTGTCAGGTTGCTAAGGGCACCGGCCGTTTCAGTCACGGCGGACTCAACTATCCTCGTTAATTGTCGAATGTTCCTGCTGTTCACCATAGGCCCCCAAAATGGCAGAAAACCCTTTGCGAAGTCTCCAAATTCTTGACCCGCAGTGTCGTCTTGACTCACGACACCCCTAACTGTCCTTGTCCGATGGTAATCTGCCCCGGCCGTGTAGGTGGGTGGCAGCAGAAACGAGATGAAGCATGTGCCCGAGAAGTCGGCAGGCAACCAAGTGTATGCCTTGTCGTGGCAGATAAAGTATGTACCCTTAGCCGCCAAGAAGGGAGGGGAAGTTCGGGAGGCAAACACGTAGGTTTCTGTGCATATGCTCTTCCCCAATTGTGCTTCGGGATCCCTGCCAATGCCTTGCAGACATAAATGACCACGGTGGGGTACTACCCAGACTGAGGATGATTTCTTTGATTTCTGGCTCTCACTTAATGAAATCCCATACTTGGTGATGTTCCACCTACTGTATGGGGTAGACTCATCTTTGGGAGTGGCTCTGATCGTGTCAATATCTCTACTCATGTTCTTGATTCCTGCTATTAGTGCCTTGTTGTTTGAGTTCTCTCCCCGAACGTATGGTTCAAGGGAAAACAGGAACATGGTCTGGAAAGCCCACAAAGAACCGTAATAACTGAAGGGCAGGACGAAGTAAGGGATACCCTTGTCGGTCGTGTGCGGCATGAGTCCACATATCCAACAGTTCGTGTTGTTCATAAAAGATTGGTGCTGGTGTAGGAGTAAGACAAATGAATTATTTACAAATTCGAGTCTTCTGGCAGACTCGTGTTCAGGTAGGGGGTGGAAGGAGTGTGTGGAAATGGTAGGAGAAGGTGTGAGCGGAGTGTGGTATATGAATGGAACTCGAAAGATAGATAGAGCATAGCCAGTTAAGAACATTATTATACTACACAACATTGAGATGCTCAACACTAGAAAACGTCTCTTTGCCATTATAGTGCATATTTTCTTTTCAAAATTCATACGTCTAGCAGGTCTCTCTACCCTCGGAAACTCCATCCTCTGGTTGCTGCCCGCGGTGGGTGGTTGCTTCTGCCAAGATGTGCGCTCCGTCCAGTCCGGGGCGATTCCCTCAGACTGACCAGAACCGTTGACCTAGGCGTCCCCGGCTGCACTCCTCAGACTTCAACCGCGGCCTTAGCAGCAGAACCGGATGGCGGTTCGAAAATCAAAAATGAACTAGTTCCCTGGGCGAGAGAGCTGTGGAATCAAAAATAGTTCATAGGAAAAGGGAAGATCGCACTAGTTCGAGTATGTCAGTTCTTGGGTCTTGACCTTAGATTATATCGTTCTTTTCTCTTCAAACAGTGTTTCAGGTTTTGTAGTGTCCAACTGCAGCGACGGTGGCACAGATCCTTGCAGAATGCAATTGCTCTCTTTGTCGGTACCAGTTCCTTTTAGTCGTGCATCGCTGAAGGGGACAAAACGTGGTACAGATTCGGTCTCTGAGTCAGCGACTCCTTGCTGGACCCATCGGTCGTATGGAAGGGGCAACGGGACCCTTTTGCAATGGGCGCCGTGCACCCAATGTTTCTTGCCGTGGACACGTACTGCAGAGCGGGTCGACAGCAAGACCTGGAAAGGTCCGGTCCAGCGAGGCTCCTCGTTCTTCACTCGTCTGAAGTTGCGAATCAGGACCCAGGAGCCAGGTTCGATAGTATGGCCTGGATCGTCAGATGCCGGTGGAGAGGAGCTGTGGACCTGTTGATGTAAAGCATGCAGTTTAGTCGTCAAGTCGTGCAGGTAATTAAACAGTGCAGGGTATTCTATCTCACTGAGCTTTCTAGGTCTCGGTACTCCCCATATATTTGCGGGGCGCCAGAACACGATCTCGTGTGGGCTAAGTTCCAGTCGAGAATGGACAATCATCCTGGTAGACAGGAGTGCTAAAGGCAGGGCGTCTGGCCACTTGAGACCTGTGCTAGCTTGGATTTTGGCCAGTTTCAATTTAAGCGTGCCATTATAGCACTCTACCAATCCTGCCGATTGGGGGTGGTTTGCAGCGTGGAACTTCTGGCGGATGCCTAGACACTCACACACTCTCTTCATCACTCGTCCCACGAATTCACTTCCGTCATCACTCCAGACAATCCTAGGCATGCCAAATCTAGGGAAGAATTCTCTAACGAGGGCTTTGGCAGTTGACAAGGCAGTGTTGTCCTTAAGGGGGTACGCTTCTACCCATCTAGAGAAGGCGCAAACAACAAGTACATATTTCAGGTTGTTGCACCTCTCCATGTGGATGAAATCGAGCTGCAAGACCTCGAACGGATACGTTGGAGGTGCGAAGTGACCAGCTGGGGTTGGGGTTCCTCTACCGGGATTGTGCTTTAAACATATCATGCAGTTTCTGACCAAATTCTCTGCACATTTCGGGATACCACTATTCTGCCATACTGGGGCCAACAGCTTGCATATTCCTTTCACACTGACGTGTGCCATTCCATGTTCCATTGTCACCACTGCGAGAACATAAGCGTCCGGTAACAACCATCGCTGGTGTTCTGACAGTTCAACCCAACAACCATTCGCGTCTAATCTACCCTTGCTTTCTCTCCATTCATTCACCTCTTTCTCAGTCGCGTCAGCTTGTATAGATTTCACGCTTTCGATGGTGTCCTCACACATACCCACATCAGGGGTCCATCTAGCAGGACCTACAACATACATCCGACTCATTGTGTTCCTTGCAGTCTCTTTCGCGACCTCGTCGGCAAATGCATTCCCTCGACCAACATCATCTCGGATCTTTTTATGCGCGCTACACTTCACGATTGCAACCTGTAGGGGCAAGGTCAGTGACTCGAGAAGGTCGTGTACTAGCTGTCCGTGTTGAATCTTTGCACCATGCGACGTCAGGAACCCACGTTCACGCCACAATCTTCCAAAACTGTGGGCTACGCCAAAGGCGTACTGACTATCAGTGTACACATTCACTCGTTTTCCTTTCGCCAACACACACGCTCTTGTGAGTGCGACTAACTCTGCTGCTTGTGCGGAATTGTGGGGGACGCGAGCTGTCTCTACAATCGTGTGCAATGTTGTCACGGCATATGCTGCAGTCGTATCACCATTCGGCAACTTGAAACATGAACCATCAACCCATAAATTATCATTACATTCAGGGAGAGGAGTGTCCTGTAAATCTACTCTCCCTTTTGTCTCTTCTTCTGTCCTAAAACAGCAATCATGTTTGTCGACCTCATCTGTCTCTGCTGGAATGGGTAATAATGTAGCAGGGTTGAGTGTATCACACCTCTTTATGTGAATGTGACTTGCTAACAGGGTCAATTCATAGCTGGACAGTTGAGCACTAGTTAGATGCTGTGTCTTAGTCCTGTTTAGTAAAATATCCACTGCATGTGGGACCATAACGGTCAGAGTATTATTCGTGACTAACCCAGCGGACTGTCGAATACAGACAGCTGCTGTGGCAGTGGCCCTCAAGCAACTCGGTAATGCTTTAGCTACGGGATCTAGAGTCGCGGAGAAATATGCACATGGGCGTTGTTTGTCCCCAAAGTGCTGCGTCAAGACTGATAATGCGCAACCTTCCTTCTCGTGGACGTATAATGTAAACGGCTTGCTGTAGTCGGGGTTGCCCAATACAGGAGCCGAACATAATGCATCACGCAACTCATGGAAACTCGCCTGACAATCTTCAGACCAAGGCAAAGGATTGGGTGTGTCCTTGCGCATTAATGCCAGCAAAGGTTTGGCCAACAGTGAGAAGTTCGGTATCCATTGTCTACAATACGATGTAATGCCCAAGAAGGCACGCACTTCTCTTTGTGTCCTTGGGGCACTCGGTTCTGCAATTGCCTGTATTCTTTCTGGGGTCAGTCTCCTTCCCTCCTTCGATAAGATGTGACCTAAGTAGGTTACTTCTTGTCGGCAAAATTGTAGTTTTGGAAAGCGAGACTTTGTGCTTCATGTCGCATAAATGACGCAACAACGACAACGTGGCTTGCTTGCATATTTCTTCAGTATCTGCAGCGATCAGTAGATCGTCTACATACTGGATTAGAGTCGCGCCACCAGGTAGAACAATCGTGTCTATTTGTGTTTTCAGGGCTTGACTGAATATTGATGGGCTCTCACAGTAGCCTTGAGGAACACGTTTAAAGCGGAAACTTCGTCCTCCTAAATTGAAGCCGAAGATATCTCTGCTCTCCTCGGCAATCGGGATGCTGAAGAAAGCATTCTTCAGGTCAATCACCGAAAACCAATTGGCTGAGGCTGGAACCATTGTCAATAAGGCAGTGATGTCGGGAACGACTGGAAACTGCGGTACAACGATCTTATTCACTTCCCTTAGATCGATCACAAATCGGTACACAGGGGGCTGTGAAGGATCGGTACGCTTTAGGACAGGCAAAACCGGACTGTTACAAATGTTGCCTGTAGTTTCTTCGATGACATCTTTCGCAATCAGATCATAGACGATCGCTAACAAAGCCTTTTCACATTCGTTTGATATTCGATATTGGGGAATACGTGGCAACCTAACATTAGCTTTTAATGTTATGACATACGGTGCTATCTCTAAATGACCCACATCGTTCGAACCATTCGCCCAAAGTACATCTGGAAGAGATGACAACTCAGTCGGAATTCTTTCTTTTGACAAATACATCGGGGAAATCACTCTCTTACCAAGTGTAAGTTGTACTCCCGAAGGAGAACAGTACAATGTTGCATATAGTCTCTTCAGTAAATCCAAGCCTAACAAATTTTCGCCACAACCTGTGGTAAGAATGAGGGGTGCTTCTAATTCGCATGGGCCAACAGAAAGGGGCATGGGGCTGGAGATCGGGTTTCTAACAGGGGCGCCAGAAAAACCTACTGAAACCTTCATTTCGCCAGACAAAGGTGCGCCAGGAAGTTTTGAGTGCATAATCGAACTTTTTGTAGCGCCAGTATCCAGCAGAAATGGCTCTGACACTCCGGATGTAATCACCTCAACGTAAGGTCCATTCTGGTCTACTGGAACTGAAGCAACTCCCTCTTTGTCCATGGCTGTCCTAGCAACTATTACCCTCATTCTCGTTTTCTGCGTAATAGTCATCAGCATAGTACTGAGCTGTCCTGGAAGACGCATTATTCTGTTGGTCAAAGCTATTCATGGAATTTTGAGGAGGAAAAGAAGTGGTGTTCTGGGAGAAATTTCCACGGCCCCTACCTCTAGGAGCCTGTTGAACACCTCTACCTCTTGCACTGGAAACACCGCTTAAGCATCGCGCAAGAGCTTGGCAATTACTTTTGAAATGACCCTCTTCTTTGCAATAGGCACATTGATTCGGGCCATACGGAGAACGTTGATGGGAAAACTCGTTCCCTTGCGCGTTTCTTGAATACTGCTGTGGCTGTTGATAATTGGGCTGACTAGCCGTGCGAGGCGGATAGGCTTGCTGGAGAAGAACTTTAGTTTTTAACTCTTTAGTCTTCTTTTCTGTCTTATCTAGCTCGTCTTTGCGCCTATTTTCATAGTACTGGGCTGTGGCTAAAATCTGTGCTGACGTGGAGACAGCCCAAGCACTCTCTGAATCTTTCAATTTATTGCACAGTTCGGGAAGCAGATTATGTACAAATTTGTCTACAAACAATCTTTGACCACCCTCGGTAGCCATGTCCTGACCACTATGATCAGTGAAAGTCTCCTCAAATCTCGTGAAAAAGTCGGACACATTCTCATCTTTCTTCTGTTTGCATGCGGATAGCTTGTCCCAATTTACACGCAATTCAGGCATTAACGTTTTCATGTACGCAATAATCCTACCAGGAAGTTCTGCTATTAAAGGCTCGGGTTTAGAACCACCAACTTGTCTAGCGTCAGTAGCAGTAATATTAGCCCATGAGTCACCTAGTTCTTGATCATGATCTGCATGACGAATTTTACTCCATAAAGGATGCGGAACAACATTCCCAAACAACATGTCTATGTCTGCTAAATTCATTATACATGAGCTGGCAGTTTGTGATAACTCCTTGTAATACCCTGCGGGATTTTTACGCGGATCGGGTAATGTCGTTTGAGTGCTAGAACTTCCGATCTTTTCCAGGGGACATGTACCCATACTCGCTGGAAATGCGGTGGAACGGGTGGTTGTGCATTCGCATCACCTTCCCTCCATACTGGAGGAACCTCTCTCATGGGGTACTGTCGTGCCTTTTTCCTACCAGACACATCGTCCTCATCAAACGATCTAGAGCTGTTTCCTGTGCTCCTATAAGATAACAACAAATCCATTGCTTTCTCAACATCTGCGCCTATAATCATGCCTTCGTAAAATTTGAATCGCATGCGGGCTAGTTCCTGCATTCTGCGTTTTGGGTCATTGTCTTGTAAATCTTCCCAGAGGTACATGTACATTTCCTCAAACACATATCTTTGAGTGGATGGATCCCACTGACGGAAGACTTCCATAACAGACTGAAGATCATATCTTACAGTATCAGTAACTCATTTGCGTGCTAATTCATTCAGTACTTCTCTTTCCTCGTAGTCGGGTAGTTGACTACGCAACTGTCTACGTTCTGGTTTAGGGGTCGTTTTAGGCGGCCCGAAGAAAGGTGATAATAGACCAGTGACAGTACTTGTCACTCTCTGTCTGACAGAAGGGGAGGCTTGCGGCGAAGCAGATGCGCCAGAGAAGACAGGCTGATGTAAAGAGGAAGTCGAGGCGACAGCAGAGGAAGTTGAAGCAGTAGCAGACGTAGTATCATAGTGAATAGTCGGAGCGGTAGGCAAAGTCGTAGAAGCAGATGGAGTGTGGAGCAAAGGCGGCGGCCCTTGAGAAGGCTGCGCCGGAGAAGTAGGAACCAGCTGAAGAGAAGCTGGTGCTTGTGCAAGAGCTGCTTTTCGTGCGCCAGGGCGCGGTATAACAATACGTCTGGGGGGTCCCATAACACTCTATGTATATGGCGGTGGTGAATTCAATAAATGGGACATTAACGGATCTTTCTCTGATGTTCCCTTTGAGCCTTGTCCCTCATGTGGTAACATCGGGTAGCATTTATCTATTGCTAATTTCTTGCTTCTGAGCATTTGTTCACTTTCCTGCTCTTCCTCATTATCCCTGTATGCGATGGCAGCTTGTACCATCGACATACCTCTCTTGTTTTTCTTCGCTAGTTTCATTTCTTTCCGTTTGGCTTCTTTGCGCCACAAGCGAAAAGAGTCAAACATCGCCGGCCGGGCTTTCTTCTTGAACAATTTGACCTCGAGGTTGTCTAATATTTCTGAGTCAAAACTACCATGTTGGGGCCATTTTAAAACACCATCCTTGCGGGTGTATTTTATCCATACCTCATTATACGTGATGGGACCTACTCCGTGTTTTATATATAACTCATATGTTGGAGTTCCAATCGGAGGAACCGGACACGAATCCTCTAATCAGGAGTCCTTACTACAACCAAGACAAAACAAGTTTCCAAGTCTGCTAAGACCAGGCATCTTTGCTCACTAGTCTAGCTTCAAACTTCAAGGGATTATCTAATTATGATATTTTCGTGAATACACGAATCCCTCGGTTTTGGTGCTTTCAAGTACCAATATACAAACCGTATCTCTGGGATACCAAACTAAGAACCAAACTAAGAACCAATACAAATCGTATCTCTAGGATACCAAAGCTAAGAACCAAACTAAGGACTAGACTAAGAACTGGGAGACGCTCCACTTATACTTAACTGAATATTGAAGATCGGTGACGTCACCAGAAGACTCTTCTATCGTTTCGCTCTACCAAGGATCACTGGGTCCAAAACAGGGCGATAGTCAGGGCAGCAGTCCTTCGTAGCCGTCGGGACGCGGGAAACCTCGCAGCAAAGACCTTCGGAACCACGTCGACATGCAGGGGTCGCTGAAGTGGCTGGCCGTCCTCCGGAATTTTCAGACGAAGCTCCTCACGAACATCTGGCTTGGACCGTCACCGCTTGATATCGCCTCGAGTTGGGCGCCAACTGAGGTGCCGGGTTTTTAGAGTCCCGGTGGTGCCAGGGGATCACACCCAAAGACCTCTAGGTTCTCCCTGTTCTGGACTTACAGAAACACAGAGTCTTCTAGGTGAAGTCAGTGATCGAGTTTTATTGGCTGCAACCAAGTAACATGCATCCTAGAAGTACGACAACAACAGGCCGTAAGTTCTCAGGAGACTGTTCGTTTTTACAGAACCAGGCTTCTCCTTATATACACAAATAACGGCTGCAGGCAAGAATTCTTAAGTTTACGATATGGCAATACAAATATTTCCACAATAATACAAAGAGCGAAGTCATGCTGGTCAGCACATATTTCAGATGTCCAGTTAGTGATGGATTACTCCGCCAGATCCAGAACTCCCATCAGATATCGATGAAATGCCAATAAGGTCGAGCACCCTCCCATCATAAACGGGTCGTAAACCAGAATCATGGACAGGTGTGTGTGTGTATGGGAAAACCGGGTCTGTATGCAGTGAAGGGTTTATGACATGTTGTGCCTTGATGATATCTAGCTCGGCCACTGGGTGAGAGTTGCCCAAACAGGCTTGGCTGGAGGCAGTGGAGTCAGCTCGACCAGGTCATAGGGAAGTCAGCTACGGTGGACGTGTCCTTTCAGATCAAAACTCGGCCTTAATCAATTGATTATATGAGGGCAAGTCATAAGATGGATGCCGTTCACAAAATGGCGTCTGAGGGTTCGAGACGGAAACCACGATTTAAGGGTGTCAGCATCACTCGATCGTGACGCAAATGCATAGGGATGATGTCCTAATCATTACCGGTCCGTCGATACCAAATTCGTCATGTTACGACGACATTTGTGACACGAGTGTGCGGACCCCGAGGCTGGTGAAACGGAAGGGTTCAGAATTGCAGTACCACAAGGCCCAGAAGTCCCGTAAAAAGGAACTAAAAGATGAAACCTGGGTAGTGCTGCACAAAGTTTCACAAAAGCGGGACAGTGCAGCTTTCTGGCGAGCGTTCAATTCTCCGTTCTTTATAGCAGAGGATACACCTACGGTGGAAATTGCTATTGGAGTAAATCTGTGGGTGGATTTTTTTCTCCAAAGTATATAAATCTGGAAAAGAGTATGGTATAACTCAAAATACGATAACACAGGGAATGACTGTCACAGCCGGTGAGCACATTGAGCTCTCTTTTGCCCTGGACGAAGTAACATATGCAATAAACAAGAATAAGGGAGGTAAGACACCTGTTCCTAACGGCGTCCCATTAGACCTTTTTAAATCTAATTTGCGGGACAAATCATCTTGAACCGGTTGCAAGACTGGGTGGAAGAAAACCAGGTGTGCTCAGACCTACAATTTGGGTTTCGTCAGGGCTTGGGAACGCTCGAACAGGCACTGAACATTAACATCCTGACCGGGAAGTACACAAGGTCAAAAAAAAGAAAATTATATCACGCCTTTCTATACCTATCTGTATCTTTTGACTGCGTGGTACACAATAAATTATAGGAGATTTTAAATACGAAGGGGTGGAGACCTCAATTCAATTTTTAAGTAAACTTGACTGTAACGCCAAAGCAAGAATCTGTTATGGACTTAAGGGAGAATGCTCTGCACTGTTCAAGGTCGTGGGGGGGGGGGCGGGGGGTTGGGGGGGTAGGCAGGGGTGCATCCTGGCACCGTTTTCATTCACTCTTTATACCAATGGTCTTGAACAAGCACTGGTAGCAGGGTGTCGGGACCTGCCACAAATAAATAGACGCCCTATACCCGCCCTCTTGTGTGCGGATGACGCAGTGCTGATGGCACGTACTCCATTGGGACTCCAAAGGAAACTTTCTAGGTACACGGAGTACATGGGGAGTCTTGGCCTGTGCGTTAATGTCTCCAAAACCTTTATAATTAAGTGCGGCAAAAACAGCGCCAGTTGCAGGTAGATTTTTTTGGAGCAATAGAAAGGTTGAACCGACCACAACAGTTCATTATTTCGGTATTTTAATTGACAACAAGGGGACATGGTATCAGGCCGTAAAAAACAGGAGTCCCCTCTTTATGAAAGCTACTGCGGCCCTGGCTACCTTTGCAAAGAAGCTGGGAAGAAAACTGCCAGCCGAACTATTGGAAATTTATAAGGCAAAGTGCACCAGCATAGCAATGTACGGGGCAGGTGTATGTGCCTACCGTGATAAACCCATCTAACAAGTGGAAAATGCTTTTCTGAAATACCTCCTGGCGGTTCCAGATAGTAACTCTATTTACACAGAATTAGGTTTGCCTTATATTTCAGATACAATTAATATCCAACCCGTCCATTTGTGGCACAGGATTTGGACCACCACTACAACTTCTTTTAACCAAGAGGTTTTAAAAGATAGCCTCACATTAGACCAGGTTCTGGGGATCCCCTGCCTGAATTATAGAATATTTTTAATTATAGATCTGGTTCCCCCAGAATATTTTAACAATGCTGATACTATGCATACAGTAAATTAAACATTTCTTTAAAAATCCTGTATGACCCTCATGGAGGCAAACAGATTTGCAAGTGAGGCAGCTAAGTTGTTGGTACAAGCCAATCCACTTATGCTCACTCCATTTTGCATTAAGTGGGTATGCTCGATTTTGTTTTAACCAGTTTTATTTAGATTTGGATTTTTTCACCGTGCAGTAAGCTTTCCTGAACTAAACGACTGGTCTCCAACACTAATTAGCTGCCTCTGCGATAACCAATCCCAGCAATCAACCATGCACGTTGTTTTATTTTGTAAATTTTATGCAACGCTAAGGAAAAGATGGATTTGACCTGTTTTAAGACTCTGAGGACTGAGACCATGCATGCGTTCTTAGCCTTGCAATTTCTGGATTGTGAATGTTTCACAAAGTCAGTTGCTTTCTTCCTGAAAAGCATTATTAAACACAGGAAAGGCATAATTATATGAAAATGCATGAGATATCAAAAGGATTTTTGAAAAACAAAGTGGGTACTAATCAATGTGTTCTTTAGTAATCAGTTTTTTTATATAATGTATTGGGTATTTTTTTTAACTGTATAATCTTGATATTTTAACAGTTTTGCTTTTATGATTTTCTATACAAAAAATCGAATAAAGCTGGATTGATTTGATTTGTGACACAAGATGGCCACCTCCCACTAAGCCATTTCCATCTACTGGCTGATTTCACACATTGCATGTGCCATATTGACTCTGCTCAACCATGAGGAGGCTAGGTCTGTGCTCAAATTTTCCACACTTACAGGCTCGCCTTGATCATAACGGACTCTCCTTGATCATAACCCACTTGCTGCCGCCTCTCCTTAGGGCCCTCGCTCCCCAGGCTTGCCCTCGCTCCCCAGGCTTGCCCTCGCTCCCCAGGCTTGCCCTCGCTCCCCAGGCTTGCCCTCGCTCCCCAGGCTTGCCCTCTCTCTCCAGGCTTGCCCTCGCTCTCCCCTGCTCCGCTTTCCCGCTCTTTCCAACCCCCCCCTCAGCTCTCCTGCGGCCCGCCCCCTTCTCCTGTCTCCCGCTCCCCATTCCCCGCCCCGCTTCCGCCTCCCAGCTGCTCCTCCCTCCCACTTCACCATAATTGACGGGGAACGCCCGTCCGCACCTGGACCGCGCCCAGCGCCAGAACCCCTGGACCCCGCCAGAGCCAGCCAACCCGACTGAGCTATGACGCCACCACCCTCCACGCACTCAACACCGGCCGACATCCAGCCTGCTACCAAGCCACCCCGAAACGCACCCACGGAGCCTTCACCTGCCACGCCTGCTACTTAACCTGCACATTGTCCTGCACCGCGCCAGCCAAAACAGGCGCCAACAACAACCACCTCAAGTGCATCCTGCTCAACACCCGCTCCATCCACAGGCACGCCGTCGAACTATGGGACCTCCTGGACAAAACGGCACCAGACGTCGCCTTCTTCAGGGAAACCTGGATGAACGCCTCCTCAGCCCCTAACATCGCCATTGCCATCCCGGACGGCTACAAGATCATCCGGAGGGACCGCGTCAACCAGACCGGAGGAGGCATCACCATCGCCCACCGAAACACTGATCCGCATCACGACCAACACCGACGACACCCTCTCCACCGCAGAGCACCTGCACTTCCAGATTCACACCGACCCCAAGACCAGCCTCAGAGGAACCCTCATCTACAGACACCTGGGACCACGCTCACACTTCAGCGAGGCCATCGCAGACTTAATCAGCCCACTCGCCCTCACCTCCCCCGACTACATCCTCCTAGGAGACCTCACAACACCACCACCGCCCTACTAGACAACCTCGCCAACCTCGGATTCAAGCAACTGGTCAACACCCCCACCCATTACGCCGGCCACACGCTCGACCCCGTCTTCTCCTCCAGTAACCACATCTCCTTAAGCCACACCACTGAGCTCCACTGGACCGACCACAGCTGCGTACACTTCAACTTCAGGAAAACAACGAACCACCACCGCCTTCAACAAACCCACCGAAGATGCTGGAGCAAGACCACCACCGACCAACTCACCACCTCCTTGCGCCTAAACCCTCCCACCAACACCACGGACCCCAACGAAGGAGCCCGCAACCTCACACAGTGGATCACTGACTGCGCCGACACCCTTGCTCCACTGAAAAACCCTCCCAGCAACCTCAACAGCAAGAACGCCGCGTAGTTCACCAAAGATCTCAAAGACTCCAAGAAATCCTGCCGTGACCTCGAAAGCCTGGCGCCACAACCAGTCGACGGACAACATGACAGCCCACAAGAACGCCACCCGCAAACACCACCAGCTGATCTGCACCACCAAAAGGTCATCCTTCAGAGAACGAATGGACAACACCCACAATAGCAAGGAACTCTTCAACGTCGTGAAAGAGCTCTCCAACCCCAATGCCAGCAACAACGACATCACGCCTTCTCAAGACCTCTGCAACTCTCTGGCCACCTTTTTTCACCGCAAGATCGTCGACCTACACAACAGCTTCGGCGCTCAGAGCACGTACCCCACCACCGAACCTACACCTCCCGCCACCACCATATGCGCCTGGACTCAGGTCAGCACGGAAGATACCACCCACACGATGAACACCATCCACTCGGGCTCCCCAGCCGGTCCCTGCCCACACCACATCTTCAACGAAGCCGACACCCTCATCGCACCCAAACTTCGGGACATCATCAACAACTCCTTCATATCCGCCACCTTCCCGGAGAGCTGGAAGCACGCAGAGATCCTAGCGGGTGAGTAGCGCGCTTTACAAATACTCTTAATTGATTGACTGTGAAATCCTAGTCTGTTCCGTACTATATATGGGCCCAAAACAATCCCTGATTGACAGGGTTCATCAACCATAGGACTATCCACTGAGCTCCAGAACCTGCAAAAATTTAAGTGTGCTAAACAATAGCTAGTACCCAGATTCTGAACTCTGAACTCCGAGGACTCGGAGGTTTGCTAGAATTTTAGTAACACTATGTGACTGCATTGTTTAATTGATAGAATCTTCTAGCTGCAGATTCCTTATCCAGAGTATTCCCCAGGCGTTAGACTACACCTAGAAAATTTGGAGCAATACATTTGCTCTCCGGTAGGTGGCGCTGATCAGGTCGGCATCATCTGCGCTAGATTTGACATGCATGGTGCCTTAATAGGTGCTACCCCAGCGAGCTATCAGTTCATTTCTTTCCAACAACAGGGCTGATGCGGAAGACCTATCTCAGTCATTTTTGGACTAACTTTTCAACTTTTTGTCTGACTGTTTTTTTGAGTTTTCGGGTCCCAGTGTGTCTTTGCGATGTCCCCTATGAAATCTATGGTTTTAATCCCTGTGAAGTAGTCACAGGCAAGTCTCAGTGATGGACCCACACCTGGTCGGCTTGCTATTTGACTTCCCCACGCCTGTTTTTGGATGAGGTCCGGGAACGATGCCACAAGTCAGTCAGTCAGGGTTTTTCTGATGCTGACAAGACCTAGATAATCCCGATCGGAGACAGTACATTCCTCCCTTTCTTGCTAGGTCCCATGAGGAAAAGGACTAAGGATGCTCTGAGGAATTCTTTGGCTACTCCAATCTCCCATAAATTGGCCGTAAATAACGCCCCACCATTCACATAAATCCTGCCGTCCCTGCCATTGTCCTCCGATTGGCTGACTGAGTACTATCTCTCCCTGATGCGTAAGGAAGTACAGGCTTTTTTGGCCAAAGGAGCGATTGAGAGGGTGCTGACATCCGAAGTAGTTCAAGGTTGCTATTCTTGCTGCATTCTTGCTGTACGAGGCCCCTACCCTATACTATATATATGCGCCGTCTCAACTACTTCCAGAAAAAGGAAAAGGAGAAATTCATAATGCTCATGATGGCTCAGGTTCTATCTGCCATGGATCCTAGAGGCTAGATTGTAGCATTGAATCTGCAGGTTGCATATTTCCACATTCCTGTCCTGCCGGCTCACACGTATTTCCTACTGTTCAAGTGGGCCAAAAAGCACTTCCAGTTTGCTGTGCTCCTCTTTGGCCTTGCCAGTACCCCTTTGGTGTTTATGAAAGTGATGGCGGTGGTTGCAGCCAGTCTGTAGAAATGTGGGGTTCCTGTCTTCCCCTATCTTGAGTACTGGCTGTTGAAGATGAGCACACCACAGTCGGTCCTCGCTCAACTTCAGACTACTGGAGGAGAGAGAGGGGGGGGGGCGGACGACGACTGCTGTATGAGGACAAGTTTGTGGCTTGTTGCATGTGAAAAACATTGACCAACTTTCACCACCCTTGTCTGAAGTGCTGCTGTTGGTTTTGTCCTTAGCCTGGCATGGACTAGCTCTGGGCACAGTTAAGAGGGATTTATCAGCCATCTGCGCTTTCTTGCAGATGCCGGACCAACTCTCTATAGTTAAGTCACCCATTGTGACACGTTGTCTGCAAGGACTTCAGCATGTTTCCTCCCAAACTTTTTGTTATGCCCCAGTGGGTTCTTAACTTAGTTTAAACCCGTTTGATATGTACCCAATTTGAACCTATTTTTTGTTAATCTGGTTTTATTGAAGTTTGAGAGAATGGAAAAAAAAGCCTCAGTACAGAATCTACTGGTTAACAAAAAGAGCATTGTTATAGGACGTTGCCAATAAACAGTTGTTACTGATAAACATTGATGAAAAGAACAGCAGGCGGTTTGAATCCAGATCCAGCAAACTAATAACATAACCCCATCCCTCCCACCCCTCGCTCACGTGCTAAGTTTCAGTAATAAATATATGCTAGGTTCAGAAAAAATGCTCAGAAGTCTGTGATGTGTCTGTGGCCCAGGGTTCTCTCCACTTCCTAGTAAGACAGGGTATTAATAGTGCATTTCGCGCCTCCCCCTTCCCAGATGTGGTTACCCCCCACTGTTCCTTTAATTCAGACATCAAAGCATACCAGACACGCAAGTCATCCTCCAGTTTATCATCCCTACGAACATGCATCATTCACTCTTCTGTGATTGCCCATTCCGAAACGTCTTTTAACCAAGCTACATAGGTGGGGCATTGGTCTGAGCCACTTAATTGCTGTATGTCACTTAGCCAGCACCAACTCAAGGAGGACAAACTTCCTTCTCAGTTTTTTCTGCACATGAGGGAAGTAGGCGTAGCATTACCTGACGGATCTCAAGTGGCACTGCCAATCCTGAGGCTCTATTTGTGTTTTACAGTATTTCCTGCCAATAGGGGGACCGGGATGGGCAAGACCACACAATTATGCAAAGAAGTCTGCATCGTGTGCACAGTAAGCCGGACAGTTTCTTTTATATAGTACATAGGTTTTTGGAGTAAGGTATGTTTGGTGTATATAGTTTGTGTTAGCTGGAATCGCATGTTGGAGTTGACTGTCCATATTCCTTCATGAACCTTTACCCAGTCTTTATTCTACAGGGGTTCCCACAATATTTCCTCCCACTTAGTCCGTATAGTAGGCATCTGAGGCAGCGGATCATCATGTTGCACCCTGTACATGTGGGAGATCAGCCTGTGGCCATGGGCCATTTCTAGTAGTGTTAGGGTAGTGCATCAGGAAAGGGCGGTCGCACTGAGCGAGCATTGTGTGAAATTTGTATATATTGTAGGTTTTGTCCTGTACCCAGTGAAAAGGATTCTGTGGCTTTGTCTCCTGTAATGCAGAGCCCCCCTCGCTAGAGTTCCCTCCCACTTTGAACCTATAGATAGCTGCAGTTTAAGACTTCTGAACATCAAGACAGTCTTTTTAGGTCTCGCCTACGACGAACGCGCTGAAAGCGTGTTCTCAGCAGTCTGAGAACGACGAAGGGAGACAAGACCTGGCCGCTCGCAGCATTTCCCCATAGGATAACGTTTTGCGCGTGGCAATGTCTTGTCTCCACAGCATGGCATGGCATGGCAGACCAGATCGCATTGCGCCCCTCTCTGGAATGCAGGGGGAGTCTGCTGAGAGGCGCGCGGCGCTGATAAACAGGCTGACTGAGACTGACCCGGGGAGGGAAATGAACACATTCCTCTTAGGTTTCTGTTTTGTTTATCTATTTCCGTGTGCGCGAGGCAGAAACAGCCGAGGGAGGGAGGGAGGGAGGGAGGGAGGGAGGCAGGCAGGCGGGACGGACGCTGTGAGTGAGTGCCCCTGCCCCAAATCACTAGAATCTACCCATGCCCCCAAAAAATAAAAAATGCTTTAAAGTAAAACTTCTGCTTCTCGTGTAAAACGTTTTAATGGCTCGGCCATGTTTACGCTATCCGACCATTGTCTGTGCGTGCTGTCTCTCTACCTACCTGCCTACCTTCCTCCCTACCCCCACCCGTTGTCCGTGCCTTCTCCGCCCGCCCACCCTCCTGTTATCCGTGTCGTCTCTCCGGCCACCTCCCCCCACCCTCTCTCCTCTTGTCTGTGCCTTCAAAATACCCCCTCATTCTCCCTCCCATTGTCCGTGCCTTCCCCACCCACGCGCCCTCCCTTCCGTCTTCTGTGCTGTCTCTGCCTACCTCTATCATCCTCCCTCCCGTTGTCCATACCTTCAAAATCCCCCGCTCCCGTTGTCCATGCCTTCTCCGCCCGCCCTCCCTCCCGTTGTCCGTGATGTTATTTCTTTTGCCCCTATTCTGACATTCTTAGAATTGTGTTTTTTTTGTTTGCTCCTTCGCAGCAAGTTAGTAAATGTTTAGTCTCTGCAAGATCAGTGCCGCCTTGTCGCTCCGTCGGTCTCCGAGTGTGCACAGGTTTGTTTTAAAATTAAACCTGGTGCTGGA